>NC_044327.1:83409829-84024684 GCF_007399415.2 Gopherus evgoodei
CTGGACTGGGGGTGTCAGGTCTCCTTTCCCACTTTGAACTTTAGCATCCAGAAAGTGGGGACCCGCCTGTTCCCTTCTAAGCTTAATTCCTAGCTTAGATCGTATCACGCTGCCACCAACCCAAAATATAGTGTTTGGGTACACTTTCTGTTCCCCAAAACCTTCCCTGGGCGACCCAAGACCAAACCCCTTGGGTCTTAAAACAAAGGGAAATAAACCATTCCCCCCCCCTCCTTTCTTCCTCCCAGATTTTCCCCTCTCTGGGTTACACTGGGAGATCACTGTGATTCAACCTTCTTGAATCTTAAAACAGAGAGGAAATTCACCTTCCCCCCTCCTTCTCTCCCCCTCTCAGACTCTCCCTGAGAGAGAGACAGTGATCCTAACACAGAGAGAAATTATCCTTTCCCTCCCCCTTCTCTCCTTTCCCCTCCCCACCAATCCCTGGTGAGTCCAGACCCCGTCCCCTGGGGTCTCACACAAGAAAAAAAAATCAATCAGGTTCTTAAAAGAAAAGCTTTTAATTAAAGAAAGAAAAAAGTAAAAATTATCTCTGTAAAATCAAGATGGAAAATGTTACAGGGTCTTTCAGCTTCACCTAGACCAGAGGGACTCCCCCTCCCAGCCTAAGTATACAAGTTACAGCAAACAGAGTTTAAATCCTTCCAGCAAACTACACATATGCAATAAAGAAAACAAACAAATGCCTAATCCGCCTGCTATCTAGCACTCACAGTATTGAATAGAAGAGACTTTTTCAGAAAGATTGGTCCCTCTCAGACCCCAGAGAGAACTGAGGACAAAGAAAACAGCACAAAACAAAAACTTCCCTCCCCTCATATTTGAAAGCATCTTGTCTCCTGATTGGTTCTTTGGTCAGGTGTCAACCAGGTTCACTGAGCTTGTTAACCCTTTATAGGTGAAAGAGACATTAACTCTTAACTATCTGTTCATGACACGGGGGGAAAAGGCTAGTGGCTCTTTTAAGGATTTCCCATCCCCCAGAGCTTGCTGAAAAAGGAGAAAGGCATCACCTGGGTTGGAGGCAGGCCGGTGGGATTCATATAATGCACCAATAAAATTACACTCCGTGCCACAGCGATCCTTCAGGAAAAAAACACACATTGTGAATATCTTTAGGGGAAAATATGTGAGACTGGTTTATTACTCTGATCCAAAAGAGACTTTTACAGTAAGAGCATGAAAATTAAGTCCTGGTGGCCCTCTGCTCTGGGGAGGGTATATGAACCCTGACTCCCGGCTCATGTCAGGATTAGCAATGAGATGCGTTCTTAGGGAGCAGTCATCAAATAATTGGGTATCAATATGCAAAACTGCAAATTGAAAATTGAGACACAAGGTCAAAATTTAGTGCAAAGCCCTAAACTGGGAAATCTTGAGACTACTAAATAAGCAACATGAGTTTTAATACTAATTTACAATCTAGAGCTACACCACACACTGTAAGAAAACAAATTCTATTTTTAATACTATTTATTGGTAATTGTAATAAGATGTGCAGGCAACAGCAATAATAGCTCTTCGGAAATCTCAGGGGAACCGATGAAAGCAATCAAGGAGGGGGCTTGGAACTGTCACGCATCAAGCTTAATGTAATTCTTTTGAGTTTGCATTTTTTTCCCACAGTCTGAAGAAACAGAGTTCAAGCCATTTTCTGGAGAGAATGGGACCAGGAGAAATTGAATTGTGCAGTCTAGAAAAACCATATAATGCACTAATAAAATTATACTCCGTGTCACAGCAATCCTTCAGGAAAAAAACATACATTGTGAATATCTTAGGTGAAAAATATGTGAGATTGGTTTATTACTCTGATCCAGAAGAGACTTTTACAGTAAGAGCATGAAAATTAACTCCTGGTGAACCTATTTTTTTTTTTAAATTATACCAATTGTTTTTTGTTTTTCCAAGAAGGAGAAATGCTCCATTTTGGAGGAAACAATGAAATAATAAAAAATAATGAGTCTTTGGGTTCAGCTTGAATGCCGTTTTTATTAGTAGAATAGATTCTGGCTAAAGGAAAGTCTACAGCTGAGTTGCCACTTTAGAAATGAGCAGTACTGTAAAGCACACAGGACTTCTCAGGATCCTTTGGAACATGAGCCAAATGACCAGCTAGCACCCCAACAATTACCAAAGCCAGAACTTCATAGTTATATGCTGATACGACACGGAGAGTAAGTAAAATAGGAACAAACGTGTATTTATGATTGACTGTTTATCGGCAACATTGAAAACTAATTTTAAAAAGAGCAGAATTCCTAAATATTTTTAATGATGATTTTTATTATTTTTACCGGTTACAAGAAGCCAAAATTTGTTTTATTTATTTAATTAATGCGTTATTTTTAAAGTTCAGTGAAGTACATGGTCATGAAAAGAGCAAATTGTCAGGGTGAAAGACCCAGCCTAATTCCTCTATTTATCAACACAACAGGTACAACATGGGCAGCACTCATGACACTAGTCACCTGACAAAGCGCCAGATCCAAGGCCTACTGAAGTCAGTGGTCATATTTCCATTGATCTCAGCATGCATTGGACCAGTCTCATAATGCTTAAAGGGACCATCTCTTTCCGGTACCTGTTCAGTCTACAGTCTCTCAACTGAGGCTGCCCATTAGTACAGTGTTTTCTGAGATGTAGATACCTATCTAGCAGGATCTAAAATGATATAATTTACTTATTTCACATGTGCCACCAATTAGCTATCACATAACAATGACTTTCAGGCACTAATGAGCTGGCCTGGATTTGAATGGGTGGCATAGAAGTGAAAGGCTCCATGTCTCAATACCACTGACTCTCTTACCGCTCCTCCACATGTTGAATTGCCTCAGGAAAGGGGAACCTGCATGATCTTCTAAGAAGATAGCAACAAACAGATTGGAACTATGACACCAAAGTACTTTTCAAAGTCCTGAATATTCAAAAAATTTCAGATTATACGGACACCAGATTTGATAGACAATAGGCTATTTATTCCCAAACTATGGTCTACAGATCACTTGCAGGTGGTCCACCAAAGGCTGGCCAGTGACATGCTCTTTGTTCTTCCCTAAAGCTACTAAATTACATTCAAGGCAGCTAGAATACATTAATTACTTTTCTAATATTCTTCCAGGTAAACAATTGTTGTTCTCACCCCAGAGATATTATGTTGCAGTTGCAGATATAGAAGGGATGGGACAGTATGCAATCAGTCTATTAAAAACAGCGCCCGCTATGGAAAAGTTTGCGAACCCTTGCAACAGGCTATATTTGCTCTTTAGAGAATGGAGCGTGGTCTTGTGATTAAGGCAGTGAGCTAGAACTCAGTAAACCTAGGTTCTTTCCCCAGCTCTGCCACAGACTTCTTTTGGCAAGTCACTTTAATTTCCCCATGCCTCAATTCCACATCGGTAAAATAGGGATGACAAGACTTAACAGGGTTGTTGTGAAGTTAAACACATT
This sequence comes from Gopherus evgoodei, assembly GCF_007399415.2. NCBI lineage: Eukaryota > Metazoa > Chordata > Testudines > Testudinidae > Gopherus > Gopherus evgoodei. The sequence continues at coordinate 83,413,304 of NC_044327.1, forward strand.
AGTGTTTGGGAGGCATGCAGATATTATAATGACAGGGCCAGGGCTGGCTCCAGGGTTTTTGCTGCCCCAAGGGGCAAAAAAAAAAAGAAAAAAGAAAAAGCTGCGATTGCGATCAGCAGCAGCTCCACCGCGCTGCTTTCTTCTTTGGCGGCAGTTTGGCGGCTGGTCCTTCCCTCCAAGAGGGACCGAGGGACCCGCCGCCGAAGAGCCCAACGTGCTGCCCCTTCCCCTTGGCCGCCCCAAGCACCTGCTTGCTCAGCTGGTGCCTGGAGCTGGCCCTGGATAGGGCTATATAAGTACCAAGATAGATATAGAGATGGTATACATAGAGAAGGAAATGAGAGTTCAAGTATTAAAAGAGTGTTAATATGCCTTCGAAACTGTTTATGTCACATCTGTTTGACTGGGGCAAAGAAGACGTGTACAAATTGTAAATAAATTAGCACAGTATATCAAACACAAACGGGACTTGCATAAAACTTGCATTAATGGCTTTGGCTGGTGAAGCTGGCAATTTTTTTTTTTAACTTCCACTGTTAGCCAAAACAGTGACAACAAGAGCAATGTGCTGATCTGCAGCTTAAGAGACAAGACGCTTAAGGGAATTAATTGAAATGAAGTTGCCAGACAGACTGCAGTGGCTGAATGCACTAAAGAAAAAAAATCAGCTGGGGGTGCAGTCTCATCTGGACGCAAAAGAATTTGATCCCTAAAACTACAATAGAGGATGTTACTTATAGACTCTTTGCAATACAGATGTTGATTATTATAGATGCACACAACATTGTTTTGGAAGCAGCTATATTACTAACCCCTCTTCTCCCCGTTAGGAAGAAAATGCAGTAGAAGGCAGAAGGAAATGGGTGAGTTGGGAGCATGCAAGATACATAGAGTAAAACTGTTTTGTTTGGTCAGTAAAGGTTCTGAAATGAAGTATAGGCATTTCTACTCACCTTCTAGACTGAATATGGGGATTAGACTATTATCTTGCTTCTTGCAGGAAATACAGATCAATAGTCCAATATTATGATTATTAGGTATGAGCAACTTGAAAAGACTTAAGAGTCTGGATTGAATGCTTATCAGAATCTACTGAGTCCCCCCAAATGGGCTGAAAATCTAGCAAGAATAGATGTTCCTGTGAGATTTCAAGCCTTTGGAAATGGCGCTTCGATCTAAAAATAAGTAGAGGCTCAGGAGGAGAAGGGGAGCTCCTATTTCATCTTCATGAGTTCATCCATCTCTAATGCTTATTTGTGTATTTATTAAGGGTATGTCTACAAAGCAATTAAACAATTGTGGCTGGCCAGGGTCAGCTGACTCGGGCTCATGGGGCTCTGGCTGTGGGGCTGTAAAACTGCAGTGTAGATGTTCAGGCTCAGGTCAGAGCCCAAGCTCTAGGATTCCATGAGGTGGGAGGGTCCAAAAACCCAGGCTCCAGCCTAAGCCTGAATGGCTATACAGCAATTTTTAGCCCTGCTACCCAAGTCAGCTGACCCAGGCCATTCGCAGCCATGCTGTGGGTCTTTTATTCCAGTGCAGATGTACCCTAAGTGTCAGCAACCAGAGATAAGCCTAAGGAAGAGTGATAGAACTTGGCCTATTGCACAAAGAAGCAAATTGCAAGTGACTGCTCCTTGGAATCACTCTCTAGAGAAAATGTTTAATTTGGTGGTTTGTTATGTGTCTTGTTGCTGTTACAGGGTGTGTGTGTGTGTGTGTGTGTTTAATTATTGGTTAAAAAGACAAAAACTGTAGTGAAAATGTCCCTGGTGAACAGCTGAGATCAATATAAGACTAACGGCATGAATTAAAATCAATAAAAGGAATAATGAAGTGAAAGCAGCTTTCCTTAAATCAAGAACACAGGTGGCTCAAACTTCTTGGGAGATTCTTTTCTGCTTCACTGGTGTGAGTTTATGATCTCTCCAAGTCTGAAATCTGACTTCTCTTTGACTCACTTTATTGTCTAAAGAACAATGTAGAGACTAATCCAGCCCTGTGTTGCATGGTTATGCTAATAGGGAAAAAAAGAACTGTAGGGCAGAATTTCAGTCTAGTATTTGAAAGTACAGGGATGGAGGACAGGTTACTGCCTCAGCCTTTGTCCCACAGCCCCAAGGATATTCGTGGTCTGGCAGCTAGGGGACTGACCCAGGTGTCAGAATCTGGTTCTAAGGGTTCAATAAAGTAAACCTCACTTTGTCTTCCCCAAGAGCATTGTGCCAGCACCCACTCCATAGAGAGACACCTTCACTAAATCAACCAGTTATAATTATAAAGAGTAGAAATTGGAGTGCCTGGAAAACTAGGAGAGGGAAAGAAACGTATGGGTAGCCAGAGGCCCTGAGGCAAAGAAGACAGACAAATTTACATTTATGGAAAAGGTGCCATTGGCAGATTGATGGTAGACACTGCAGAGACATGGACAGATGTGATGCTGTGGTGTTATTGGAATGTGTTTGGGACAACCACATTACACATGTGTCTGAGCCACAAGTGAGTTATGTTGCTTATCCCAATTGAATGCCAGTAACACCTCCTTAACCACCGTGCCTCATTATGTACTTTGTTTTTTGCTTCCACCCCTGACTTCCAGCAATACAAGTGGCAGAATCTATGAACTTGCACTGCCAAAAAGTGGTACGTCTGACTGGACTAGGAGATTGCTGGCAAAGAGCCCTGATGGATCCAAGCCAGGAAAGGCCAGGGCCAGGCCAGATGCTGAATAGACAGCCTTTGGTGTCAGTAGCCATAGCCATATGCCACACACTAGCAGAACCTCCAGGGGTGATGTATTGCCACCAACTTCTTCCAAGTGTGAACTCCTCTTATTGTAGAAATGTAGGGCTGGAAGGTACTTTGAGAGGTCATCTAGTCCAGCCTCCTGTTCTGAGGTAGGAGCATTTATACCTAGACCATCCCTGACAATGTTCATCTAACCTGTTTTTAAAAACCTTCAATGACAGGGACTCCACAACTTCCCTTGGAAGCCTATTCCAGTACTTAAGTCAGGGTTTCTCAAACAGGGAAAAGCTTGTATAGGGAAAAGCCCCAGCAGGCCGGGCCAGGGTGTTTACCTGCCACGCCCGCAGGTCCGGCCAATCGCGGATCCCACTGGCCGTGGATCGCTGCTCTGGGCCAATGGTAGCTGCTGGAAGTGGCGCGGGCCAAGAGACTTACACAAGTGGCGACCCCCGTTTGAGAAACCTTGACTTAACTACTGTTATAGTTAGAAAGTTTTCCCTAATACACAACCTAAATCTTCCTTGCTGCAGATTAGGCAAATTACTTCTTACCCTACCTTCAGTAGATACCATTGATCACCATCCTCTTTATAACAGCCCTTAACATATTTGTTAAGTCTTCTTTTCTCAGGACTAAACATGTCCAGGTTTTAAAATCTTTTTTCACAGGTCAGATATTCTAAACCTATCATCATTTTTTTTGTTTTCCTCTGGATTCAGAACCACAGAAGGCTGAGTTAATAAGCTGTGCTTTTTTCTTTTCTTTTTTTGGGTCTAGTTGATTAAGAATGTCTCCTTGAAAATCCTAAAATGAATGAAACAACAAAAAATACTAAGACACAGAATTCCCAGAATGAATCTGTTGAAAAAACTGAGGATTGTTGTGTTCAGGGTTCTGGTGGGTAAAATAACACAGATAAAAGTGTAAATAAGAATATAATGTTAACAAAAATGAAAATGGCAAGTGTTATGCTAGGCCAAATTCTGTCTCCCACCATGCAAAGTGAGAGTAAAGTAGCCTTAAACAGGTGATATGAAAATGGTATCTTCCAACATATCTTGCTGCCAGGTTGCTAAGTAACTGTATAGTCATTCTGTGGTTGCTCTGGCAGTCCCTGGGCTATAGTAGTCACTGCCTCCTGATATACCCCTCCTGCACTGGTAGTCTAGTCAAGGTATACTTGTGGTGCATGAACCCACCGAGCACGTCTCCTGTGCATTGCTTTAGTGAGAACTATAGAGAAAGCCATGCAGTTTGAAAGGTATACTCTGAAGCTTGACAATCACATATTATCCAAACTTGGCAGCTACTGAACAAATTTCACAAGGATAAGTTATTGCCAACCGTTCCTGGAATAATCAACTTGCATGAGGTTACTTAGCTGTGTAGCCAGTAGGGAGTTGCCTAACCAGTTTTTACAAATTTTTCAGCCAAATCAGAGATCCATATAAAATATCCATTGCATAGGGATTTCAAGTTGGGACAGTAGGACTTTGGGTCCATAATCCAATGACCTAATTACACTCATCTACATACACCATTTTTTCTATTTGTTACAGATACAATATGAGTAATATTATCTATTCACCTTCCTGAAATCTGTTGTGAAATGTTTCTGTCACAAATGGCTGCTGAATTCCTTCTTAGAGGTGTCTGCATTTCAGTGATGGCTCCCTATACTACACATATTGCCTGAAAAATACTTTGGGATCACACAAAATTTAAACTATAATGTTTGTTTTTTAAAAAAAGGAAAGTACATTTTAAAATGCTTATGAGATGTAATACTATGTGAAACTATTTAACATGCATATTGCACACGTCATAGTAATGAATACCCTGACATCTTGTGTTCCATGACCTAATACATATATCTTAGTGGGCCTGAATTTTGAAGTCTACACACAAAAGAGCAGATGCAACTAGGCTCCTAATTTGAATAAACAATTACAGCAGTTGATCATGTAACTGCAATGATTTTACATGCAAAATATGCTCTCATTTGCACCTGTGTTTTTGAAAACTTTCTCTTGTTTGCAAAACCAGGCCCATTGTGTCTAAAAGGATCAACAATATCAGATGATAGATGATGTACCTCTGTGTAACAGGGAGTGTGTGATGTGGAAGATGGGCATTTATATTTTCATGTTTTCCAAATACGACAGTAGCAAATATCAAACTACAATTTTTATGTAGATTCTTATGAGAGCAAGGCAGAGATTAGCCACTATCTGTAGTTACACAGATAGGCTTTTTACTCTCCTATTTCAATTTCTGTCATACAGTTCAACCCATTACAGTACTCCTGGGCATATACATTTGACATACTCTAGAGAATTAACAATAAACTACTAATTGACAGGTGATGAATGTAAACTTTTTTTTTGAAGTATTTTCAAATTCAAAGCTAATGGTTTCAGTACATTAATCCCACAATGTTAAAGGCTGCTGAAAACATCTTTTGGAGAAGGTGCGTCAATGAAAATGTTAGACAATTAAAAGAACCTAGTAGGGTTGAAGGATCAAATGTTTTTCTCTCCAAGGCTAATATTTAAACAAGGACTTTGGTTCATACAGTCATGATTCAACAGTTAAATAGCACTTTTGGCGAAACTAACAGTATCAAAACAATGTGAATGTTAAAATACTACTGTATGTTTATCTCATACAAATTCACTAAAGTATTATCTCAGGATTTAAATAGCTAGTTTTAAAATAGCAAAGGTACAGTATCTCAGGCTAAATATTGGAGACATACAGAATACAGAAAATAATTTCAAATGACAAAACTGATTTTGGAAGATTGACATTAACTGAAGAGTTAACTGTAAGCATTCCCAGGATTAGCTTTACCACCATATGATCTGATCCAACCTGAACGATAAACTATTTCTTGGTTTACCAGCTCTATATAATATGAGTTTAACGTGGTTGTGTCAGATATCCCATAATAAAAGAGCATACTGAAGGCATGCCTATTTCCTTAGACTACTAAATAGCATCTCCCTGTACTGATGTCATTGTGAAAAAAGCAAAACCTTTGACTGAAAGAATTAACACTTCATTGCTTAACAGAAAACACATTTTGGACCCCTCTGCATGCCTACTTTGTGTTAGTCCTAATCCTGCATAATATATACCTGAGGTAGATATTTTGCTTCTACGTATTGTATATATGCATCCCATAGCATAGGAAATGATTTTTTCATAGGAAATCTGATTTGCATATAATTCTTATATTTGAGTTTTTGCTTCCTAACACACAACTTGTGATTTTCCTACTTTCTATCCTGAGGAGTTCCCTGCAGATTATATATGTCTCAACTCGCACAATGCAGGAGGCTCCCTTAAAAATGTATTCTCCATCTTCACTGTCCCTGGAACTGAGAGCCATTTTACAACCATGTTCTCCACACATCCAATCATCATCACGTGCTGTTAGGCTTCACCAGCATTAATTTAAAATAACAGGAAATGATTGATTGATCTTATGTAGATATCTACAAATTACACAACTTTCCATCCTTCCTTCCCTTTCAGCTTTTGATCCATACTCGTCTCTTCCTACTTCTCTTTACTTTGTCTTTCCCTTTCCATTTCTGTTACTTTCCTTTTCCTTTGCTATAGGTCCTTACTGTGGATGCACAAACAGCTGAGCCAGGATTTCAAGTTTCTCCCACTTAGTGGTCTGCCAAAGCTTGTGAAAGCCCAGCATGAAGAAGCAGTTCAGTGATCCAAAGTTCCTATTGCCTAATCAGTCCTTTCACCTTAGCCAGGAGGCAGCCGTGCCTCTGCTGTGGTTTTGCAAACATGAATTATATGGTTGTACGATGTAATATCAATTACACCCCAACTTTCAGTGATGTGAATCAAATCCCAAAAAATCTGAAGGATCAAAGGAGGATTGTATGTTGAAAATTCCATTGCTGTATTTTTACTGGAACACAGTTTATTCCTCCTAAAATCTTCCATATTAACACAATACTTCCAGGGTCTGAAGTCATTTAAACAAAACCCCTCTTTGCAAATCAACTTTTTCAAGGAAATTAGCCAAGTAATGAGACAAAGCATTTTCTCAGAGTATTTAAAAAGTTTTGTAAATATAACTTTTGACCCTGGAGCCTTAAGCTAAAACACTTCGAAAATCAATCTTGAGTTCTGGGTATTAAAAGACTTTTGCAAGGGATTTTAGACTTAAATGAATGAAAACCACTAATAGAATCTGTTGGGCATTATAAAAGCAATGCAAATAATCTACTCATACATAAACCCTACCATTTAATTTCTTGTGTATTTGGCCATTGGTATTTAAAAATAAATAACATTTCTAAATTAAAAAAAACTCTATCAAACAGGGAGATATAGGATTTAATTTAACCTGCAGAGCGAAATGTGAATTTAATAGGTCAGTTTAAGGGTTGCATATAGCTTTCAGCCACTCCATTTTCATTCTCATATTTTCCACTCAATTCTTTTTGATTGAAAATCTGACTGTGCATTGTACACGTTGCTGGAAGTAGATGAAGTACAAACTTGCAACACTGTTGGCATAGCCAAGATTTAAATAGATAAATTTGCTAAGCTCTCTATTTTGCTGAGCTACTTTCCTAACTTTCTCACAAATACTGAGGTTCAAAATTAAGACTAGAAACAAAGCCTATTGGGTTCGCATTCCAATGAGGTTAACTCGCCGGGACAGATTAAAGCAAGCTGGGGTCCTATGCATACCATGACACACATACACACACACAACCTGTGGCTCTGGCCACACAGCCACCTCCCCACTTTACACTCAGAATGGTGGTGACAGAGGGTCCATCTTCCTCTCTTTTTGGATGGGCAGGAGCAGAAGGGGTCCCCCAGCATTTACCCCCTGCAGCCAAGGTGTATTTGCTCAAGTGGGCAGGCCAAGGTAGCTCCACTCTCCTTCTGCCATACAGGGTTCTTCTGGAGTGGAGTTGCTGGGGTCCTGCAGAGAGTGGGTTTTGGCTATAACACCCCATTAAGAGCATTCTCTTTTTCTGGGCTATTATTTCAGGCTGTCCGTGCTCAGACATGGATCACAGTTTCAAGCTTTTCTTCACAACCATGAGGGCTAGAAACTTTCACTGTTTTTATAAGTGAAAGCTGAATTTTTAATGTAATTACATGGCCCCAGGAGCTGGGGCTCTAGGCACGTGCTTTAATCTGGCCCAGATAACCCTACCAATAATAGAAGAGGAGAGCGACTGAGAGCTGCCCCTAACTTACAACAGGGTTGAGGGGATTAAAGAGGCTAAGTGCCGTTCCCCCAACACATAGTAGCTAGCAGGAAGGAGAGGCAGAATGCCCCAAACCTGCAGGGACAAGAAGTGTTCCTTCCCAGTCCACCGAAGAATCAAAGAGAATAGGAGAGACTGGACTAACCCAAAGTCTGACCACTTTTAGAATTTGCTGCGAGAGTTCCCTTTTAAATAAAGGGCTTTCTTTTTAATATTGAACGTTAGATACATATACTACAAGCAGAGCTTCCTAGAATCAGGGAAGAGCAATGAGAAGAATCTTCAAGTCTACCATCGGCTTTGCTGTATAGAGCTAATTTGCCCCCATCGCTGGCAATGTGAACTACAGAAAACTGATAGACAAGAATGCCACAGAGGTCTCCTATAAGTATAAGCTCCCTATACAATAAGGGGCTGCATGTGCAGTCCATAACAGTCTAAAGTATGACTCTTATAAAGAATGCATGGCTAAGAGTCTGAAGTAGGAATTTGATAGAATATACATTTTATTAGACATTAGAGCTTTTACCATATTCAGCCAGATGTCTCTTACAGATCTTATATGATGTACATGCCTTAAGAACTATGCTTTGCAGCTCTGACTTTATGCAGAAACCCTAGCAGCACCTCTCTCTGCTGCTGCTTCTAAAAAGGCACACTTGGGAATGCTCTCGATCACATTTGCTATCTCAGGGGGACCCCACCAATGCTCTTTCCCCTTCACTTGCTGGTGTGGGGAGATGTGAACACTCAGACATCCTCCACTTCTTACACAGGCTGTTAAGTTGCTCCGATAGGTTTATGAACTTTAAGTCTTGTGAACCCCTGAAAATACGAGAAGTTTGCAAAACTCAAAACTCCACCTGGTTCACCCATCCCTATTTTGTAATGCATGAGAGACATTTAGTAAACTTGCCACTGGGTTACATTTTCAAAATGTACCGTACTTGGAACCTTAATCCCATTTTCAAGAGACAGATACTTAGGAGCCTATGTCTCATTGACTGACTCCCAAGATGCAGTAAGTGCCTTCCTAAAATGTGGAAAAAAAGTGTGTTTTTCAGTCAGCTCATCTCGACTGAATCCCCCATCCACTTTCCAAAGCCCATGTAGACACAATTTAACCCCATTAATGGTACAACTACACTGGAATAAAAGATCCATGGCACAGCCACGGCTAGCCCAGGTCAGCTCACTTGGGCTCACGGATCTCGGGCTGCGGGGCTAAAAATTTCTGTGTAATTTGGGCTCAGGCTGGAGCCAGTTCTCTGAAACCCTCTCCCCAGAGCATTTATGCAGCAATTTTACAGCCCTGCAGTCCAAGCTCCCAAGCCCAAGTCAGCTGACCTGGCCAGCCACAAGGGTTTATTTCTGTGTAGACATACCCTAAGATTATTTCAGCTGGTTGAGTTGTAGCTAGGTGAGATTATTAAGGGGCATTAATTGGTGGGGGTAATGTGCTTCAATTGAAATTATTAACTCAGTTGAGCTAAGTCCACTGAAAAACATACCTTTTCTGCCTGTATAAATAGACCCTCAGGATATGTCTAACTGTGATGTAAATCCAGAGTTAGCAGAACTTGAATTAGCAGACTCTGGGTTTGTTAACCTAGGGCTTGAGCATCTGCACTCATTTGTAACCCCATGTCAGGAATTGCTGAACCCTGGGTTCCAACCTCGAGTTCCAGTGTCTACACTGCATTATTCAGGGCTGAGTTCAACCACCCATATCCTAGACATCCTACGCTCGCCAAAAATGTGGCCACTCTAGTCCTTTGTTTGTGATGAAGGGTGTGAAATTTTCCTGTACACCAAACTTTGTGAAGAAGACAAAGAAAGTCAGCCCATAGGATTGTTGAATACTTTTGGAGGACTCCCACAGCATGAGTCCGGTGGAGTTGCATCTATATTGCAAAGCTATACAGCCTAAATCCTGGATCCTGTGGGGTCCTGGTCCCTGGGTTAGAACAATTTGTGTACAGACAGAAGGGAAGTAAGGCCTGAGCCTGAGTTCAAACCGTGGTTTTACACTGCAGTGTAGACATACCTTAAGAGAGCAAAGCATGGTTTAAGAACAAGATAAGGAGTCAGGAACTCATGGAGTTAAATCCTGACTCCACTGAAGTTCACAGGAATTTTCCCACTGACTTGAATGATGTCAGGATTTCACCCCTGTATTCTAATTCCAGCTCTCACACTGCCTTTCTTGTTGGGCAGGTTACTTAACTTCTCTGTCTACCTCAGTTTTCCATTTGTAAAATGGGTTTAGAAATACTTATTCACCTGTGGTTGTAATACCTTACAAAGGCTTTGTGATGATGCATACTCTTTACAAATGAAATAGATATATTAAGCCATCTAATCCAAATTCTGATGGTGCAGGATTGTTCCCTATTACTACTCAGGGCCGATTTACCTCTTATGCTCCCCTAGGCACAGCATCTTCAGCATTCCCCCCTCCCCCGCCCACAGCTGACCTTCATGTTGCACAGTTTTAGAGAGGGAAGGTGCCCCTACTGTGCCTAATCGGAAATCCAGCCCTGTTACTATTAGTGTTTGTTCAGTGCCATTTTGAATGAAGCAAAGGATGGGGCTTCCTCACTTCTCTTGAAACATCAGTCTACAAGCCAATAAATTCACTGTCAAACAATTTCCTGAATATTTAGCCCAAATGTCCTTTTCCTAATATTATCCCATCACTCCTTATCTATATCCTTTTTTATTATGCTAAGTCCTCTTCCTCCTTGGTGTTTACGCTGTTCAAATATTTCTAGACTATTATCAGGTTTCTCTCTTGTTGTCATTTAGCCAGGCTCTACATGCTTAACTCTTTTAATCATTCCTTGTAAATCAGTCACTCCAATCTGTTAATAATTTTTGCTGCTTTTCTGTGAACTCATCAAAATCCTTCTGCTAGTAAGGTTCCCAGATTCCATGTGACACAAGGCCTCTGCTTATTCAGCCTAAACCTGAATCAGTTTTTATTGCTATCATATCACATTCCAAACTCATTTTTAATTTGCTGTGAGCTGCTGCTCTTTTGGCATGACTGCTTTCCAATGTTTCTTCCACTCATGGAATATCCGCATCTCAGATCATTTCCCCTCTCCCCCCAATACACTTTAACTTAATTAATGTTTCTACAATACTTTCAAGACAGAAAATACTATATAAATATTAAGTATGCTTATTTGTAACATGAAGCATATTCCATTACCCTTATCACATGAGTTTAACATGTACAGTCCTTGACCATGGACACTTCAGTCCCTAAACATATTTTGAACTGAACAAATTGATAGGAAATGTTTCTCTGTAGAGTATGTGTACACAAGGACTGGAGTATACATTGCATGTGTTATACAAATAAAATAAAAGTGCAGATGATTCCATCATCTACTACATGTTTATTTAGCAAGAAGAGAAAGTTTAGGCGATTGTGCAATTGTATGAGTAATTCAGAAAGAACACAGAGAAATGTAAGTGTGTGCGTGTGTGTGTGCCAACAGTCTAATAACTGTCTGACTATCAATGACTGGTAAAGGGCATTATTCAATATTTAGTGACATGACAACTTGTACGTGTGCATGGCATTAAGAACTACTCCAGTAAATGACATGGCAAAGTCTCACCTTCCAAAAATCCTTACTCTCAATCCCAACCACTTCCTTGGTGTCCATATAAATGAATATTGTTCTAAATTCTTTATTCCACAAAGACACTCAAAATACATCAATACCTTTTTACCTTTAATCTGAAAGGTACATAGGAAACTTCACATCAGCACTCTATTCTGTAAGGTCCAAAGTGGCATCAGCTCTCATTAAAGGAAGTTGATGTCACTAGCTACCTAACAGGATCAGGCCTTCATGTATTAGTATCTAGTGCATGTCTGAAAGGGCTGGAGAAATAGACAAAGGAGAGAAACTGGACCAAATAAATAGTAAAATAAAACCAGCATAAGTCAGGTTTATAGGGCTCAGTCTCTTTGGTCCTGATCCGGTGAGGTGCTTAAGAGTGTCCTTAAGTTTAAGCATACAAAGTAATCACTCAAGTCAATGGGATTATTATGATGCTTAAAGCTAAGCATGTGTTTTGCTGGATCAGGGCCAGAGTATTCAGCTCCTTGCATGATCAAGCATAATAGGCATGCAGGCTAAACCTTGCAGACTTTGCCAGCTTTAAACAAATAATTTTGGTTTTCATTTTTGCAATTTTTCTGCAAGCCTTTCTTCAAAATCAGGTATATGGGCCATCTCTTTTCACCTATATTTCCTTCAACAAATCAAGTTAGGGTGGGCAATGTAAAGAAAATCTAGCCCTCCATTCATGTTTTAGTGCTCTCTTCTCTTTGCAACATTTCAGAGCAGTATCACAGTATAGAATATTCTTGTACATTGCCTCTTTTTTGTAGTACAGTGTCCTTCTCAAGCCTCCAGGGCCAGAGGACAAATATAATATTTATTGTCTTTCTAGAACTTGTGAAAGCAGATCTCCTGTTTCTTGAAAATTAATGTAACAATCTCTTGTGCAGTATAGTATAATATGTAGTATCGCTACATTATTGTGTCTAGATACTGAATAATGTATACGCTGCAATTTATACATTTCCCTTCTTCCCTTCTATGGTTAGTGGTCAATATGTTTTCAAAACTGTATTGCAACACACCTTCAGGTGAACTCAGCCAGCAGACTGCTTATTTTGGACATTATTTAGGCAGAATACCACAGAGCCAATGCATGTGTCATGTTGCCATAGGATCAAAAAAAGGTGTGTTTGCACACCTTATAAAAATGCAAAATAGGGCTCAAAAGTCATATAAAATGTCTAGACTCTATATAAATAGCAACCAAAGCCACTGCTGCTGCTAGTTACTGAATTGCTGTGAGGAGAAAGTGTTGTTATATTCTTATTATTAGTATCATTTATATAGCACTGTCTATTTACACATCATAGTGTTAAGACATATTCTCAGCCCCAGAGGACTCACAGTCTAAAGCCTCAGTCACACAACTAAATGCATGTGGGCAGGCCCTTGAACCCCATTAACTTCAGTGGAACTTTGCAGGGGTCAGCCAGCTGGCATCATATTACTAGGTTGATGCCCTGGAGAGACATGTAAAAAGCCAGCAGTTTGGGGTAAGATAAAAAAGGCACCTCAAAAGAAGTGTGTCTTATGCACAGATCTGGAAGGAGGAGAGTAAACTTGTGGCTTGATTCTATGAGTTTCTGAAAGCCCTCAACTCACATTGACGGTAATGGAAGCTGAGAGTGCTGAGCACCTTGCTGGATCAGACCCTGGGTGAATAGGAAGGTCTGTTCCATGCATAGTGGGAGGTAAGAATGAGAGAAGAAAAATGAGAGCGGGAGGAGACCGAAGGAGCAGTAAGCGGAGAGGACTGGGGAGAGCAAAATAATGAGAAGGATCCAGTGCTTTCTTCTATCTCCAGTCCAGCTCTTCACTTCTCTCTCATTCTGTCCCTCTCTCCCAACAGCATTACAGTTCTGATCATCTGTGTTTCACCCTGGCAAATTTTCCTCATTTGTCTGACCAGTTCAGTGATTTTTTTCTCTCACTATTCTCTTACTTTTCTCTTCTTAGAAAACAATTAATCTTTAATCTCCGCAAGCCTTGCCTTCTCATTTGCCAGTGTGAGGAGAAGGCAATGCACTCACTCCACTATGGAGATAAAGTACCTGTATCTGCAGCTTTTCTAACTATCATGAATATAAAATGCTTTAGTAGTTGAGAAAAACTAGGTCACTGAAGGAAAACACTCTCCCTTTATTGACACAACTGTTGTGTGTTAATGCAGAATCGAACATGGCATTAAACTCAGGCATTTTGTCAAAGAATGACTTCAGCATTTGTTTATAGGCAGAACATAGATACAAGAATCTGGCTTTGAAAAAAAATGCTACATTCTGATGGCTAGCCAAACAACAATCTACACCACTCTCAGCAAAACCATAATTCATAGCCAAATATAACGACATAGAGGCTAAGCCATCATCACAATTGGTCTGTACTGGATTTCCATAAAACAGACACTTCAGAAGATTATTATATCCAGGGCAAATTCTCAATAAACTCTCAAGCATTGCCAAAAAGCAATAATATACACGAGACAGACAAACAGAGAATCATAGAAGATTAGGGTTGGAAGAGACCTCAGGAGGTCATCCTGTCCAACTCCCTGCTCAAAGCAGGACCAACACCAACTAAATCATCCCAGCCAGGGCTTTGTCAAGCTGGGCCTTAAAAACCTTTAAGGATAGATATTCCATCCATATCTGTATTGATTTTATTTTGTGAAACCAGAATACGATCTGAATGAGAAGCTGCTTGCTTTTTTCACCTCAAATCACAAAGAACCAAGTGTACAAAAATGACAAACTTCAGAGAGACAAGGTAAGCAAGAGTAATTCCAACTGGAGATGTAAAAGAAATATGCATATGTTTTCAATGTGCCATTACCTCTGATTGCTAAGCATGGTAAAGATGTAATAATAATTAGCTGTTCCAGTAGATCTCTTCATTGTGCTGTCATTGGAATTAATACGAAAGTGGGATATTCCTTTGCGAAGAAGGAAAGACTAAAGAGATTCCAAAGGCAGTCACATCACTAGATGCAAAAATACCCAGGTGACATACAGAAAAAGAAACTTCGCTGAGCTTTGGCTATTGTGAGAAAAAGATAGAAGTTGAGGCGGCATTGCCTTAAGTCTGCAAAAGAATAAATGCTTTGCTCCTAACCAGCAATGCCTGCAAATGACTGTTCATTTAAAAAGAAGAGGCTACATAGGACACAAGAGCAAATGCCAGTGATCAGCTAATGACAAGTTATTCCAAAAGTCTGGAAGCCCCTGCAAACAGTTAGCCACTGTTTGGTTTCTGTAGATTACATCATCTTGTGCTGTAGCAGTAAAAGCAGCTGGAATCTGCCAAAAGGAGAATTGTCATTTGTCAGTACTTGCACCAAGGGACCTAATGTGTATGTGGAAAAGGTATATATTGTCTAGCACCATAGTACCAATGAGGAACATACTGTACTGTAAATTTACTGTATGTTATCATGAAGTATCAGCACATCTAGGATGTGCAGTTTGCTGCTTTTGACTAATTCTGCAATTATTTTCAGACAATGCGTTCACCGTATATGTTAATAGCTCTACAATAAAAAGATATTTTAATAAAGTACAACTTTTTTTTAAATATGTGGGGCTTGATTGAGAAAGGAGTCCCAACTTGAATTTCTTTAGAGTGCCCCTAAAATGACACCCACATATCAAATAGTTAGAATCTAAAAGACGTACTTACACCCATACACAATGGCAGGCATTCTGCTGAGGCCACAAATTGCAGGCACAAAAAAAGAAAGAGATGGGTCTTAAAAATCATGCTCTGAAAAGTCAACTTTTCAAAGGGCATCATGCATTGCATGTGGGATATTTGAAGGCACAAAACCTGCATTTGTGAGCACAGATATTTCAATATGCACAACAGGCAGAGGAGTCCATTTATATGTGTAAAAGCAAGTTATTGCACACACTTATTTAGAATACAATCTAGGAGGCACTATGCTTTGAAGATGGCAATGGTTGGTCCAGCAAGAGTGATGATCCATTCTGGGCAGTTCCCTTCTGAGATGTTAATGCGGACACCACTCTCTTCGCGTATCTTCTTTACAGATTTTCCTTTCTTCTCAACGATGCTCCCAACGTACTTTCCATGCATAAGTAGTTGATATTAAATCCCAATGAGGAGATTTTCACCTAAGTGACTTAGAAGCACAAGTCCTAGTGAAAGTCACTGAAACTTAAGCTCCTAAATCTCCAAAATATTTTTGAAAATCTCTGCGTAAATGTTCTGCTGTGAAAAAGGAAAAGCATCAATTTTTTAACTCTTCCCTCTCATAGTCAGAACTGCTGAAATTCATCCACAGACTTCAGGATACTAAAGTCAAATTAAAGTGCAGTTCTTTTCACTGACATAACAAACAAACAAAAAACCCTGACCCATCTTGATATTAAAGATACTAGATTACCCACCCCATCTTGATATTTAAAGATACTAGAATACCCACCTCCCAGTCTATAATGCTCAGGGTGAGAGGGGCAACTGAATTCATCTTTAACTTGCAAAGAAGCCCTGCTCAAATCATTTGAACATTGTACCAGAAGCAGTACCTTCCTGAAGGCAAGAGACTGGTACTGCGTCAGAGAGCAGCAGCAGCCCAAAGGGGGATTAGGGGAAGGTAAAAGAGAACCTACAAGTCTACATCTAACAATCTGGGGAACCCCCATACCCTTCAAGATAGACAGGGTAACGGGAGCACCTGCACTCCATCAAAAGATCTGTGGGATCTTGTCTGCCTGTGTTGCTAACTCTTGTTTGTTTCCAGCTCTTACTCACGTGAGCAGTCCTGCTGATTTGTTTTTAAACAGGACCAAGATTAGCTATTTACTCACCCCAAAGCCAATTTAAAAAAAAGAGAGTGCCAGTTAGTTTTTAGATGTACTAGTGCACTCCTTAGGAGATAACTGCCAATTGAAGATAGCGTGCCAAATATCTTGGCTATGTCATTAAGGTACCCAGGACCTATCTGACTTTTTTTTCTTACTTGTGTGAATTTGCTACTCATGAATGTGAAGAACTAACAGCACTGGTCAGAGTGTAGACAAGGCCTGAGACAGACACATAGTGGATATACCTATGCCAACTTCTAACACGCATCTACCAATCAATTCATACTTCCCACGCACATACAGCAGTTCCATTCACTCCAAATGGCAATATCAGAGCTAGCTCCTCACGTGAAAATGACCAGGCTAAATGTTATAAAGTTTTGTGGCGGGGTTTTGAGATGTAGATGAATGATCATAGGTAATCTGATAACATCAGATTCATTTTCACTAGGGATTTGAACTCAGATTACAGTTGTGAGAGGCTAGTGGAGAAACATTTTTCCACTTAACCCTGCTGATACTTTGAGCTTACCAGAAGCACAATCAGGCATATACAGCAGTAAAATCACTTTGTTTTTATTGCACTGCAAGTCCTTATAAAGGACCAATTTCTCCCCACCACCATTTTAAAGAACAATTTGCTCCTGGTCAAAAATTTTGTATGCCAAAGTTAACCACAGAATGATATTTTTACAGCCAAGTTATACATTTTGGAAAGTGGGTTCTAGGTACTAACATATCCTTAACTATTGCAATGGTAGCAGGTGTCACCATAAGAAATGATGTCAAGTTCAATTTAAACATCACAGAACATGCTGAAATACTTTGGAAAGTGCCAAGGCTCACTAACATTTTATATGAAAGAATAAAATAAATAAAAAATCCCCAACTCCCCTCCCTAACATTTAATTTTTTCCCCCCACAAGGCAAAGTAAGGAAAACAGACCCAAATTCTTTGTAATTAAAGGGACTGTGGTTTTACAGCCAGACAAGAGCCAAAATGTGAAAAGTTAAGAAATCATTATACAACCTACATTGCACTCTATGAGAACTGAAACAATCTGCAAAATAACTTAAGATATATGAACATGAGGTCAACTATTTTTAATAGATAATTGTATTTATAAGCTTCTTTATCTCATGGATAAGGCACGAAACATAAGACAGGAACATTCTGACAGTTTCAAAACAACTATGTTTGTCTTTAATGTTGTTTTAATGAATATAGAAAGTAAAGTCACTAATCATGTTTATGATCTAAGCAACACTGAATAAAACCCTTCAGGTTGCCATTTATTCTTTCTTTTCCTATTACTTCCACTTTTCTGCAAGTCATTCTAGTTTCCATAACAGCGATGCTGTTTATAGCATATGGATTGGGGGAAAAAATAAGACATGTTCTACCACTATTTTTTTCTCAAATCTACCAAGGCCCTGATTCAGCAAAGCACTTTAGCAACTTCTTAATGTTAAAAATGAGAGTAGTCAGTCCCATGGAAGTCCAAGAGTTTAAATGCGTTACTAAATCAGGACCTAAAACACTTGAACCATTTATTTACATATGGAATATTCTTAATTTATTAGAATAGTTTTCCAATTAAGTTTCTTAGGGAACAATTGAATTTAGAACACTCTATCCAATTTCCACACTAGGAAAGTCCCCCAGTATTAATTTAGCATTATGAATTGAATTTGGTAGGTGATACTGTTTTGTTAATATCACTTCATGAACAGAAGTTTCATGTTGCAATAAAAGGTTCCGCTCCATTATTGTCAACCAGCATAATCCAGCACCATTTGAAACACTATTACTGAGTTCAATAGGAACTCAGTCACACAAGGCAGCTTTACATAGACTTTGTGAGGTAATCAGCTCAATAGTAAGATCCTACAACGCACAGCTTTCTTACATGCACAGTAACAGACTGACTTGGATGAAAACTAAAACTCTGATGCTAGGGCAAGTTATGCTGTGCTAAAAACATATTGGAGAACGACTATTTTTAAAATGAAATTTTACAAAAGTAGCGGCTTACTGATTGAAATAGTGTACCTCTAATAAATAATTCAAGTGTACATAATAATCAGCATATCTCAGAACTCCTATGTATCCCAAAGGCTTTCATTTTGTGAGCAGATCTATTCATGATTATTGGCCAGGTTTGTCACATATTTTACAGTAACTCGGTAATATACACACAAAGGGCCAACACCTGGCAATATGCCCAAAAGCCAATGCAGCTGCATGTAACTGGATACCAATGTGAGGTAAGGCTAGTGCAAGAGAAATTCTGCTACCAGCTTAGAGTGCCAGTTATTGTGGTGGCTAAATACATTCCATTATGGTATTTTTACTGTATCTCTCTATGGGAACTATGTGCTCATGTCTACTAATTTCCATCTTGCACTTGCTGTGGATGGCAGCTTACAGTTCACTGTAAATTATGCCCCTCTTTCCTTAAACCACACATACTAGTCAAGATGTACATCCCTTCATGTTATTGGGGTTATTTGCTAGCACACCCATGCCTCCAACTACTTGAACATTCACATCATGCACACACATGTGAAGATGGATGGTTGTTTACACCTGTAATCATCTCACACTTCATATTTTACCGCGTGCTCACACAGCGTCTCTCATTGAGTTTCAGCCAGTTTCAGCCACTGAAGTTATAGAGTTTCTTTGGGAGTTTTGGATTAAGACCTACAATTTTGATCCATGATCCACTTGGCTGCCAGAAAACTAATAAAGCAATATTGGGGGACCAAGTTGCCAGCGCCTCTTAAATGAGTAATTCTGAGGCTCTTCATCAAGTAGCCGTCTCTTGATATGGACATTATGATCTAGAAAGTACTGTACTATCTGATAGACAACTCTGTTGCTCATTTCCTGCTTCATGTTAAAGACTTAGGGCCTGCTCCAACACAACATTTAAGCATATGCTTAACTTTAAGTGCACGAACACTCCTATGGAAAAAAATGCTTCAGTTAAGCTTAAGACTGAGACATGTGCATTAGTGTTTTGTTAGATTTGGGTTTAAATTGCAGGAAGAATTTCCATTCATACTGCACTATATAAACATCAACCCACTAGCAAGTTTATGCATTTGATTTAAAAACATTTTCTGATAGCCAACCTTTAGAGAAGCTTCAAAAGCAGAGTATAAAATTTTTCTTCCTTTGAAGGAAACTACTTTTAGCTAGCAATCCACGAATGAAGAGTGACAATCCACTGTAAAAAATGAATCGTAATTTTTCTGCCAATCATAGCTGCTATAATGAAACCAAGAATTCATTCCGTTTCAATAAATTAGATGATATTCTTCTGAAATATCTCTATGCTCAGATGAGGGTTTTTTCTTAGCTTTTCCTTCATTCATATTTTTTTTCCAGTGTGCTGTAATTCATGCCATCAGAATGCTCTAGACAATGCAAACGTCAATATGACTTATACATGTATTAAATCAACTGTGTTTTGCAGTTTATTTTAACATTATTTATGTGGGAAACTATTATGATTTATATCACAGTCTTTCCCAGAGCACCTATAAAAAGAAACTGACATTTTATACTGCTATGTTTTTAAAAAAACTATCCCAAATAAACATTTTAAATGGCAAAAAAAAAAAGAATAAACTCGGCAAAATATTTTATATTTTAGACACTGTAGGCCTCAAGTCAATGAAGTTAACCTAGTGTAAATTCAGAGTGAGAGGAAATCAGACCCAGTCCATGAGAAAATATTGTATTGTTTCACTTTAATATCTATTGGGGTGAAATAGTCCTTGGTGTTTTATACTATGATCTCTGACAATGGGCAGTACGTGGAAACTTCAGAGAAATATAAAAAGCCTACATAAGGCATGTAACCAATTATGTAATATTGTGTTTCTGTGGGGAAATTCATTCCTAACTCCCTCAGGAGATCCGCTTATGCCCCGAAACATGAGATTTAATTGTCCATATCATTGTCTTACCTTGCATAGTTAAAAACATTGCATGTCTTCACAAAGAGTGTTGCATTTAATTTTCAATGAAAATTGACTAGGCTTGGTTTATGAAGCAAAAAATATGTACGAGAGCTATGATTTTACATTTCACTGGCCCACTTTCTTTGAGACAGTGGGTGTCATTAAAAAGCAATATTTATGGCACTGAAATATTTACTTTATCAAGGTATTTGCAATATTTTTATATGGAGAATAAATAATAAAGTAATTATAAAACTAAAGCCAAATGACAGGCTATTTTTTAAAATCTCCCTGCACTTTAACTTTTTCTGGCCATTATCATTTAGATTATTATTATTTTTTGAGCAACGAACAGGGTTTCCCCACTTCGCCACGAGACTTCATTAGAATTGAATGATGCTATATGGAGAAGAAAATCACTTAATCACCCATTAAATTAGTTTACTAAATGAGGATCTAGCTCCCGGATTGGGGATATATCAGAAATTAAATTGATACTACATTTAACTTTAAGAAATGTTAGATCTTTTGTGGCTTAAATGGAATGTGGGATTGAAATCAATGGAAGATTCACGTGTTGAAAGTATGCAGAATCAGACTTTAGCATCTTTAGCATATCAAGATACTTTAAAATGCTTTATTTAGAAAAGAGAGGCGTGACTATCCTGGAAATAAAGATCTGCCCCATGCACCCTGAAACATGGCTCTGGGTATTGCACATGGAGATTCTTGCACATTTGCCAGTTCAGTATGTGTAGAAATATCACAAGAACTATTTTTCTTATGAGATTTCTTTCATTTTCCATTGAAATTTTGCAAGCCTGACTGCAGGATTTCAGGTCAAATAAAGACTCTGCCAAATTCCTAGTCCACTGTCCACAGTCACTAGTCCATTTTCAGTGGGGTATCGGGATGATGAGGGAGCAGCAAGCATTGTGTGACTCACCTCAGGGGCAGTGATAGAAGAATGTGTGAAGGGAAATACTTATGGACAAGAAACAGGGTTAGTGTATAAAGGAGAGCAAGTCACAAGGAATGATAAAAGAGTGTTTTCCTTGAAGCTGTCAGGAGAGAGCTGCTTGTTAGATATGCACTCTAAGAAGCCTCTACATTCTCTCCTCTCTAGAGATTCAGACTCAGTGATATCCATACAGTAAACTGAGATTCAGAAAAACAAAGTGAATTGTATTACTGTTTATATGCACAGTTCTCTGTTCACCCCGTGTGCAGGAAATAAGAGAGATTATCAGGAAAACATGTTAATTATCAGAATCCATATATTGAATGTCTCAGCTGATTAAAAAGAACAGAATTTATTTACACATTAGTCTATGTTAGACAGATCCATCAATAAGCAAAGAGCAGTATTTTATCTGCTTTAATTCATATGGGACCTGTCCATGGAGAGAACCATTACAATATTTTATGAATGTAGGTTCAAAGGAGAGCTCTGGACTGGAACTGATTCCATCACCTAAACAGTTTCTTTATTGTTAAGACAATGATTACACTGTTTATGGTCAAATTTAGGCTGCTAGGTAAGAGATTGAAGTCGAGGACTCCATGATAGCAGTTACTGAAATGCTTCCAGTTCCATGTGCAGGGTCATTTAGACAGGTATAACTGCAGGATCTCAAATGCACGGATGAGATGATGGTGTTCAGAGGAGGACTGAGGTTTTTTAGGAACTGGGAACCTTTTGGGAAAGGAGGAAGGATGGGTTCCACCTAAACAAAACAGCACCACCAGTCAGAAAAGCTAATGGAATGTTGGGAACCATTAGGAAAGAGAGAGGAAACAAAACAGGAAACATCATAGCACCCTATATAAATCCCTGGTATGCTCACACCTTAAATACTGCATGCAGTTCTGGATTCCCTATCTGAAACTGATATATTAGAACTGGAAAAGGTACAAAGAAAGTCAACCAAAATGATTAGGGGTATGGAACAGCTTTAGAAATGAGATACTGGGGAAGATATGATACAGATCTGTAAAATCACAAATGGTGTGGAGAACGTGAATAGGGAAGTGTTATTTACCTCTTGAAATGACACAAGAACCAAGGGTCACCCAGTGAAATTAATAGGCAACAGGGTTTAAACAAACATAAGGAAGTACTTCTTCACACGGGGCAGCTCTAGACATTTGGCCGCCCCAAGCACGGCGACATGACGCAGGGGGCGCTCTGCCGGTCGCTGGTCCCGCGGCTCCAGTGGACCCTCCGCAGGCATGCCGCCGAAGGCACCCTGCCTGCCTCCATCCCAGCGACCAGCAGAGCGCCCCCCAAGGCATGCCGCCCCAAGCATGCGCTTGGCATGCTGGGGCCTGGATCTGCCCCTGTCTTCACACAATGCACAGTCAACCTGTAAATCCGTTGCCAGGGTTCAAAAAATAATTAGCTAAGTTCATGGAGGATAAGTCCATCAATGGCTATTAGCCAAGATGGTCAGGCACACAACTCCATGCTCTGGGTGTCCCTAAACCTCTGCCAGCCAGAATCTGGACAACGGGGAATAGATCACTCAAAATTGTCCTATTCTGTCTGAACCACTGCCACTGGCCACTGTTGGAAGACTGGATACTGGGCTAAATGGATCATTGGTCAGACCCAGGATGGCCACTGTTACATTCTTATGTACTGAATTCATCTCTGTTAGGGATATAAAGTATACTAATGCTGTGCTCCCATCATTACATACTGAGGCCTTTTCTGTTATAAAGTGCTTCTGCGGATGCTTTGTTCCCAAGAATTATCCACAAAACCTTCTTTGTTATAAATGACACTTTCAATCCAGCACTTACACAATGAAACCACTTTTCTTTTGCTTGGATTTAAGTCTGTCCAAGGTTTTAAAAGACTGTCATGTCAGAGATGCCATGAAAGGGAAATGAAAAAGAGCCAGCCAGTCTTTGCTGCCCAGTACTATAGAATCTTCATTTTCAATCGTAGGTACCAAATCACAAGCACTGATGACAGTGCTGCCCAACTGCATGCTCCATTGATGAGCTAAAATAGAAGCTAGTTCCCAGTTCCTCCCCAAAAAACACAGCTCCCCAATGTGGCAATGAGCCAGTAGCAAATAATCAGATTACAGGGAGCAAAGATATTACCAGAGGTGTGATAGCGAAAACAGAAAGAAAAAAAAAACCCTCACTCCACTTTTGCTTAACATGTATTATATCACCAGGTAGTACATGCCAGATGTGTCAGTATCAACACAGACTCTGCATGCATTCCTCAGCCTGTCAGAATGAGAGTCACTCCTCTGGGTCAGCAAGCAATGATGAGGAAAGAGATCCTGTTATTTTCTGTGCGCTTGCAGATAAAACAAAACTAGTGAAAACTAGGAACTTAGGATAGGATTTGCAGAAAATCCTTGAGGACTTAGGAACACAAGTGATTTAGGTGCTCCTGTCTGAAGTGTGAACATGTAAAAGTGCATTGTCACAGTGATGGCACTGGATGCCACTTTCAATGACAGCAGCAAAACACAGTATTCTGAAGTAAGAGAAAGGCCATCAGTTCTTTTTCTTGATAAAGCACAGAATGCAGATCTGTTTACCTTAATGTGGGGACAGACTAGAGAGACATCTACCAATCACACACACATAGTTCATTTATGTTATGACTTATATTCAGCTCTTTTACAAATGTGTAAGATTAACAGTCACATGACTGGCTGAGCGTAGCCCCCTAATTTTCATTTCAAATAAGTTGATCATACATCAACTTCCATTCGCATTCTTCCACCACTGTAACAGACTTTAATAAATGTGCATATAGGAGCTTGAAGGAAACTAGGTTTAATGATGATTAGCTGACTTGATGAAGAACACAATTTGTTCAGGGCTACACTGATTGCAAAGTCAGGTTCAGCTTCATATCAGCTAACTCAATTCTTCACTACAGCATTCAAACATGCCACTTTGTGGCATAGTCCCACTCTGAGAACAACAGTGACAATAACAGAGTTCAGAGTAGTAGCCGTGTTAGTCTGTATCACCAAAAGAATGAGGAGTACTTGTCGCACCTTAGAAACTAACACATTTATTTGGGCATAAGCTTTCGTGGGCTAAAACTCATTTCATCCAATGAAGCCCATAAGCGCATGAAAGCTTATGCCCAAATACATTTGTTAGTCTCTAAGGTGCCACAACTACTCCTCATTCTAATAACAGAGTTGTGCAAGTTTTCAAAATGGGAAATTCAGCACACAACTGCAATGAATTATAAGAGAAGCTGTGCCTTAGCAACCTGTATCCCATGCTGAAAATGTATTCCAATGTGTGACTTCACTGCCATAATTCAGAAGATGCTTCAACCTTCCACCCTTCACTCCACAGTCAGATGGCAATATTAGAGACTAATCAGGTTTGATAATGTGAAGAAAAGTTTCCAACTGTTATTTTATCATCTCATTTGGTGAACAAATATTTTCCAATCCTCACTAACACTACATCATATTGATTCATGCAATAAACCCAGGTGAAAATTCTGTTCTGTTTTCAGTCTTGAGGGTGATTTCAAATTGTGTAAAATAATATAGCTTTAAATAATTGTTGTCAAACAATTTGTAACTTCCAGTTCAATTACGTGTCTGCACATGTGTGTAGCTGATAAGCAGCCTAACTAGAAATATATAAATCAACAATATGGACAATATTTGCAACAGATCCTTCCCAACCAACTTCAGACATGAAACCGCCCTACTTCACTTTTTCAAATGGCTGCACTTGGATTAAAATTAGGGCTGGCAAGCAATTAAAAAAATTAATCGCGATTAATCGTGCTGTTAATCAACAATAGAATGCCATTTATTTTAAATATTTTTGGATATTTACTACATTTTCAAGTATATAAATTTTAATTACAACACAGAACACAAAGTGTACCATGCTCACTTCATATTTATTTTTATTACAAATATTTGCACTGTAAAAAACAAAATAAATCATATTTTTCAATTCACTTCATACAAGTACTGTAGTGCAATCTCTTTATCGTGAAAGCTGAACTTACAAATGTAGAATTATGTACAAAAAACCTGCATTAAAAAAGAAAACTATGTAAAACTTTAGAGCCTACAAAGCCACTCAGTCCTACTTCTTGGTCAGCAAATCACTCAGACAAACAAGGTTGGTTACAATTTGCAGGAGATAATGCTTCCTGCTTCTTGTTTACAATTTCACCTGAAAGTGAGAACAGGCATTTGCACGGCACTGTTGTAGCTGGTGTTGCAAGATATTTACATACCAGATGCATTGAAGATTTATATGTCCCTTCATGCTTCAACCACTATTCCAGAGGACCTGGTTCCAGGCTGATGATGGGTTCTGCTTGATAAGAATTCCAAAGCAGTGCAGACTGATGCATGTTCATTTTCATAATCTGAGTCAGATGTCACCAACAGAAAGTTGACTTTCTTCTTTGGTGGTTTGGGTTCTGTAGTTTCTGCATCAGAGTGTTGCTCTTTTAAAATTTCCAAAACCTTGTCCCTCTCAGATTTTGGACAGCACTTCAGATTCTAAAACCATGGGTCGAGTCTGTAGCTATTTTTAGAAATCTCAGATTGGTACCTTCTTTGCGTTTTGTCAAATCTGCTGTGAAAGTGTTCTTAAAATGAACATGTGCTGGATCATCATCTGAGACTGCTATAAAATTAAATATATGCAGAATGCAGGTAAAACAGAGCAGGAGACATATAATTCTCCCCCGAAGGAGTATAGTTACAAATTTAATTGATGCATTATTTTTTTAAAAAGCATCAACAGCATGGAAACATGTCCTCTGGAATGGTGGCTGAACCATGAAGGGGCATACAAATGTTTAGCATATCTGGCATGTAAATATCTTGCAACGCCAGGTACAAAAGTGCCATGCTAATGCCTATTCTCATTTTCAGGTGATGAAAATAAGAAGCAGGCAGCAGTATCTCCCATCAATGTAAACAAACTTGTTTGTCTTAGCGATTGGCAGTATAAGAAATAGGACTGAGTGGACTTGTATTCTGCAAAGGTTTACACTGTTTTGTTTTTGAGTGCAGTTATGTGACCAAAAAGAAAAAACCTGCATTTGTAAGTTACATTTTCACAATAAAGAGATTGCACTTCAGTACTTGTATGAAGTGAATTGAAAAATACTATTTTTAAATCATTTTTGCAGTACATATATTTGTAATAAAAATAATACTATAACATGAGCACTGTGCACTTTGTATTCTGTGTTGTGTGTTCTTCAATCATTACATACATTTAATTTGCCATGGGCACTAAATTACACTGGCTAAGCTGTACATGCCACATCAATGAAAACTCTTTCCAGCACTGCTAAAAATATTTTTGGTGATTTACTCTGACAGTGAAAGGACTCTGCCAGATGATTTTTTACGCTTTGATTACACAATTCTAATACTTTTTCAAAGAGGCAGTTCAAATTGTTTTTATATTCCTACATTGGTATCAAAATTGTATTCTATTAGGCAATGGCATCTTACATAGAGGTGCTCGAACAATTTTTACAGAGGGGGCGCTGAAAGTGGAAACTATGTATTTATTTGTTATTACTAGTTCAAGCCAGGGGGATGCTGCTGCACCACAGCATCCCTAGTTCAAGAACCCCATATCTTACATTTTTTCCATTTTCCCCTCTATAGTATTAACCCCTAAATTAATCACTATTGTCAATACTTGGGCTGTGTCATTCCCAGCATTCTCAGTCACAGAGGGAAGTCTAGTATCTATTTAAGAGTTCTGAACTAGCACCCATCACTGTAACATCAGAGCACCTTCCAGATTAACTAGTTTGGCATGGTGATATCCCCAATAAACTTCATTTAGTCTAGTTCTTCTTCTGTCTTTAGCTCTGCATAGGGTAGGGTTGACTTTGCTTGCTTGCTTGCATTTTTATGATGGTCAGGCAGTTGGAGTAATAAACAAATCTTTCTGCTTATCATGCAAAAGTTTTATCAAATGAGATCATCATGAGGTGGTCATTTAAATTCCCATTCACTAGATTATATTTAAGATAAGATTTTGTCACTGATATTTTTAGTAAAAGTCATGGACAGGTCACAGGCAAAAAACTTTTACTACAAATAAATGTGACAAAATAGGGTTCTGCAGGCCTCAGACTGCCTGAGGCGGGGCAACTGCACAGGGATTAGGAGCCACCTGCAGCAGCTGGGGGCTGCGGAGTACCCTGCTGCCCCTGGGGGCTGGGAGCTGTGGGGTGCCCCCACCTCCCCAGTCAGCCAGGAGCTGCGGGATAACCCCTCTGCCCGCAGCTCCAGAGGCCTGCAGCACCAGGAGCTCTGGGGTTCCCCTGGGGCTGCAGTGGCTGGGAGCAGTGGGGTGTTCCCACTGCCCATTGGTGCTGGGAGTTGTGGGGTACTGCTGTCACCCACAGCTCCAGGGGCCTATGGCAGCTGGGTGCTTGGAGGTTTCCCCCACCACCAGAAGCTTTGGGGGCCCCCAACACACATGGTGGCCAGGAGCTCGGGGTTCCCCGCCACCGACGGCTGCTGGGAGCTCAGAGGTACCCCCTCCTGCGGCAGCCAGAAGCTCGGGGATACCTCACTGCCCGAGGCAGCTTGGAACTCCGGGGGTCACCAGAGGTGGCAGGGGACCCTGCAGCTCCCGACCACTGCAGGCTGAAGTCATGGAGGTCGCTGGAAATCACAGATTCCGTGACTTCCACAACCTCCATGACTAAATCATAGCTTTAATTATGCTCTGTGTTCAGTCTCAAATTTAAAACAGCAGTGTTTATAATGAATGTATACAAATACATGAACGTACAGATTTATTTCTCATTTAAATGATAACTATTATGGAAGTAATATTAAAATCAATGTAATAATTGTCAGGCTTCCCATTTCAAGAACTATAGGAACAGTCATGACATCAGTATTTAGCTGAGATGGTACTGTAATGCAATTTATGCTAAGAGAGGTAAAAATAAAATAAGTGATCCAAACGCTGTGCACTATTGTATCACTTATTACAGTAAGTATTAAATATAGGTAAAGATTGCCCTTTTTACATAGAAAGTAAAGAAAAATTTTCTTGCCTCTTTACATTGTTTTTTATTCTTTTTTAAATGTAGCAGCCTTTTTTATGTGCAAATTTTGAGTTAAACCAGTAAAAATACATTTTGAAAAGTGCACTGTCTTCTCTCTTATCCTTCTCCTTCCCATGTTGTAAACTCTTCCTGTCTGTTCTCATCTTAGTTTAAGTCCTAATCTTGCAAACACTTACTCCCAGGGGTAATGTTTACTACAGTGAGTAATCTCATTGAAATCTGAAATCTGTTAAAGATAAGTGCATCCCAGGAACTAGATAGACATACTGCTTATAGGCTACTATACAATGAATACACTGAAGGTTGATATGACAGAGATAGTTCACAATTTATAAATTAAATCTATAAAGTCTTACACTGGAAAAAAGTACACACACTTATAAACTAAATCTAAAATCCTTAGAAAGTGTTAGAGTTATATTTACAGTAGTCTTTTATTATATTCAAACAATTGTAAATGTAGATTTTCGACTTAGACTCAAGATAAAATTTTCCTATTACTGAATCCTTACATTTTAGAAGCTCCCATATTTACCAGAATTGAACAATGAAGGATTTTCTTGCACAGTTGCACTTACAGAGAATTTTTCCTATGAAATTAACTGAAAGCTAAAATCCCTAGAGGCCTGATTTTCAAAAGAGCTCTGTGCTAGATTTTGAAACAAACAAACAAACAAAACAAAACCAACCAAACAAACCAACCCTCAGCTCCCAGTTAGGCCTCTAAATGAAGTGGCCAGATTTTCAAAACTATTTATCAGCCAAACTGCTGAGCTCTTCTGAGAATCTGGCCACTTATTTTGGTGCCTAAATGGGTGCTGAGTTTTTCAAAAAATGGGACAATGATTAAGTGTTCTAAGGATTTATAAAAATATGGCCCTGACTTTTTACTGCAATTCAGAGGATTATATTAGCTATGTGTCTCCCATTAAAATCAGTGTGCTCTGCACTTCTGTGAAAATTAGTAACTGAATGGAAATACATTTGTTTTGAAAAGGAGAAAAGACAAAAAACAGGTGACCACATGAATTTATTATAGTTGGTGGGGGAGGAATACCGCTGCATCAGTAGTCACCACAGCAGTGAGCATTGTGAGAGTGCCGAAAGACAGCTGAGAGTCTCCTGTACAAAATGCCTTTTCTTCCACTTGATGAACTAGTGAGTATTGTATCATGCAGAATATAACAGGAACTACCTACGCAGTATCCAAACGTGTTATACTCACACCAAACAAGTAACTTAACTAAATACTCAGACTGCATCACATACAAGTGTAACTGTATGACTCACTCTCATGCTCCAAAACGTCTGTTAGTCTATAAGGTGCCACAGGATTCTTTGCTGCTTTTACAGATCCAGACTAACACGGCTACCCTCTGATACTTGTATGACTCACTATACTCCATCGAGGATAAGTAAGTGAACAATGTTTCTTTTTACTTATTAGTTTGTAAGAAAATAAATCACATAGGAAAAATATAAAGACAAGGAAACAATTACCCATTAGACAATTATGAAAAAAAAACCTTTCTGCTAAAAGGAAGTTTTTCTGAAAATACTTCGTTTTACACACTTTCTATTTGTAATTTTAAATGTTAACAGGATTTTTCTTTTTGTGAATCAAAAACAAATGTACTATAATGTTTTATTTACTGCATCAGAAAAAAAGGACTTGTTAAACGTATGGCTCCAGCATCCTAAAGGTACTCTTCTTACAGCAGAATTCCATTCTTTAGCAGACATCTCACAAACATACCTGTCAAATGTCCTTAATTTCACAAGTCATTCGTTTTAGACGCTAAGTCATCTGAATTAAACACAAATTTAGTGACCATTCACTTTTATTATTGAAAATGATTTACATCAGTGATGCAAATTCATAGAAAGGAAGTTATACAGTGTTACTTACAATAAAAAAACAACTTGCACAGCATGAAGGATTTTTGCATGAATAACATTCTTGTGCCCATCATTTTGAGTCTTTGTCACGCATTGCATCCAATATTTGGCATTGGCAGGCTGAGAAAAATACTCACAAACAGCTGTGCAGCATCAGCCTCATCATCTCATAAGGCAATGTAGCTAAGGGACTATTTGGACCATTCTATTTCCATGTTCATGTAGAATGTCTCCCCGACCCTTTATACTCAGTCTTTTATGACAAACCATACACATTTATATTGGTATTCAGGATTAAACACTGGCCTTTAAGGTTTCCACAACCCACTCTGCCCCCCACTTAGATCCAGAGAGATACATTTCCCCCTTTAAATTAAAGATGGAATTATCCACAAATTCCACACAGTGCCCTGAAATTTAGTGTGTATGTATGAACAGCTTTGTTGAGAATAAGGCAGGATCCTAAGAGGCCATATGAAATCACAGATATCGACTCAGACTTTTCAAGGGATTCACAGAGTGAAGACTTGTAATATTAATAATGACCTGTAGGGCAATGATCAAAGAATAAAGAAGTCCAGGAGACAGAGGGAGAGAACAAAGAGCTATAGCTGCTCTATTAATGAAGCCTGGCAGCATAAAGTTATAGATCAAATGTGTAGAATTATAAAGATATTTTGTCTTTTTATCTGCTTATAAATTGTCATGAACACTGGTAGACCTCTATTAAAATAAATAAATAAATCAAACAAACATAAAAACATCGTGAAAGTATGAAAAATACCAGTCTTGCCAGTTCTTCTCATCTAATCCCCCGTCAGTCTCCAATGGTGTTCATCTCTTCTATTGTTAAATTATTTCAAATTATCTTCAAGAACATAAACAACTTTATGGGCCAGATCCTCAGTTGTGTAAATTGATGTATTTCTGTTGACTTCACTGACACTACCGTGATAAACAGCAGCTAAGGATCAGGCCAAATCAGTGTGTACATACTAAACAAAGTCAGATGTCTTCTATTTCCACTGTTTCAGCAAAAGATGTTTTGTGTTATCAAAATGGCACTGATAAAATGACAGGAAGTTAACTGCTACACAAATGCCCGACTACTGCATAATGTCATTTACATGCCTTCTTTCAGAGCACCTTGTATCATATTATTTTTCATATGATATATGAACATAAGTAACTCTCACTAATACTAACTATTCTATTCTTAATGGTTTGTTACTCAAAGATTTTCTTAGGATACTGCAGAATAATTTTCAAATAAATAATTAAGTAATTAGCAAATTAAAAGCCAATTAATCCTGCTAGGGGAAAGAACCCCTCCAGATTCTCCAACCAGTATGACCACAATCCAAAACCATGACAAAAACTACATATCAGAACAGGCTATATGGGCCCTGATCCCACACACACTCATTTAGCTGAATGGGACTGTTCATGTACATAGTATTATACAGCTGCATGTTTTGGAGAGTCAAGGCCATAGAAAAGCCACTTCTTAGCATGAAGAAGGGAACTGAACAGATAACCTTTAAAACACTGAAGCAAAACATATTTTTTGTGTCTTCTCAAGCAAGTAATAAAAAGTACTGGACTAAGACTAAGCAGTTTTTACACATACAAGCAGATCTGTAATTACTGTCTCAATCCATCCCAGTGGGTTAGAGAATGAAACTTATTACCTTTTGATTGTTTGGTGGCCTATATGAAATGAGCTGTTTGTCCCAACCCTAGACCAGCTGGGCAAAACAAAATTCACCATCATAATTGCACTGTCTGGCACACTTCTTGGCAACCTCAGCAGACAAAATCTCAGGATTGAATATGTCTGTTCAACAATGGGGCAGAGTGGGTAAGATTGCAATACTATTACCTGTGTTGTT
Source organism: Gopherus evgoodei (assembly GCF_007399415.2). Classification (NCBI taxonomy): domain Eukaryota; kingdom Metazoa; phylum Chordata; order Testudines; family Testudinidae; genus Gopherus; species Gopherus evgoodei. The sequence goes on from NC_044327.1 coordinate 83,445,632, forward strand.
CCTGTTCTATGGAGAAACAGAGAATCTCAGTCTCTGTCCAGATGGATCCTCTCTCAGCTTCTTGGATGACGACTGTCCCCAAATTCCTGGACAAGGTAAACGTGTCTTTCAGCAGAAATGATCAGAAGACTATGCATCACATCATTGCCCTGAATCTTCTGTAGTCATTTACACCAATGGTAAGTGAATGAAAAGAGATGCATTTCGATTTGGCAGTGTTTTACCCCAATTTGTACTGGTGTAAATGACTATACAAAGCACAGGGCAGCAGTGAATTAGGTCCTAGACAGTTTAACAATAGCCATAAGCAATGGGAACATTCTTGGAAAGGTTTTAATCTTGTCCTTGTGCATAGTTTTAGTCCAGTCTCTGCTTCCTGTCTTCACTAGAATGCTTTATTTTTGCTAAAAACTGTTCTACTGTGTTAAATATTTAGAATAAGTTTGCTGATTACCTTTATTGTAAATGTAGATGCATGTCACAGACTAGTAATAGTTTAGATTTTACACATATCCCTGGTGTATGCAATGAATATTAATAAAGCGTATCTCCTAACAAACGGAGGATTGCCACTTAAGTTAATACCTTGCCATGTTCTGAAGATTTACACCACTAAAGCCTTAGTGATACTTTCATATGTGCATTTCATCTCTTTTCATTCCTCTGTTCCTATCCATTTCCTCCCCATTAATCCTGCTAGCAGGGGTCCAAGTGGTATTGGACAAAGTGATTAAAAATAGCAAAATAAAATGTCAAAACTCTGACCAAATGCTCTTTTATTATTGCATTAAGTTTGTATCTTGTTCGATTACATTTATGGTAAGGTTTTAGCTGATATAAATTTAACCTCCAGACACAGACTTCACCTGCTCTGACTTCTCTGTCTTATTTCCTTGGCACAGAAAGAAAACAAAACAAAAAAACCCACTCTTGGATTTGACTGCAGCTTTCCCCTTATGCTGCTGTGAAATAAGAAGGCAAGTCTTCCCGTAGGTGGGCCTAGGCCTGCATTTGGAACATGGCTCGCAGGGAGAACCCAGATATGATTTAAGACAACAGTAACTTACTCCCTCAGGGGAAGCTTATCTAGACTCACTGATAATACCACAGAGAATGACAACACTTTAGAGTAAACATACTGCTTGTCTGTGCATGTCTGTTAAGAGTTGTCTTTTCTCATAGTACTATCTTTGTATCATGATATTCTCAACCAGCTGAACTGACACAGGTAATTCCGTTTTTGTGTTAAACTTTGTCTTTGCTGAACAGTATCAAATAGAGTAATTCACTTTTAAGGTGACGATATGCTGAAAATGGCACTGTGGAACTGAGGGATGAGAAAGGTGCATTTAGGACTATTGGTTTCATGTGAGTAAAACTGTCTGAATCTGGGAGCTCTCTTTTTATGTCTGATTACTAATTAAGGGAAATAAAGGAAGCTCTAGTGAGGCAAGACTGTCTCCTGTAGGTCTGGTTTTTCTTTTTGGGGGGTAAGTCACACCATGACTCTGAGAGATTTCATGTCAGCATATGGGGAGCTGAAGGCCATACAGTCTTATTGTTCTCTTCAGACAAGGTGTGTGATCCAGTCCCTGCAGTGCTCTAGTCTTAATCACCAGATGGCTTTAGATAAGGAAATGGACAGGGCCAGCACAACCCATTAGGCGACCTAGGTGGTTGCCTAGGGCGCTAACATTTGGGGGGGTGGTGACCACAGCGGCTGGATCTTTGGCCGCCCCGGTCATCGACAGTATTTTGGGGGTGAGACCTTCCGCCGCCTCTGTCAGGGGTGGCATTTTGGGGGTGGGACCTTCTGCTGCCTAGGGCGCCAAAAAAGCTCCTGGAAATGGAACATGGAAAACAATTATCCAGATGCACTAGAGGGATAAAGAGAGCAAGAGATTGCACTGAAGCCAGAAGAGAAGGCATATCATAGGCAGTTTTTATAGATACATTAGCTGTAATGGCTGATACCAAAGAATAGTTGACAGGAAGCATATCTAAACAAATCTAGTCATGTCCTTTCTGATCCAAGGGTGTGATTAGTTTTCAGTCTGGGTCATCGTGTATCAGAATATCCTGTGTCTAGAACTTCACCCTGTAGTGAGCATTATATTATTAACCAGGAATTAAGAGCTGGATCCTTATGCTAGTCTCTAGAGAAGCATGCCAGGTGTTGGGTATAAATCACTGCTCCTCCATCTTAGGCCTCTAATAATTCTGACAATAAAATCGCTTGTGTGGCAAGTTATGTTTGCTATTGATTCATCAAATTGGAATGTTCCAGGAAGGTGGAGAGAGGGCAGAATGGATTGTAATGTGCCTCCATCCCTGAGCACATCTCAACAGAATAAAGCCCAAAGGAATTAAAAGAATGGCCATAAAATCATACTTTTAATAAATGAACACTGTTTGTGTTTTTCAACTTAAAGTTTTGCTTTAAAATCTCTTAGGCTGTCACAAATGGAGACTGTAAAAAAATAAGACTAGAGAAATTGAAAACTGTTACCAGATAGAGCACTATTACTCATAGGGCTTGCCCTGTGTGAATAATTTTTAGGTTTCAGCAAGAAATACATGAGGGTTTATGTTGTTCCTAGCAACAGATATCTACCTCTCTGCTGCCCCTCAGTTCTACTCTTTACAAAATCCACACTCAACATCCATAATTGATGCTTTTCTAAATACAGCATGTACCCAAAATCCAGTTATTGACTTACAAAGACCTCTTTCCAAAACAATATCAGGAAAATAATGAAATAAATATTAAAATTTTAGTTCTATGGTGTTACCATAAAAAGACAATACTTTGAGTCCAAATTCCGATGACAAGCATAAATCAAACACACAATCTTAAGTTGTGAGACTGTATGAAATTAAAATTTTTTGCCAGTGATACAGCTTTCAACATGCAGCATTCTAGCTTCTATTTGATACTGTGTAAATGTGGAAGGAAACTACCACAAACATTATTTAAGGTAACAGAACCTAGAAAGCACCATCTAAGGGTGTCAATAAGATAAGACTATAAATAAATATAAAGCTATATATTAAAACTTTTATAAATTAAATTTGGTTTTGTATTACTACTATAATTATTGCTTTCACTACTCTTATTAATTTTATCATTAGTAATTAAACTGAATAGTTCCCTAATTTTACAGCATGCAACTAAATTAAAAACAGTCCACTGTGCAAACACGTAGAAATGAAACCACAGATTTGCCAAAGTGTTTTAACTTGTAGAAGTAAATCCAGCTGTTACTTTTCAAAATCCAGTTAAGACTGGAGAATACAACCACGCAAGCTTTTCTGACACTTAGAAACTTTGACTAAAGCAAAACAACATTTGTGGTTGTAAGAGGTGAAATGACATAATTTTCCATCTAGTGTGTACAAGATGCTTAGATTAATAGTAATAGCTAGAATGAAAAGGAAAAGGGGTTGAGAGAAACTCAAGAACTGCTATCCTTTGTCTCACTGATAGATACAACTATTCACCTGAAATAAAGAAACAAACAAACAAAAATGTGTGAAGATTTCTATAGCCCACGCCAGTGTGTCTAAATAGCAAAAGGAAAGGAAGGGTAACACAAATGCCGGAAGAAAGGAAATTGTGTGTTATCAAAGGACAATTAATTGCTCCCAAAGTAAGAGCAAATTATGATCTTCTTCCTTTTATTTACCTAGAGTTTCAGCTGTACAATCAAAGAAACATTGTGTTGGCTGTGTTAAAAGCTGTGGCTTTTGTTTCAGTTATGACCAACAAGAACTTATGGGCTTTCACTTGATTGATTTTATAGCTTGTTACTATAGAAACAAGGAGAATAGAAGACAGGTCCCTATGTCAGTTCACATGGTTAGTAAACAGGAACAGGATTCCAAAGCACTCCACGCAGCTCATTGAGGTTTTGTTGGTACTGTTAATTGACTAGTCCCTCACGCAAGAATGAAATTTGTCTTGATGGCAACTTCACTGAATTTTGAAATCTGACTTTCAATTTATAATTATTTTTACCTTTAGAGATCAATATTGTAATTCTAAAAGCAAAAGGCTCTGTATTCCCTCCTGGGTGATAAATGGAAGGCTAGGGCCTTTAGCGCAGAGGCCATGTGTTTCTGTACCAAGTTTATGCCTCAGTGGCACAATCCCTATTCCTTGGCAGAATGGCTTGACTAGAACTTGACTAGAACTGCCAGTGCTCCTCCTAGAGCTAGCAGCTGACCAAGAACACTTAAAGTGGGTTTCCCACTACAAAGAGAGCATGACAGAAGCCTAGGGTGAATTAAAATTTCTGTTCTCCTTAGTAATGGGTACAAGAGAGGGAGGAGATGGAAAACAATGCACATCTACCTCCTCCCTTTGCCTGTCCAGCACTGGCTTTCCTTCATGTGGATCTCCACATGCACAGACTGTCCTCCACAGTCCTGATGGAATGGAGGAGGGCTGGAGGAGGGTAGTGAATCCTGCTATGAAGGTGTGAGTCCCCATTCCACAAAGGGAGATGTGATCCCCATGTGAAGGGTTGCCTTTGAACAAAGAACAGGGTGCATGATTAGGCTCAAAGGTTCTTTAATGTTTCTGGCACAAAATCATCACTTGAAACTGCAAAGTCCTTTTTGAGAAAAGGTTTCTCTCTCTCACACACACACACAGACACATACACACACCCTGGCAGATAGAAAAGATGTTCAAAGTGCCATACAAATAGAGAGCTCCGCTACTAACACATACAGATTCTTCATCTAAATCTGTTCTATGCTGTATTCCTAAACCTTGTCTAACTTGAGAAATGTACCTGTTTCTAACAATGGATGCCAGCAAAGAACACAGCTGACCTGCATTGAAAAAAACCAACAAGAGTATTTCCTAGCCTAGACAAGACTTTATATTTACTTTTATGTCTTTTATTATAAGGGCCACATACATGAGTGGTATTTGGAAGCAACAGAGTAATGTTTGTATCAAGAGAAAAAAAAATATTTTTCCTGATATTGCTTGGGTAATGCAAACCTAAATGGTATATTTTAGGGATTTTTTTTTTTTTTGCATCTTTAGGGACTGATACTAACAGGTCTACATGCCTGCAGCCTGGACTACAGAGGTGCTAATTGCAGTTACATTGTAACTGCCCCGTGCAGAGCTGTTAGCTTGAACTAAAAGGTACCTAGCTCATGTTAATATAGCCCTGTTTAAAGTGTAGACAAGCCTTGAGTTTGCTGTTAGAGGAGCAAACATTTGCATATTATGATGATGATATAATATTTAATTAGTGTATTCTACGAAGAAGTAAGATCAGGAGAAAGAGCAAACAATGGATTTACATGAGGATGGATTAGTGAATTCTGTTGTGCCTAATTAGGTTTAAGAACTAATAATAGCATTTGTACTATACAAATTTATGACTGATTTTCTTTTGAGAGTTAAAATGATCTACCAACATATATATATATATACCTTTTGAAAACAAAGGGTCCTTTGTTGACGTTCCTCAAACGTTAACATGGGAGCCTCATCTCCTAATTGGTTTCTTAAAGAAACATTTGAGGAAATAATCAATAAACAGTTCTGTGAATAACGCTATTGACCTAACTTAACTTTGCTCATCTACTTCATTATCTGATTTTTTGGAACTCAGCACAGCGCTTTACCTAGAGGCAGATTACCGATTGTAGTTACAGTGACAACATCTGCTGCTGCAAAGTGCAGCCTTGTTAGTCATTCTAAAAATATTCTGATTTTTAACCGTCATCAGTTTGTAATCCATCATTTTTGCATTATATCTATTATTGGATATGTACTTATCAAAAATCAACCCTGAACTTTGAGAAAATGAGGATCTGAGCCAAAGGATGTACAATATTCACGCTCATGGTGATCTTTGTTTGGTTTAGATTTTCTTGGGGATATACAATATAATTTCAAAGAACCCCTGAATAAGGATTTAAAAAAAAATGGATTTACACCTTTTAGGAAAAATAAGGGAAGAGTTACCTAGAAATATAAGGCCATATGAATGTTGTCCAGCATGTAAATACACAGAGATCATCAATTAAGGAGGTGGTTAATTTATAGCCTCTGGAGATGAAGAGCACATGAGATTGTGATTGAGTAGCTTTTCTAATGTTGCTCTCTCTCTCAGTTAAAACATAGCTTCAACAAGCTAGAAGTATGTGGAGGAGAAGAGAAAAGTTGATACATTCCTTTGACTGTGGGGTTGAAGGCTGAGAGCATATATACTAATTCAGGGCTCAGTCCTACAAGTTGCTAAACACCGTGGCCCTAATCCAGCAAAGTACATAAGCATGTACTTAATTTTAAGTACATGAATAGTCCCATTGACTTCAAAGGCCAGATATGTAGAGGTATTTAGGTGCCTAAAGATCCAGGGAGGTGCCTAAATGACAAGGCCAAATTTATTGATTTCAACAGGAGTTAGATGCACAGGCACATTTAAAAATCCCACTAGGCACTTGTCTGCATCTTTAGGCACCTAAATACCTTTACAAATCTTGCCCAAAGTGCTTAAAGTTAAGTAAACGCGTAAGTGCTGTGGTAGATCAGGGCCAGAGTTCTCAGAACCTTACAGGACTGAACCCTAAACAGGAAAAGATGGACAACTCACAAAGCAGGTTTTGCAGAACAGCTCCACTGCAGGTTCACCAGCTTCTGTTACTTTACAGCCCAGCCTCTGACCTCCCCCAACGGATGGCTGGTGAGATGAAAGGGGAGTAATCAAGTGCTATAAAAGCCTGAACTAGCTACCAGTGAGGAAGAGAGACCTTCTGGCTGTAGCTGTAATGGGAAGCAACTCCCAGAGCCAGGCAGCCTCTTCCTCTTTGTGTTTCAAACCTGTCCTGACAAAGGCTACCTAATTAGCCTATTTACTTTCTTTTGGTTAGTTTTGGTTTGTGTTTTTAATAAACTGGTACTTTTAACTATCACAGTTAGCTCCTGTGAGCAGGGGCAGCTCTAGACATTTCGTCACCCCAAGCAGGGCAGCATGCTGCGGGGGGCGCATTGCCAGTTGCCGGGAGGGTGGCAGGTGGTTCCGATGGACCTCCTGCAGGCGTGCCTGTGGAGGTCCGCTGGTCCCGCGGCTTTGGTGGACCACTGGAGCCGCGGGACCAGCGGGACCCTTTCTCAGGCACGCCTGCGGGAGGTCCACTGGAGTCGTCTGCTGACCTCCCGGCGACCGGCAGAGCTCCCCCCGCCGCATGCCGCCCCAAGCACGTGCTTGGCTTGCTGGGGCCTGAGCCGCCCCTGCCTTGAGGAGCTCTCCCCCCGAAAGTAGCTTGAAAACCATGCACATGATTCAGTTTCCTAAGGTTCAGATAAGTGCAGTTCCATGCAGAACCCTTCATAGGTACTTTTAAGATCATTTCTCCAACTTTGCTATATAAAGTGACATGTTAAGTAGTCATACAAATACTATCCTGCAGCATTAACTACTCCTGGCTAAAGCTGCAAGCACGGAGGGTCGGGCAATGGAAATATTAAATAATACAGATCATCTATTTAGTAGAATGCCAAATAAAGTATCAGCCATAAAAGCAGCATTGTACTGTCACAAAATATTGCCAAGAATTAAGTGCAACAGCTCCTGTGATCTTTGTCTGTTTCTGTGCTTAAGTTATTTTGTGGGAAAATGATTACTACACACTTATATATGCTTGTTTTTCAGTTAATATATGCACTAAATAGAAAACTGGACCAATTTCATCCTGCATCGAAATAAAACAAATTACAAAAGGGTTGAATTTGTCTCACTTAGCTCAGAATGAATGTACTCTAATAGAAGTCTCAAATTCATTAGCTTTAATTGGCACCCTCCTTCTCAGTCAACACTTACAAAATATCTCCATCTCCCACCACTGAAAAAGTTAAGTAAACACATCATAGAACTCCTGACTCAATACAAGAGGGAAACGTTTTCAAAGGGGTTGGACCACTGAGTAGAGCCTGGAATAAAAGGGCTAAATAGCTGTCTACTCTCAGATGGCTGAAAAACTTTGCAAAACCAAAGAGAGAATATGGAACATATCTATAAATGCTGCTCAAGATTTTCAGAAATGCATACCCGGAGGTAGACACCTAAATATATATTTAGTCATCGAAAAAAATCTGAGTACCCATCAACTCCCAGTGACTTCAGTGGTGCTCAATTCTTGAAAATCAATTCTCTTATTTAGGTGCCTAAATATGGATGTAAGGAAGGAGGTTTTCAAAGGCACAAACAGCAGTTTGGCATCTATCTCCCTATGAACATAAATCTTTATGGTTATGAAAAATTATGTATACACATTTCACAGAGGTTCACTGATGACCTTCAATTGCTACAGTTAAAAAGTGCGTTCATCTCTAACCAGGACGAAATACTTGTTAAAATACAGATGATATTTCTGTGTACCTAATGTACTGTTTCTCTGCTTCTGCCTAGGCTCACATGTGGTATCCAGGCATTGCCTCTGGCACACTATTTCATTCAAACAGCTGCGATAAGTCCCTCCTCCTTTTAACTGGGCAATTTTGCAGCACATTACCTCCAGTCAATTTAGCAGGTGAATGGCCTCAGTGCTAACCTATTGAATTCACTGAGGTCCTGCTCAAACTCGTATTAATGACAATGGGAAGACTCCTATTGATTTCACTGGGAGTCATCTCAGGCTGTGCAGGAGCATAATGCTCCTCTGTGTGTGTGTGTGTGTGTGTGTGTGTGTGTGTGTGTGTGTGTGTGTGTGTGTGTGTGTGTGCGCGCACATGCAGAATTTTTGAGCTCAGTATTTTTTTATAGCACCACAAAATATTTGTTTGTCCTCAGCCCTCGTGAAGCACCTATCAAAGTAGTGTCTAAGGTGCTGATTCTGTAAATTAAAGCAGTGGTTGTGACCCTCATGACTGCACTGAGTCCCATTCAAGCCATTAAAATCCAGGGAACTTCACATGGGTGTCAGAGTCTTCACCAGTGAACCAGCTCATAGGATCATGTCTTATACACTGTTCCTGAATCACCCAGCTGGGTGTTTATTTTTTAATAATACTTTACTGTGCCAGTTTACACTAGCAGAGAATTTGGCCCATGCTTTAATAGCATAAGAACATCTTGGCTAGAAGCTTCATTTTTTTTTCAAAATGGAAAATGTTTTCTATAGAACCTGAGGCTTGTAAGAATAGTATACTCCAGGGATTCTGTGGAGTTTTGCTGAGAAATTACACAAAAGAGCTAATGTTTTCATTTTATATTGTGGCTAGACTCTGGGAATCTCTCAGTGAGCCATGGGTATTTCAAGGCTTTTTGTTTTCTCTTGCTATCATTCTATTTGAATGGACTTTCTATGTATTGAACATTAAATTAGATTGCCACCGCAGTTATTCTGATTGGGTTAAACCAACTTCTTTTATGAAATACATCTTCATGAAAGCCCTAATGGTCCACATGACAGCTGAGCCTGAGATTATTAACTATATTTCCTCTTGTTCTTTTGTATTAGAGAAAAAAAATGCCTTTATTATTTCCAATGAAAAATTTTTCAGGTTACGTAAAGTCAGAAAATTCTGATGAAACTCTGCCTCAATCAGAAGAGGAGGCTTTAGATATTTAGATATTTCTTTTTCAAAAAGCTTAAAATATTCTTTGAGGACTGAGAACTTTCTAGACCCAATTCTACTTTCCTTAGCTCAAAAATCTCCCACTAAAATCAGTGCCTAAGAAATGTAAGATTAGAATCTGGTGATGGTTTCATCACATGGCTCAAATTCTATTTAGTCTGGTCCAGTATGATTAAGTTAGTGCCCGTCAAAGCCACTGAAGTTAATAGGTTGCAACCTGATAAAACAGAGAATTAGGTCCCCAATATTTATATTTTTGTATATATTCTATTTTTGATAAACAAGCTCCAATATTTAAAATTTGTATCTGTTCCAGAGCTTTTGATGAACACTAACAATTTGGATATCTTCTGCTAATTAAACTAAAGGAATTTTCATAATGTATTGTATTAAAAATGAGTTAAGCCATTTTCCAGTTTTTCCTTACTTGAACATCACCTTACATGAAAAACCAAAAAATGTAGGATCTGTGAAGAAAATGGAATTCAGCTCCTATTTAATTGCATGGGACTTAGGGCATCTACCAGAAGAACTGAAAGCAGAAATATGTTTCTGAACTAATCTGTTTACAGGAAGACAAAGTGGGTTACACTGATGCAGTATGATTTTTTTAAAAACAAAACAAGCCCTGAGCAAAGCATTCTGGGAACTGCACTGTTACCTGAAGTTGAGCATGTAGTGTGATGTATGTACAAACACATTTGCAAGTGCAAGATAAGTGCCCACATTTGAACAATTTTCACTATATCTATATGACTCTGGAAGTCAACATACTGGTTCAACACATGAAAATAAAATATTTATTTCAAATATGATAGAGAGCCGTGTCTGTCCATTAAATCACATTATAGCAGCTATCTATTTGCTATGATTTTTGTCCTTGAGGCAATCTGACTCCTTTTTTATTGGCCCATCTTTTTAACTGTCCAGGTTCTCTGTCTCCCTATTCATTCTTTCCTTCTTTTAGGCTGGTGTTAGTGGGTAATTTAGGTTGGCATTTGTATGTAATTTTTCACATCTAGATGAGAACGGGGAGTGATATACAACACACCCCAGAATAGTTTGAAATCCAATTCATGGTTTCATCTATACACAGTGACATGAGCACATCACTTACAGGGCCAGTGCAAGGAAGTTTCGTGCCCTAGGTGAAACTTCCACCTTGCACCCCCCCCACTAACCCGGCTCCTCGTGGCAGCTAACCGAGCCCCCCACCCAGGGAGCCCACCTCCCCCCACCTAGGGAGCCATCCTCCCTCAGCAGCTACCCCGCTCTGCAGCTAACCCTGCCTGGGGAGACCCCCCCGCCGTGGCACTAAACCCGCCTGGGGAGCCCCCCGCAGCAGCTAACCCCACCCAGGGAGACTCACCCTTGCAGCAGCTAACCCTGCCAGGGGAGGCCGCCCCAGCTCTCCTCCGCTGAGCACGCCAGTGCCCCTCTAATTCTCCTCCCCTCCCAGGCTTGCAGCGCCGATTGGAGGAGAATTAGAGTGGGGGCCATGTGCTCAGCGGAGGAGGCAGAGTGGAAGTTATCCGGGGTGGGAAGCAGTTCCCCTGTGAGCCTCCCTCCCTCCCCGCCCCTGTTACTGTGGTGGCCTTCTTTGTGCTCCCCTCACCCCAGCTCACCTCCACTCCACCTCCTCACCTGAGCAGGCTTTAAGGTGCCCCCAACCACTAGGCGCCCTAGGCGGCCGCCTAGTTTGCCTAAATGGTTGCACCAGCCCTGACCACTTACACAATAATTTTGCAGCCTAGAAACCAAAAATCCATCATTTGAAATCTCAAATGGTTTCCATTTGATATTTTAGTAAAATATACAGAAGCATCAGACTCATCTGGAATCTATAGGATGTTTGAAGAGAGCCAATTCTGCTTTCATTATTTTCCAAATGCAAAGAAAGAACTATAGGTTGCAAACAGCCAACCTTCTGTGTTGATTAATAGCTCCAAGGACCAGATGTCATGCATACAATATTTATACATTGTCCTTTAGTTTTCAGAGGCAGGTATAGAAAATACCTGAAACAATATAGCAATTGTCAGACTGGCCTTTGGAGATTTATGTGAAAGAAGACTATTGATGGGAATGGTAATATAAATAAAAAACACATGATAGTTCTCATTGATCTAACCCACTGAAAACGTATAACCCATCAGGGTGTTTGAGAATATTTAGATGCCTTGTTTCAACAGCAATCCATGTCTGTCAGCAATTTGAATTTTAAATTCATATACTTGCTTCAGGAAATAGCAGTGGGAGTACTTAGCAGGCTAGAGTATGAGGATGAAAAGATATGAAACCTTTATAAAAATCACCGCACCAAAGACTGTCTATTACAACATCTGTACTCTGAATTAATGGACATATCCTTGATTATATGCTGAAGAGAAAATGCACAAATATTCCAGTCACGAGGTTTTATTGCCTCAGGTTTAGAAATACATTAAACTATACTCAAGATTGAAAACATTTGTTAGAATTGTTTTCAGTCATCTGATTTATTTTCCATTTTACACAGCATTTTACTGTGGTTTTAAGAATTCAATTCAGACATTCTTTATTTAAGGATAAAGCTTCAGATCTTCTTGTCAAAAGCCAGAATAATTTTGTTGTGGCCAGTTCCTTCCCAATTATTTCCAGTGATACACAGAATTAATAAATCATTTTTGACGTGTACAGAACAAAGCTTATTATGGACTAGATGCAAGGCTGCATTAATCAAAACATGAAATAACTCAGGTGGGAGGGCTACAGCGTACTATAGGGAAATAAACACTATGGGCTACAGTGATACTGTATTGTTCCAGTGAGAGCTCCAGAAGGCATTGTGTCCTGGAGCTTGTTGGTACACAGCAGCAGTGTGTTGCACAACCACTTATGGTGTAGCAGCATTCACTCCCCTCCATAGCAGCTCTGCTTATTGGTCTACATGTGATGGTGGGTCATTCAATTTTGGTATGACTAACAGACTGGTATAGTACAGGCATTGCAATTATATCCATCTTCTGATTCTGCAGGGGAAGTGAGAAAGAGACGGGGAGGAGAAAGGAAGTTCAAAGACAGAGAAGGAGTTCTTATGCACCCAATCCTTCTGTTTACTCTCTAGGACCAGGCAGCTACACATTACACATATTGTATATTAAATGAAATACAGGGAATAAGTGATATATTAAGCACTGCACTGACTGGAGAGTTTTACAACCTGTAATTCATAACCTACCTAGGAAAGTATCTTCGTATTTAGAAAATATAACAGGTTCTTTCCAATATATTTGTGTTTCTTCTCTTCATTTGCAGTTGTCTGATATTAGAGATCTCCTCTTGCTTTGATTAGTAACATGCTTTCACTACAACCTGGAAGGTCACTTGTCCAGAGAGTGAAAACTTGTTTAAACAAGTAGAACCGATTCTGTAGCAACATTATATGGGCATTCCTATCTAAGTTTCACATACAGAGCAACTATAGAATTCCTTTATGTTTTAGTTTTCACATACACCACTCTTGGAATTCACTCTTCAGCTAATGTAATCTTTGTTATCGTTTATATCCGTCAGCCTGGTTACTGGCAGACGAGCTCATTCTGGAGAACATGAAGAAGAGTGGAAATAAAGAACGAATTTTACACTGAAAAGTATATATACATGTAACATGAGAGATAATACATAATACCTAGCTCTCACATAGCACTTTTCTTTAGTAGATTTCAAAGCACTTTACAAAGAAGGTCAATTATCATCAGCCCATTTTACAGATGAGGAAACTAAGGCATAGAGATGAGTGTGATGGGTTGGATCACAGAAACCCCCCTGGGAGCAGCCATCTGATGTGCCAAGACTACCTCTGCTCCTGTTTCCCCTGACAGCTCAGAACTCCAGTACCCTGTCTTGCTGAGCCAGACACTCCCATCTGCTCCAACAAAGACCCAGGGTCTGAATTACTTGCCCCAAAACTGCAGGTTTGCCTCAGAGCAGCTAACAGAAGTGTGCTTGTCTTTAACACCCAGATGCCCAACTCCCACAGGGTCTAAAACCAAATAAATCCATTCTACCCTGTATAAAGCTTATGCCCTGAATACAGCAAAGAGTCCTGTGGCATCTTATAGACTAACAGAAGTTTTCAAGCATGAGCTTTCGTGGGTGAATACCCACTTCGTCAGATGCAACCCACGAAAGCTCATGCTTCAAAACTTCTGTTAGTCTATAAGGTGCCACAGGACTCTTTGCTGCTTTTACAGATCCAGACTAATACGGCTACCCCTCTGATAGTTGACACCTGAATACAGAGAATCTCACCCTCAGAGATGCTTCAGTAAGTTTTTTCTCAGATTGGACACCTTCCAGGCCTGGGCACAATTCTTTCCCCTGGTACAGCTCTTGTTCCAGCTCAGGTGGTAGCTAGGGGATATTTCATGATGGCTCCTCTCTCCTCCCTTTGTTCTGTTCTATCCCTTTACATATCTTTTGCATAAGGTGGGAATCCTTTGTCCCTCTCTGGATTTCCAACCCCTCCTTCTCAATGGAAAGACACCGGTTAAAGATGGATTCCAGTTCAGGTGACATGATCACATGTCACTGCAAGATTTCATTGCCCACTTGCCAGAACACACATATACAGGAAGACTTAGGGGTAAAACACACCCATCTGCAGACAATTGTCCTGGTTAATAGGAGTCATCAAGATTCCAAACCACCATTAACGGCCCACATTTTGCATAATTACAATAGACCCTCAAAGTTATATTTCATATTTCTAGTTTCAGATACAAGAATGGCACATTTATACAAATAGGATGATCACACTCAGTAGATAAGCTTTGTAATACCACCTAGAAGAGACCTTTGCATGAAGCATATTCGTTACATTATAGTCATTCATTATCAAATTTATAAAATCATATAGACTGCAACGTCACAGAGATGGGAGGTGACTTGCCCATGGTCATCCAGCAGGCCCGGGTAAAGCTGATCACTCTGGTCTCCTGAGTCCCAGCTAAGTCTTCTATCCCCTAGAGAATGCTGCTTCTAGGTTAAAACTACAACACAATACATTTAGATAAATTTAGGAAGATGATGAAAATCTGGGTACCCAAAACTAAGGGCCCACTTCCTCAACTGAGGGTATGAAAATCTGGATAGAAGTCTCAATCAAACTTTATAATAAAACTTTAAGCTTGCCAGTTTATGACTTTATAGTTCCCCAGTCATTTCCTGCCTTTCTATGCAGATCCTCTCTCTGACTTACTAAATGAATTTGTGTTGGTGTACAAAGGGTTGACTTTGGCAAGAAGACTTTTATCTTTCTCTTCTAACTAGGATATCAATTTTCAACTATGACTGCAGATTTATGAGAACGGATAGTGAAGAAAGTATTTAAGTAGCAGATATGGTGAGAATTCAAAATAAAAAGGCCTTGATTGTGATTTCACGATCATTTTATATCTGGAAGTATTTCACTTACAGCAAGTGTAAGTGAGAAGAAGAATCAGGCTTTAGATTGTAATTAAAGGATAGAGTCATCATTTTTTCACATAACTTCATCTTGACAATTTATACCTTTTCTTTCTGAAGTGATTCATCAAAATGCAATGGGTGCAGGTTGTCATGGTGGATTCAACAATACGTACATCTGTAATCCTGATCAATCTGGTTCAGTGCTAGCTCAGAGATGCTGTGTTTAAGTCCAAAAGCTAAACCAAACCACTAATAGCATAGTTATGAGGTAGGCCAAGAAAAATCTGTAGATGGGGATTTTCTAATGTTCCTTCTTTAATTTCAGAGCATTTGTTAGTGGACTTTGCCCTTTCTTCTTGCATCCCTCATTTCTGTGTTTAAACACATTTCTTAACATAGTGAAATAGTATGTTATCAAATGCACTAGGCACTGATACTTGACTTCCTCTTTTGTCCCCCTGCTTTCTGCATATACAATAATATATGGAGTCACATTTTTCTCTTGCACGCAATAAAGACTGGTAAAGCATACAGTGTACTTTTGCAAGATCATACAATGGAAGAACAACATCTGAAGATGTGAGATGATGGTGAATCAATTTATACACAGGTGTACTTTTCTGTAGATAATTATGTCAACCTATTCAATCTGACATGAATTCAAAAGTCAAACTACATTCATTTTGCTCAGCTCCACAACTGGAAAGTCCAGAAGGTAGGTAGCACTTGTCAGCATGACTCAACACAGTCATATATTTAAAAATTGAGAACCTAATTACATTTGGTATGGCTGATCTTCCAGGTTGGTGTCACTATATCAAAGATGCAACAGAATTGTGACATTGCCAATATGGGAGTCCTACCTAAGACTCAGTTTTCTGGATAATTGAATATAGTTTTAACAATCATAAGAACCACTGGAATGTTTTAAAATTAAATATTACATAATACAATTTTCTTCTCAATAATATTGGGTTTAAATAAAGAAGTTAGGAAACTGGATTAGACTCAGACAGACTAAGCCCTAACTCACAGCCATGAGAAAAGATTTGCCTTCAGCTCTAAGTCCAGATGAAATAAAGCAAAATTCAGGGTTGTATTTTATCATCTACAAATTTTAACAGACTGCTCCTGATGTAACCATGTGCCTCAATCAGCACTTGAAACCCATCAAAGATTCCTTCTACTGTAGGAAATACTGCCATTAAGTTGATATGCTGTGAAGCCTAAAAATTTTCGGGGGAAAATTTGGAATTTGACCATGGGTTCTGACATGAAGGGGAAAAAAAGATAATTTGGAAATGCTTTAAGAGTAATTTAAGAACCAAATGATTCTCACAGGAGTTATGGGGGGAGATCCTCTTTGAGATAGATGGGGATTCACTAACACTTTTCTTCCTTTTATGAAAGCATATTTTGAACCTGGTGATTGTAATAAAAACATATTAATATCTTCCTGTGAAACATGCATCTTGTGTCTCGGTAAGTACTCCAAAGCCCTTTCTTTGATCAGTTATTTTTAAAAAATTCACAAATTGCTTTACTTTTTCTTCAGACAGCTTGTTTTTTTCAACAATCCTGCAAGACATTTATTTTCCCAGGATATTGCCGAGAGAAACACAAGCTTGGCATGTCAATTGTTTTATATAAACAAAAGATCCTTTATCCTAATGCAGAATTCTCCTTTTCACATCTGTACAAAGGACATAGAAAGTATGGAGGAAATATATTTATGCTCCTAAACAATTTTTGTTCGTTTTTTTGGAGTATAACAACTTATGTTTAATTAGGAGGACTAACCCATTTCTACGTTTGGCAGAACTGAATCAGTCTTAGGAAACAAGAGTAGTGATGTTTACATGTATGTTTTGGTGCTTTTGCTAAGTTTAATATTATTATGGCTCTAAAGATATTGGGTGAAATCCTGGCCCTAATGAAGTCAATGGCAAAACTCTCATTAGGTTTGAGTTTTTCCAGTAAGCTGTGTCTTCTGAACCCGTGCATTTATTTTGAATAAGGAGCCTATTTAGGGTCCATGAAGCTTTTCTTTTATATGTCATAGCTATGACTTATTTTCTTTCCTACCCTTTGAAAATGCACATTGAAAAAAAATATGTTTTGCTTTAAGTATGTCTTTAAAGGTTTAGCATTTTCATTTCACTTAGGACACCAGATCAACCTGAGTTTGTAAAAAATCCTAAACAACTAATATGTGTACTTCAGTCCAATTTTATTTTTATTTTTGCTTTCCTATTCACTGATTGTATGTATGTGCCTGGACGATGTGATGTAGGTATGAATATTTTTGTGAATGTTTTTAATTGTTGAACAAAATAAAGAAGGATTTATTTGTTGTTAAATAATCAAGAGATTTCTCTAGCAGTATTCCATGTAAACAAGAGCTATGTATGTTTAAATCTGTTCTGTTGCAGGTTTTAATCAACCATTGTTTGCCCTCAAGGAAGGGAGGTTAAAGTTATTAACATCCTTGTACTAAGTTATGAGCATGAACATAATGTAATTTCTCCATGTTTTTGTCATATTTTACATTTTTCTTTAGAAAGTTTCAAAAAAAATGGATTATATACAATCCTTCTAACGGTAGAACATAGCAGGGAAGAAACTGAATACTATCAGCCTGAATCTTGACACCAGTTGACAGAAACAGATGAGTCTTCCCAAAGGACCATGAAAGTGCATTTGTTCATATTGTATGGATTAGTTACACCATAAAAGTTTATGAATATTTATCCATATTAACCCGATCTGGGGATTTTCTGAGTATTATTGATGACAATGAAACTACATGAGACTTAGAAATATTTAATTTATCACATTCTGGCTCCGTCTACAAGAGTAATAGAAAGGCAAAAGCACAATACAGTGCCTCACACCACCTTGCCACCATCTGCTATTTTCCCGGCGAGATGCCATCTCTGTTTCTTTTCCATGCTGCCTTTTCTATGCAGAATTACTTCCCCAGACTGAAAGCCCCTCTTCGCTTCCCCTTCAAGTCCCTTCAAAGGAACCACTTATTTTGTGAGGCTCAGACACAAGAAAGAAAAGAAAAAGAACCAAGGATTTAAAAAAAAAATCTAAGGTAAGGTCTTCCTCTGATCTCCCAGGGGACCTGGTCATGGTATGTTTGTGTTCTAGATTGTAAGCTCTCTGAAACAGGAACTGTCTTAATATCTGTATACCATATGGTTTTAAGCACACCATTGGTGTTTAAGGAAAAATATAACAAATAATGACATTAGTTTAATCAGTTCTTCAACTACCTTACACATGTATGTCTACCAGCTGTTGGCCTCCTAACAGAGTTTTATTTTGATACTCATAAGTAGTTCAGTGACGAACTGCCATGAGGGAGAGGGGGGAATTTACAGGGGAAAGTGAAGCCGTATTGTATTAGATACACGCCATTCCTTTAAAGTTATCTTCAATTTGATCAAAAGTTACTCTATGAAAAAATGACACTGAAATGTAATACACTGAACATCTGAGAGCCATCATGTCATATTTAGCAAATGACGTGAAAAGCTTTCATATAAATAGTGATGAAATCCATAGTAATGCTATAACTGAATCTACTCTGTATTGTACATTACACATAGGGACTCACAACACAGTGCTGAAAGCCATGTAAGAAACTATATCTAAAGATACATTGTACAATCCTGATTCTGTTGTCTTGTGCTGTGAATACTCACTTTACAACAATGTAAAGGGGGTATGAAATGCTAGTAATTCAGAATGGCAGCATTTTATCCCCACTTTGCACAAATGTAAATGACAACATATGGTTCAGGGCAATACATGTGTACATTTAAACCCCTCGCTACACACTTACACAGATGCTAGGTAACTGTTAATATTGTTCTTTTTTTCCCCACCAGATGATCCCAGGCTGGCTGCCACCAGTAATATAATCTGCTTAGATGGGGATGGTCATCACCACAAGCCACCACAACCTCTTCTCTGGCCAGAGGCCTTTCAGCCAAGAAGTGCAAACCAGAAAATGAGCATATCTGGCTGAGAGAGGGGCAGACAAAGGCACCTGGAATGTCTGATTATTTACCACACCTGCCAGGCAGCCTTTACTGAGAAGCTTTCTATGGAGATCCTTGGCAGGAACTTAAAACTCCTCCTGTCTGGTGGAACCCTCCACAATAGGATTTGGCTACTATGCTATCCAGGGGAGTTACTCTTCCTCTGGCACAGCTACTGCCAAGGATGCCAAGAGATGCACATTGTACCATTGGTAGAGGAGGGAATAAAAACAACAGGGAGTAATTAAGTAATATAATGCAGTCGATGTTGCAGTAGTACTGCTTAAAGTATATCTGACCACCCCCCTTTCGTGATAAAACTCCTACATTCCTGTTGCCTCTTACCACAATAATACATTGGGCATTAATAAAAACTTGGTAAAATAATCTTACCCAAGGTAAAAAAGGTTGTTAGAGAGAGAACAATTACAACTGTTACATTTTGGTTTTGCTGTTTAAGTCCATTAACATGTCTTTCTTCCTTCCCACCTCCGAACTCCCTACTTAGGCTTTACTGCTATTGGCTCCTCTCATCCCAGCTCCAAATCCTGGGGTTCCTTACATAGGCCTCTCACCTTACGCCCTTTTAGTATTTATTCTTTAATGGAAAAACAATCAAAAACTGCTTGTTTTGACACTATCATCAGGGATACTGTCCTGACAGCTTGTATTCTACTGTGTGTGGGATGTTTGTGTAGAGAGCCTCTACATCCATGGTGGCTAGGATGGTGTTTCTGGAAGGTCACCAATGCATTGTAGTTTCCTCAGGAAATCAGTGGTGTCACGGAGATAGCTGGGAGTGCTGGTGGCATAGGGTCTGAGTAGAGAGTCCACATATCCAGACAGTCCTGTACATGCCAGATGTGTACCCAGAAGCCTCCTACTGCAAGACAAACCCAAGAAAGAAACGAACAGGACTCCGCTGGCCATCACATACAGTCCCCAGCTAAAACCCATCCAACGCATCATCAGGGATCTGCAACCCATTGTGGACAATGATCCCACACTTTCACAGGCCTTGGGCGGCAGGCCAGTCCTCGCCCACAGACAACCTGCCAACCTGAAACATATTCTCACCAGTAACTGTACATTGCACCATAGTAACTCTAGCTCAGGAACCAATCCATGCAACAAACCTCGATGCCAACTCTGCCTACATATCTACACCAGCGACACCATCACAGGACCTAACCGGATCAGCCACACCATCATCGGTTCATTCACCTGCATGTCCCACCCATGTAATATATGCCATCACATGCCAGCAATGCCCCTCTGCTATGTACATGGGCCAAACTGGACAGTCTCTACGGAAAAGGAATAAATGGACCGCAAATCAGATATTAAGAATGGCAATATACAAAAACCTGTAGGAGAACACTTCAACCTCCCTGGCCACACTATAGCAGACCTTAAGGTGGCCATCCTGCAGCAAAAAAACTTCATGACCAGACTTCAAAGAGAAACTGCTGAGCTTCAGTTCATCTGCAAATTTGATACCATCAGCTCAGGGTTAAACAGAGACTGTGAATGGCTTGCCAACTACAAAACCAGTTTCTCCTCCCTTGGTTTTCACACCTCAACTGCTAGAACAGGGCCTCATCCTCCCTGATTGAACTAACCTCGTTATCTCTAGCTTGCTTGCATATATATATATACCTGCCCCTGGAAATTTCCACTACATGCATCTGATGAAGTGGGTATTCACCCATGAAAGCTCATGTTCCAAAACATCTGTTAGTCTATAAGGTGCCACAGGATTCTTGATTACATTGGCTTCATTAGAGCTACAAAAGTGATTTCCACCCCTTCTTCTCAACTGTTGAGAATAGCCCACTTCCACCTTAATTGAATTGACTCGTTAGCACTGACTCCCCACTTGGTAAGGCAATCCCATCTTTTCATGTACTGTGTATATATATCTTCCTACTGTATTTTCCACTCCATGCATCTGATGAAGTGGGTTTTAGCCCATGAAAGCTTACGCCCAAATAAATTTGTTAGTCTCTACGGTGCCACAAGGACTCCGTCCGTTCTTTTACTGAAATGCAAGTGACCCCAACCGAGTCTCCTTTATCTCAACCATTTAAATGACTAACCCTCTTATAATGTGCTGTACGTCTAGATATCACATCTTTAGAGGACTGATATTTTCTGTTACTAGTCAGGATTGTTTTCCCATTTGAAATATGTTGGATATGATACACTGGGCGCCAGTAAAACTAGACATTTCCCAGATGCAGTGGTTAAAGCCTCATTCCTCAAGCATAGTGCATCATTTTCCATCGTGAATCTAGTAATTGTGAGGGAACTTAGAACATTTTTGTATGGTGGTTTTTGATGGTTATTTAAAATGACAGAAAAAATAATATATCAGTAGTGCAAATATGACTGAAAAGGTAAATATTTTGGTGCAATGGCCCCAGTACAGCATCATAGGAGCTGACCAAGTGACAAAGTCAGACAGGAGCATTTCAACAATCTTAAGTGAACCATTTAAAAAAATTCTACAGTTCAAAGTATTTTTTTCATGTAACATTTTACATCCTATAAGACATTTGATCCAGAACACTCACTGAAGTCTATATAAAGTTGATAATTTTTAGTTTAGAATGACAATAAAATTCACTAAAGCATGGTGTTGCTGGATTAAATTTTGCACCTAGATGGATAAATCAAAACAGATTTTTTTAAAGCTATTTGAAGCAGCTCCATCTCATTAATATATCAAAGCTTTAGTATCAAATTCCTGTATGCTGTCTATTTCAGTATGATGGCTCAGCCACTGGAGCATGGTAGTATAGGCTTTCTGTCAAACTACTCTAAGCTCCTGCCAAAGCACATAATGAAAATCATAGGCACCTACATTGCCTGTTTTATCCTATTAGGAGCAATGTGAAAAGAATTCTGCTTGAGTAGCTGTTTTAGAAAATGCAGGTTTAATTGACGGCCATTGTCAAGAGCATTTTATAGAAACCTTTATAAAAATATCACTTATTTCCTTGTGTATACAAATGTGAGGGTGTACAGGAAAAGTTGTTAATATATCTTTCTTTGTTATTTTTTAATTAGCATTCCTTTGAACCCACTCTTCCCCCCAAAATACTGAAAATATTTGTTCTCCATCCAGTAGCACAGGTTAGTTCAATTGCAGAAGGTCTTTCCTCTTTCTCACTTCAATTTACCCCGAAGGGCAGAACCTTTGCCTGCCACATACAAATAAACCTACAGGGATCACAGTGTCCAAATGAAATCCACCCATATTGCTATGATTTAAACCACATAAGCCCACTGGTCATTGAAGAGCTGGGATACAAATACAGATTTCATACTAATATACAAGTCCTGTTACAAAGGCAAGAAAAGGAGACTAATTTGCCAAAGTGGCAGACAGGAGGAAATACTCTTCAGACTTTTTAAGGCTACCTACTACTTCTATACTACAGCTACCAACCCCCAGTGAAATCCACTATAAATTAACCTTTTGGGGCATACAGCTTACCAGATCTATTATAATGATAATTGTGATGCACTATGCTATTGAATATTCCATCAAAAAAGTTATGAGCACAATTTTGCCAATCTTACTCATATTGAGTAGTGACTTACCAAGCAAATAATCCCATTGAAATCATCTGGAGGGCCACAGAATTGGACCTGATGTGCAGCAAAAAAACAGCAGAGAGGTTTTGCTCAGGAATTAATGCAGCTTCAGAGGTGAGGGAGATGATGCACATTCTCCTCTGAGATATGTCCCCAGCCCTACGACTTCCCTTGCTTCTGTACCCCAGAGAATGAGGGGAAACAGAGAAAAAATGGTGCTGCAGATTTGTCTAACATCCTTACACCTTCTGTGCAGGAGATCCTGGCCATGTGCACCTCCACCCATGGGGACAATCCCCTCCAATTATCTACTTCCTGATAAAGCGATAAGGCATTCTGGCAATGACAAGGAGAGAGACTACTGCTGAGTGGAAAGCCAGGGTGCCACAACTTGCCAAGTCCTATCCCATAGCTCTGTGTCTGCCTGATTTATTGCTACTGTGTGCAGGACCATTTTAGATTTTATGCAGCTATGCGGGTTGGGATGGCACCAGACAGCTGAGGCATGATATGCTAATTTTTCTTTTGACTATGTTTATTCTTAGTTCACCTACAAGTCAAATAACAAGTGGATGAGTACACCTGACATTTTGCATAAACTTGCATTAAACTGGATAGACATACACAGGCCAGGTTCAGAAGATGCATGCTATTTAACCACACTCCCATTGGGTCACAAAAGGGTTAGGGTATAACTTTGAATGTTTGCATGTTTAGAATTTGGCTTTCAAAACAGCATTCACACTCTGCAATTAGAAATATATTGTTTCTGGCAAAAGTCTTTGGATAGTTGGTATTTGTTTCACTTCAGTTTTCCTTAAAATTAGCAGGAATCATTTTAAGTGATTAACAGAAATGGGTGAAATCCAGAAGGTTCAGGGCTCAGTTCAACTTTTGTACAAACATTTGGGCTGGTTCTCATGTTATATGAATCTACTTGTCCACCTCTATTGATTTTCTAACCTGTTGATGTTCAAACATACATGAGTATGTTTGAACAGCTTTCTAAAACCTCCACTTTATATGTTTAATTTGGTAGGAAATCATTTTATCATTCTGTTTTTACAGATGGTTACAGTGAACCTGTGTGAGGTACCAGTAACTGTAGCACTTTGTCACACTATGTAAGACTGTACAAGTTCTCTTTCCAATTATATTAAATAAATACATTTAAAGTATAGAAACTGACATGTTACATGTACTTTCAAAAGAAAATAAGATCGATTTTTTTTAAAAAAGCGTGGACTGTGGTATAAACTTTAATATTTTCATTGGGTCATGATAGGTTATGGTATCATTTAAGCTGGAATCTAATTTCACGTGGTTACGCTTTTATTGGAAAGTATTACTGTCATGCGTTGAGACAGTGATACGACGTCTGCATGCCCCTCTGAGAAAGCTGAGTTCCAAGATAAACCTATGCTTTTGCTACCTGAATCACAGGTGGTGGCAAACCACATTTTAAATAAACCCTTGTGTTAGAACTTTAAAATGTGAACTGCAAGCTATAAATTAAATAAATGCAGAGAGACAGTCCCAGAGGATTCCTCACACACCACAGGCTCTCAGTGTTTTAAAGGAGCAACAGATTATCGAAAGAAGGCTGTCTAGCTACTCACATTTTCATATAAAACTAAGCAACTTTTTTTACAGAAATGAAGAACTCAAAATGATACTTGCCTATCTAAGGTTTAAAACTCTTTTGGAAAGGTACAAGAAGAAAAGATGATGCGAAGGGGAAGGCTCATTTTTAGTTACCATGAAACAAACTATATGCCTGACCTCGCAAACAATTACTTGCATGAATAACTTTAATCAGGCAAGTACTCCCATTGAGTTAGAAATGGGCTCCATGTTTGTGGTGTTTTTGTCCAGAAATTCTTTGAAATTTGCTTTTGGATTAGATTG
Organism: Gopherus evgoodei; assembly: GCF_007399415.2. NCBI lineage: Eukaryota > Metazoa > Chordata > Testudines > Testudinidae > Gopherus > Gopherus evgoodei. The sequence continues at coordinate 83,470,256 of NC_044327.1, forward strand.
TTGCAGTACAGATTGTACAAAATATCATACTCCAGTTTGTGATACTTTCATAGAATCATAGATTATCAGGGTTGGAAGAGGTCATCAAGAGGTCATCTAGTCCAACCCCCTGCTCAAAACAGGACCAATTCCCAACTAAATCATCCCAGCCAGGGCTTTGTCAAGCCTGACCTTAAAAACCTCTAAGGAAGGAGATTCCACCACCTCCCTAGGTAACCCATTCCAGTGCTTCACCACTCTCTGAGTGAAAAAGTTTTTCCTAATATCCAACTTAAACCTCCCCCACTGCAGCTTGAGACCATTACTCCTTCTTCTGTCATCTGCTACCACTTTCTGTCATATGCTACCACTGTGTTTCAAAACACAGTAACATTTTTGTCAAGAAACAGGATTCTTTTTTCCTGACTCTGACTAATTTACTCTGTGACACAGAGTAAATTAGTCTCTATGGGTTAGCTCCAGAAAGGGACTTTTGCATTGTGACACTGATTGTTGGAAGACCTAACTTTAAGATGCGTAGGAAATAATAGGAATACACTGTGATTAACAAAGCCTGAGTTGGTGCATAGGCTGTGAAGATAAGTTGTGGTGATCCGGTGGTTTCTTGTATATAGTTGTCGATAGGCTTCCACTGTTTGTTGATTCTGGCAAGAAGTGTTCTAGAGAGATTTTGATGGATGGTTGGCAGTTCTTGAAGTTGTGGTGGAAATCTACGATAACTGATCACAGCACTTATTGGAGGAATATCAGGACTCATAGAAACCATTCTCAAACCACTCACCATACAACAGACCAGCTTCCTCCAGGGCACAGCTGATTTCCTCCAGAAATTCTGCAACATTAACAACCTCCTTCACAACACCATGCTTGCCATCATGGATGTCACCACCCTATATGTCAACATTCCTCATGATGGCATTGCTGCCTGCCTCAAATATCTACAAGACAATGGACAACACTCAGATATCCATTCTAAATACATCACCAAACTCATCCATTTCATCCTCACCAGTACCAATTTTACATTCAACAACAAACACTTTGTGCAAACCATGGGAACTGCCATGGATACCAGAATGGCTCTCCAATATGCCCACCTCTTCATGGGCCATAATGAGGAAGGATTTCTGGACAAAAACACCACAAAAGCAATGATATACCTAAGATACATCAATGATGTTTTCATCCTCTGGACAGAGGACCTAAACTCCCTCACAGATTTCCACTACAACTTCAAAAATCATCATCCATCTATCACTCTCTAGAACACTCCTGCACCAGAATCAGCTTCACGGACACCACAATCAGCTTCAACAATGCAACCCTATAGACAACTATGTACAAGAAACCCACGGATCACCATATTCACTTTCACAGATTCAGTAACAACCCCAAACACACCAAGAAATCTGTTATCTACAGTCAGGCCCTCGGATACCACAGAATATGCTCTGGGGAGAATGTCCAAGATATATACCTTAACACGCTTAAAACCTCCTTCACCAAATGAGGACATTCCATCAGAGTAGATTGCATCATGGAACGGGCCACGCAAATATCCTGAGAGAATCTGATTCAATACAGCAAAAAAAACAACTCTCTGATAGCACACTCCTAGTTATCACCTACCACCTAACTCTGGAACCCATACAAGGTATCAGTAAACAATTACCCAAACCCAAACTCATGGGGACCACACACTGAAAGAAATCATTCCTGAACCTCCTTTTCTGGCCTTCAAACAATTCCCCCACCTCACCACACACATCATCAGAAGCAAGCTCCCCACAGACCAGGACACAACACCACAAAATGGCACCAGACCCTGCCAGAAAAACAGATGCAAAACCATGCTGACAAATCTTAACTGCTACAATGATCAAAACCCTGCCACCTGCCCCCGCAACACACCTTTCAAGCTCTAACATCCAAGCCAAAGCCAGAGCAACTTAGCTTCACAGGGCCTCCTGGGGCATGGGGCCCTGGGCAATTGCCCTGCTTGCCTCCCCATAATGCCAGCCACTTTTGTCAGAATAACTTATGTCGCTATGGGGTGTGAAAAAAAAATTATCCCCCCAGTCAACGTAAGTTACACCAACAGAAGTGCCAGTGTGGACAGCGCTATGTTGGTGGGAGAGCTTCTCCTGCCAACATAGCTATCACCACTCATTGGGGATGGTTTAATTATGTCGATGGGTGAGCTCTGTCCTGTAGTAGAGCGACTACATAAGAGATCTTACAGCTGCATCAGTACAGCTGTGTCACTGTAAGCTCACTAGTGTAGACATGGCCTCAATGCGGAGAAAAAATGGTTACTGTCACTTCACTGCTTTACTTCTAAAGTTTTTTGAGATTTGGGTTATTTTAATGTAGAAAATATTTTTAAATTTCTGCATCCATTTAAACCAATTCTGAACTATTATTTCATGGCTTGCATTCTGAAGTCACTGTAATCAGAAGTTTTTGATATGAATAAAGAAGAACAAAGATCAAGTCTTTTTCTGGCTGTTTTTGTTTGCTTCTTATATACATAAAGGAAGAAAAATAATGGATTGAGCAGAGGAGCTAGAATGAAAAAAACCTGCTCTTTGATAAATGATAAATGTGGAGTCATAGAATCATAGAATATCAGGATTGGAAGGGACTTCAGAAGGTCATCTAGTCCAACCCCCTGCTCAAAGCAGGACCAATCCCCAAATAAATCATCCCAGCGTGAGCTTTGTCAAGCCTGACCTTAAAAACCTCTAAGGAAGGAGATTCCATCACCTCCCTAGGTAACCCATTCCAGTGCTTCACCACTCTCTGAGTGAAAAAGCTTTTCCTAATATCCATCTAAACTTCCCCACTGCAACTTCAGACCATTGCTCCTTGTTCTGTCTTCCGTACCACCAAGAACAGTCTAGATCCATCCTCTTTGGAATCCCCTTTCAGGTAGTTGAAAGCAGCCATCAAATCCCCCCTCATTCTTCTCTTCTGCACAACAAATAATCCCAGTTTCCTCAGCCTCTCCTCATAAGTCATGTGCTCCAGACCCCTAATCATTGTTGTTGCCCTCCACTGGACTCTTTCCAATTTTTCCACATCCTTCTTGTAGTGTGGGGCCCAAAACTGGACACAGTATTCCAGATCAGGCCTCACCAATGCCAAATAGAGGGGAATGATCACATCCCTTGATCTGCTGGCAGTACTCCTATTTATACAGCCTAAAATGCCATTAGCCTTTTTGGCAACAAGGGAAACTGTTGACTATAGCCAGCTTCTCATCCATTGTAAACCCCTAGGTCCTTTTCTGCAGAACTGCTGCCCAGTCACTCAGTCCCTAGTCTGTAGCAGTGCATGGGATACATGGCTGAGGAACACGAAACATGGATTGATGTGATCATCAAAACTTGTAAATGGAAAAGAGCTCTAAATAAACTTTAGTGTACCTGGGGATATTAGGGATTGGGATGGATGGGAAAACAAATTAAAACATTTACCCATATAACATAGTGCCAAAATCTTTTAGCTCTGTGAAGTTAGGAGTATGTCATGCATTTGAAGATGACATCATAGTCTCTATGCCAAACTTTTGCTCTCCTAATGTTATGTTATCCTCCCCAAAATCTGAACATCTTCCATGTTTATGAGGGTTGTGTCTCCAAAAGGTGATGGAATTTGGAGGCAGTTATTTTTAAAAAGGGTTTTATTGCAGAAATAAAACATTCCCATGGCAGAGTCTGAAATAAAGCTTTGTTGCCAGTTTGGGTTATATTCCTACAAGGATGCCAGGTATCATCAGGTAAGTACCATATGAAGCCTCAAAAGATGCTTAGCACCATAGAATATCAGGGCTGGAAGGAACCTCAGAAGGGCATCTAGTCCCATCCCCCTGCTCAAAGCAGGACCAATCCCCAGACAGACTTTTGCCCCAGATCCCTAAATGGCCCCCCTCAAGGATTGAACTCACAACCCTGGTTTTAGCAGGCCAATGCTCAAACCACTGAGCTATCCCATGCAGAGTCAAGCCTGTAGTGAGTATAAATTACAAATGGTGAAGAAGTTGAACAATAATAGATAATGGATCAATATAATGAGTTATATTGGGACGCTGGATAATTATATCAAATCTAAGTTTTCACATCTACATTTGACACACGGAAGAGAAATAAACTTATTACCTGAGCAAGCTACTGACCATTCAGTCAGCAACCTTATGAAGACTCAAAAAAAAGTTCAAAGAAACCAGAACTAGTCAGCAGTGACAGCAAGGAAAAGTTTCTCAACAGAATGGCAATTATATTATTATAGTTCTGTTCCTGTACCTCACCAGATATAAAGGTAATATAGAAACATAGTAAGAGGGCTACATGATTTAAAACAACAACTGATTTTCAGTTAAGTTAGGGATTCACACACACAGTCTAGCATCAAGGGAGATCATGTGGATTTGTGATACTCACTTTGGGTTCAAAAATAATCATGTGGAAATGTCATGATCAGGTATACCTATCACACTACTGGCAGACATGCCAAATATCAAAAAATGCTGCAATCTCTACTGCAAAACAGCTGCACTATATATATGCAAGTACTGTGTGTCCTATATTGCTGAGCTACATTTAGCTGGGATTGTAAAAGAGAATAAAGGACTGACAGGCAGATGTTAGTAAGGAATGAACTGGAACATTGCTCGTCATGCAACAGCCAAGAAAACTACTCACACAGGCTGGTGGAAATCAAAGACCAGATGTCTACCCTAACTTGTTCTACAAACACAGAACACACAGTATGTAACATCCAAAAATCTTTCCCTGTCTGATATTTGTAGTTATTAACTAAAGAATTAAGAATAAATAACACAACAATCATCTCAAACCTTCTCCCCAGGCTTGGCTTTTCGAGCTTTCCTCCCCTTCAGGACTGCTCAGCCCAAACCCTAGATACTCTCTTCCCCAGAGAACTACTCTTCCCCCACTCTTTATATCCAATCACCTGCCTCAGGGAGTTACTAGAACCACTTCAACTTTTCCCACAAGGATCAACACCTGCCAACAGGGAGGGGTGTTTCAGGCAAACACAGCCAGCCTGTTACTATGTCACACTGACTGCGTGGCTACCACAACTACATACAATTGGCCACCAAAATGATCAGCTTATAGGCTCAGAACTTCAAAAGAACAGAACAGCAGAATTTGGCTTTGATGAATATGGCTGTTGAAAATAATATTTTTTCCCTAATAAAATAGGATTCTAAATTCAAACAAACTTGTTGGCATCACGGCATAGTTCTCTACATCAAGATAGGACATTTTCTGGGTAATTTAAAATAGTAAATCCTCTTTAATAACAGGAAATGTCTTTGTAATGTTATTGTTTCCATATCTGTTTAGAAGACAGTTTATCAATTACTAAATATCGCACATGAAAGGAGGAAAAATTTAATATTTTCAAAACTAATTTACCATAGATCTTGAAAGAAGACCAGTTTTTTTGAAGGAAACAACTCCAATCATTTCAAAAGCCCTGAGGTAAGTACCACATATAATTTTACCCTCAAGGATCATGTGAAAATATTTCCACAAGTCAGTATCAATTTAAGGAAACAAAAACTTTGCTAACTGTTTATACTGCAAAATTAGAAATATTATCTTAAAGCATGAATTATTTTTGCAGTGATCATCACTTTGTCAAAGAAAGATCAGCATGAGTTGCAAACCATGCTTGGCCTATTAAAAATTCTATTCATTTTAATTTTCCTTTGTTTCAGAATCACCACTAGTTATCTCAATTTCTTCCTACCAGTACAGAAGAGTTCTGAGCCCTGCTGTTATGCCTGTTTGTCATATGATGTTACCATCAAGGAGAGAGAGCTGAATGTGAGAAGAAGCCCCCATGATGACTCCTGCAGAAATCTGCCATTTGCGTGGGTAAAAAAAGGTGTTAGGGGATGCTCACATACCCCCCAGAGACATTTTCCAGCTAGGAGTCTAGGAATAAGAGATGAGAAATAGAGAGAAACCAGGAAGTGAAGACACATGAAAATAAACAATTTTTAAAAAACGTTTGAAAAATTTTGGGTTGTTTGAAAAAAAAGTTTTAGTTACTGCTGGTTCTTATCTGATCCAGTGCATTCATCCCTCTTAAACATGTGATACTAAAAATACAGTACTAATGGCTACTGTTTCCTGTGGTGCCAGTTAGTCCATGTCTCTCACCTTAATTTAATCCTTATTACTAACACTCTTTTTTGCTTTCATGGACCTATGGTAATTCATAGATTAAATTTTAGGTTTATTTTGTTTGCTTGACCAAGTGAATGCCTTTCTTTCAATGGCTTCCTGCAAGTTTGACTCTGAAGAGTCATCAAATGTAATAAGTCCTTGGGCCTGATTCTTCGCTGCCTTGCTCCTTGTGCAGTCATTTACACTTGAGTAAAATGGGTATAAGAGTTTACCAGATCAGAATGGCAACAATTTTACATGCATTTTACACGGGTGTAAATGACTGTACCAAGTGCAAGATAATAGAAATTAGGCATTTCCGATCTGACAGTGCTTTCAATGAATGCAATTAAAAAAGGGAACCTCTGTCACTCAGAGAGAGAGAGAGAGAGAGACACACACACAATGTTATATCATTACTTGAATGAACTTTCAAAACTCCCTTACTTTTCCTTTGCCGGTAGCTGGGTCTCATAGGCAGCCACCTTAGGTTCCACTCCAGCAGGTTTTTGTATCCTTTGTCTCCGTTTTCTAATTGGTGCCATATCAGTGACATCGGGGCTGCTGAGAAGGGAATCCTTCCTTGATGGAGCTGCCAAAGTGAAAGCAAAAAGACCAAAGGTTGACAAGATGCCCCAAAAGACAATGTTATATAATAATTTCCCAGTTCTACATCTTTTCTGCGAATCTCTCTTTGCTGGTAGCATATGCTTAGATGCCATGTTAATGGGAGCCATATAATAACCTAGACTGACACCTACAAAGATGTTAGCAAAGGACTGGGAGTCAAGACTTACGCATTCTAATCCTGACTCTGCCACTTACTTGCTGTGTGGCTTTAGGCAAGATATTTAACTTCTCTGTCTCAGCATCCCCATCTGTAAAACAGGATAACATACACATCTAGCTCACAAGGGGGTTCTAAGATTAATTGGCTACTAGGCTCAACCTTTGAGAGGAGCTCCTTTGCTGACCATGGTTCAAGAAGGAACTGACTGGAGCTTTCAGAAAGCAGCATTTCTGCTCAACAGAATTTGATGTGCAATGGCTGATATTGAGCCTGGGTTACATGCCATCCTGCTACCCTCTGCTTCAAGGGTCAAAACCCGTAAGAATTAAGGGAGTTCTGCTAATACTGCAGTAAGGAGCAAAGACCCAGACTGAGAATCATGCATAATAGGTGCCCTTAGAGAAATAGATCTTACAACCTCACAGCAGAAACACACATATGGGGCAATTCTTGCCCATGCATCATTGTGGAGATGCAGCATAAACCAGGGCACCACACTTGACCCATAATTTATATTAGAAAACTCCTTCAATTCCTAAAGTATTCATAGAGTTTAAGGCCAGAAAGACCATTAGGTTGTGTCATCTGATCACCTAAACACCGGCTATAGAACGTCACCCAGTTATTGAATCCACTCAAGCTAAGCTAAGCAGACAATTCCGGGCCTCAGACCAGGGCCATCTCTAGGGAGGTGCAAGGCCCGGACAAGAAGTGACCATTTGTAACTTCCGGGATCATCCCATCCTTCCAGGACCACAGTCCAATAATACAGCATTCCAATAATTTTTGTCTCTGCCTTTTCTGAGCCTTTCCCATTTTATAACATTATTTTAAATGTGGGCACCAGAACCAGATGCAGTATTCAATTGTTAGTCTCAACAATGCTCTGTACAGAGTAAAATCATCTCCCTAGTCCTGTTCACTTCTCTTGTTTATATCTCTGAATTAGCCCTGGCCACGGAATCACACTGAGAGCTCATTTCAACAAAAATTTTATTAAATTTTTCTGGAAACAATTAAAAAAAATTTTACTTTGTTTTGACTTAATTGTGTTCATTCATTTTAGGTCAATACAAAAGGTGATTCCTCCCTCTGTTCCAACAGCTATCTGATTATTTAAGGTACGTATGCGAAGACGCGCCTCTATGGGTGGTATATTATATACTATAATATTAATTATATTATCACCTCCATAGGTGGTATTATATATATTATTATTATTATCAATGTGCCTACATTTTTCTGAAAGCCTCAACAGTCTGCAGCACACTTTATTTAACATGCATATTTTTAATTGTAAAAGATTTAATCATCTTTAATTTTTAAGATAACACTATCCAGAACAGTATGGTTTTCAAGTGAAATGCACCTAATAACAAGGTGGTGACTGAGAGCAGTGATGCTAAGGTAACTTTCCCTGGCTGTTATCCCCCCTGATCATCTTCAGAAGAATTCATTTCTGTGTGGATGAAAGATGTGATTGAGAATGAACACTGGAGATTTTTACATGAATTACACAATTTTTCCTCACTTCTTCATGGTGTGAACCTTTCTTCAAAAAAACCACACACAAACGAAGGAAACAGGAGTATGGTTTTACTCCCTTTACTAATCTTGCAACTGACATGTCGTACAATTTCTTTCATTACTGCTCTCCAAACTATGATGCTGATTCAGTATAGCACTTAAGCACATACTTACATTCAAGTACATGAGTAGTCTTATTGAAGCCAAAGGAACTACTCACATGCTTAAAATTAAACACGTGCTGAAGTGTTTTGCTGAATCAGGAACTAAAAGTTGAAAACAATGTGTATTTTATTTAATTAAAAGAGACTCACAGGCCTTGCCTAGTTATGAAGCTAATGTGCTAACTACCACATTTTCTAAGTCTCATATAGACAAGGTACACTGTCTTTAACACATGCTAACTGTTTGAGCTAAAACCAATGCTGTGCCACTCCTCATGCTTTAACTTGAGTAATTTAGCACACATATTAAAGGCAATGTGCCTCCTTTATACTAGACTTTGAAAACCTGTTAGCTAGCATAACAACCTCACATCTTAAATCTTAGTCATGATGAGGCCCTAGAAATTAACCCTAATAGTAAAATGGCAATACAGCAACAGTAGCATTATTACTATTTACCAATAGTGTGTTCAGAACACCCATATGAATCCCATCTAGTCCCTCCCAACCTCAGCTGTTAAAATTATCTCCTTTGTTTACCAAAATGTATAAATAACAATAAACTAATACCAGCAAGACCTGCACATATAGCAACAAACTGGAATCAGAGTAGCTTATTCCTTTAATAATCCTTATATTCTCTGCTGCTATTCCTCTCCCACCATTATTTACTCTTTTATTCATATCCAATATTGCATTGGGTTGGGGCCATAGCGTTGTGTATAAAGCATTTTGTTATTAATTCTGGACACTTTTGATGTTGTATAAGAGTGCACCTCTGTGTTTCCATCTGTGTAACATATAATAGTGAGCGTAAACATTGGTTCATGCTAATGTGTGTTGAATGTTTACAGGCAGATCCGGCTTAACCTTACACAGAAGTCTTGCTGAAGTTTTATGTGAGTAAGTGAACTAAATGCACCCATTGCTAGCAGCATATTACATCTGCATTTAATTTCAGATTGACAGTAGAGAACCATAGTACTTGTAACTGAATGCAATTGGCACAGAGTTTAAAAATTATCTGCATTAAAAGAAAATTCGATTTGAATGACATGTTGAAGCCAAGAAGAGGAAATATTCACCTAATCAATTAATCTGAACATCACACAATGAACAGAAATTCCTCTTCTCATTCAATTTACATGACACGAGGAAAATGTTTCCAATTCAGATGGCACAGAAAATTATCTTATGATAAGCAAAATATATCTGATATAACACAGAAGTATGTTTTTAAGCCAAAAATGGACACCTTCAGGTTAGAACATTAACTGAAAGCTGTAGTATGTTTTGAAGCTCAAGAATCAACTATCACAACCAAAGTCTTCATAATGCATACTACTAATGCATACTACAGCTGCTCAGAAAGAATTACATTCAGGCATATGAAATTGTGATTTTGGCTAAGGGTCAAGCAAAGCACAAGCAGATACATATCTGTTTAGTCCTTGAGAAAAGTTTATGTGGCACAATTGGACTTGGTCTTGAATCTAAAACTAGCTTTCTGGAGATTTCTCAAACTCAACGTTTCCCTTGAGCATTCAGCACATTGTAATTAATGGGTTCTTTGAGATCTCTCCGAATGTTACTTCTCAGTCTTCAAATTTTTTATTACAGATGTGGATGAGCATTGCTAGCATTTTGCTAACAGGCACAATTTTGAGCACAGAAAGGATTAATATTTATGAGAAAATTGCCCAGTTCATCCTGAAAAAACAGCTTGTGTAAGCTTAAAAAAAAATAAAAATCCTGATATGCTAGATGCAGCCGACACGGTAAATTGCTGCAAGTGACACAACTGATTAGAGATCAGGAACATAAAACCTAGTTCAAGCGATAAGGTAATTTATGTGTAAATAAGATTAAAGATTTTATCAAATATAAACCCATGCACTGCTAATTGTACCCTTTGTAAGAGAACTATCACTGTGTTGTTTTTGTATACAAGCACAGGCATCCACAGTCAAAAAAGGACACCGTAAAACAGAAACTTAAGGTGAAATCCTGCAGAACCCTCCCTGCAGTTCTGTTGTATGCATGGGCTGGGAAGCAGAAAGGCTACAGAGTAGGGATTTGGCAAGCCTTTCTGTGACATGGATCCAAATTCCACAGTGCAGTGGGGCATGGTGGGTGGGCCAGGAAAAGGGCTAAGGCCTAGTCAATAGTTCTATGAACTACATGGATGCAATGGTCCAAAATCCAAGATGGGATGGGTGTCACCTGAGCTGACCAGGGGGCTCTATAAAAAGTCAGTCAGCTGGAATGGGTACATCTGATACTGCAATGAAGTACAAATATGGTCTGTAACCTCAGGATAGAAAAAGGTTGAAAACTTGTAGCATGTTAAATTAATAAACATATATTATTATGCCACATAGGAGCCACAGTTAGGCTGCACAGATGTCCCAACTTTCAGACAAGGGAAGGATTCTATTTCCTTAACAGCTATGCTAGTTCCCTGTGCAAAGTCTATTTTGGGGGGCTGCAAGTGGTGTGCATGAACTTCTCCCCTACTTACAAGTATATTCAAGCCTCTTAATTTGTTCCTGTGGCAGTGTGATACAAAGCCATGGTGCTGTATGCTGCCTTGTACTATTTACCTCTGTAGTGTTTCTGAAAACTGTCTGCATGAAAGGCAGTATACAAAATAAAACTATAATGTATTGTAATCTAGGTGTTGGTATGTAAGTATCAAGTGCTCTCAATTTTTTTTCATAATTCCTCAGTCTTGTACTGCTACAAGTAGATTTTGAAACTGGATCAATGTTTATTTAAATAAAGTGAACAGCCATGGATACATGTATGTATCAGTGGTTGTGGGTATGTCCATATCTTTAATGCGGAAGGCCTTAAGTTTGCATGTGTTTGTGGAGAGGAATGTAAATTAGAAAACTGTAATAGAATTGCAAAAGAGAAAGAAGGCTATTTTCCCTTCTTTCAAGTAAACTTAGCCTGGCAATGATGATAAAATACGAAGTGAATGGCAGCATTCACACGTTTCTGAAATCAGAATTGGGCCTTTATAAACATTATTTATCAGGGTGGATTTGATTTAAATCAGGATTTAAATCACTAGTCAGGAAGACTTGATTTAATCATGGATTTCTACACAAAAGAGCATTCTTGTTGGTTGTTATAATCTTAATACATATTCTTCACAACTCAGAGATAGATGTAGGTTTCATTTTTAAGTGATTTATTTTGAAAACTGTTCAGATTAGTTTTACAGCTATATCATAAAATGAATGATTGTTTGGTTATTTCATTTACCAAAGGCAATTGAAGCAGATATTTATGAAGTCAATGGGAGATGAAATATCTCCAATTCAACAGGTTAATCATTAATATTTGGAGGATTTTCTTGCCATTCTGTATTAGAAGGAGAAAATCACCAGGCAGACATTTAAATTGTTTTATTTAATTAAAACAATGTTACATATTCTGGATTTTTTTCTTCAACAGCAAACATATTTTAACAAAACAAGCATATGAATTTTTGAATTTAGTTAAACATTCAAGTTTTTTAAAGTCAGGTTGTTTTTGTTAAAATTGTTTTAAACTAAAATAGTTAAATAAGTATTAAAAAACCAAAAATTAAATCAACTATGTCAGCCAGGTCAACAAGAAAACTTGGCTTCTGAAGCTAACTGAGTCATCTTCACCTTCATTTTCCTATTTGTTCATAATCTTGAAAAGAAAAACAAGCTCTCTCACTTTTTCAGGTCCCAAATGATTTCTCAATTTGGAATGAGTTGGTCCAAAGGAAGAAAATATTCTTTCTACCCTGGCTGAAGAGGCTACTGCTTGTTAAAAGTGAGATTATCACTTCAAACAGTCTCTCAATCCAAGTGCTTAAGTGATTTCCACCAGTTCACTGGTGTGATTTTCTTTAAAACATCATCAGCACACATATTTCTTGAATGGTTCTTATGCCCAAACTGGGTCTCTTTTACGGTCTGCTGCCATTATAGGTTTTCCCATCTACGGCCTGCTGCCATTATAGGTTTTCCCATCTACGGCCTGCTGCCATTATAGGTTTTCCCATCTAGTGAGAGAATGGTGTGGTAGATCTCAAATCAATGAAGGCTACACTCAGAAAGACCTCAAGACTTCTGGAATATGCTGCTCAAACAGTTTTACTTTTGTTTCTACTGCCTGTCCCTCCCTTCTCACATTTGTCTCCAGACTTCTTCTCCTTGTCCAGATCTATTCCGCTCCAACAATCTTCTATTCATTGAACTTTTTGAAACTTTGCACTTTTAGAGAGATGTAAGGGACTGACCTTGTGTACACAAATTTGCAGAGGGACAATAGGGTTGAGGTCTGTTATTTCTCACTTCTATAAAATATTTATTTATTTATTTATTTATTTGCTGTTAATAAGCATGTTATCTCTGGAGACACAATCCATAGTTGAGAACTGCAAAACTAAGCATCTCTGATGGTATCTTTTAGACTGAGCACTGAGTCCCATTGGGTAGATAGAAAGATTAACCTAAATAATCTATACAGAAGCCCCTGGAACCTCATAAGATTGGGTCCCTAATCCATGAACTATTGGAACTCATTTACAAAACTTTTCTTAAACATTACACAAATATATTGTCTCATACTATAGCATTAGCATTTATAATCCCTATTCAAGGATGAATATCTTGAGCTATAATGTATCTTAATTAAAACTATCTTTAGATAGGTTTTTTTCTTAAAAAGCGTTTTATCAAAAAAATCAGATTTAAATAAAAAAATCTGATCACTGATTTTTATCCACCCTGTTATTTACACACTGCTATAGCCTATGTGGAGTCATTAGCCCTTTTGAGATGGCTGAATACTAACATCTTTCTTGCTGTAAAAATATATTTACTAAAAATGAATAAGGGGTAAATTTACCAGTAGTACAAAAATTGATTTATATTATATAGATATATATGAAGGGACTGTTGACCCCTTACTAAAACTTCATGTTTTTTTATTAGCTCTCTCCCCAGCCCAGGAGAAAGGGGAAGGGCTTAAGGAGTCAGGACTCTGCGACTGACAGGGCCTCTGGCCAATCAGAGAGCTGCAGACTAGAGAACTTTGGGAAGTTGCCAACACCCCAAAACTTGCCCCCTACTCTTATTTCTTACCCCATTACATTTTGGCAGCATGAACAGGATAGGGCTGGATCCTCAATTAGTCTGCAGAGAAGCGTAAGTTTGGCTAGTTGCTCAATATCAATGAGGAGTGGTGCCATGAGTGAAGGACCATACGTGAACATTCAAAAAAGCTCCAGAAAAGCTGGAAGAGCAGGAGTCCATGTACCAAGAGCAGGCCCGGTTCTTGCTGCAGGCCTGAGAGGAGGAGAGAGATGCCAGTCCCTGGCCAGAACTGTTGTTGAGAAGCAGTTTATACAGATAGCTATATTGTATATACCTCAACACCTTCCAGTCCCCGTTTTCACCGGACATCCCAACAAACCAGGAGATGTCAAAGTGGAAGGGTGGGTGGCTGATACCAAAGATGTCGTGAGGATTTTTGCAAGTCACAGCAGAGGATCAGGTTGAGTTAGTCAAGCAATATATTTCGGGGCAAGCACACAGTACTATCAAAGTTGTATCTCCAGCAAGGAGAACAAAATCCAAAAATATTTCTGTGGTTGACACAGGTTTATGTGGACATGAGGCTGAAGGAGTTTTATGAGCAAAAGCAAGGTCCTGGCAAGGTCTCCTGGCATTCACCTATGACTTAAAAGAGAGGATGAGTGTAGCTGAGCGAAAGAGAGCCAACCACTGTTCCACAACCAGAGGTCTTACTAAAGGAGCAGCTTCTATGACAGCCTCTTAAGAAAGAAGATGTAGCAGAAGAATAAGAAAATCTGGATTTAACGTACACATGACTGATGCATGTCATTATCATAGATTTTATGGTCAGAAGGGACCATCATGATATCTAGCCTGACCTCCTGCACATTTCAGACCACAGAATCTCACCCACTCACATCCTGTAATAGACCCCATAACCTCTGGCTGAGTTACTGAAGTCCTCAAATAATGGTTTAAAGACTTCAAGTCACAGATAATTCACCATTTACACTAGTTTAAACCTGCAAGCAACCTGTGCCCCATGCTGCAGAGGAAGGTGAACCCCCCCCGGGTCTCTGCCAAACTGACCCAGGGGAAAATCCCTTCCTGACTCCAAATATGGTGATCAGTTAGACCTGAGCATGTGTGCAAGAACGATCAGACAGCTATACGAAAAACTTTTTCCAAGGTAATTCAGAGCCTTCTCCATCTAGTGTCCTGGTCTCTGGCCATCGGAGATTTTTGATACTGGCAGTCGCCAATGGGCCACATGTCACTGTAGGCAGTCCCATCATACCATCCCCTCCACGAAGTTATCCAGATGAGCCTTGAAGCCAGTTAGGTTTTTTTACCACCACTGATCCCCTTGAAAGGCTATTCCAGAACTTGACTCTTCTGATGGTTAGAAACCTTTGTCTAATTTTGAGCTGTTAATGGCCAGTTTATATCAGTTTGTTCTTGTATCCACATTGGTGCTTAACTTAAATAATTCCTTCCTCTCCCCTCGTATTTATTCCTCTGATGTATTTATAGAAAACATCATATCTTCCCTCAACTGGTTTTTGGTAAGGCTAAATAAGCCAAGCTCCTCTCATAAGGTAGTTTTATATTTCTCAGATCATCCTACTATCTCTTCTCTGCACCTGTACCAGTTTTAATTCATTTTTCTTAAACATGGTAGACCAGAACTGCACACAGTATTCCAGATGAGGTCTCACCTGTGCCTAGTATAATGGTATTAACACTTCCCTATCCCAACTGAAAATACTTCGTCTGATGCATCCTAGGACTGCATTAGTCTTTTTTATGGCACATCACTTTGACAGTTTATAGTCATCCTGTGATCAACCCCTACAGCCAGGTCTTTCTTCTACTCTGTCACTTCCAACTGACAAGCCCCCAGCTTATAGGAAAAATTCTTCTTATTAGTCCCTAAATGCATGACCTTGCACTTTGCACTATTACATTTCATACCATTTCTATTACTCTATTGTGAAATGGGTGGACGAGGAAGCAGTTGTGCCTACCCCCAGCAGCTAAAATTGCGTTAGAACCCTGGTTCTCTCCACCAACTCCAAAAGTGGCCAGAAAGGTCTAAGTCTGGAGAATTTGAATGAGGCTGTTCAGCTCCTTGCTACACAACAGAAGCAATTAATCCAACTCATAACAGCACAGAGCAGTAGGACAGCGAAGTCAAAGGAGAGAGCTCCCATGTCAAAGTGATAGAGTGATACATGGATGAACAAGGAAGGTACCTTTGTTATTTCTGTGAGGAGCCAGGAGCCCTGGAGTGTCCAGGCAAAGGTCTTCAAGGGGAGGCTCCCTCCAAACACTCCTCTGTCTAAAATAACACAACCCACCATGGGAGGTCAAGATGGCTGCTGTAGGGCAAGAAACTTTATTGGAGAATGACCCTGACAAAGAGTTTAAGGACATGATGTTTGGCAACTGTCTGGTCATGGAACTACAAGATAAATGTGGAGTTCTTTCTCTTTATTAATTGGGCACTGGTTCCATCATGAGCCAGGCTCATTTCAACCAACACTTTTGGGATCGTATGCACTAGATCAAGGATATGGGTTTTGTATGGTTGACAGCAGCTAACAGACTAGGAATCCTGGTGCTTGGATGCCTTGATGTGACAATCAGACTAGTTGGGACAGGTTTTGCAAAACAACAGTGAATTTGTCATCAAGGATGCAGTTGTGAAAAGCACAGGCAAATGTAAGGGGACTGTTGGCCCCTTAGTAAAACTTTATGGGTTTTGTTGTTTTTTTTTGGTTGGCCCTTGTCATAAACAGATAGCTAAGGGTTAATGTTCTTTTACCTGTAAACGGGTAACACCAGTAACCTGAAACCCCTGACCAGAGGACCAATCAGGAAACAAGACTTTTTCAAATCTGGGTGGAGGGAAGTTTGTGTGTGAGTTCTTTGTTCTTTGTCTTGTGTCTGACCCTCTCGGCTCTGAGAGCGATCTTTCTGTCTCCTGGTTTTCTAATCTTCTGTTTCCAAGTTGTAAGTACAAAAATAGTAAGACAATAAGGTTTATATGTTTCTTTGTATTTACATCTGTGTAGTTGCTGGAATGTTTTGAATTGTATTCTTTTTGAATAAGGCTATTTATCTTTTAAGCAATTGACCCTGTATTGTCACCTTAATACAGAGAGACCATTTTTATGTCCTTTTCTTTCTTTTTTATATAAGCCTTCTTTTTAAGACTTGTTGGAGTTTTTTCTTTAGTGGGGACTCCAGGGAATTGAGTCTGCAGCTCACCAGGGAATTGGTGGGAGGAAGAAGTCAGGGGGGAAAATCTCTTTGTGTTAGATTTACTAACCTGACTTTGCATACCCTCTGGGTGAGGGGGGAAGTAGTTGTGTTTCCAGGACTGGAAACAGGGAGGGTGGAGTCCCTCTGTTTAGATTCACGGAGCTTGCTTCTGTATATCTCTCCAGGAACCCAGGGACGGAACACCTGGAGGGGGGAAGGGAAATGGTTTATTCCCCTTTGTTGTGAGACTCAAGGAATCTGAGTCTGGGGGCCTCCCAGGGAAGGTTTTGGGGAGACCACAGTGCGCCAGGCACTGTATAGATTCCTGGCTGGTGGCAGCTTTACCAGGTCCAAGCTGGTAACTAAGCTTGGAAGTTTTCATGCTAACACCCATATTTTGGACGCTAAGGTCCAGATCTGGGAAAAATGTTATGACAGCCCTCTCCCCATACCAGGAGAAAGGGGAAGAACCAAAGAGGAGTCAGGATCCTGGGATTGCCACAGCCTCTGGCCAATGAATGAGCTCCTGACCAGGGCCTTTGGGAAGCAGTAGCCACCACCCCAAGTCAATCTAATTGATCAAGCAGCCAGGCCAAATAGGAAGCCCTGGTTCAGGTCCTGGCCTATGTGTGTGCTGGGGTAAGAAGAGACAGAGAAGCACCGAGGTGGGGTGAGGTGATTTGAAAGCTCACTCACCATAGTCTCCAGTGTTCAGGCTCAGTCCTGGGGTCTCATGAGTAGTTGCAATGTCCCTCAAGAGGGATGGTAACTGGGTTGCAGCCTTAAACCCAATCCCAGAGTGTTCTGGGGACCCAGTAGGCAAGACCCTGCTGGTGTAGCCTCAGTAGATAGATATGGGGAAGGAAGTTCCCTGGAGATACTAGTGTCTCACTCTTGCCCACAGACAGGGAACCACACCTCCTAGCCTGTACCTCTGGGTAACACCAGGGGCAGTGACAGATGGATTACTTCTCATCTCACCAAGAATACTTAGAATAAGATCCCATTTTACAATACCCCCTGTTCCTAACCCAGTTACACACACACATAAAATGTATAAAATATGTTTATATATACATTAAAAAACAATAAAAATTGAATGCCACAATGTAATCTGTACCATAGTTCCACTTTAAAATGTTTATTCTCTCTCACTGACTTTTGAATTACATTTGTTTAATTTACAAAGAAAAAAATAGAATTTTTTTAAATTTCCAGCCCTTTAACTCAGCTTTGCATCTGAATATCAGATATAATTATTTGCACATCATCACCTATAATGAAAATTCTACAATTGGAACTTAGTTAACAACTCTGTTGATGTTGCATGAGCCACAGCAGAACACAGCTCCCTCTCTCCCATTCTGCATTGGCTCAGTGGCGTTAACAGGAGTAATAAGTAGTAAAGACTTAGCTAGGCCACAAAAATGAGTAAATATTACTTGGAATACACACTGTGAGCAGATCTTTTGAGTAAGAATGTTCCAAATTTAAATACTCTATTTTCCTACCGTAACCACACTTCAAATGTGGAGGATGAGAACTCTCAATACCTGTATCTGTAGAAGTTGCTGTGCAAGCAACAATGAGTAACTTTTTGTGAGATCTGACCAGCAGAGAAAAATGATCACGGAGACATAATTCTATTTCCCTTAGTGCTTGTTAAAACGTGAAGCCTTAAGGAGTAACCAAAGACAATCACTTTGATGATTTCAGTTAATGCATTCATCTCCAAAACATCTGGTAAAGCTGCCACATGTGCTTATTTTTATACTTAAACAAACTGCCCCTTGTAGAAAATGTTTTAGAATATATATTTTAACAAGTATTTACAAATGGTCTAAGGCCAAATTTTGTTTTGATTTAAAGACCACTGACTTATGTGGGAAGGGGCATTGTGTAAATGAGCATAGCATATGGTCCCTATTGCTTATTGTTGATAAAAACAGCACTGTTGTGGATTAGAAAAGGTGTGTTGATTGCATGTGTGTATGTATATTTACTAATATACATATATCATCATCAAACATACATAGTCTACTGAGGACCACTGCACCAGCCAGAGTGACTATGGTTGATGGCATCATACCAGACATCATAAAGTGAAGTTCCCAGATCTGGCTTAATTCTGGAATTCACAAATCTCTGGGATGGCCATGGAGGTGATGCCAGGTAGGAAGAAGGCATTCTCCCCTTCTCACATTGATGGCCAATTTAAGAGCACAGTGTGCTGGGGTGTTTTTTTTGTCCATCCTGGTGACATGGCCGAAGAGCATGCCACTTTTGAATGTAGTGAATGACTGGCAGAAGGCCAGATGTGTGTGAGACTATGGCATTTCACACAAAGTTAAACCTCTTTATGCTCAGGATTTGGTACTGACAGGGCATATGGAAAGCCTCGATAAGATAGTCCAGGTTTCTGACCTACATGGAAATATAGGCAGTACACAGATTTGACAGGATTGTTTCAGCACAGAGACATACTTGTGTTCACAATCAAGACTCAGACTTCAGGATGGTGGAGGTGAGATCTATTATTCATTGGATAGCTGGTTTGCTGAAACTGAACTCTGTTCTCAGCCTCGTCAGATGAACTTGTCAACATTCTCCACCTGCCTGCACCTGGGGTCTGGTGGCCCAGCTCTAAGATTCTGGACCACTGAGACATTCAACCCTATAGTGTGGGTAGTATCTTGGAAACCTTGAGTGGCAGGGCAGAAATTCTCTGGCTTCTCCACAAGCAAGGCAGCAGCATCAGTATAGCTTTGCTCAGTTGACGTCTTGACCATCCTTGTTTCCTCGTGTGAGCAGAAAGTCATAACATACAGTTGCTAGCTTGATAGAATGATCAGATATTTCTCTTGTAAAAATACCACAATCTAACAATAATTAATGCATTCCTGTTGCACACCTGAGATTCTGTAGAAATGTGGCGAAAGCCATGAATCAACATGCACACTCATGGTACTAGTCTGAGGATCATGCACCACATTTAGCTTTACATCTGGTACACCAGCTCCCTTCAGTCAGATCCAAAGTGCTGCCCTGTCAACTGAATCAAAAGTTGCTTTAATGTCCATATATGCTATGTGAAGTGGGCAGTTAAATTCTCAGTGCAGCTCAGCCAGAAGCCAGAGGGTAATGACAGGGCCCACTGTTGACCATTCAACAGTGAAATCTGATTGCTGTGGGTGATGATGTCCATTAAGGTCTGGCTGCATCTTGCAAAGCATAATGTAAGTGATGACATTTCCAGGTACCAAAAGTAGTAAGATCAGCCTACAGTAGCCAGACTTGGTATGAGATCATGTACCCTTATACAGGGATTCTATGATGCCATATTTCCATTCAGCTGGTACTCTACCACATTCCCCCACCAACAGATGTGGACTGGTACACACTAGTTCCAGGTCCAGCAGCATGTCCATTCCACAACGTCTGGATGGGCTTTCATACTTCCTCAAGTCACAGAGGATCAGTGTTCATACCTGGGTCTACAGCTGTACAGTTTGCCAGGTCACATGGTTCTAGACAATCATCAACAGGTGTGTCGTTCAGCATGCTCTCATAATGTATTTTTCATATATAGAGAGGAAATCAGATATTTCTCGTGTAAAAGTACTACAATCTAACAATAATTAAATTTAGGGGATTAGTCCTCCTATTTACTAATACTTTAGTTCCATTCTAGTCTAGTCAAATACCCTAATCAATAAAAACACTGGGAAGGAAAACATACATAAATAACTATCATAATCATATAAGACAAATGGTCAATATGCAAAACAATCAAAAAGATAGGATAATTCTAAAGCTAATTGACAAGAACAGTTAATTCTGTGGAACAATTAAACTCATTCAGAGGATAACCAGATAAAATTTTGTTATCCCATGCTGGTTTTTGCTCTCGATGAGGCACTGTAAGATAGAACAAATTCTTGGCTGTCTACAAAAGGCAGATGCTCTCTTTCTGCTGGGATATTTCTATGGGAAAACACTGAGCCGAAAGAGGTTTATATAGGACACAAGCACTTTACTTAAGAAAAGGTCAGCTTGGCTCTCTGAAGCACCCATTTAGTGGTACCACAAAGTTTAAGAGAGAGTGCTACAAAACCTATTCAGATTTGATATCTATTCTAAGCTCCTTAAATTCACTTGCTCCTACCTTCTTTTGGATGATCCAAAGTAGTAAGAATTTATGAATGGTATTATGGAGACTGTTCAGAATATCATCAGATGTACACACTTCAGTCTGCTAAATTTCTCTGAGTCTGGTTGTTGACTGATCAGAAGCTTCCAACTGAACTTGTTACTGTTTAATCTAAACCAGCGGTTCTCAAACTGGGGGTCGGGACCCCTCAGGGGGTCATACGGTTATGGGGGGGTTGCGAGCTGTTAGCTTCCACCTCAAGCTCTTCTTTGCCTCCAACATTTATAATGGTGTTAAATATATTTAAATGTGTTTTTAATTTATAATGGGTTCACATTCAGAGGCTTACTATGTGAAAGGGGTCACCAGTACAAAAGTTTGAGAACCACTGATCTAAACAATGTCTCTTACTCTGTAAAGTTAGTTGACTGTTCTTTCTTCAATACTCCAGTGTCTTTCTACAATGAGAGACAGCTATTTAATTTAAAATAAGTGCCTTGGATAATGTTTATTATATTCCGTTTGGGGAACTGTTGTTCAGGAAGTAAAATGACTGATGGCCTATTTGGTTCTGTCATTAATGCACGAAAAGCAGTGATTAAAGTAGATTGAAAGGGACAGAGAACTCTTTCTGCCATCATCCAAGGAGTGGGAACTAGGGGCGAGAGCTGCTCCCCAAGCCAGGGAGAAAAGAGGTGGCTCTCCCTGTGGTTTTTGCAGAGGAAAAGGAGATGAACTCCTCCTTACATTAATGCTCCATTACAATATATAATTTAGTTAAATATATGACAGACATTGGTTTGTAGTCTCAGTCCAGTTCCTAATGGACCATTATAGTTGACAATAATTGGCACCTTTGTTGATAATCTCAGCATGGAAGCTATTAAAGGAATAGGTATGGAAATTCATATATCTCTCACTGTTATAGGCAGTCCCTTGAAATTAGGGCTAGGGGGTATTAGCAAAGCAGTCTAGGAAAGTCTACCACTCTCCACACTATAGTTGTTCTGCAAATATAAGCACTTCAGCCAGAAATGCCATCAGTCTAGTACTTTTCATGACCAATAAATCCATAACATCATTCAATGGTCAAAAATAAAACAGATATCTGTGGCTCCTGAATATTCTCCAGTAAAAGTAGCAGAAAGAAGTCTCTATTTTTATTTTAGGAAAATAGTAAGTATCACAGTTCCTTCCTCTTGCCACATTCTCTGACATATTTCATTCTTTGTATAAACACATATGTACAGTATTGTAATACCCTGGGGTCTAAAGGAGGTTTGAGACTGCTATATTATAAATTCTGTGTCAGTTAATTATTAACATTTATTTTTATAAGTAATATCTCCATGGAAAGAGCTTACTAAGACACACATTGAAACAGCTGTAGCAAAAAGTTTAGATTCATCTGTACAAACTGTATAAATTGTATCCAGTTTAGTAAGGAAGTTTACATTTACACAGTAGTGGACTGTGTTACCATGGCATCATTGGTAATGTGTGCTGAGACATAAGTACTAGCCTCTAAAGTTTGCATAGGCAATGCCTAGTCTTTTCTGAGGTCACCTTTTTTAAACAATTCTTTTTAGCGATGTAAAAATATTTGTATTATAATTAAAACAGCCCATCAAGCCATTGCCTTCAACTGCAGGGGAGGGAGATAACCTCAGAGTAAGACAGAAATTTGATTAAAATGTATTAAAATATTTTTTCCTCAGCATTTATTTATATAGTGATCGCTCAAGTGCTCATCTGCCTCCTTTGCGTTCTTCAAATTGTCTGGGACACTTACCAGATAAACTGTTTGGTACCCAAATGAATATGGTGGTTGGGTGAATGGGAAAGAAGTCTTTTCATACATCAGTGGGGCTTCAGAAAGAACATAAACATGCCTTCACAAATAGCAGCAAAAGGTCCCTGAACCCGGCTTATATATTATATATAAACAAAAACTGCCAAAGGAGCTCAGCACTTGAATCCTGGTACCCATGACTTGAAATCCGTGTCCTGTTACAGTATCTCCCAGATACCCCTCTTTAAAAACAATGTACTGATAATGTGATATTTTCAGTATCAACAATGCATGCTTCATTAGGTGGAATAGTCTCTTTCAGTAATCCATAAGAATAATGGCTGTGGTTTTTTATTTTACTAATGCCATAATCCCAAGAAAATACACCTATTTTTAACATTTCCATGATTTGTAAATGTCTAAAAAGCAACCTTCAAAATCCTTATGTATGGCACATGAAGAAATGTCACAAAGTCCCTAGAAGTTAATACCTGCTTTACAATACAACAATGGAAGCTTTATAGTGTGTTCAAAATCCTTCATGACATGGGTCACAGGTAGAGGCTCCATTATGAAGCTGGTGAAAGCTAAAAAATGGTAATTTTTGTTATTTGAAACCTATTGACCATTAAAGCTGCTTTCCCTGGTTTATTATTTATAGCTGCTTGACAGAACGGTTAGTAATATTGGTGGCTCAAACATTCTTGTTTTGTTTCTTGACTAGCCAAAAGCAGTTCAATGAACAGTCAGACTGTTCAGCAACAACATGCTCTGGGCTTTCAATGTTCTATTGAAAGTCAGATTTATTACCTGCAACCTTTTCCATCTCTGATTTATGAATAAATTCAATAATTCGCAATAATGCCAGGCTGGTGGCATTAGTTCACTTCATTGTGCTGTCATCCAGCACACCAGCACATCCAAGTTCAGCAATGACTATGTATTATGAGGTCCTGATCTGAAAGAGGCTTAGATGAGCTCATTGTTCTGAATGTGACTATTTGCTGCATCTTTCTCTGGAACATATTGCTGTCTTATTTGGATCCTCCATGCCTACCAGGCTGGAGGTAAGAGGATTTATTAGTGGTTTCCTCAGGAGAAATTAAAGAAATTAATATGTATGACAAATAATCAAAAGAAAATTAGAGCTGTCCTAAAATGAAAAACAATCAATCATGGGAATAAAGGAAATGAAGCTTAAAAAAAAAAAACTTTGGGAAATTTTCTAGGGTGCAATCATTCAATTTCATGTTGAGAAAACTTAGCTTAAGTTTCTACAGGTAATAGAAAAATAGGCAAATATTAGTGCTTAGAACTCATATTTATTATTGTCACCTTCCAATTTTTATGCCTTGAACTCTTCTGGTAATGCTAGTTTATCTTTCCCAGCCCATCCTGGTGACCCTGCCCCTGACACTGTGAGTGTTGGGTTTCCAAAGATCACCTCGAGGGTTATTCTAAATGTCAGGTAGTATTTCTCATTATGTCTAACTTCCAGCTGTGTGGAGTCTGACTTCTGAAAAACAGTCTTAAAGAAGATCTTGCATACTGGTAATTGTATTAATTATTTACAGATTGAAGACCACTAATAGGTTAGTGTGTTGACCCTCTATGCAAGATGGTCATCACTACTGCTATTCAAGATAAGATGTGAAATCATGCTTCAAAACTGGACTTCTGAATTAATAATAAAGGAAAGCCTAAACAGTTCCTTGGAGAAATTATTAGAGTATTGTTAACCTAGAGTTGGAGTATTAACTCTATCCCAGAAGAATGCATTTAGAAAACGGGAAGCCTGAGGTGGGTAACTACTCCTTTGTCAGCTTCTTCGCTCAAAATCATTATAACCCTGTCAGTGAATACTAACAGAAACAAAAAGGATTTGTAAACAGTAAAGCTTTTTGATTCCTTTACTGGAATAAGTATTTGAAACCCCTTATACTTTAGTAGTCTTCTCATTTTGTACCTTGGTTCCTGGAAACCTCTGTAACTGCCTGTTAATTTTAAGACAGCGCTGGAAAACTGCTATTGAATTTTTTTCAATATACTATATTTCTCATTGGCCCTAAGATTGTGGGTAAGTCACAAAGCCTGAGTAAACAAGGGCCAGTTCAGGAATTCGTTCTTCCCCACTTCTCTTGAAGTTGGAGCCATGGTGCTGAGCACCCTTTCAGCTAGTCTGCTGATGCTTTTACCATTACAATCTATTGGCTATAGTAGCAGCCATGGCCTACTGACGACAGTGGACTTACATTCATGTAAAACCAATATGAGACCAGCATCAAACTCACAGTTTCCATGAGTTTCCAGAGTGTCCACAAATCTACTGGCTATGCTCTTGCCTGCCCACCCACAAAACTCCTCTCTGAACTCCCATGAAATTAGCCACCACAGACCTGACTCCTCAGTGTACAGGGCACTGAAAAGTCCACCTGCATGATCTTGCTTCATTCTAGGGCCCTCATGGAGTGGATGCAAAGACCACTGCACTTTGGGACATATGGAGTCTGGATACATCAAGGATATTTTTTAAAATTCTAGTGAAATTAATAAAACTGAATGCATTTAGGTTAATAAAAGGCATAGAAATCTGTCCAGAAAAACCACATATGGTGATAAGAACATGCAGCTGTTTCACTTGGTCCAGATCTGGCAAAAACATGGATTTTGTCAGACAGTTCTAACTGACTTCATGGCGGAGGCTGAAAGCAACTTTGGCAAGCATATGGAGTCATGATCCTGGCATATGAAAATGGATCAAGTACTGAGCCATACTTATAACAATATTGTGTACTCTGTACTAAGCTACCCTCACAAATTTTGAATTACATTATAAATACCAAGTTTTCATGTAATCTTCTGGGCTTTTTTGAATTTTGAGCAAGTGTCCTTCTGGTGCGTTGCAACAAAGACAGTAGGGTTTAATGGACACTGCACTGGACTAGAAGTCAGGAGACATGGGTTTTATTCCTGACTGTACTGATGACCTACTGTGAGACCTTGAGACAATCACTTCCCCTTTTTGTGCCTCACTTTCCTCAATTGTAAAATGGAGCTAATGATACTTATCTTTGTGAAGTACCTTGAGATTTAAGGATCCAAAGCACTAGGAGAGTCTGAGCCAAAGCATGTTACAGTAACTGGTAGAGACTCCATTAGCCATATCAAGAGCTAGTTATTCTTATTGTAGGCACTGTTATAATAATTAGGCTTTATTAGACCTACTCCAGTTGCCAGCTCAATTGGTGGAAAGTGGGTAAAAGTGTATAAAACATTACAATAACCTATGGCAATGAATGTTGATGGAAAGCATATGAAAAGAAGCAGAAAGACTGGAGTAGTACAAAGAAAACAGAGGCTACTGATAGCACCCACAGTGCTAAGGTTGTAATTTAAAAACAAGATGAAACTAAAATCAGAACTCAATGGACCAAAATCGATGTCAGAAATTAAACCTAACTGATGAACAAAATAATGAGGGAATAACCTATTCTGCCATCACCACCCCTTTTGGGTCCTTAAAGGAGGCACACTGGGGGTCAAAATGGCCAAATAAACTCCTGGGGGATTCTGTTGGGAAAAAGCTGACAGGCATCTGCTTTGCTCCTGAGTCTCAACAATGAAGGACAGAGTCTCTAGCATCATTATGACACCCAGACCTCAGTGCACAGTGGAGATGATTGACAATCACCAGTAAACTAGCAAAAACCCCAGGGTGATACATGCAAGAGCCAGCTTTGTCCTCTCTTGCCTTATGTGTTCCTTTCCATCTCTCATTATCTTCTCCCCACCCTACTCCAGCTTTTGACCTAACCCTGAGACCAGCTGCATCACACAGCACTAGCACAATGAGATAAGATGGCCCACCCAGCTCTGCCCAGCCTTCGAAGGACTGCTGAAAGAGAGGAACCTGCCCATGCCTGTCAAATGAGCTCTCAGACTGAGTAAATCAGCCAGGGTCCAGAGCAACAGTTGTCATCACCAGCTTGCTAGCCCAGAGCATCTGTCCATGACTGACCACTTTGTATCCTGAAGACATACACAAGAAGCTGTATTTCTCCCACTTTTACTATTCTCTCTCTTCTCCCTTTGTGTCTGTCTATCTGTTTTGTTGAAAACAGGAAAAGTAACCACCATACTCACAGGGTCCATTCAAAATTCAACAACCTTTGTTTCCCATTACAAAGGATAGTTTGACTCTAACTGATATCCTCGATAAAAAATGTTCATTATGATTGTGTTGCATAACTACTCAATTTCAAAATTAGGGCTGTCAATTAATCGCAGTTAACTCACGTGATTAACTCAAAAAATTAATCACCATTTAAAAAATTAATCACAATTAATTGCACTGTTAAACAATAGAATACCAATTGAAATTTATTACATATTTTGGATGTTTTTCTATATTTTCAAATATATTGATTTCTATTACAACACAAAATACAAAGTGTACAGCGCTCACTTTATATTTGTATTTTTGATTATCATTTTTAAAGTGCAAATATTTGTAAACAAAAGAAATAGTTATTTTCAATTCACTTTTTACAAGTACTGTGGAGCAATCTCTTTATCGTGAAAGGGTAACTTACAAATGTAGATTTTTTTATTACGGAACTGCACTAAAAAACACAACAATGTAAAACTTTAGAGCCTACAAGTCCACTCGGTCCTACTTCTTGTTCAGCCAATCACTAAGACAAACATGTTTACATTTATGGGAGATACTGCTGACTGTTTCTTATCTACAGTGTCACCTGAAAGTGAGAACAGGCATTCACATGGCACTTTTGTAGCTGACATTGCAAGGTATTTATGTGTTAGATATGCTAAACATTCGTATGCCCCTTCATGCTTCGGCCACCATTCCAGAAGACATACTTTCATGCTGATGAGGCTCGTTAAAAAATAATGTGTTAATTAAATTTGTGACTGAACTCCTTGGGGGAGTCTTTGTCTTCTCTTTTGTTTTACCTGCATTCTGCCATATATTTCATGTTATAGCAGTCTCGGATGATGACCCAACACATGTTCATTTTAAGAACACTTTCACAGCAGATTTGACAAAATGCAAAGAAGGAACCAATGTGAGATTTCTTAAAATAGCTACAGCATTCAACCTAAGGTTTAAGAATCTGAAGTGTCGTCCAGAATCTGAGAGGGACAAGGTGTGAAGCATGCTTTCAGAAGTCTTAAAAGAGCAACACTCCGATGAGAAACTACAGAAACCAAACCACTGAAAAAAGAAAATCAACCTTCTGCTGGTGGCATCTGACTCAGATAATGAAAATGAACATGCATTGATCCGCTCTGCTTTGGATCTTTATTGAGCAGAACCCATCATCAGCATGAATACATGTCCTCTGGAATGGTGGTTGAAGCATGAAGAGACATATGAATCTTTAGCGGATCTGGCATGTAAATATCTTGCAATACCGGCTACAACAGTGCCATGCAAACACCTGTTCTCACATTCAGTAGACATTGTAAACAACAAGCAGGCAGGATTATCTCCTGCAAATTGTAACCAAACTTGTTTGCCTGAGCAATTGGCTGAAGTAGGACTGAGTGGCCTTGTAGGCTCTAAAATTTTACAGTGTTTTATTTTTGAATGCAGTTCTTTTTGTACATAAATTCTACATTTGTAAGTTCAACTTTCATGATAAAGAGATTGCACTACAGTACTTATATGAGATGAATTGAAAAATATGATTTCTTTTGTTTTTTACAATGCAAATATTTGTAATGAAAAATAAATATAAAGTGAGCACTATACACTTTGTATTCTGTGTTGTAATTGAAATCAATACATTTGAAAATGTAGAAAAATCCAAATATTTAAATAAATGGTATTCTATTATTGTTTAACAGAGTGATTAATCATGATTAATTTTTTTAATCGCTTGACAGCCCTATCCAAAATACTTTTTATTTTAAATTCTTTTTTTCTTGTGTGTCCTAATCAATACATTTCCCAACTTTGGTATGAATTTCCTAGCGTGTTTGCTGTAGGACAAAGCAAGCAATCTTGAAACTCATAACCCTGAACCATGTTTCATGGTTTAGTGTTGCACAGTAATAGAGTCACTTTGATTCTCTGAGCCCACTTATTCCATCAAAATTAACACAACAGCACTGCTATACCAAGTGTATACTTAGAATATTTTATAAACAATTTTTTCTGCTACTTACTTTTTTTTTTTTTTATGTGCAGTGACTTCCAAGAGGTTTTTTTATACTATGAATTTAAAGACAGCATTTAAGATGTCATTATGGCATATCTGGGAATATATTGCTGCCATTAAGTCTTAATAATGGATTTGAGAGTGATGTACATAGAAGGTGCATGTCTTGATCAGACATATGACATTAACACTAATGTTTTCATGGGAGATGTGCTGGCACAATTTCAATCAACATTACAAGAGTATTTTTCTATAGAAAAAAATTACAGGTAACTTTGTTCGTCTAAAAGGTTTTTTTTCCCCTGAGAATGTGGGTATATAAAGAAAGAAACTTGAAATTATTGTTCTAAATGTTGGACGAACAAGGGAGCACTATCTTTATTAAATATACTTTTTGAACACTGTAAGTATACTGTACCTAGCCAATAAGGTCATTGTTTAAAGTGTTACATGGCTAATTGAAACTTTAATAATCTATTGTTATGGACAATTCAAGTTCAATGGGTCAATAGGATGGTTATAGGCCGGGTTTATAAACATCTACCATACCTTCTAAAGATGTACTTATAACTATCTATATTACATATTATTAATGCAGTATCCTTATAATATTTATTAATCATGTATTAACCGACCTAATGTCCTGAGAGCACCAAGGCCAGAAGAAATATGCAAATCCTTAACAAAATGGAATGGCAATGCTTTGACTCCCAAAATCATCAAGGCCCACAAGACATAGCAAAATGTGATCTATCCTGTTAAATTAAGCACATTATCCTCTTTCACTGAAGAATCTCTTATTAACAAGCTCTATTGTGTCCTGATCATTCCCCTGCAAAAGTGTCACAGAATTGGGACATTTTTGATGGTAGGACATGATCATCCAGATAGCTTTTCAGTGGAAAGTGTAGCTCCATACCAAGCTATCACTGAAAACAGATGCTAAGGACTCCATGTCCAAAAATAAGACTGTTTTTAGAGTAACATTTCATGAAAATTCAACAAATATATGAGAACAAATAACTGTTAGTGTATTTTGAGTTCAGAAATTTTATTACGATAGCATTGTTGAGTTCCCCTGTGTCTTTACAACCAGAAAATACATATACATTATTATTAGACTCTGTATGGGGGCTTTAAACACTCACACACCACTCCACTGGTAACACTATAATAGGGAATCCCCCTTTGGCCATGGTGTAATTCTAGGGAGGTTCCACTGAAAAAACTAATACAGTCCTTCCTGCAAATTGTGTGGGTATGAAAAGCTTGGGGTAGATGTGCATACTCTCCTAACCTGATCTACACACAGTCTCATCCAACTGCACAGATCCTGGGCTAAGTGGAAAGTCCTCTGTAGGGGCAGTGAAGGAAAGAGAAAAATGGTGCCAAGAAAACAACTGAGCCTCCTTGCCACACAAAGTCTCTGAGTGGGGAGAGATGATACTAGTTTCCATATTACAGGGGTTATTTACCTCTAAATAGCTGTGAAATCCAAAGGGAAAAAAAACAACCAGTTGGTGCAGTGTCCATCTCACAACAGACCTGCAGAGTTTGTAAGATGTATTCAATAAATAGTAATTTAGGACCAAGTGCTTCTTTTTAACTAATGATTCCAATAACTGCTGCTACATTTTTAAGGAAAGAGGAATAAACTCCTTATAAATTGCTTAAAAGTAAGAATAAATCAGAGGATTAGAACCAGCAGAAACAATTTAATTCAATAGACTCCTCTATACTGAGGAGAAGGAGGGGAGAAGGACTTTCCCTGAGCACTTGTCTACAATGAGAAGGAAGAGATGAGTTTCCACAATATAAAGCAGATATTAATTTTAGTGAAAGAGTATTATAGAAACTTAATATTCCTAGTGAAAGGATATAATAGGCTTATTCTGTGACATGGTTTGCCAAAAAAGAAAGACAGTAAGCATCCATTATTTTATAATATTGGAAACATTACAAAATGACATTTACTGAAGACCAAAAAGGAAAATGCATGTGATATAGTCTACACAGAGATATGTGATAAAGTTTCATTAAAAGTAAGATTGGAATAGAATGCCAAAACTTATGGAGCCATATTCTGGTTTTGATCACAGTATGTGCACTTAGAAACCACTGACTTCACTGTGTGTTGATTTAAAGCCAGAACACAATCCTATGTAAATTGTATGTGCACAGAAAATATATTGTATCATTTGACTTTAGCCTTTTTCCAAGAAAGGAGAAACTTGTATAAGCATGGCTCAGTGAGTCATTTTTTTTTCTTCTTGGGCAGAAAGTTGTGGGATGAAGTCCTACACAATATTCCAGTTTATACCCAGGACCATTACCACCAAAAAGCACAACCAAGGTCCTGTAACATTAGAACCTTTGTCCTGCAGATAACATGTTAAATCAATATTCTTTCTGTTCAACTTTGCTGACTTTCTAAAAAAATGTTCAAGACCCCATGCCTGACTCTTTTCACTGAACCATATTCTAACAATCCTATCACGCTGAGTAGTACCTTATTTCATGAGTCAGTACCACTAACTATAATTGGATCACTCATGGAATAAGTTACTATTTAACGTGAATAAGGGTATCAAAATCAGGTCCAAACAGAGTAGAGGATAGCTCTGAATGTCACCCACCATATACTCTCCGACAAATGCACTCTGTCTCACTCAATAAAAAAACACTCTAATGTCCAAGGCTGAGTGTGAAACATTGCTGTATGAAAATGCCTTCATGGCACAGGTAGTAGTAAACGCATTGAGCCAGATATTAAGCTGCCATAAGTCAGTGTAGCTACAATGAAGTTAATGGAGCTATGCTGATTTACACCAGCTAAGGACCTGGCCCATTGTTTCAAAATACCCCCACTATTAAATGCACTGCATGAGAACGTCAGCTGTCAGGGATGATCTAGATATATTTAGTCCTAGCCTCAGTGTAGAGGGCTGGACTAGATGAACATTTGAGGTCCCTTCCAGCTCTACATTTCTATGATTTTATAACAACTAATTTTGTTCAATAGACAAACAGAGATATTTCCTGTTTCTATATTTCCTAAACAAGAACCTGAATATGATTACTGTGTAGATTGTGCAAAATCACACCTCTCCCCAAACATTAAGGACTTTCAAACATTTATACTAGTGTGTTAGTAGATGATTTCTTTTTTCTCGCAACCTATGACGTAACAGGGAGGAGGTAAGAATTTCTCTGAATACTATCTCAAATATTGTATCTTAATTTATTCATCTGTCAGTAATAAATTCTGTCCATCCCTGAATCTTGTCTATGTGCAGTAAGGAAGAGTATGGTGGTTTCTAGATTGCCAGTAACCATAAGTTTTCACAGTTATTCCATTTCAGGCAATAAATCTTTTCAAGCTTGAAAAATGTCAGACTGAGTTGTTTGACCAAAGGTCAAAGATCAGTCTTAAGAGGACATTCCCTACTGCTACTAAGGGCTTCCAATTCTTGTAACTGGTATCTGTTTTTCTGCTAGCCTACATGGTTGCACATGAAGAGATTCATTTTAGAATCTCTTATTTCAGTCATAAAAAAAATACTGCATATCCCAATGATTTACTCTCTCAATGGCTCTTTACTACTAAAACACCTGTTATTTTCTCCTAAACTATTTTCACTAATAACAGATCTGTGTTGATCTTGTTACCCAAGGATATGAAAAGATAACAAAACAAACTCGTCTATAACAGGAACCACGTTCCGATTCTCTTGATATAAATCACCATCTAAAGAAAGTAATCTAGCATGAGGCTTTCCCTCAGATTAGGATTTTAAAATGCGTTGGGTTAATATTTAAAGCAGGCATGATTTACAAATGAATGCTGTTTTACACTTTTCAATCATAACAATAGTGATATGAAATCAGCTTAAATGGTAAGGACAGGCATATGCAAATTCAACTTTGTCATACAAGAGTGCTGGTAAGAGGCTGTTTTTTATATTTCCTGATCCTAGTTACATGACATGGGTCAGGGGCTACAAAAGGCTATGCCCTGTCATAAGGCATGGGTCAGTATCCACTGACTCCAGTGGTTACAGTTACAGGTTGGGGGGAGGAAATAGTTCCCAGTCACATTAAAGTGCTATCCACATTTTGTGTTATTTATTCCACAAGGAAATGTAAAGTTTTTCTCCTTCTTTCAAATCCTTGTTCATAAGACACTTCTTCCACAAAGCTCTGGCAGTGATTTCACCACCACCGATTCTGTTCCTCTCCGCATCTCATGCATATTTGCCCATATTAAGCTTTAAATATCTTGGGAGGAGGGACTTTGTACTCTTATGGCTTTGATAGTCCTTGCCAGTAGAGCTACAACCCCATGGAGCAGAGCGTGTGTCTTCATGCATGGTGAAAGCACTGAGGGCAGTGCACAGGGAACCAACTGATTCAAGGTTACCCAGCTGCATTGGAAGGTCCTGCTGCACAGGAGAAGCCCTAACTTGAACTCATCACAGTAATGTCATTCAAGGACCTTGTGTTAGTGGAGGATTGAACATGGAAGAGGTCCATTCTGCCAGGCTCTCTTCCTCTCTGTCCCACTCACTCCTCTCCACCCTCCTTTGCACAGCTTCCACCTACCTGGACTTTTAGACTTGGGTAGGGGAGGCAGCGAACCATCCCCCTCCTCCCACTAGAGTTCTGGAAACTTATGTCCCCTTTACACACCTTCTCAGTAGTCTGTAGCAGGAGAGAACATAAGAATGACCATAGTGGGTCAAACCAATGGTCCATCTAGCCCAATATCCTATCTTCCAATGCTGGCCAATGACAAGTGCTTCAGAGGAAACAAACAGAACAGGCAACCCTTGAGTAATCCATCCCCTGTCATCCACTGCCTGCATCTGGCAAACAGAGGCTAGAGACAATCAGAGTATGGGGTTGCATCCTTGACCATCTTGGCTAATAGCCATTGATGGAGTCCATCCTCCATGAATTTATCTAGTTCTTTTTTGAACCCTCTTATAGTTCAAGACATTGTTTTGCTTGGCACCCTTCAGATTACGGCAATTGGCTTTTTCTTTCCTGAAGATATAATGGGAGAAATCACTGCTCCTTTTCCACAAAAGGATGTATGAATTATCCACTCAATTGTACTGAGCAGAAAGTCCTTAGCTGTTTTAAACAACTTTGTTACACTCATGTAATTAGGTTCATGGTTTTCTTTGATACAGAAGATCAGAAAGATTAAGTACTGTCACCAGGTGAGAAATGAAGCATCCATAGTTGTTCAGTAACCCAACAAAGGAGCATAATTCACTCACACAAAGCTTCCACCTATAGCCTTGACCTAACTGACACCTTATGAAGACCACTGACATCAATCTTATGGTCTACATACTCTAAGGAATGCTTGAAAAACTCTTATTGTACTTGAGAATTCTCAATGATAATCCTCCAACCTTTGTCATGCGTCACAGATGACAGAATCCTGTCTTGACTGATGGCACAAATTTGCCATTCACCTTTTGGTCTGATGACGCAAATACACCCTTGACTTCCAACAGTTGAACTGAATGTCCGGCTTAATGATTAGTTGTCTGGTGATATCTTTCATTCTAAGCATTTCTTCCTTGAAAATTAGATTTCAGAGATAGGCAGCTAAGTTCAAGGTCTCCAGTTTCTCCACTTTCAAATCACCTCCACCTCAGCCCACAAAGGAGAGGCAAATGTATTCCCTTCACCATTGTTAATGGTCTTCAACACATCCTGGTGCCCTGGAACCACTTCCCATACTTCTTTGGGTGCCAAAAGTCCTAACTTTTCCTTGCACTTGTAAACCTTAAGGGCAGGAGCAACAGAGGAAAGAGCTTTTCTACGCCTCTACTGGTGAAAAGGGAAAAGTACTGCCAAAGAGAGAGTCATTTGCATGGGCTTTCTACCCACAATTCCTGTAGTGACATTTGGTGAGTCATAACTATACATGAACCCATATTTTGCAGAGTAATGGAAAGGGAGATTGGAGAGGGAAAGAGCTCTTGTTTTATAGCAAAGAGCTAATTTCCAAGCAGTCAGGACTCTACTCAAAGATCCTAAGGGCTCTTGACACCTCTCCCATGGGAACTTCATTGCAAAAGATAATATGGACTGATGACTTTGTTGCTAGAACTGTCACAGAGGACAATAACAGAGCTGAGTGGATTTCAGTGAGGCCCTGACTACCCAGCACCTTATTAAAGATAAATTACTGAGTTAGGTGGTGGTGCCTCCAGGCGAGACCATACTAGCAGCTCCAGTGGGACTGGAGACAGACCTGCAAAGACACACTTGGACTAATGCTACTCATTAATCCAAACTATGAATGGGGTTTGGGGGATGGTGGGTGGTGTGGCCAAAGAACTATTATCTGTTGGCATTCTCACTGGTGGCTGGGAAGGGAGTTAGAAGGACTACTATCAAATTTACTGGAAGGAGTGGGAGATATTTTACTTTTTGCATGCATATATATTCTGTCCTTGTGTTTTCTCAAACTTATGACTGAGTTTCCTGTCCACTAATAATGATTTTCTTGTTTGTATGCGAGTCTCAGAGTGCTTGCAAGTGGGAAAGTCATGCCTGTTAAGGGCACCCAGGGAGGGTGCCTTCACTTTTCAGAGGTTTCAGGATGGGGGCGTGAGCTGGTTTAGTTATTTGTCAAGACATATTGAATCTGGCAGAAGTGTTACACATGGACGCCACTTTTCCCTGACAACTTCCACAGCATAACATCAAAATGAACACAAAGAACACTATGCTGATTGAATATGCATTTGTATATTTCAGTTAAAAACCCTCTGATTTTTAAACCTACCCACAACTGTTACAGTTAATAGTTTTCACCAGAGTGCCACAGAAACCAGCATACCTTGCCACAGAATGCAGGGTCAGCTTACCACAGAGGGTACAGGACCTTGTCTATCAAACGATGCATCTGACGTAAGTGATACTGCAGCTTATGCATCCCTATTCATCCAAAGTGGTTGTACTGCCAATAACAAAGGTGTCATAAGGTGATCCCTCATCTGGAGTGCCCTCCTGTGAGAGGCCATGTCAAAATCAGTGTGCCTGCCTCAGTTTCCCCTCCAATGGTTCCCAGAAATACTCTACACATTCTTGACTATAAGTAGCTCTTGCAGCATTACTTTATTACAAAAGAAAGCCCTATGTGCATAACCACACAAAATTAAGTCCCTAACAGTCCATCAATGTACAGTCCACGTGTCTCTCACCAGGCTTAGGCTTTCTTAGCTTCAACATTTCTCACCATGCCTCATCCCAGCCTTAAGCTATCTCTGGCCCTCTGGTTTCAGCTATCAGGCTCAGAGAGCCAGCAGGCACCTCCCTCTACTGCTCTTCAGAGCTTTCAGCCCTCTCCAGCCTTCTCTGGTCATGGCTCTCTGGCACAGGAAGGTCAGTAGGTATTTCCCTCTGCTGGCTTCCTGGCAATTCCTCCATCTTTCCAGGGATGTCCTGTAGGGCTTTCTACAGCTCCCTTCCCCACCACCCCCCGGTAACTTTCTGTTCTTCTTTCTGTTTCCCTCTAGCCCACCTGCCGACTTTTAAGCCTAATAGGGGGTGCCAGATGACCAGACAAAGGTGGACTGGCCTCTTCCCTCTTAAAGGGCCAAAAGCACCCTGCAACAATAGTCATACTTACTGAGAATCTGTAATGAATACTTGGCCTAACATAAAGCCTAATCCAGTCAACTGAAGTCAATAGACTTCTATGGTAGCTGGAGTAGGCCTGTAGTAAGACTGTGTGAAGTCATTTCTTCCTCTTCTGTGCTATTGTCTCTGTGTTCCTTCTGGCCCTAATGAAGGGATGTAAGCACTTCTTCTTAACATGACATTGTTTTATTATTTTTTTAATTCAGCTTACCAGTATCAGACTGTATTGCAATCTCTTTCTTCTGTTTATTGGCATATCTATGATATCTCTTTTTATCACAACCGCTGTATAACACAACTGTTTTAGAATGAGCCAACTGCCACCTTGGCTCCTGAACAATGGAACATAAAAGCAAAATGTCAGCTATCTATCTTGTGGACTTCTGTAGATGCTGAGGACGACATCTTCTGCTGGTATAAATCAGTATTGCATCATTGTCCATATTATACCAGCTGAGCATCTGGCCTCAATAATGCTGCCAGGTTCTTAACTTCCACAGTACTGTTGGGTGCTGTGACAATATGATTATAACTAAACATTGAATGATGTATTTTTGTAGAGGGAAGGGCTAATTATATTAATCAGTATGTTTTATTCAAGGTAATGATAGATGGCAGAGCTTGAAGATAGTATCATATAGGTTTAAGACACTTTTTGCTACATAAGACCATGAACAGAAATCAGAAGGATTTAGTAAACAGCTGCACTGGGGGTGGGGACAGCATTTTAAATCTTCTATAAAATGGGTCATTTCTGCTCAACTACCATACAAATAAAGTATTGTTGTTTTGTTGGGAGTTTTGGTAAGCATACCTTATTACACATTATAAAATGAGTTAGCACTGGGAATTGTGACTCAGATTTGCTGTTGTAAATGAAGGAACAGGGGCTTGCAGGCAGCCTACAATTAATCATATTTAATGTAATCGGTGAGTAAGTGGCAGATTCTAGCCAAGGGACAAGTAATGAATAGAGTGCTTTTAATACTAATTTGGACCAAAAAGCAATGTTTAAATAAGTGTTATGATGCCGGTTGATGCACAACAAGCAGTATAAACACACTTCATAGTACAAAGATAAGCAGGTGATTTGCCAATGCCTTAAATTGCTAAGCTTTGTTTAGCACTGTGCAAAAACATAAAAATAAACTGTTATACATTGTTACTATGTTATGCCAATGAAAGCAAAGTCAGGTACTTACTGTAAACATTTGAGCTGTAAAATAGTATGTTTAATTTTTGAACACACTGGCAAGTAAAATGATTTTCAAAAACTCTAGTTCATATTATGCTCCTGATTCGTCTGTTTCAAATAGACTAAAACCACATACTAAATAGTAATTGTCTTACCAATATTTCAAGGCTCAAGAACTAAGATGATAGTAATCTCACAGTTAAAATGGCTGATTCTTTGCTCTCTGCTTGTGGAAAAGTACTTTTGTTAATAAAACTAAGAGACTATTTGTGAGTATTTGATAGATTTCCTCTGCTATAGAAAAGTAGGATTTGAATGAGATAAATTAGACTCTCATTAGTGGAGTTCTGTGTTACAGGCTGCCTGAAGGGTTCCTCCCTTTTCAATCCCTGATAATAGTGCAAATTAGATTCGCTGATATAATTTTACGTGCGTGCCTTCAAATGGCGACTAGTTGCTTCATTTACATTTTGTTTGGCTGTCACATATGCTGATCAGTGATGCAAACCCTAGCATCTCATGTCTCACGGAGGTGTTCCAGGTCTTCCCCTTTGTGTTGGCAGTGACACGTTTGTTTTAAAACACCTTCTGGGAAATGACTTCATGTTTTTAATTATATGATTCTTAAAGAGAAAAATAAAAGCTTCAAAGGTATTTCTTACCCTCAGAATTAGGAAGTTCTTTTTTAAAATTAAGAGCCACAATACTTTTATGCATTGATATAAATGGGAGTGATGATAAAGTTACAAATGAAATGTTTGGTTAATGATACACATTTTATAAAAACTATGTAAAATAACTGAAGGTTTTATATATAATTGAAAAAGTTAATATTTGAAGAGGTGTATTGGGAATTCAACTGTTTTTAACAGGGAATAACTGTATTTTTATGTATTCATATTTTACATGTTGGTATCTTTTGCTTTAGTTTTTATGCTTAAAAACCTTAATTAGTTAAGCTTTTTCTTGATATACGAAAGCAATTGGACACATAAAGGTACAAAATTTGAGGAATAAGTAGCCCCAGGACTGCAATATACTCTTCTGCCAGAATAACTGAAGGTTAAAATGTGTTAAGTAGGTTGTTTAGTCTATGCTGGCAACTATACAACTGTTAAAGGGAGCTATTCTTTCATTGGGAAATATTTATTTTAGTGTTATTAGAAAATATTCTTACCTTGGAGACACAATGATAGTTGAGAAATATACATATTACATGCCGAAGCGCTAACATATGTAAACGTATATGTCAATTTATCCCATTTTATTTAAATTATGCCCCGTGTAATCTTGAGTGCAGTTGATAGACACTGTCTCTCTATAAAGTGCTTGTCCTGCATTCCTTGAAATGCAAAACGCCCTGGCCAAATTAAAAACAAAAAACAAAAAAACAGGTGTCTAAAGTCACTCCATATATAGGCACCTCAGTAACTGACTAGTTTTCAAAAGTTTTGGGTATCCAACACCTCACTTAAGTGCCCAACTCTATGTACCTAATTTTTAAAAAAAATCATAGTCCCAGAGATGTGTCACTGGGAGTTTTGAGTATCTGAGGAATACAGAATTAAGCCTAAGGGTTCAGCATGTTGGTTAATCCCAGGTGAGCTAAAGCAATCTAATAACGCCCATCTCTGAAAAAAGAAAAAACATTTATTAATTTATAATTATGAATTGAGTTGGGAATGTGCAGGAAGATTAATCCACCTGCCTGTAATCATACTTTGCCTTATACCCCTCATTCTTCAAGCACAGCTAGGTTCTCAGTTTCTAAAGCAGCACTTAGCAATGTTCAGGATGTACAGACCTATATTATCATTCTGTCTGACCATATACCTGCCAAGCGGAGATTTAATTCATCCTTAGTGACAGATATCCAATTTCTAGAATACATATTATCAAATGCCAGAGAATGTTTTGTGATAAATCCAAACTGCCTTTCCACATGTAATTTGTGAAGCTTGGAATCGCATGAATTAACTCTTCGGTATTAATAAAGGCTTTGGACTTGTCACACTGAATATGTGAGACTTGAATGAAATAAACAGAACAGATAAGTAACCATGTATACATTTCTTTCCTCAGTATCACGTACATTTGATTCTATTTCTCTTTTTGATTTTAAAAAGCAGAATGTGGAGTTTATGATGCTCTTGGTTTGGCTTTGTGTCTTTTCTTCCTTTTAATTTACACAGTAAGTCAAAGCGCTAATACTAATAAGCCGCTGCTGACAACACTAATTTGAAAAGTGCTTCCTTCTTGCAAGGTTACACATCAGTAGATGGTTTTCAAAAGATTTGTCATACAGAAATATAATGTGTGATTGCCTGGCACAAAAGGTTTTGGAGAAACTGTTTCTTCTTGGAGCACTTCTGTTTATTAGTCAGAAATGCACACCCTAAATATGTCATATTTACCCTACAAACAGACAGGAAATAGCTAGGAGTTTGTATAACAGAAGATGAATTTAGAATGAATTTTACAGAGTAGCAATTTTTGTTGTTATTTATTGCTGTTGAATTGTTTTATTTTAGAACCCGTTTTCCACGTTCACTGTGTTTTACAAAGCTTTGGCAACCAACCTCGAGTGTGTGCATGTCATGTTACGCAGATCTAGGGAAAATGTCCTGTGGAGAGCTTTTCATCATGAAAGCGAAAGAGAGCTTCCAGGCTTTCCAGCATGAAAACACTGTACCTGCTTTTCAAAGATAGAAATTGTCTGGTAATGGCAGTTACCAGTGCACCGTGGCATCATGCCAAACCTTTCCTGTTGATTTTTTTCATCACTAAGGACTGACATTAATTAAAGCTTTCTTTTAAAAATTTAATTTATCTACTTCAGTACTTCACTGTCAACATCTTTCATACTGATGTACATGCTGCTTCTTTGAGGATAAGAACTAATAATCCTTGGGACAAAGAGGGAACTAATTTTATGAGAGAACCCATCATCATGGATGAGAACTTAAATTCAAAAACAGTAAAATGAGCTATACAGTAAAAAGTTGAAGCACATTAATGGATTTTGGGTGTAATCTAACCCAAGTGAATGTAAGGTAATCTTTCCATTGACTTCCATGGGCTTTGGATCAAGCCTTTTGTATATAACAATTTTCTTTATTATAATTATTGTATGTATTATGGGGCTTTTGAGTTCATATACATTTGAATGAAGTTTTATATATATCGCCTATTGTGCATCACAATACCAAACATTTTTCTTTATCGCCATGTTTCTTCTATTCTTATTTTAAAGGTCTTCTACATCAAATGAACTATAAAAATTGGACTACAGTACTTGAGTTAGAAAGATTAAACAGATATTTTGGAGTGGTCTGAATAAATCACCTTCTTCCAGGTTTGCTACTCATTCACTGCATTGGGGAAGAGCATAGAATAAACTGACAAATTCAAAATTCCCATTAATCCTTTGTCGCTCAAAACTTTACAGTTTCGCTTTGCAATTGCTGTAGTGAGATGTTGGGTCATCACAAAATGTGCTAAGCTTTGCAAAATATACTACAGAACATTTGCTAATATGAACCGACGTGGTCACAACTAAACTACAGTTGTCAAATAAAATGCATGTTGTGATTAACTATTTTGCTTATTTGCTAACTCATAAAATTCAGTAATCCACATGGTTCTTCAGTCATCTCTGCAAATTATTGATGTTCTAGTATATTTATCAACAGACTGCAATAGCTCATTCAGAGATTAGGACTTTCATTATACCACAATGTTAATATTGATATAATAAAAAGAAGTGGCAGGTGGATGCAGAGTAGGCTGTTTTCAAATGTTAATATAGCTATTTTATATTAATTCCTTCCCTAATGCAACATTTGGAACAATAGGATTGTGAAAGGAAAATACCAAGTTTGTGAAAGCAGCACTGTGTCTGCATTTTGAATCAAAGACCTGGTGTACTACACATATGGGAAGCAGTTTTACAAATGCAAACCCAAAGAGCCTCCAAATGTCAGGTTACAGTAGAAAGTTGATTTTTACTACAACCTTAAAGAAAATGCATCTGAAATCATAAAAGAAAAATCTGATTTGCTTTATTTAAAACAAAGAAAAGAAAAGAAGGCCAAATCAATTCCAATTACATCTTTTTTGGGGGAGGGAGGGAGGGAGGGGTAATCATTTCAGCTTGAAATGAATTAAAATGCCCAAGTCCTAAACTCCTGAAAATAGGTTTTAAGAGAGAAGCCCTGACAGACGGCATTTAGCAGCACGCCACAGTTGGGTGCGTGTAATAATAGACATTTTTTAATAACTGGGATGCAAGGCTTATAACCAGCAGCCTCAACCATTGGTGGCTTGGATTACACAAAGAGAACTAATTAATGTAAAGGGCCATAGCCTCAAGAAGGCACAACATGTAATCCCCCAAATAGAACCTGAGCAAGAGGGTTGAAAACATTTGCACTTTACAGTACTGGAAAATGCACAATGCTCACTATTATTTATTTTGGGCATTAGACTAAGGGTATATCTACACTACCCGACGAATCAGCGGGTAGCGATGATCTATTGG
Source organism: Gopherus evgoodei (assembly GCF_007399415.2). Lineage (NCBI taxonomy): Eukaryota > Metazoa > Chordata > Testudines > Testudinidae > Gopherus > Gopherus evgoodei. The sequence continues at coordinate 83,512,803 of NC_044327.1, forward strand.
GATTGATTATCGTGTCTAGTGTAGACACGATGAAATCGATCCCCGCTCGCTCTGCTGTCGACTCTGGAACTCCACCGTGGCGAGAGGCAGAAGCGGAGTCGACCAGGGGAGCAGCAGCAGTCGACCTGCCGGTGTCCTCACGGCCAGGTAAATCGACCTAAGATATGCCGACTTCAGCTATGCTATTCGCGTAGCTGAAGTTGTGTATCTTAGGTCAAACCCAACCCCTAGTGTAGACCTAACCTTAGTTTATTACGACCACCTCTAAATGTGTGCTTATAAGTAAATTCTATAGAAATTTACAGGTGTGGAAAATCTGAGGATTCAGTGGATACAGGTTTTTTCCATAGAGTTGCTTGTGTGCTGCAGAATATAAGCTTTCATTTAAATATGATTGTAAACCCTGCTCAGAATGTGAAGCAGTTACTCCCATAAGTAGTTTCTCTGATTTCTGCTTATGGGAGTAGTGGTTCCCCAGTGTGAGTAAGGAGTTCACAATCCAGACCAAAAAAAATCTTTAGCCCTTCTAGTGAAGGAGATTGTGTTTACACTATAAATCAGTGCACTATTGTTTCGTTTCCTCCACAACCAGCTAAATAGGACAGCACCATCAGAGATCTGAACATCTCCTTTCTGTTCAAAGGAGCATCACTTGGAGTGCTTGGCAAGTTATGTTGTGCTCTGGATTGTCCATGTCTAGAAGGTGGGCTACGGCACCTGGAGTATGTGTAACCCTGAGGGTATGCAGAGCACTTCTGGGGATACATCAACTCATCCAGATATTTCCCTAGTTTTACAACAGGCTACATGGAAAGCACTAGCAAAGTCAGTACAGACTAAAATTTCATAAAGAAAAGGACTTGTTTATACTGCTCTAAACACTATACACTGAAATGTCAGTACAATATTTATATTCCAATTGAGTTACTTTATAATTGTATGGTAAGAATGAGAAAATCAGCAGTTTTTAATATAGTGTGCTGGACACTTCTGCATTTTTATGACTGATTTTGTAAGCAACTAGTTTTTAAATGAGGTGAAACTTGAGGGTACGCAAGACAAATCAGACTCTCTGAAAGGGTTCAGGAGTTTGGAAAGGTTGAGAGCCCATTGGAAGGGACTGAAGCTTCCTTGTGGGCCTACACAGTATCTGGTAGAGTGTATGATAATAGTACAACCTGAAGTTGACCATTTGGTCTTAATCAGAGAAAAAAAAAAGTTTCTTGGCAAGCAAAAGATGGAGAAAAAAGCATTTTTTCTTTACCACTGTTGCTATCTGCTAGGAGCACTAATGAGTCCAAAAAGACGCTGAGACTATATCACCTTGTTGATCATGAGTAAGGCTATGAGTTTGTCACAGAGCTCACAGAAGTCACCTTCCGTGATCTCCATGACTTCTGCAGTGGCTGGTGCGCCTGGCCAGAGGGCAGCTCAGGCACCAGTCGCACTGGCCGTTGCTGGGGGCAATCTCAGGCCACTGCGGCCCAATGCTCAGTAGCAGCAGAGTTTGGGTGTGTGTGTGTGGGTAGGGGGGCAGGGGACTGGGACACAGGATGGGGTGAGGCAGACGGTAGCACTTACCTGGCGGGCTCCCTGGAAGTGGTAACATCCCCCTCACTCAGCTCCTAGGCGAAGTGTGGCCAGGCAGCTCTGTGGGCTGCCTCCGCCCAGAGCGCCGGATTTGCAGCTTCCATTGCCCATCTGCTGCTGCTGGGAGGGGAAAGGTGCAGAGCCAGGTAGGGAGCCTGCTGGTCCCACAAACCTCCTCCACCAGCACCAGCTGGAGTCCTGGGCCCACTGCCTGCACACACACCCCATTACCCTCCTCCCTCCTCCCCCCCCCAGCTGGGGGTCCCGGGCCACGTGCAGCCGCCTCTCCCCCCAAGTTTTAGTCAGGGGTATATAGTAAAACTCATGGACAGGTCACAGGCTGTGAATTTTGTTTACTATCTATGACCTATTCATGACTTTTTACTAAAAATATCCGTGACTAAACTTAATCTTAAATCCTTTAGAGGACAGAGTCTGAAATATAGCCAACAACTTAAAGTGTTTCCTTTTCCAATCAACATCTCTTCTAGATTACCTTGGCTGAGCCAGCACCATCCATGTACTTATATATTATTATAATTTATTATTTTAATTACCATGCACTTAGGAACCCTAGTCATGGACCCCATTGTGCTAGGTGCTGTACAAACAGAACCAAAAGGTGGTCCCTATCCCAAAGAGTTTATAATCTAAGTATCAGACAAGAGAGATGAATAGACAGACAGATGAGGGAATACCAGGAGATAATGAGACAATATTGGTCAGCATCATAGGCAGTGGTCTCAGCACACCGGCAGCCTTAGCACTGAGTCAGTAACGTGCCAGATTTTCATCACATTCACTGAGACTTAATAGCTTTGTGAGCAATAGCAATGATATTGTAAATTTCTCCTGGGTGCAGTTGGAATTCTACGGACTTCAGAAACAGCAAGTAAAACAGAAATTCATTCTTCTACTGCTGGAGTGCTTTGCAATGGAAGGCGAGACTTTTAAGTCTTCTCCTCCTTAGGTGAAACATTTTGCAGTACACCACAGTGAAATTTTCAAGACACTAGTCTGTATAATACAGCTGCTGCTCAAAAGCTATCGAGCCCTTATGAAACTGATGATTTCTTCTCATTCACCAACTCTCCAGCTACATTTCCCACTCACCAGGGACAAATGAGTGGATATATTTTTGCAGTCTAGAAGTAACACAGAATGTTTATGAAGCTATACTTCTCAAATATATCTGAGGTTTCTTTGCCTTATATTAATATGCCTTCTATCCAATCATAATGTCACTTTTAAAACACAAAGTGTTAACTTAATGGTGTGCAAATTTGAGGAAAAATGTTTGGATATTTCTGTTGATGCTAGCCAAGAGCCATGAATTAGACACTGCAGTTATAAAATATTCTATAGATCATGTAGGCTTGCACTGTCCAAACAATGGAAAGACCTAGATTTCTACAGGGTATCAAACTGTTGCATGGAAGGGACCTTGATACAAACCTCACTTGAATTTGTGCAAGATCAGATACAGGAGCTTGTTTTATTCTGTGATTCTACTTCTACCCACGCAATGTTAAATTCCAGACCTAAATGGGAGGAAAATGTAAATAAATAAATAATTGAACAGGATGTAATAGAGAGACAGGGAGCCTGGAGCACTGGGCCTGGTGCAAAACCTGATGCCTAAACCACAAGCTGTGAGCGAAAGTCAGGCCATGTATTAAAGGAAATGCTTACAAGTTCACCATTCGATACATGAACGTAGCAGAGTTGCCTCTAGCATTGCTAAAACATAGGTGTTCCTAAGAAGTACTAGGCACTAGATATTTACAAAAATATATTTCAGAAGCCTAGTATAGATACACCCCAATCTAGTACAAGATAAGATCATTTGATAGAATAGTGAATAGGGATGTTTTGTCCAGGATATCAGGACAAGGTACAAGAGAAAGTAACAAGCAAATGCCATGAAATATGCAAGGTGCTACATAACTTGCTTATCCAGTTGTTTGTCTCAATCTATAAATGTCGGTGTACCTTGCCGTAACCCTTCGTGTGGCCAAGTGGACAGCAGAAACTACCACTGCTTGACTGTGCCGCTCCTTGCCACGGGGCACTCATGGGTGAATGTACTTGTACAAGTTTTGCGAGTCGTTAGGCAATAAACCTTCCCAAGTCCCTTTGTCACTGAACTGTGCCTGTGGTCTTTCCCTAGGAACAACATCGAGGTCTGCTGAATTAGCAGTCTGCGCTCTCTGCTAGTGCTGATAACACAGCGCTCCAAGGACAGAAGAGCTAAGCAGCTGTAACAGCTTAGGAGCGTTGACAGTGCTGCAGCAACATTCCACCCCAACTATATAGGAAACATAAAGAAAACATTATTAAAAAAATAAACGTAGGTGTTGTTTGCTCCAAGGAGTTGATGTTACAAGGAGAAGATAATACAGTTGGGATGGTATCATCTTTTAGGCCTAAGGTCTGTGGAGACTGAAGGTGGACTGTGTGCATCTTCCCCTTCTCTCCCCAAACCTCATCACCACTCACCTCCTCCCCAGGGATTATTCAGTCCCCACCCATCCCCCAGCATAGATCCCTGGAACGTGAAAAGACCTGAGTAGGGCACCGGGAAAAAAGGGAAATACTGCAGAGGCATATGTACCCTTCTTCCTTGTGGGAAGGGTAGACCATGTATGGAGGAAATCTGTTGTGCCCAGAACCAGGAAGTATTATCTGGCCCAACTTTACTAGATGTTCAGTGTCACAGAGTTAACATTACTATGAAAAAACTTGACTTTTTAAACTCATTACTTTGAAATTGTTTGTTTGTTACCTGAAAATTACATTCATGTTATTTTCTCTGCTTATTCACAGAAAACAATTCTGAATATATCTCACTGTCACAGGCAAATGGAGTGAACATATTTCTAAGCTCAAAAGATTATGCAAGTGCTATTCTCCCTACAATTCAGGCATCAAGTTCAGTCTCATGCTGGGCATTACAGGAAATGCTACACAGATGTCTGTCATAAAAACACTATCTAGCAGCTTAATTATTACTGGATCTAGCAAAAGTTGATAACTGAAGTCCTTTCCCTTCTCCGTGCCATTTACTAAATGAAGTATTCCTCAAGACATTGTCTGTGCCACTGATGAAATACAGATTGAAAGCAAAGAATTATCTACTAAACAGATGCTTTACCACTACCAGCTGGTCAACAGAAAATTATTTCTTTGGATAATGTCTGCACTTCACATTGTTTCTTCATTTAAATGCATGCTACAAGGCTGGCTACTTTCTAAATCTATTATCTATGTCAATTGTGTTAGAAGATCTTCAAAAATCCTGTACACCTGTACTACAGAGTTGGAGACTAATCACGTTATGGTGCTGAGAACCTCAACTCCCACTGAAGACAACAAGCATGTGCACTAAGTCAGTTATCTGCTTTTATCTTTCTTGATTATCTTACCCTTAGTAGAGATAAATGGCTCGGGTGAGAGAAACCATACAAAACCAATAATCCTGAAGGGAAATCCTTAAGTATGTGGTACCTGTCAGTGCAAGGCAGTTTTTATGCCCTGACAGCACTCCCTCTATAGAGAGTTGTACACACAGCATTTGCACACCAAGCTAAAAATTCGTATGATGCAAAGTTTTATACAGCGTATTGTGAAATGGGCAATCCCTATACCATGTACTCCTGCTTTCCAGTTCTAGGCAGATTAATCAACTTAATTTTCACACTCAACTTCCTGAGGCTAAGAGCATCCCAGTAAATTTCAGTGAATTCTGCTGGATGTTATAAAAATAGTTTTGTTCCACTTGTGCAATACAAAAATAAACAAAAAACCTCTCCTGATTGAAGTTAAACCATTTAAAAAAAAAGGACTATGAACTGTTAGCAATTACATTTTAAATCACAGCAATCTTCATGTGTTCATAATGATTCCTGGAATTTAAAATGTAATTGTTGACAGCTCACAACTGAAAAATGGCTATTAGTTATGCCAAAGTATGTAATTTGTCATTTCACAAACAATGACATTTCCTTCATTTACACTACATGCTTTTTAAAACTTCCCTTCTTTAATCTGAAATGTCAGCATTATACTCTGCTCAATAGAGGACTATTTTTTAATGCTTGTAAGTTGGCTTGTCACAAAGCATTTGTCAGGTAGTGTTTTATCCTCATTATAGTTTATTCATATAAAGTAATTGGCCTACTCGCAATATCGCCAATAAGCACAACATATCTATTTTACCTGATGCTAATGTAGAGGGTTGTGCGAAATTTTCACTTTCCTCATCAGTGCTGCCATCATAATCCTCTCTCTCTTTCAACAGCAGTTTGGATGGTAGCCATGCTATCCCTAGAACAACAGAAAGGTAATTTCCATCTGCTATTCCTACAACATAGCTGCTATTTCTACAGTACTTTACAGACAGAGGTCAATACTAGGTCCCTATCCTGAAGAGTTCACAACTTAGATAAACAAACTAGATAGATAATGTCCTAAAAGGAAGTCGGGTCAGACCGGATTAAAACAATGTCATTGATTTAACGTGTGTCTCTTGGCAGTTCCATGATTTTTTTTGGTTTGGATTTTTTTTTTTCCTAAGTAAATGTTATTTGCTTCTTAAGTAAATATTTCCAATCATCTCGCTAGTAACACTTCTCTAAGGAAGAAAGGCATTTTGGAAGAAGAGAGTTTTTAAGAGGTACTTGAGGAACTAGTGAAGGCAGGTTGGAGTGGGTCTGGGAATCAATTGTACTCTGACACAAAACACTATCCATTTCTACCCCCATCCGCACCCCCGCCCCACACCAAGAAATAATTTTGAATATTTTAGGAAACATTTACAGTTAAGTACATCTCTGTATTCAGTTTTAATTAAACACCTTTCACTGAGGCCATACCACTCAGAAACTTAGCCCTGGTCAGTGCTTAGATACAAGACATTCAGTGACACCCCAGGGAGTGGTTAGTTTACTCTTCCTTTGGAGTCTGCATTTACAAAGCACCCCATTACATATGATGGGGCATTGCTGTTTGAGGTGCCAGCCAACTGACATTCCTCCTGCAGATTCAACTCAATATGGTGTTGTTTCTGTCCTGAACTATTGCTTCATGTAACCACAGACTGCTGAAGAGTTAACCGAGTAAATTCGAAAGCTGGCTGCTCTTCAGAGATGAGTGAAGTGTCCCCTTGCATATTAGTATATTGTATTTAAAGTACTTGGAATCCTTAGAATCTAAAGAAACTATATAAAGATGACTAATTGTTATTACATTGAAACAATGGTTACACTACCATCTATTAAAACTTAGTAATACAAATGAAACCTATGTATGTGTCAGGCACCAACAACAAATAACTTGGGCAAATAATAAATACCTTGCATGTGTTGTATCCTCTGCAGGTTCCTGAGCTTCTTTTAACACTTTTGTAAATTTCTTATCTTTGCTTTCTTTTCATTGAGCACAAGATAAATCTTTGTAAAGATCTGCCTCCAGTTCTTCTTTAGATTCCACACATTTTTCCAGCCTAAAACATAACAATATTTAATATCTTCATATTTTACTAACAATGTTCTATAGTAACACCAGCCCTCCTAAAATATAATCAGGAGGAGACGTACATTAAAATTGTCATTATGGATCACTCCAACTGTCCATCTAGTCCAGCGTTTTGTCCCCCAAAAAGGTCAATAGAAACTGCTTCAGGGGAACATGAAAAAAAGCCCTATAGTAGGCAGTTATATAATAATCTGCCGACAGTGAAAGTTTCCTTCCTAACCTCAATTTATTAGGTTAGCTTATGTGTAGACTGTACTGACAACTACATGTTGGACATCAGAGTTATTTAGATTCAATGATGAATTCAGCATAGCCTGTATATTTAGAAGGATACACTTACTGAGATATAGAGAGTTATGGTCAAATTCCATGGGCCCAAAATTTAAGCCTACTCATTCTGATTTGCACTTTTAAATATATATTTATATACAGGAAAAAAACACACACCCTTTAAAGGTGTAGAAACTATCTTAAAATTCCAGCTGATGTTCTGGACATCCCATACAAAACACGTATTTGTCAGGATTCCAGAAGCAGGTGTGTAACATTTGCCCTCTCCTTGCTCCTCTGAAGTCTTTGTTCCTCTGGTGCAGCAGGATATTGAAACTGATTCAGCAGAACCACTGAAGCAGGATTTGTGGCAATTTCAATTTCCTACAGCATACAAACAACTACAATGCCAACAAACTCTAACATTGTAGTGTTGTTTTATTTGAGTTATACAGTGAGACAGCTGAGATTTGAAGATACTCATATCCCTAATTTTGGAGAGTGAATGGCTTTTCCCCCCCATCTAATGTAAACTACTTTTTATAGGGATACCTAATTCTATAGTGAAAATCTTAAGAATCCTGCTGAATACATCTTTGGCACTAGGGTCATCCTCAAGTTTTTATATGTACTAAATATAAAGGAGGCTTGTTTGATTTGTTTTTTTTAAATAAAAAAATTGATTGAACTTAAAATTTCAACCAAAATCTAAAAATCAACAAACAAATAGTGTATAAATAAATATATGATGTCCAGTAAATAAGGAATGGGACCACAATATGAATAAAAAGTCCTGTGCATTGAATGAAGCAGAGGTCTTGTGAAAAAACGTGATCATTCAACAGGCAACTTTAACGCTGGTATTTCCTAGTTTTTAGTTCTTGATTTTGCGACCTTAATTGTTTTAACATAGATTTGTGTGTGTAATATATAAATAAATACACATGCTAGTAATGATCTTACTGCTCATTGCAGACTTCAGAACATAGACATGGTAGGTAAATTAATAAGCAATAATGTTTAAATACCACAAACTAATGGACAATATCAGAACAATGTCAGAAATGTAGGTCTGGAAGGGATCTCAAGTTCAGGAAGCCCCCCCAATCAGGATTAAGTACACCGGGACCATCTCTATGATACTATCTTCCACTGGACTGATATATAAGAGAGTTGTGATGAAGAGACTAATTCTGGAAGACATGCCATTTTTCACAGTTAGAGCTTTCAAAAGTATTGTTCAAAAATTTGTGGGTTTTTATTCAATAGCTATTGAAAAACTAAGTTATAAAACAAAAGTGTCAACACTGTAATAGTATTATATTTTTTTCAATGTATATTAAACAAATATTGGTTATTCATCATTTTTATATGAAATGTCTAAATAATGCAAAAGACAAAAGAAAACTCTTATGAAGTGTTAACTTAATCTGCTGTGATATTCTTTTGGGATATGTTTCATAGCTGATAAATAATTCATCTAATTTAAATGCAAATGATGCTGAAAATCATTACCATATAGATCAGTTCAACAATTCTTAAAGAAACATCATATGTACTAATCAACTGCAAGGAGGCTTTCCATCTATAAATGGGAATTTGAACCACTTAATGGAACAATATATACAAAAATGTTAAAGCAAAGTACAAAGAGTCACTAGCCCTAGCAGTGACATCTTATCCAGTTCATGGGTTGATATGAGATTGCCTAAACCCACGACCTGATTAAATAAAAATTTGGCATAAAAGCAAGATGGTTTAAAATACCAAGCCAAATTAATCCTTAGTGTAATATCATTGACTTCAACAGGATTGAAATTAACCATTCTCTCCATTTACATATATGAACCTCATATGCAAGTGGAAAATATGACAAAGCGTATCAAATCCTTCAGTGAGGAAAAAGAAGACTTCATCCCCGCAATGGGACTAGTAACCAAATAAAGGGTAAATCAAAACAACACTAGTCAACAAAAACAAATGTTGTTTGGTACCATAGTAGTTGAGATCATCTGAGTTATTCAATTTACTAGTAGCAGTCTTCTGATTTAACCATAGGGGGGTTGCATGCAATGCAATTTCAATGAAGGACCCTTGACTCTGGAAATCACTTTTTCCCTTAATATGACGAGAGCCAAAGGCCCCAATCCTGCAAAAAGTTCTAACTGTGCAGACCCTTACAGCTGTATAAAATCCTACTGAAGTCATTTGGATGCTGCCACTTGTCCTTGAGGAACTATACTATATAATTCCACTTCAGGATCAGGACCCAACTCTTAATCTTCAGAGCATAATGAAAGACCTACATGTTCTCTCAGAGCCAGGGAGAATGTACATAAGATAAGAGTATTAGAGGGGTGGCAGTGTTAGTCTGTATCCACAAAAACAATGAGGAATCCGGTGGCACCTTATGTCCAAATAAATCTGTTAGTCTTTAAAGTACCACCGGACTTCTCATTGTTTTCATAGGATTCTGGATTATTTCTTTATTGTGACATGGAAGGACACTGTGGGTAAGGTAAGCTTGTACTATGTTATTGGTTAATTTTGTAAGCATATTTTAGGCTTTAATGCTCATAGATAACTATGACTATCCTTTTGCCCTGTCACTTTTTTTTTTTTTAAGAAATCCAAACAAATAAAAAGTTTGATACATTCTTCTGGTATAGATATAACCTATTAAGTTATTGTGTTTAGGAATTATTGTATTTTATTAATGTAATGATACAAATTATAGCAATTAAAAAAAATCATACACACTCCCTGTTAATATGTGAAAATTACATCTAGGAAAGCAGTTGTGCTTTGCTGTTTAGGAACAGGGGCACAAATTATACAGTATGCTGCGGAGTGGGGTTTTCTGGCTATATCTCTGCATAAGATCGACAAAGACATTTTTCATTCTAGGACGCATCATCTGTGTTATGTGAAAACTAAGCAAAGTTGGCTAGGATTACATTTCAGTATTTCACCAGCTACAAATGCAACTCTTTCATTGCAATTTGTCACACCACTGGTGCCTATATGTGATTTGTTTCACAGAAGTCACTTCTCCACAGGCCCCTGTGCATAAGCTACTCATTTCAAACAAAGGCTTTTAAAATGTAATAAAAAACAGTGAAATCACAAAGTGAGTAAAGTTAATGGCCATAGATATTTTTATTAGTCTTATTTGCACATGCTTTCAAGTTCCATAATCGCAGCCATCTTGGAGTCAATAGAAGCATGATACTTTTAATATGTCGAGTTGGGCTGGTAGTTGTCAAAACACAACCACAACTACTGAAAACAACTGGTTGTAGTATGATTGCCATTTGTAGACAAGTAATACTGGTGAACTAAATCAAGAATAACTCTCATTTCTCAACCTCTTCCATTTCTGAAGACAGAGACAGAGATAACATGAACTAAAGAACTTGTGCAATTATACATGTGAGGTTTGTACCCAAAGCTTGGCTGAAAATGTGTCTTAGATGTATAAAGCTGTCTGTGCCTAGAATGGGTTCTGGCATTTACATAATCTCCTTCTTACATTTTAGCTGTATCCTATTCCCTTTTTGTTCTATAGCCAGTGTGTTGAATGCTGCCAAGCTAATATTGATGAGTCATTTCAAGTGATTTATTCATAGACTAAAACATCCAACACTAATTTTACGGTTAGAGTTTTCTGTTACTACATTTGTCCATAATATAAATTGACAGTTTACTTGACTATACATCTCATTACATTAATTTTACTTGGTTAGTATAAAACACACACTACATACAAAACAGAAACTTATCTTTATTTTTGGGGATTTAGGAAATTTTGCCTTATTAACGATTATTAGTATTATATGCTCTATATTTACCAATGTTACATATAATCTATATAATCACAAAAAACATTGGCTATTCATGCACAAAGGATTTCAGATAATCCTTATTAAATTTTCTATGTACATTAAAACCACAAGGAAACTGAACAATTCATATTTAAAAAACAAATGTTAACTAGATTCCAAAGTTGTTAGGTAGTTAAAAGCAGTTAGGTGGCAAGAACTCAGTTCAGTCCAGCTCCTAATTAATGCAATGGTTTCCACAGCGTTCTTCTCTATATTAGGAAATTGCCAATTAATGACTCAAGGGTGGGGGATATTTTATTTATTTTATTTAGTGAACAGCTCTAACTTTTACATTATAATTTTCTCAATTGCTTTTCAGCATATTCAGCCATAAGCCAGACAGATTTGTTGATTAATTTTAACATAAGAAGCCTGGCAATGACACCATCTGTATGGTACCTCTAAAACCAGGAAAACAACTTTAACAGTTGAATCCTGCGCTGAGCTGTTGGCAAGTAGAAGGCAGTTGACTAGATGGGAATCGAGAGCACCCCAGCTCCTCACTGGGAGATGCTCAGCACATTTTGTGAGCTAGATAATTGTGACTAGGTAGTTAAATAGCTTAAAGTTAAGATGTAATAATCAGAGTTTTGGAGGAAACCCCTCCTGTGAGTTTGTTGTGGAACTATCAGTTACAAGTGTCACAGCACTACACAACTCAAATGGCATTTAATGCAGTGTAACACATTAATATAAAAAGTTATTGTTTACCTACATTGTTAAAACTATTAAGTAGTCAAACACTACTAGTGAGGCTACATATCTGTCATGACAAAACTTTCAGGACAAACTCTCTGACCATTTTTGATTCCTCTTTTAAAAAAGAAGATATGGTATTTGTCACCCTACCTAGCACATCACTGACTTAATTTCCTTCCATGAATATTTTAAATTTGGCACTGCTGTTGAAAATTAAAATTACTTGCTTAAAATAATGTGATCTTGTGCAATTTTTTTTTAAAATGTGTGTCTTCCTCCCCGCTGCCCCGCTAAAACATTCATGACCCTTCTGATACTTGGACACATAGCTGGCTTTAATTACTGTCAAATTACATCCCTCTTCCCGTGTTGCCTCCTGTGGCCCCAGAAATAATCTAGTTTAAAATGTAAATCACAACTGAAACAGAAATCAAGACAGGCAAAAATCAAGACAGGTCCATCATTAAGGGACCTATGCAGAAGAAAACGCACTACTGCATTCTGCAGGAGGAGGAAACGGGAGAGTGAGGATATTTCTGGCTACATAAAGCTACAATCAGCATTATATGTTAGCAGCTGAGGTGTCGCCTGCCACCTTGAAATAAGGAAAAGCCTCTACAGCTGTGTAGCCTATAAGCCATTAGGGCCCAAAACACTATCAATAAAAAAGCAATAGGTGCATTTCATTTTGTAAATATCTTAAATATATAGTGTCCATCAGTATAACCTACACTTGTCGTCCGGGGCATAGGTACACTGCAGACACAGTAGCTTATACGGAATATCTTATTGATGCATTTTTCAACCTACAGTCCTTGACATCCATTCCCAATCACTTAGAAGCCTTTATTTTCCTTTTGCAGGTGCTCCTTTTTGGCATGTAGGTCTGCTATGCAGTCTAGCAGTGGCAAATCAGCTCTTTAATAACTTCAGTTGGACTCGAGACTTTTTGTAGCTTCAGTGATCCAAGGTCTAAACTGGGACAAAGGAAAAAACTGAGTTACTTTGCTGGAAATAAAAAGGTAAAACAAACAAACAAACAAACAAACGAAAAAGAATAACCCAACCCCAGCTTCACATCAGCCCAGACGTGCTCTTAAAAGGCATAAGCATATTGTACAATTACAATCCTTGAATACTTTCCTGTTGAAATTACAACATTATGTGGCAACAAAAATAAGCCTGTTGAGTAGTATATGGCAAGTGGCACAAAGCACCAGTTGCTTATCTAACTTATCTTCATTTTTATACTGTCTTAGGTGCATATAGGGTATCCATCACCACAGTATCTACACACTGATAAACCAGTATCAAGAGAGACAAGTATATGCTGCACTAAAAATCTGCTCCCTAAGGAAGAGAAGAAAATTAACTGCAGGAAGATGCAACAAGACGTCTCAGGTGCTGAGCAAAAAGCAGTTTTAATGTATTGCAGGCTGTAGGAAAATAATTCTGTAAGGCATTTATAACATTATTCTTATTATGCTACCTGATGAAATATCTAGAAAACTTTTTGCCACCTATTGCAATAACCAGAACAGCCATATGATAACAGAAATATGAAATAAGTCAAATGACCATTGGGTAAATTAATAATAAAGACTTTGGATTTAATATAGCACCACCGTTTTCCTTCAGAGCCTTACAGATCTATAGGAAGGGAAGAAGCCCATCCTAGGAGTTTTCCCTCTAGGGACTCTCTCCAACAAACCCTTAATAATGCAAGTAGTCCTTTAATCATGCTGACAGTCCCAATTACTTAAAATGGGATACTCATATAAGTAAAGATTTACAGAATAGGGCATTTTGGCAGTGGTGAAGTTTCTTTGTTGTTGAAGATGCTATGGGAAAAAGTAGAAATGATTTTGTAGAATGGAATGGTTGAAAATGTTGAATAATTCTTACTAATGTCAATGTTCCAATATAGAACATGATGGGAAAATACAGATTCTTGCTGCACAAATTATTAGGTTTTTTATGTTAAAGTAAACTATTTTATTTATAGTTGAGCTTATTGTCCTGTGGGAATCCTGACCTCTACAGGATGCCAAGAACGGTGATTCTGGTATGGCTAGCAGTTGCAACTCTGGTGAAATGACCTGAAGCTCCCTCCCTCCTCACTAGATGAGTTTGGCTGGACAAAATTTATTTCAGATCTAAGAAGTCCTTCTGAGCTTTTTCTAGAAACTCATGAAAAAGTTTTACCCAGAAGTTGGGTCTGCATCTAGAGTCCACAGCCACTATGTCTCCATGCAAGGGTGTTGGACCAGAGAGATCTAGCAGAGAATCTAATGATGTCTCAAGAAATATCTCAGATGAAGGCTTATACTTTTGTAAGAGAGTTCTTAAAATAAATCAGCTTTTTCTTATTGGTGCTCTCCCAGTCTTATGGGACCACTTCTGAGAGTACAAGAGGGGGCAGTAATGGATAGGGCTATACAGGCTGAAACAACACATGCCATTGCAGCACATAAAAGTATGGAAGAAGATTAAAAAACCCTTCCTTAGGTGAATTTTCAATCTTCTGTTCCACATACCCTCTGGGGACCCTGCTCCAGCCACTGAGGTCAAGATCTTTTTAGTATGTGACTATTTCTTGGAAGAAAAATAATATGGGGACACAACTTGGAATTTTAGACAGACCATATGTAGCCTTGCTGATAGACCTTTTCTTTCAGTTTGGGCCATGCAGCATTCACAATCTATAACAGAGATTCTTGTATGGAAAGATGAAATGGCACCTCCTATATCTCATCTTGGGAGGAGCCATAGGGTTGGCAGTAGGAATATGGGCTGTTTCTGCTATGTTGAGGGAGGAATGGATCAGTTCTGCCAAAAACCTCTACAGCCTCAAAGGCAACCTGAGTCACTTATACTCCCAGGGTCCGAAGCAGGAAGAGGGTTTGCTGTAGTAACTCTCTGGGGAAGAAAGATGGATTGCTTCTCTTGGGAAGGTATTTGTATTGCTGGAAGCCAGGAGATGAGGATGGAAAGTGTGCCATTGCCACTCTCAGAGATTCACAGATTCCAAGGGCCAGAAGGGACCATTGTGATGTACTCTGGCTTCTTACATAATACAGCCCATAGAACTTCCTCAAAATAATTCCTACAGCAGGTCTTTCAGGAAAAACATTCAACCTTGATTTACAAACTGTCAGTAAAGAAGAATTCACCATGACCCTGGGTAAGTTATTCTAGTGGTTAATTACCCTCATTGTTAAAAATGTATGCCTTATTTTCAGTCTGAATTTGTCATAGAATCATAGCATCCCAGAATATCATGGTGGGAAGAGACCTCAGGAGATCATCTAGTCCAACCCCCTGCTCAAAGCAGGACCAATCTCCAACTAAATCATCCTAGCCAGGGCTTTGTCAAGCCTGACCTTCTCTAAAGAAAGAGATTCCACCACCTCCTAGGTAACTCATTCCAGTGCTTCACCACCCTCCTAGTCAAAAATTTTTCCTAATATACAACCAAAACCTCTCCCACTGCAACTTGAGACCATTACTCTTGTTCTGTCATCTGGTACCACTGAGAACTGTCTAGATCCATCCTCTTTGGAACCCCCTTTCAGGTAGTTGAAAGCAGCTATCAAATCCCCTCTCATTCTTCTCTTCTGCAGATTAAACAAACCCAGTTCCCTCAGCATCTCCATTAGTCATGTGCTCCAGCCCCCTAATCATTTTTGTTGCCCTCCGCTGGACTCTTTCCAATTTTTTCACATCCTTCTCGTAGTGTGGGGTCCAAAACTGGACAAAGTACTTCAGGTGAGGCCTCACCAATGTTGAATAGAGGGGAATGATCACGTTCCTCGATCTGCTGGCAATGCCCCTACTTATATAGCCCAAAATGCTGTTAGCCTTCTTGGCAACAAGGGCACACTGTTGACTAATATCCAGCTTCTCATCCACTGTAATCCCTAGATTCTTTTCTGCAGAACTGCTGCCCAACCACTTGGTCTCAAGTCTGTAGCAGTGATGGGATTCTTCCGTCCTATGTGCAGGACTCTGCACTTGTCCTTGTTGAACCTCATCAGATTTCTTTTGGCCCAATCCTCTAATTTGTCTAGGTCCCTCTGTATCCTATCCCTACCCGCCAGAAATATCTACCACTCCTCCCAGTTTAGTGTCATCTGCAAACTTGCTGAGGGTTCAATCCACACCATCCTACAGATCATTAATGAAGATATTGAACAAAACTGGCCCAAGGACCGACCCTTGGGGCACTCCGCTTGATACCGGCTGCCAACTATATATGGAGCCATTGATCACTGCCGTGAGCCCAATGATCTAGCCAGCTTTCTATCCACCTTATACTCCATTCATCCAGCCCATACCTCTTTAACTTGCTGGCAAGAATACTACGGGAGACCGTATAAAAAGTTTTGCTAAAGTCAAGGAATAACACGTCCACTGCTTTCCCGTCATCCACAGAGCCAGTTATCTCCTCATAGAAGGCAATTAGGTTAGCAGGCATGACTTGCCCTTGGTGAATTCATGCTGACTGTCCTAATCACTTTCCTCCTCCTCTAAGTGCTTCAGAATTGATTTCTTGATGACCTGCTCCATGATTTTTCAGGGACTGAGGTGAGGCTGATTGGCCTTGTAGTTACCCAGCTCGTCCTTCTTCCCTTTTTTAAAGATGGTTAGTACGTTAGCCTTTTTCCAGTCATGCAGGACCTCACCCAATCACCATGAGTTTTCAAAGATAATGGCCAATGGCTTTGCAATCACATCCACCAACTCCTTTAGCTGTGCATCCGGCCCCATGGACTTGTACTCTTTAGGCTTTTCTAAATAGTCCTAAACCGCTTCTTTCTTCATAGAGGGATGGTCGCCTCCCCCCCATGCCTGTGCTGCCCAGTGCAGTAGTCTGGGAGCTGACCTTGTTTGTGAAGAAAGAGGCAAAAAAAGCATTGAGTACATTAGCTTTTTCCAGATCCTCTGTCACTAAGTTGCCTCCCTCATTCAGTAAGGGGCCCACACTTTCCTTGACTTTCTTCTTGTTGCTACATACCTGAACAAACCCTTCTTGTTACTCAACATCTCTTGCTAGCTGCAACTCCAATTGTGATTTAGCCTTCCTGATTTCACTCCTGCATGCCTGAGCAATATTTTTATACTCCTCCCTGGTCATTGTCCAATTTTCCACTTTTTGTAAAGTTCTTTTTTGTGTTAGATCAGCAAGGATTTCACTGTTAGCCAAGCTGGTCACCTGCCATATTTACTATTCTTTCAACACATCAGGATGGTTTGTTCCTGCAACCTCAACAGGATTCTTTAAAATACAGCCTGCTCTCTGTCTAGCTTCAACTTCCAGCCATTGGATCATGTTATACCTTTCTCTGATAGATTGAAGAGCCATTATTAAATATTTGCTCCCGGTGTCGGTCCTTATAGACTGTGATCAAGTCATCTCAAAGGAAAACGTGAGCCATCTTAGGAGGTGAGAGGCACCCACTACTGGGAGCATCCCTAGGACTTACCTGTGCACAGGCATGGCCCAAAAGGATGGTAGAGTCAGCCAAGGATATCTGCAAGAGTGTAGACTCTGCCTAGTCTCCTGGAACCCTTAAAGGATTCACAAGACTGGTTTTGGTATTTCATGACATTATTAAGTAACAGTCCTCTTTCACAGCTTAAGGAAAATAAAAATAACAGAGCTTCAGAAAACACTGGCAATTTTAATGCCAGGAAGGGTTCAGTCTGCACAGTATATCTTTACTGCACAAAGAAGAACAAGACTTTAAGATGGGTAGGTCATCCTGTCTATCCTATTCTCACTTTTCCTTTCTTTCCTCTCTACTTTACTCCCCAGTAATCAGGAGAGGCTGGCAGGTAATATAAAAACAGTCATCTAGGGAAAAAGGAGATGTAGCTTATTTAACATTGTTTAATGGATTGAATTACTCAGGTGCATGAAGGCTTTGCTAGATCAGACCCGTTAAAAACTGCTCAGAATGTTTTAAAGGAATTATTTGAAACAACTGACAACGCGTTATATTAATTCTTCAGTCTAGATTTAACTTTACTTAGTCAATTCAGTAGGTGCAACTTACTGTAAACAAGCAATGAAACTATAGTAAATCACTGTCTTTAGTAAGTAGAAGATCATCAGGAACATGTTGAAAAGGAAGGTTTAGTCTAGCACTGAGCATGTGAACCTGTTCTAAATGTAAATGTACACTTCACAATACACAATTTCCTTTATGTTGTACAAAACTGCTATTTAAGGTATATAGAACAGATGACAAGATGAGTTTATTTATTTTTAGAAGTTAGATTGCATTATCAGTAACCCCGCTAAGTGACATTGTAATTCCCTAGATATCATACTTGCCCGACAGCATTAACAAAGATAGACTTGTGTAAAGGAAACTGTTTTTCATCACTGCCAAGTCACACCAAGCCAAAAGGATAAAGAATTCATGCCACACTGATACTAGACAAAGATGTAAAAATATAGTAGCACAGATAAATGGAAATGCTACCTTCTGCCCTCTTAACTTTGATTAGAGAGAAAAGATCTAGTAAGTTTAAAGCTTTTGCCATGTAAAATTACTTCGAATATAATGAATTCGGATTAATTAAATTGTTTATTCAGAACAATGAAAAGTGGTGCATCTTACAGTTTACTTTCTGTTGTCATGTGTTATGTAATGAATTCTGATTACAAGAAAGACTAACAGAAATGAAATTTATTTCTACAGAAAGTTAATGGCCACAGGCATACTGATATGAACTATTTTATTTGTAAGATTTCAAGACAGCAAATATGATCTGATTACACTGATGCAGCATCACTCTCACCCATATTTTTCATGAACTATGAAATCCCACCCTAACTAGTGCAGTGAGGTAGAGATTAGATACAGCAAGTTACCTCCTTTCCTTCAGGTATTCTACCTGCTACGGAAGGGTTCCTCAGGGCAGACAGAGGAGGTCACACAGCAGAAAAACAGTAGAGGAGCAGCAGACAACCTAATGAGCTAATCAGCTAGGACAGGGTGCAAGACATATCTCCTGAACTGCATATTGCAGCTCCTTGGAGATGAAGTGCATTAGCTAAAACACTAGCTGGCGGTCTCTTTGTAAGTGTTCTTTTGAATGCTATGGGAGATTCTGCCATGTTCTTGAATGAGGGTGTGATAAAGGAAAGA
Organism: Gopherus evgoodei; assembly: GCF_007399415.2. Classification (NCBI taxonomy): domain Eukaryota; kingdom Metazoa; phylum Chordata; order Testudines; family Testudinidae; genus Gopherus; species Gopherus evgoodei. The sequence continues at coordinate 83,531,941 of NC_044327.1, forward strand.
AACTCTCTACGTTCCTTCCCCTGCTGTAAACCAGTGCAGTAAAAGGGCAGGATTTGACTGTATCACTTTAATAGTAACTGGCCATCATGGTAAAAGCAATGAGTATTGTGTATCTTCTTACATAAAACAAGCTTAAGACAGAGTAAAGTGTAATAAATAAAAAAATCATATCATCTATATCCTTTTCTTCAGCTAAGTGTTAGGTAGCATGGTGGTAGGACTTTCATCCAGTCTACATTACAGCTTCCCCCACTCCTACAATCAATAGAGATGCAGCATTCAGAAACACTATCAAATTTTTTGAGTACATATGGCCCCAGTAAGATAAAAATGTCATGACAGTGACTATATGCCTCTGGTTAGATTAAAGCAAGTAAACCTTCTTCTTACAGACGCATATACCAAGTATGCTGAAAAGAACTCTTATTGTGGTTTCCTGAATATAAAATTATCTGGTTCAATGAGCCATTGTACTGTCAATTTAACAAACAGAGAAAATGTTAACACTATTATCTGATTAAGATACAAACTGTTTCATTTCTCTTTTGCATGGAGGCTAGTGCTGACGGACTGATAAGTAATCCATAGAGAGTGATAAATATGCTAGATTAGTTAAAATGTTCATCCCTTATTTCTAGCAATTTTTTTCACACGAACTACTGGACTATTCACAAGAGATTAGAGAGAGAATAAATCTCAAGATGGTTGGACTCTGAGGTCCCATTTATTCTACAGTCACTGAATACCAAACTGAAAGCAAACAGCTGAAAGTACATAGACATAAAAAAAAGCCATGAAGGCAGAAGTTCAAGAGAATTTGAAACTGCAGTTGCAATTTATAAACTGCAGTTATAGACTAGAATATTTATTAAATATTTATACTGCTGTATCTTTCAGAAACCACATTATATTGGACATTCCACAAATACATAGCAGGAGCTAGTCTCTGCCTGAAGGAGTTTACAATCTATCCATTTAGGGGCTGGACTGCCTTTTCCCATGCAGAGGAAGGATAAGAGGAGCAAACTCAAACCTTGCAGATCTCAAGTGATCCACAGAAGCCAAGACTGTCCATAGATGGGCCTTTGCTTCGATAACAGCTCTGGAACACAACTCTGGGGTAAATTGAGGATAGTACCACAGACTGTCCCCATTTTGTTCTGCTGATTTTGCCATCCAATATTTCAACTTTCTGCTGGTGCATTAGAACCAGAAACTGAACAACTAGACACAATCCTAAAAGTGAAATCAACTACCAGTACTTTGTTTCATTATTGATAGTGAAAAAAGTACAATCAAATGATATAAAGTGAAAAGTAATTTCCATTCTCAAATTGCTTGCAATGTTGATCATTAAGACCCAGATCCTGCAAGTATTTACACACATACACACACATCACTTTTCTCACATGAGTGGTCCCAATGGATCGATAAGCCATTTGTGTGAATAAAGTTAAACATGCAGCACTCCAGCAATCAGCGGCAGCACAGGAGCTTAAGTGTGCACAGAATCAGAACCTAATATGTTACTGTAATACAGATACCAACTTAAAAACAAACAAATGATTTTTAAGCTGACATTGATCCTTTACATTGATATATATTTTTTTACCACCTATGTAAAATATTGGTATATGATATATCTTAAAACTATTTAGATTATTACTATTCTTAATTATTGTAGCACACAAGCCCTTAAGTGAGATTGAGGCCTCAACAAGCTAAATATGGACAAACACAATAGTAAGACATAGGGCTTGTCCTGGAGAGCTTACAATCTAAATAGACATACAGAAAGGGGAAGGGAAACAAAGGCACAAAGCGATTAAAGCACTTGCCAAAGCTGATAAACTTGGATTAGAACATAGGAGAGTTGTGGTTTTGCCACTGATTTCAGCGGAGCCAGGATTTCACTCCAGGCATCCTCACTCCCAGCCCAGTGCCCCAAACCCTGCTGCTTCCTTACATTTATTTTAAATGTTGCTGAATCCAAATAAAAAAGAAATAGAAAGAAACTAGTTGTATTACTAAGAGAGGAGGGGACAAAATCATTGATAGCTGTAAATTGGGATGAGATTATGGACTGATCTTTTTTTCAAATCTGATTTAACATTGAAATATGGAAGTTGGGACCTTGCAAAACCAGCTAATGATTAAAAAATGGGTAAAGCAATACGCAGAAGCATCCTTATACAAAGAAAAGGAGGGATTAGTCTCTCTGCAAATAATATGGTGAGACCACACTGGAGTAATAGTCAGCTCCTTTGTTCTTCACTGCCAGAAAGACAGAGAGGCTGGAGAGAGTTCTGGGGAGATCAACAGAAGTGATTAAAGGGCAAAAATATGCAAACAATATGGGAAGCTGGGGTCAGGTCTCACTATAAATTATGTCCTGAATTTCCTAACTAGTGTGTGATTGAAGCTCAGCTTTAACCTTGTATTAATGCAGTTTTGGCATGGCTGGGATCAATTTTCCCCTTAAGAGTATAGGTTTCATTTTTCCACATCTAATTTCATTTGTTAATTTCTGCATATTACTGAAGTCCTCTCTAAATCAATTTATATTTTCTTGCTATCCTTCCAGTTGGTTGCAAATTCTACCTTTGTATCATCTGCAGATGTAATTAATGCACTTTTACTTCCTCTTTCAGATCATTCATGAAAATATTAAAAGAGGACTCGCATTGAATCATTAAGCACTTCATTCAAAAAGGGCCTGATCAGAACTGCTAGAGGGTCCAGCAGACAATTAATTGCCTGGTAGCTGATCCATCAGTTCTGTCATCACCCTCTATCTTTGGTGGCTGGTAGTGGTACTGGTGGTTTTTATTTCAAAGGAGACAGGGACAGAGAGTGAGAACTCTTTAGGAACATGCCACCTCAGCTTCTCCTGAATTATGCTCAGCCCTAGAATCACTATCTTCTAGTCTACTAGAAACTTGAAGTGACACTGTCATTTCTCTCATACTTCCACTCACCCACCACATCTCTCTGCTGATTTACTGATGACAGAAATTCTGCTATTAGCTAACTGTAAGGATGTCGTGTGGATACAGGGCTATCCTTTCAAGTAATTTACAAACTATTTCATCAAACTTTCTTTAAGTAAATTCTTTCTAAATTACTGATGTTCAAGGGACTACATTTATTAGAGGCAATACTCACAGTATCAGTTAAGTATGATGCAATGCATTTTTGAATGAAAAAATTGGCAAAACTGCACAAACAACAAAAATTGCAGAATCCTATGACCCTAGGATTAATTCTTATGTGAACTTTAAAAGAGATACCTAATTAGTATATCAGGATGATAATTTGCCTTTGTTGGAAATTACCTTTAACAGATGAGGTGGCTACAGTAATCCATGTATTCATCATTTCTAGGCCCAATCAGTTCCTATTGATAGGGGAGGAGGAACAGTCTGGGTTTGTCCACTCCCATTGCTATGGTTCCCTGCTTCAGTTCCCTCCCTACTCTGCGCTGGTTAGGCCTCAACTGGAGTATTGTGTCCAGTTCTGGGCACCGCATTTCAAGAAAGATGTGGAGAAATTGGAGAGGGCCCAGAGAAGAGCAACAAGAATGATTAAAGGTCTGAAGTACATGACCTATGAAGAAGGCTGAAGGAATTTGGGTTGTTTAGTTTGGAAAAGAGAAGACTGAGAGGGGACTGATATCAGTTTTCAGGTATCTAAAAGGGTGTCATCAGGAGGAGGGAGAAAACTTGTTCACCTTAGCCTCCAATGATAGAACAAGAAGCAATGGGCTTAAACTGCAGCAAGGGAGATTTAGGTTGGACATTAGGAAAAGTTCCTAACTGTCAGGGTAGTTAAACACTGAATAGATTGCCTAGGGAAGTTGTGGATCTCCATCGCTGGAGATATTTAAGAGTAGGTTATAGAATGTCTATTAGGATGGTTTAGGACAGTATTTGGTCCTGCCATGGAGGGCATGGGACCTGGACTCGATGACCTCCTCGAGGTCCCTTCCAGTCCTAGAGTCTATGAGTCTATGAGTGCTTGGACCCAAAGGTAATAGACTTAGATCGATATAAAGTACTACACCTCTCTCTATTTGGCTTTGACTAGAAATGTATTGAAGAAGCTACAACTGGTACACAATGCAGTAGCCCATCTCCTGAGTAGGAAGTATTCGAAGAGCACATATCACACCAGTACTCAAGAGCCTGCACTGGTTTCCCCATGCATCTGCTGCATCCAAGTCAAAGCTCCATTACTGATGTACAAAGCATTCAATGGGATTGATCCACATTACCTAAAAGATTACCCTTCTTCACCCTATCATCACCAGGCACAATACATTTACAACAACCTAGACACATACTCAAGGAACAAGCGGCAGAACCTTCTCAACAGAAAGCCTAAGAATGGGGAAAAAGCCCTCCAAAGGAGAAACCCTAACCTTGTCATCTTCAGGTCACACTGTAAGAAAGATGACATCCCATCCCACAACCAGAACAGGAGAACACTTGATAGCACATTCAAAAGTAATAAACATGATTAACCAGAATAGGACAGAGCAGGACGATAAAGACCTGCTTACAATTAGAGTAAATAGAACACACTGGGCCAACTATCTTCTGATATTACTGCATTGAAGCCAGTGGAGTCAAATCAGAAGAGTATTGGCCCACTATGATTTTCATATTTGTACAGCACTTAGATGCTGTACAGACAAACACTCAAATGTTGACTACTGAACAGACAAATGGACAAATATTCGAGAGATTATTGTTCTTGATGAGTAATTATATTAATATATTTGTTTTGCAGTGTGCCTATTCTGAACCAGTACAGCAATAAAAAGGTGAGTAAGGAATAGCTTTTACCAAACCAACTTCTGTTGGTGAAAGAGACAAGTTTTGAGTGCCACAGAGCTCTTCTCAGGTCTGAAGAACAGCTTTGTGGAGCTCAAAAGCTTGTCTCACTTATTAATATATTTATTAGCTCATGATCACTGGTGCCAAGGTTTTATTATACATTATATCCCATTAGTAAGAAGTAAATGTAGGCTCCTTTTGTTGGGTCTGAATTTTTGGCTATGATTTTCTCCAGAGTACTCAAACATCTACTTGACAATCCTTTTTAACAGAATTGGTTGCAGAAAATCTGTTTAGAGAGTTAAACTCTCCCATGAGTACAATATCACATGAGGATGATCTTTGATACTTGGTTCAGAAACTCAGTTCTTGCTCTCTTTCAGTATTGGTGGTCTGCAGCAGCTGCATATTGTGGTTTCTCTTTTGTATGTTGTAATATTCTTAAAACTTGACCTACATTAGTTTGCTGTTGATGCCATCTCCATTTTGAAATTGCATCTGGCTGCACAGGTGCTGGGACTTGAGGTGCGGAGTTTGATGCTGCACCCCCTCACTTGAAGTAGTTTCCATTATGTGCAGGGTTTATTGTTCAATGGCTCTCAGCACCCCACTATAAAAACGGTTCCAGCCCCCTGTATGCTTTTGTAAAGCATTCTCAAGTAGATTTCTCCACCTCTGTCTCTTTCTCTCCTATAAGGATTATATCCATCAATATTAACATTCTAGTTATGTGAATGATTCCATCAAGTTTCAATTATATGAGCTAAGCTGTATTTCTCTATGACATAGAATGATCTTAAGTTCATCTTGCATGTCTCCAGTTTTCTTTCTTGCATCTGGAAATGAGTGATTTCTTTTATCATACTCCTTTTCTTGTAGTTACTTCGAAGTTGAGCTTGTGGAGATCCCTAATTTCTTCTTTATTTCTAGCAAAATCCTAGTATTTCAAAACTGCTAACAATTAGCTTTATAAAGCATCGTTCATAATTCCTGTACACTTGGGGACAAATGTTGCTTTCCCCATGTAATGTCTGAATAAATATCCTTTCCCCAGGGAAATATCCGAGGGGATGTGAAGGATGCAGTCCTATACTCCAGACCACCAGCTCTGCATGCAGCAGCTGTACAAGTTGTTCACTGTCAGGATTATATCAAAGTCTGTAATCGCAGGTGCGACCCCTAGATTTCCCCTTGCATAGGAGAGTTTGTACTTCCAGATCCTTTTGTCACTGCCCCAACCCAACTCTCCATCTACACTGCCATAGAGAGAGCCACTGTAACACTGACAGACCAGTTGTCAGCAGGCAGGATCGAACCTCGGATGGCTGGAGCTTAGTGCATAAGCCTCTACTACATGAGCTAATAGCCAACTGGCTGCTAGCAAAGGCTGCAGAGCAGACAATCTCTCTCTCTCAGTGGTCTCAGTGCCACTAGATGGGACAGAACATCACACCCAGGAGATGTGTGGGTTTCACCACCACCAAGAACACCACCTCCGTGCTATGCAATAGTAGTACCAATTCCAATGCATTTTGGTCTCTGGGTATCCTCCAAGGCGGTGGAAGTACATTTAGGCAGTTATCAGTAACAGTAGTCTGAAATCTTACATTTATATAGCAATTGTCCAAAAAAAGCCCAAAAAGGGAATCTTGGTCAGGAAACTGCCTGGCCAAGAGAAGAAATACTTTAGAAAACAGCAAATATATGCAATTAAACTAAGAAAGAATCCACATACATAGGAATTCCAACATAGCATTCACCGTTCACCTTTTTTACAGTACAGTTTATAATCAGCAACATTATGTCCTAAAGCCAGTTAGCATTTTTATTTCATTAAAGTGGAGGAAAACTTATCAGACAACTTAGATCTTAAAATATAATGTTCCCCTTTGGTTGAAATAGATTTAACACATTCTTCTAAGTCAAGCATTTTGGTGATCAGAAGATGAAAAAGCACAGTCCTATGGTAAAGGGCTCCATTCAGAGTGGATATATTTTTGCCAAACAAAGCCTGGAACCTGCAACTGACTCTGTGCAGGTGTACTCCTCTGCCTGTTTGCAGTCAATTGTAAGATTGTGTCCCAGCTGACTACAATCTGGTGTGCCAGCGTGGTACGTTTAACTGCCTTGTATGGTATACCTTCTGGCTACGTAAAATACAATGTGGGCTCTGACTGTTGAAAAATAAACACTCCCCTTTCTGTAAATAAATAGCATTGGTTCATGGAACATTTTCTTCTTTTACACCAACCCATGTTAGATGGGTGCTGGTGATCATCATCCAGAAATGACAGAAACTGATGAAAGGGGATAAACCTGATCCAAAGAGACAACAAATACTTAAAACCCAATTAAGTATAATACTAAGCTAGAAACTGCTATGCCAAATGGCATTTTAAAAATAACATTAGTGTGTGCACAGAAAGGCTGATTATGCAGTACTCATAAGTGACTTTGTTTAGCTTTGAGCTTGAGATGACCTTATTAGACTGGCATGTGGTAAAAGCATACATTTGAATGACAGAATCTCACTTTTAAGATTTAATAACTTTACTCAATTTGAATGACTCTTTGTCTCAAACAGTTATAATATATCACTGAAAAAAATCTATACAGACTTTAAACTTGTGATGTCAAAAAAGCTAAGATCCCACAGCACTAGATTGTGATAATTCTAATACTTCAACCATTACAATTTACATCACATAACTACATAATTGCCCTGGGCTACTCAATCTCTCTGCCTCAGAGCACTCAATCTACAAAATGAGGGCAATTAGGACGAATAACGAATGAAGTTGATAATACTTTAAATTAATACGTATCTAATGGAAGGATGATGAGTATTAATGCCTATGTTTGTACTGTTTTGATCATGAAAACTGCTGTGTAAAGACTAAGTCATGTTAATAGATCATCTGCTACACATTGTTACACAGAAATAAACATATGCCAAAAAATAGAGCTGCAGTAAAACAGAGTGTGTGTTCATGTCTGATTTTTCAGCCAAGAAGTTGGTTTTTAGGGAAAAAGTAATTAAAAAAAGAAAAAAAAACTTTGTATGGGAAGGAGCACTTTGCATCGCTCTCAGACTTCACTCCGTCACCAGCACATATTCAGTTACACTAACTGGAAGGTTCATTTTGGCAAGATGTGGAGACTTTGTAGCATGTGGTCTAAGAAACTGGTGAGGAGAGAAGTAAAAAAAGGAAAGGTTGGGGGCTTGGACAATACAAGTAGAAAAAAGATTTGTTTTCCTTTTAAAAAAAGGCTTCTAACTGAAAGAATAGTTATATACTTTACAGTAACTGTGGGTCTTTGAAATATGTTGTCCGCATAGACTCTACTCATGGTGTGCACATGCTTGCTATGCAGAAGAGCGGATTCTTTTCCAATAGTTGTGTCTGTTGGGGCTGCCCCTGTGCCCTAGGAGCCCCTGCAACCACTATAGGAAAGGGCATCAGGATCAAGGTGCCCTCAACCACTTCTCAGTTCTTCATGAATAAAGAATCTCAACTGTCGGGATCACTGTCATAAGAACATAAGAATGTTGTGATCCATTGTCATGGTCTGGACTGCCACCTCAATTGCATCAAGCATAGTCTAGTCCCGTCGTTCTAGCAGCGCACTGTCCTTCGGCCATGACAGACCTTATCTCTTCCAAATATTTGATGGGGAGCTTGTCTGTCAAAGAAGAGTGTCCCACAGCAGACAGTAGTACTTCACCAGAAGTACCTTGAGGCTCTGCTGAGCCAAAGCCTTAGGAGAAGACTTCTTTCTCCTAACTAGGGAAGGAGAGCTCTGTCTTCCCTGGTCTCTGGAGCAGTGCCCCTTGTGGCTCCCAGAGGAGCAAGGTTTCTGAATGTCCCTTGAGCCTGGGGTGATGTATCTCACAGGTGCACTGAAGAATGAGATTGGTCTCTCAGCTGGCTTCCCTGTGCCTAATGCCTGCACTGAGGTCTCCATATGTAACTGCAGTTTGCCTTCCCTAGATTTCAGAGTGCCTTTCAGGAAGGTCTTGCATACTGAGCAGCACTCACAGGCATGCCACTTGCCCCAAGCATAAGAGGCCATCGTTGACAGGGGTGGCCAAGTTACAGGAGGGGCTGATCTTGAATACTGAACATTTGCCTTGAGCCATTTTAAGTTTTTATGTGGGTGGCAGCTGGTTGTGGGGTGGGGGGAGTTCTAGCCCTGTACTGGTGACTGGTGGTGGGGGGAGTGTGTGTGTGCAGGCTGGCAGACACACTATCAATGTCCTGCTGTTTTCATAGGGAGCTTCTATCTAAATTTATCTCTTAACACCAAGAGGTGTGCTAACTAACTATTAACAAGGAGTTAGAACAACAATGGCTAAGAAATCTCTTGTGGATTGAAGAGATGCAGATACACAGGGTTCTGTCTCGCAGCCATGGGTGGTAAAGCACTGAGAGTTAATTGAAGCTGCCCCACACTTTCTACCCTCAGTTATGGAGATTGTGATGGATTCTAAGGTACAGGTATGGCCTTAACAGACACTGCTATTCAGAAGAGAATCTGATCTGGTGGTGTACATGGAGCACTCGCATACTAAGAGTGAAATCTGTGTGGACAATCACTCCAAAAAGAACATTTATTTATACCCATCAGAACTGGAAGCATTCTTCTACTCATATTATACATTATATTGTGCTTTCTTTTTCTATGGACACAACCACATCCATGTTTAAATGCTTTAAGTGCAGAGTAGAGAGGGAGCACTGTTAAATACAAAGTAAAGGTATGTAATGTGATCAGGCTAAACTAATTCTAAATTAATTCTTGCATCTGATGAAGTGGGTATTCACCCACGAAAGCTCATGCTCCAAAACGTCTGTTAGTCTATAAGGTGCCACAGGATTCTTTGCTGCTTTTACAGATCCAGACTAACACGGCTACCCCTCTAATTCTAAAATTAGCCTTTGTAAATTGATCAGAAATCATTCCTCTTCCAGAAATGTAAGGAGTACTGAAATAATTTCCACAGTCAGAGGTGTTTTTTAAACAGACTTTATTTATTCAAATCCAATAGGAATATTTTCTGTACATGGTAAAAGACAAGAGGCTTATTTTTTCAGGCCTGAGTATACCAAGCGGATTGTATCAGACTTCTCCAACAAAACCTCCCTCAGAATACATTAAGCTTGCTCCAGATACTCCAGATAGAAAATAATACTATAACACTACCATCTTGCTTATTATCATTATTGTTTATTAAATTCCAGCAATGTACTCTATGTTGCATATGGGGCAAATATAAAGACAGTCGCTCTGTAATGTAGAAAAATTAGACTTTAATCAAGTAAAGATTTTCACAATCACTATTCAAAGGGATTAAAGAGATTTAAAAGCAGAAAATGTTAATAAAAAGGCATCTCTTGGGTTAAAGAACATGAACCTACAAATGAATGATGATGACACTTAGCTCCTTATATAAAGAAAGTATTGTTCTTACAAATTTGGATCTGGAAAGCATTATACCATTTTATTTCCTAAATCCATCAGCTAGTGGTCTTGATTTTTTTAAAGCTGTGCCATCACCATCTCCAGGGAAATCATTCAACAGTAACCATGACATCTGTAGGTGGGGCAAAGAACCAGGAATAGCCAGAAAACTAAGCTGTTTACATCAGTCCACATAAAAAATATGATTGAGAGTAATTAAATCATGTTTTCGAGAGACGATTTATGTATTTCTCATCTATTTTTTTTGAAAGAACATTTGTAAGAAGTATTGTATTATCTTCCTGTTTGACAGAAAATACTTTCCCAATTGATAAAAACATATTGCACATTTACCCTGGAGAAGTTTGACCATTCTGCTGACACAAATTACTACCCCATTTAAGTTTTGCTAGAAATTAAAGAAGCTTTCAGCAAAAATTGCATTCACATTTGTTGCACATCAATTTAACTGCTGAAGTTCCATCTGGTTTCATTATACTGTATGCCATTATTATACCCTTCGAATACTGCTCTTCTAGTAAGCCTGGAAAAATGTTTGTGATACCATGAGCTTTACTCGCCTCCCAGAGGTGGAGTGTCAGATATCACTTCCTTTGTAAAAGGGGGGAAAAATCACCAACATTACATCAATAATTGCCTTTAAGTTTCCAACTGCTACCCACCTATAGTTGTAAAATTTGTCCAGATAGAGTGGCTGCCCTTAAATGGTGAACTTCAGTTTTAGAGGTCAAACTGGTTCCAGCAGCATTCCCTATTTTAAGGGGAGGGAATAGTTCTGGAATTGATAATATTTCTAAAACTGAAATGAACTATTTAAGTGTGATCACTGTATTATAGAGAGAACCTACTATCATGCATTACTTACCATAGGAAAGCTTACCTGTTAGTGGATATATGAAATTTTTTTAATATGTAATATTACTCAATACTGGGAGCAGCAACACATTTGGACTTTGTTATAAATTTGCCACCTGCTCTTCACAGGAAGACTCTGTTCCTGCATGGAGTCCTGTTGATTTCAAGGAGGCTCCCATATGGGCACAGGAGTCTGTCCACATAGTACAACTTGCAGAAGTGCTTGTGACAGGGTCTGGAGTGACATCCCTGAAGGCTGAAGCACGCTACCTCCCCACAGGAGAAGTATGATACATGCAACAGAAATGTAGCCTTCCTCATCATTGTGCCTAGAGGTATCACCTCTAGTCCTTAGCCCCTGCTGACATTACTGAAACAGATGCCAATTTGTTTCACTAGGCACTAGAGTGAGAACACAACTTATCTCACACAGACCACAAAAATGCTATCACATGACACTATTTTCAGACATAAAAATGCTATCACACCATCACAGGACCTAACCACATCAGCTGCACCATCGGGCTCGTTCACCTGCACATCTACCAATGTGATATATGCCATTATGTGCCAGCAATGCCTCTCTGCCAGTACACTGGCCAAACCGGACAGTTTCTATGCAAAAGAATAAATGGACACAAATCAGACGTCAAGAATTATAACATTCAAAAAACAGTCGGAGAACCCTTCAACCTCCCTTGCTACTCAATAACAGACTTAAAAGTGGTAATTCTTCAGCAAAAAAAAACTTCAAAACCAGACTCCTATGAGAAACTGCAGAACTGGAATTAATTTGCAAACTGGACACCATCAAATTAGGCCTGAATAAAGACTGGGAGTGAATGTGTCACTACAAAAACTAAAAACTAAATTTCCTCATGCTAATTTCCCTCTACTGTTACTCACACCTTCTTGTCAACTGTTTGAAATGGGCCACCCTGATTACCACTACAAAAGTGATTCTTCCTCTGGTTGATAATAGCCTACTTCAATTGAATTGTCTCATTAGAACCGAACCCCCACTTGGTAAGCCAACTCCCATCTTTTCATGTTCTCTGTGTATATATATCTCTTCCTACTGTATTTTCCACTCCATTAATCTGATGAAGTGGGTTTTAGCCCATGAAAGCTTATGCTCAAATAAAATGTTAGTCTGTAAGGTGCCATAAGTACTCCTCATTGTTATCACATGACAGTAACGTTTAGAGACTAACAGCCTAGATCCAATTTATTCATTTAAATTCTATACCACACACTAAGCACACTACTTATTTAGACGTTAATCTCTTGCACTCTAATCACCAGAGCTGTGCAGGGGGAACCTCTCTCCTGGAATCCTGGGGCCCCATATCCTCCTTAACAATGTGGGCTCAGGGAAGGGAGAAACTTCCAGCAAAGAGCTAGCCAAACTTGTCTCAAGGAGCAGATGCAGCTGGAGAAGCAGTCACCTCCATTGGGGATGCTGATGTGGATCAGAACATATCTTCTTCAATTTCAATTCTAGATGTTCTTTCCTGGCTGTTTGCTGCAATGTCCTCATGTCTCCTGTTTTACACTCTCTTCTCTTCTGCCCTTAGGCCCCTCTTCTTCCCTCTCCTATCCCATTTCCCTCCTTCCTCTTAGTGTACCCTTTACTTCCTTTGTCTTTCCTTTTAGGGAATCCCCTTTTACCTCCCTCCTCTAACCACCCTTGCCTTACTATAACATTTATATTACATCATAAAGTAAAATAAACAGAAATCCATAGGGAAAAATCATGAAACCAAAGTGACATTTGCAGATCATCACTGCTCACTCTGCATGTTACCTCACTTTCTCCCATCTTATCAGTCTTGTCTACTTAGACTGTAAGATCTTTGGGGCAGGGACCACTTCAGTGCTTAGCATAATGGGACCCCGTTCTGGATTGAGTTGTCTAGCTATATTTGGAATACAAATAGTATATAATGATTACAATATTACCTGAAATAGTCATTGATATTGTCATAAACAGATAAGTAAGAGTTAATAGAACAAAAGTGCTTCATATCTCTTTTGCCTGGAAAAGGTTAATAAGAACAGTGAGCCTGGCTGTCACCTGACCAGAGGACCAATCAGAGGACAGGATACTTTCAAATCTTGAGGGAGGGAAGTTTGTGTGTGTGCTGTTAGTTTTTGGTGGTTGTTCACTCTGGGGGCTCAGAGGGACCAGACGTGCAACCAGGTTTCTCTCCAATCTCCCTGATAGTGGTTCTTATAGATCCAGAATAGTAAGTACTAGGTAGATAAAGCAAGTTAGGCTTATGTTTGTTTTCTTTATTTGCAAATGTGTATTTGGTTGGAAGGAGTTCAAATTGGTATTTTGCTGAAAAGATTTTAATTTGTACTTGTATACTTAGGCTGGGAGGGTATTCCCAGTGTCTATAGCTGAAAGACCCTGTACCTATTCTGTCTTAAATTTACAAAGATAATTTTTACCTTTGTTCTTTCTTTAATTAAAAGCTTTTCTTGTTTAAGAATCTGATTTTTTTTTTATTCTGGTGAGACCCCAGGGGACTGGGTCTGGATTCACCAGGGATTTGGTGGGGAGAAAGGAGGGAAGGGGGAGAGAGAGGCTAATTTCTCTCTGTGTTAGGATTACTATCTCTCTCAGGGAGAATCTGGGAGGGGAAAAGAGAAGGAGGGGGGAAGGCAAATTTTCCTCTCTGGTCAAAGATTCAAGGAGTTTGAATCACAGTGATCTTCCAGGGTAACCCAGGGAGGGGAAGCCTGGGAGAGGCAACAGTGAGGGAAAGGGTTTACTTTCCTTGTGTTAAGATCCAGAGGGTCTGGGTCTTGGGGGTCCCAGGGCAAGGTTTTGGGGGGACCAGAGTGTACCAGGCACTGGAATTCCTGGTTGGTGGCAGCGCTACGGGTTCTAGGCTGGTGATTGAGCTGAGAGGAATTCATGCTGGTACCCCATCTTTTGGACGCTCAGGTTCAGAGTGGGGATTTATACCATGACAGATATATTTAACAAAATTTAGCAATCAAACAAGGTAATAAAACTAGTTGTGTGTGTCACTAAAATGATTGTCTGCCAATGAAGTATTTGTAGTTTAATCCTAATGCTGCTGAAGTGACTACATTTTGACTACTGTATGATAGTTTGGTGAAGCTCTAGCCAGGCTATGATTCACTATTTTAATGTGGTCTATAATCATTTTGCTAGAATCATACTAACACATACATTTTTTTCTATCTACAGTAAAATAAACAGGTTTCCTGTGAGAGATTACATGATTATAATATAACCTTGAAATATTTCTCTAACTTGGCACCCTTGTACTGCAGACAAAGACTGAAGCCCATTTATAGCTTTACTTTTGAAATGAGATCTATTTATAATTTGAGCACCGTTATGAAATAATTATGGTAAGTCAGAGTTTGCTTTTTGTACTGCTAAACTACTAATATATATTCCCACTTCTTCTCAAATCATTTGTGTCGTCCTCATCATCCATTTGAATATTTTCCAGTTAAAATCATTATGTACCATAATATTTTGGCAAAAGCAAGATTCTGTATTTAAACATTAAATATTTATTGAAATTTGCAGTTATTTTCTAGTGAACATTATGTGTAACATTTTGCTAAATAAGCCAATAACAATTTGACGACAGGCTGCTGGCGAGTTGAGACCACTTCTTAACATGCTGACCAACGATGTCACATTGTTTTTGTGTACTCCTCCATCTATCTGTATCCATCTGCTGTCTCTTTTCTTATACTTAGATTGTACATTGTTTGGGGCAGGGACTTTCTTTTTGTTCAGCACCTAGTACAATAGAGCCTTGGTGCATGACTAGAGCTTCTAGCCACTATGGTTGGTTGGTTGGTTGGTAGAAAGAAAAATCAATGGAGTAGTTGCAGCAAAACGGCCAAAGGCAAAGCTGAAGGAATATGAATAAACGGCTCTTATCTAAGGGTTAAAGATTAATTAATACCTATTTATATTAGGTATTATTAGGTAATATTTATGCTATTAATACCTTTTTACAAAGAAAGAACTTAGGGTAAAATTTTCAAAAGCCACATAAGTGAGTTAGCAGCTTAAGTCAAGTCGCTTAGTCCCATGACCTGATCTTCAATAAACTAAGCAACTTTTGAAAATTTTATCCCCACATCATTTATTTTTCTACCCTTCTGGTATACATTTAATATTGAGTTTTGGTTCCTAGCATTAGTGTCACAGAGATGCACTATATTATTATTGGTTTCATTAGAAGATGGCAGGCAATACTCATGTCACTCATCTCCTAATTCTGCTTCTAATAAAAGTAAGATTTTTTTGATGGAAGTTCAGTTATATTAGTTGTCATTAACTGAATGATAAATATAGAATAAAACAGGGAAATTCAAAACACAGGGTTACGATTACACAAACAGCAAATTGTACCAACATAAACCATAAGTTCATGACCATTAGAATAAAAAGTGTGAGTGATTTACATAGTCATCAGAATTTCAGAGGAAGTTACAACCCCAAAACTCCCAGTTTGCCTGGTTTATATTTAATTCATACACCCAATATGTGTATACCCTCCTTTATACTTTCTCTGTCTGTTCCATCACGAAACTGCTACCACAGTGACCATTTTTGAAGTACCTCCAAAATGGCAGGATTAACTTTTCAAAGGCTGCTGAAGTGGCTCTGCCCGGGAGTATTTTTTCTCATTGGCTCAACAGTTCTATGAACAATCAGGTACGTTTAGACCTCATTTCATAAAACCCCTCATTGCTGCATGTTTTAAAAGGCCTTTTGATTAACTAATTGGATTAACTTTAAAATCCACTAGATATTTTTTCTTCTGAATTTTCTATAGTAGTTAACTCACTGTAAATACAACATATGGGCTTCAGCCATAACCTTCAGGTCTGGATTTTGTACTCCCAAAATATAAGTGTTCAGATCTTTGATTTTGATTTGCTCTATCAGAATTAGTTATGAAGGAATTTGGATTTGGGTTTAGATTTTGAACCCCCTACAAGTTTTAGACTTTAACTGATTTTAGACAAATCTGTGGCTGGAAAAGTAAAGATATATTGGTGACCAATAATACTAACCTGCAATATAGATTGAATGCTTTCATTTAACGCCAAAAAAAAGTACGAATCCCTTTTGCTGACCTCTAGAAAGTTTCAGCAATGTTATGAATTGTTACAGATCCAGATAAATGTGCTTTTAGCCTAGATCCCCAAAATAAAAGCAAGGTCTACCAGAGTGCTGGTGACATTACTGTCAGTACAAGTTACAAGTTAGCAAAGTATGAAAGATTCATATTTTCAACTTTAAAACCCCCCCACCATATTATGGGCTAGCTACTACATAATGGGAGCATTTTAAAACTACCTCTCAATTGATCATATTCACACAAGTGAAACCCAGACTGAGGGTTTTTTTTTTTAACCTTAATAAAACATAACTGAAATGTCTAGAGTAATAAATGTCAGATATGAAGAGAACTTGTCTTGGGAGGTACTTCCCTTCAAGTGTTGACCTTTAGGTTTGGGAAGTAATGGAAACTATAAAGTGCTTCTTGAATACACCCTTGGAACTAACATACCAAGAATATGCAGTAATTTAAGACTGACTCCCCTTGAACATGCAGTACTCTGAGGGTTAAAGTCTCAATGATTGTGCTTTAGACTTTCTAGCTTGGAAAGTAAGTGTATACCCACGTGAATAAGCATGAGATAATGCCTAGACTGAGGCAAAATATAAAAGTGTTCCCAAACTAAGCACTACAAACAATTTTCCAGTATGAGTAATAGCACAGGATACATTTAGAATAACCATAGGTTGTTTTGACGGTGTTTTTCTCTTTGTTTACAACATCTTTTTAGTGTCTCGACAGCATCTTGCTAAGACCTCTTTAAGATCTAATAACTTACCAATAATAAAACTTCACAAGATGTATATTTTATATATAAACATTGTTATGTTAGCCCACTTTGGTAAATTAGAAACCTGCCTTTGAACTAAATTCACCTCCCTGAGCTGCACTATGAACATCACCAGTTATTGTATTCTCCCTACAGATGGAACCCCTGTGGCATCAAAGTGTGCATCCCATAAATGGACCTAAGCCATAACAAATTCCCATGACAAATCAACACAGTCTAACTATGGGGGAAGAAGCAGAAATTTATCCGATAGAATGGAAAACACTAGCTGATACGTTCTTGAATCTATTTCACACAATATATAAAATCTGCTTAGCACTTTCAGGTCTAGAAGCTATTTTTAAAAATCAAAATGTTACGTCCACCAGTGTAAGAAAAATTAAAAAGTAATTCTATTAATTAAAAAGGGTCTAAATTATTTCCACTTAAATATATGCATGTGATTGATAATTCTGCACAATTTTAACACAAAATTGCTTTAGGCTCTGATTCATCAAGGTACTTAGTCACAAGTGAAATTTTAGCAAATACTGCTACTTAAGTTCCACATGTATTTAGGTACTTTGCTGAATTTGGGTATCAGAGACTAAGACCAAGGTTTCAAAAATAGGAACCAACTTCATTGGGAGATGTGGGGTGCATTTTGAAAATCAGTCAAGTGCCTAAATATGGAGTTATTAGCCTATGCTTAGGCTCCTACGTTTGAAAATCTTTGCCTAAGAAGAATTCAGTTCAAATACTTCAGAATTATTAATATTTTCAAATGTAAGCAATTCATGTAAAATAAACATTTTAAAGGAGTTGTCCAACTGTGAACTTTATTTTAGAAAGTTTTGAACTGAAACTATTTTTATTATTATACTTTGAGATCATTCTCTACCAGTGCTAGCTGTGTTACTTGGAACTCTGCCTTTTGAGTAATTACATACACTATACTCTAAATGAGATATCACACACCATAATGCAACATTTAGGAAACTCTCCATTTTCAAATGTCACCTAATTAAATATCATTTTGTTGAGGCTGGACAGCACATACAGTCTCTTTTCATCCAAAGTACATATTATATATAAAAATGGTACTAGGACTTGCAGTTTTCATAACATTCTAGACTCCTCTTTGAACAGTAAAACAAACTGACTTTTGAATAAAATAAAATTTCTCCAATCAATTAATTAGTTATTCTGCCCCATCCCCCAAATATCAGTCTCTCCAGCTATGGTCTCTAGAGCGCTTGCTTGTAATCCCAGGACAGATGACTGCTTACATGGTACTGGGTCTCTTTCTTGTAACCAGTTGTTACAGATTACATTTAAAAGCTAGACATATTGCATTATTTGCAAATATTATTTTTCCATTCAAGCAAATGCATGTACATTTCTAGAAAGATGTTATGCTATTGTGAATGAAAGGTATGGTGCCCCATGCAATCATGCAGGACAAGGGAGGAGGCTCATGCAATACTCTCTCAAGATGGAATCCCAACTACAATCAAAGAGACATCTAAAGTTAAGCTTGTAGGATTGGAGTTCTGAGAAGAGGGAGTTTGAAGAATTTTGTGGGTCAATGTTATCTTGTAGGGCGATCCTATTTGCATTATAGGGTGAAACTCACCATTTTCCTTATTAAAATTTGCACATTTGGCTGCAGTTTGCAAAGATCCCAAACTCAACATTTAAACTCCGGGATTACAAACTCCAGTAAGACAGACTCATTGATGTTGGTGGGCCGGTACTCTGCATAGAAACCATTCACAGCTCTAACCAACGTCTCTTTCCTTTAAATGAAAATAGCACAAGGAATACATTTAATATTTGACAGATGTCCATTATGTACCTTCTGATTTCACTGACAATTTCCCCCCCCTTTTGGTTATATTCA
Source organism: Gopherus evgoodei (assembly GCF_007399415.2). Lineage (NCBI taxonomy): Eukaryota > Metazoa > Chordata > Testudines > Testudinidae > Gopherus > Gopherus evgoodei. The sequence goes on from NC_044327.1 coordinate 83,550,925, forward strand.
TGGGTTTCTGAAAATTCACATTCAAGTACAAAAGTTTGTATACATCTGAATATAAATTTTTTAAAAGAAAGATCATTTTGAACATATTTATATAACCTTTAGTTAGCAAAAGTGAGTTGATTTAATCAGAAAAGTTCTGAAAAAAAATAAGGTACAGTAACAATATACATCTCACTGGAAAGGAAGTTTCTGCTAAGGGATTCAAAAGTGGATTGAGCTTATTTAATTGAAAACACTTTCCTTTCTTTTTATATGATCCCATCTGCAAAAGAAACATGGTTAACAGATACAGTATTTTAGACTAAGACCTGGTTGCTAGCAACACAAACAAAACATTTACTTTTTTTCCACATAATAAATTTTTTCAGAAGTTGCTATAAGACTATTTAGTGAATCATGGGTTTGGAAGGCCTAAGCAAGACAATCAGGAGGATGGGAATTTTTTCCTCTCATAATTAGAATTCTATAAAAGCATGATTGATTATTTAAAGAGACTGTGTTTTAATGTACATTACTAGCCTGTTTGCTGAAACTACTGAGTTTCAATTCACTAAAACTGTGTCTAGACTTGCCTTGCAAAAATTCTACTCGGTCACATGCCTAGAAAATGTAATTTTTATTTTTAATGAGTAATTTCCTCCCCTCCCCCCATTATCATCATAGCAAAGAGAAGGAAGTTCTTCACACAGCACAGAGTCAACTTGTGGAACTCCTTGCTTGAGGAGGTTGTGAAGGCTGGGACTATAACAGCGTTTAAAATAAACTGGATAAATTCATGGAGGTTAAGTCCGTTAATGGCTATTAGCCAAGATGGGTAAGGAATGATGTCCCTAGCCTCTGTTTGTCAGAGGGTGGAGATGGAGGGCAGGAGAGAGATCATTACCTGTTAGGTTCACTCCCTCTGGGGCGCCTGGAATTGACCACTGTTGGTTGACAGGATTCGGGGCTACATGGACCTTTGGTCTGACCCAGTACGGCCGTTCTTACGTAAGGCAAATAGGTTTTGTGTTGAGGCTGGTCAATTTTCATGAGAGTTTGCAAGACAGGAACCCTTAGAAAAATATGTATTAGTTGTGAATGAGAGTGCAATCTGACTGGCTTAATAAAGTTCCAACCCATCTTACTATAGTTCCAAGGTTACTATAACAACCTATTTCTAAGAGTTAATTACATTGCTTTCAGCACAACATCATAAATCAATAATATGCTCTCACCTGGAATACTGGGTTCAGTCCTGGTCACCCTATCTCAAGAGAATTAGTAGAAGTAGAAGCAGTTCAGGAAAGTGCAGCAAAATTATTAAGAGGCACCAAAAGATGTCCATAGGACAGGAGTTTGTAAAATCTGAGACTACAGTTTAGATACAAGACATGTAAAAGGGATATAACGGAGGTGTACAAAAGAATGAATGGTAAAGGCAAAACAAAGGTAGAGCTCCTTTTTTGCCTCCTAGAATACAAAAAAAGAGGACAGTCCATGAAATTGAAAAACAACGCATTTAAACCTGATAAAAGGTAATACTGTTTTACACAGGGCATTAACCACCGGCGGAACTTAGTGCCACAAAATATCTTTAAATCAACAGTTTAGCAGAACTAAAGAAAAGATTAGACCTTTACATGATAATGAGAGTATCTACAGTTACATTAGACAGAATAAAAGATTTAAAACCTTCTGAATCTCAGCAAAGCATGAGATCTATCTTCTTTCAATTTTTGACTTGCATCAGGTCATAAAAAACACTCTCGGACAACGGGTTTAAATATATGTAAACTAGTATTATTTAGTATTTGTTTTAGGCACACATGGTAGGGCACTGGGGATTTCAAATATTAGAGTGAATACCAAAGTGAAATAGTCTGAATAGCTGAGCAGGGAGTGTTAGGTGACTGAATCAGCCCAAACAAAGGGCAGGTCTACACTTAAAATGCTGCATCAGCACAGCTGTGCTGCTGTAGCACTTAAATGAAGATGATCCTACAAGGACAGGAGAGAGCTCTCCCATTGGCGTAGTCAATCCACCTCCCTGAAAGGCGGTAGCTATGTCAACAGGAGAAGCTCTCCCATCAACACTGTGCGGTCTACACAGGAAGTTGAGGTCGGTATAATTACATAACTACACCACTCAGGGGTGTGGATTACACCGACATAGACATAGACCAGACCAAAGAATAGGTAGGGATGAACCATAGTGACACAGCAGATTAACATGGCTCTCAACAGCTGCCCTACCCAAGAGAGCAAAAATTCACAAGAGAAACCAAAATGAACCCATATAATTTATTTGAAATTTGAAATTCACACCAGAGATATTCTCCATTCATGATCCTAAATCCGATGTATGTGCTTCAAAACACTGCATAAGATAGTAAGAAACTTACAAGAAAACACCCCAGACAGGGAATGTCAATGTTGTGCTCTCTATTTGCCAATTAGGGAATATTATTTTGCAGTGTTCAGTCTGGTAGGGTTCAAAAAAGAACTAGATACATTCTAGATGGAATTCTGGATGGATAGGCCCATCAATGGCTATTATCCAGGGTGGGCAGGGATGGTGTCCCTAGCCTCTATCTGCCAGAAGCTGGGAATGGATGACAGAAGATGGATCCCTTGATGATTACCTGTTCTGTTCATTCCCTCTGAGTCACATGGCATTGGCCACTGTCAGAAGACAGGCTTCTGGGCTAGATGGACATTTGGTCTTACCCAATACGACCACTCTTACGTAGTGTTACCACACTGTAGCTAGTGACCAACTCCTCTCAGGCCTGGTCTACACTATGCGTTTATACCGAATTTAGCAGCGTTAAACCGATTTAACCCTGCACCTGTCCATACAGCGAAGCCCTTTATATCAATATAAAGGGCTCTTAAAACTGACTTCTGTAGTCCTCCCCGACGAGGGGAGTAGCGCTGAAATTGGTACTGCCATGTCAGATTAGGGTTAGTGTGGCCGCAATTCGACGGTATTGGCCTCTGGGCGGTATCCCACAGTGCACCATTGTGACTGTTCTGGAAAGCCATCTGAACTCAGATGCACTGGCCAGGTAGACAGGAAAAGCCCCATGAACTTTTGACTTTCATTTCCTGTTTGGCCAGCGTGGAGAGCTCACCTGCACAGGTGACCACACAGAGCTCATCAGCACAGGTAACAATGCAGTCTCCTGAGAATCGAAAAAGAGCTCCAGCATGGACTGCACAGGAGGTACTGGATCTGATCGCTGTATGGGGAGAGGATTCCGTGCTAACAGAACTCCGTTCCAAAAGACGAAATGAAAAAACATTTGAAAAAATTTCCAAGGCCATGATGCAGAGAGACCACACCAGGGACTCAGTACAGTGCCGTGTGAAAGTTAAGGAGCTCAGACAAGCCTATCAGAAAACCAAAGAAGCAAACAGAAAGTCCAGGGCAGGGCCGAAAACATGCTGCTTCTACGCTGAGCTGCATGCAATTCTAGGGGGGTCTGCCACCACTACCCCACCCCTGTCCATGGATTCCGAGGTGGGGGTGGTAATCTCAGCCATGCCTGAGGATTCTGCGGACAGGGAAGATGAGGAGGAGGAAGAGGAGGATGAGCTTCCAAAGAGCACACAGCACTCCATTCTCCCCAACAGCCACGAGCTTTCTCTCACCCAGACGGAATTACCCTCCCAAGCCACTATCCCACACAATGAAGCCATGGAAGGGACCTCTGGTGAGTGTACCTTTGTAAATATAAAACATGGTTTAAAAGCAAGCGTTTTTTAATGATTGATTTGCCCTGAGGACTTGGGATGCATTCGCGACGAGTACAGTTACTGGAAAAGTCTGTTAACATGTCTGGGGATGGAGCGGAAATCCTCCAGGGACATGAAGCTCTCCTGTAGGTACTCCAAAAGCCTTTGCAGAAGGTTTCTGGGCAGGGCGGCCTTATTCTATCCTCCATGGTAGGATACTTGACCACGACATGCATGTAGCAAGTAATCTGGTATCATTGCATGACAAAGCCTAGCTGCGTATGGTCCTGATGTTTGTTGGTATTCAAGCAACATCAGTTATTTATCTCACTGGGTTATCCTCAGGAGAGTGATATCATTCATGGTAACCTGGCTGAAATTCAGGAATTTAATTAAGGGGACAGAGATGGCCATTCCTACTGGGCTGTTTGCCTGTGGCTTAAAAGAAATCCTTCCCTGCAGGTAGCCAAGCACGGGGATAGGGAGGGGGGTGATTGGCGCTGAGCTTTTTCACGTTTGGCTAGCAGGGATCTTCCCTGCTACCAGCCACACGGTGGGGAGGACGGAGGTGTTTAGCAGTGATCTTCCATGATACCAGCCACGCGGTGGGGGGAAGGGTAAAGCGATCAACCCAGAGAATTGGATGAGGGGGTGGTTTCTGCTGCTACACGTTAACAGAAAAGCAGCAGCACTCAACGGGATTTGCTTGCTATTTGGGAAAGGAGGGCACTGGATATATGAAGGCTGCAGAAGACGAAAGACAATGGCTTACCATGGCCGCATGCAAGCTGAATTCTGATGCCCAGACCTGCGTCTGTGAGATCTGTAACACCAGAGCTGCAGGCACTCAATATTAAGATGCAAAATGCAATCTTGTAGTGAAATCACATGTGCTATGTAAGATGAATAGTGTTGTTCACCGTGAAAGAGTATAACCATTGTTCTGTAAAATGTATCTTTTTAAATACTTCTCTCCCTTTTTTCCCTCCCTCATGCAGCTGCAAATTTTTCAAGCCTCCCTACTCCGTCCCGAAGGCTATCTCAGATAAGGCAGCGGAAAAAAAAGACGAGATGAAATGTTCTCGGAAATTATGGAAGTGACCCACAATGAAAGAGCTCATCTGAATGAGTGGAAGGACATGGTATCAAAGTACAGGAAAGATGCCAGTGACTGTGAGGAGAGGAGGGACGAAAGTGAGGAGAGGAGAGATGCTCGAGATGAGAGGTGGTGGCAGGAAGATCAGCGGTGGTGGGATGCAACGCTGGGGCTGCTGCATGATCAAACTGACATGCTCCAGTGTATGGTGGAGCTTCAGGAACGGCAGCAGGATCTTAGAGTGCTGCTGCAGCCCCTGTATAACCACCCTCCCCCCTCACCATGTTTCTTAGCCTCCTCACCCACCAGATGACTAAGAACGTGTGGGGGAAGACTCCGTCACCCACCTACTCCACCCCAGTGGACAGCCCAACCAAAGACTCATTATTATGAAACTTTTTTAGTGGCCTTTTCCTTCCCTCCTATCCTCCTTCCAAAACCCACTTGGGCTACCTTGTCAGTTCTCTCCCTCTTTTTATAATTAATTAATAAAGAATACATGATTTTTAAACGAGAGTGACTTTATTTCCTTAGGAAGCAAGCTGTGTTCGAAGGGAGGGGTGGCTTACAGGGAATGAGTCAGTCAAGGGGTGGTGGGTTTCATCAAGGAGAAACAAACACAACAGTCACACTGTACCCTGGCCAGTGATGAAACTGGTTTTCAAAGCTTCTCTAATGCGCACCACTTCCTAGTGTGCTCTTCTAATCACCCTGGTGTCTGGCTGCGCATAACCAGCGGCCAGGTGTTTTGCCTCAGCCCCTCATCCCACCATAAAGGTCTCCCCGTTACTCTCACAGAGATTGTGGAACACGCAGCAAGCAGCAATGACAATGGGGACATTGGTTTGGCTGAGGTCTGAGCAAGTCAGTAATGTGCGCCAGCGTGTGTTTAAACGGCCAAATGCACATTCTACCACCATTCTTTCTCAGCCTGTAGTTGAACAACTTCTGACTACTGTCCAGGCTGCCTGTGTATGGCTTCATGAGCCATGGCATCAAGGGGTAGGCTGGGTCCCCCAGGATAACTACAGACATTTCAACATCCCCAGCTGTTATTTTCTGGTCTGGGAAGTAATTCCCTTGCTGCAGCAGTTTAAACAGAGTAGTATTCCTGAAGACGCGAGCGTCATGAACCCTTCCTGGCCATCCCAGGTGGATGTTAGTGAAACATCCCTTGTGATCCACCAGTGCTTGCAGCACCATTGAAAAGTACCCCTTGCGGTTTATGTACTGGGTGCCCTGGTGCTCTGATGCCAAGACAGAGATATGGGTTCCATCTATCACCCCACTACAGTTAGGGAATCCCATTGCAGCAAAACCATCCACTATGACCTGCACATTTCCCAGAGTCACAACCTTTTGTAGCAGCAGCTTAATGATTGCTTTGGCTACTTGCATCACAGCAACCCCCACAGTAGATTTGCCCACTCCAAATTGATTCCCGACTGATGGGTAGCTGTCTGGCATTGCACGCTTCCAGAGGGCTATTGCCACTCGCTTCTCAATTTTGAGGGCTGCTCTCATCTTGGTATTCTGGCATTTCAGGGCAGGGGAAAGCAAGTCACTAAGTTCCATTAAAGTGCCCTTATGCATGCGAAAGTTTCACAGCCACTGGGAATCGTCCCACACCTGCAACACTATGCGGTCCCACCAGTTTCTGCTTGTTTCCTGGGCCCAAAATCAGCGTTCCATGGTTAGAACCTGCCCCATTACCAGCAGGATCTCCAACGCGCCGGGGCTCGCAGTTTTTAGAGAATTCTGTGTCCATGTCCTCATCACTCTCATCGCCACTCTGCCATAGCCGCCTCCCCCTTGCCTGGCTTTACAGGTCCCGGTTCAGCATAGACTGCACGAGAATGTGCGAGGACTTTAAAACATCCATGATTGCTGTCTTGAGCTCAGCAGGGTCCATGCTTGCCGTGGTATGGCATCTGCAAAGTTCACCAAGGAAAAAAGGCACGAAATGGTTGTCTGCCGCTGCTTGCACGGAGGGAGGGGTGAGGCTGTACCCAGAAGCACCAGCGACAATGTTTTTTGCCCATCAGGCACTGGGATCTTAACCCAGAATTCCAATGGGCAGGGGAGACTGCGGGAACTATGGAATAGCTAACCACAGTGCAATGCTCCGGAAATCGACGCTAGCCTTGGTACATGGACACACACCGCCGAATTACTGTGCTTAGTGTGGCCCCGTGCACTCGACTTTATACAATCTGTTTTTAAAAAACGGTTTCTATAAAATCAGAATAATTCCGTAGTGTAGACATACCCTCAGTGACCTCTTTTTTTTTGGCAGATCTGCAAACTCAGCAACATACCCTATTTTAAAACCTGGGTTTAACAATAATTAAAATAGCTAATGCTCAAATAAAAAGTGGAAATATTCAAACATTAAAGTTTGTTCTCTCATATTAAACCAGTAGAAACTAATGACCCACTCTACAACTAATCCTGTCAGGTGCTCGCCAAACTTCCAAGGCACCTCAAAGAACATGAGCAGACACAATAACTGCTTTGTATATTATTGTTATAATACAGATTGTGTGTCGAGGTACCTAGAGGTTTGCATATGAATTGTTTTTATTATTTATATTGAACTAAATGAATATACAAACACTTGAAGAGACTAGAAATCAAAGAGAGAGAAGAATTGTTTAGGGTGGGGCTAAGGTAATTAACTAAGAATAATAGACTGAAAATCTTTAAAAAGGAAAATTTAAGCTCAATAGAAGGAAAAACTTCCTAATGCTGAGGTCCAATAGACAGTAGACCAATCTACCAAAAATAGCAGCATAAACACCATTGCTTGAGATTTAAAAATAGGCTGGAAAATTACTTGCATATACATACTGTAAGCAATAATTCTCTACTAATTGAGGAGAGGATCAGTTGATCTAATAAGTCTTTCACACCTCTAGTTTCTATGTTCTCATGAATATTCACCTTAAACATCTAAAGTTAATTAATTGATTTGTTCTAAATTCCAGTTGCCAGTGAGGCATCTTCACCCCAGCTTTACAGAAAGATACGTTTAGTGCACTGGCCCACTATGCCATCCAGCCCTTGGTATGCATCTGCTTTTCTTGACCACAGAGACCCAAATGACTTGGATCAACATGACCATGAACTACAGTGGTTATTCTCTTCAAAACAAAATCAACCCTCTCCCTCTGCAAAAAAGTTAATCCCAAAACCCAAGTGTCACAATGAACTCGCATAGAACATAAGAACAGCCATACTGGGTCAGACCAGAGTTTGATCCCTTCTGTTTTCCTCATTAGGATTTAACTTCCACTTTTTGAAGGATACCTTTTTGCCTCTCACTGCTTCTTTTACTTTGTTGTTTAGCCACAGTGGCACTTTTTTGGTTCTCTTACTTTGTTTTTTAATTTGGGGCATACATTTAAGTTGAACCTCTATTATGGTGTCTTTAAAAGTTTCCATGCAGATTACAGGAATTTTACTTTTGGTGCTGTACCTTTTAATTTCTGTTTAACTAACCTCATTTTTGTGTAGTTCCCCCTTCTGAAATTAAATGCTACAGTGTTGGGCTGCTGTGGTGTTTTCCCTGCCACAGGGATGTTAAATGTAATTATATTATGGTCACTATTACCAAGCAGTCCAACTATATTCACCTCTTGGACCTGACCCTGTGCTACACTTAGGACTAAATCAAGAATTGGCTCTCCCCTTGTGAGTTCCAGGACTAAGAGTAAGCAGTCTTTTAAAGTATCAAGAAACTTTATCTCTGCATCCCTTCCTGAGGTGATATATACCCAGTCAATATGGGGACAGCTGAAATCCCTCATTATTATAGATTTTTTTTATTTTAATAGCCTCTGTAATCTCCCTGAGCATTTCACAGTCACTGTCACCATCCTGGTCCGGTGGTCTGCAATATATTCCTACTTCTATTTTCTTATTATTCAAGCATGGAATTACTATCCATAGAGATTCTATGGTACAGTTTGGTTCATTTAAGATTTTTACTTCATTTGATTCTACACTTTCTTTCACATATATGCCACTCCCCCAAGAGCACAACCTGTTCTGTCCTTCCGATATATTTTGTACCCTGCTATTACTGTGTCCCATTGATTATCCTCACTCCACCAAGTTTCTGTGATGCCTATTATACAAGGCACTCTAGCGCACCCATCTTATTATTTAGACATCTAGCACTGGTATACAAACACTTTAAAAACTTGTCACTTTTTAGCTGCTTCCCATTACATGATGTAATTGAATGTGATTTTTTTTCATTTGACTGAAAGATTCTGTCTTTCCACCTCTATTTTTTATACCATTGCCAATATCATGGCAGCTAATATATGTGAGCTCACACAATCAGAACATACAAATTATGCCATAAAAATGACTTTACCCCTGGCAGCAAATACAGCTGGCTAATCAGGAAGGTTTTCTGCAGTCAGTAATGAAGCAGCTAAGGAAGAATAAGTATCTATGGTTTTTAATTTCTGAGTATATTATGTTCTACATACCCCTGTTCTGTTTGGAATTGGCTATTACTTTTTTCATTAATCTTGATAGAGAAATTTACAATTGTGTATCAACAATAAGAATACTATGGATATGGTTTGTAAGAGCAATATACATTTTAAACTGATCAAATAAAATTGTACTACAAAAGTTAAGGAGCCTCTGCACTATACTGAACTGCTTATTATCTAATCAGGATTGATACCACACAGAATGGTGCAGTCTCCTTCATCCCTTTTCATCTTCCTGGGCATGAGGGAGCTCACAATGTAATTAGGGAGCTTCACTATTTTGGATGCCAGTAAAGTATTTATTACTAGAATTGGTCTGACAACTGCTGAACTGGGTGTGTGCTGACCTGGGTTCATTAACATCTAGAGCAGAGATCCCCCATCATGCAGTGCCTCCCTGCTTTTTTGGTCCCAGAGTTCCGTGTGGCTCCGTGGCCTTGGAATTTCTGTTGTCCATTCTGCATGCTAATAGAGATACCTCCTTGTCCCACGTTCGATGCAGATGAGGCTAGGGGAGTTTCCTTAATTCTGTCATCCTTATCCCCAGGGTTCAGGTGTGTCTCCCACTGCCTTTTCATTGCTTTTTGTAAGTCTTTCTTCTGATGCAGATTTGGTTCAAGCAGAGACTGGGAGGGGCATCTTTCATGAATCAGATATGCTAGGTTCCCCAAGAACACAGAGCTGCTAGGTAACAACCAGGATGCTGCCATTAACCCAAGAGAACTTCTGTGGCCGATTCACTGTCAAGTAGCGAGAAATACTTTGTCTCCTGCATTCAGACTCAAGGAGGCACAACTCATTGCATTTGTAACTTCATTCTTCTAAATGTGAGGATGGACTTAGTGCCCCTAAAAAGGCAACAGTCAAGGATGCCTGTGCACTGTAAGGTGACTAGACAGAAAATGTGAAAAATCAGGAAGGGGGTGAGGGTAATAGGAGTCTATATAAGAAAAAGACCCAAAAATCGGGACTGTCCCTATAAAATCAGGACACCCGGTCACCCTAGTGATTGCCTGAATAAGCATTATGCAGCTGATTCCAAGGGAGAGGTAATAATCCACTCTGAACTAGGAGCACCATCCACAGTTGTACCATCTGTGCAGATTAAAGAGTATCTTCGGGCCAGCTGGCAAAAAAGCTGTTTTCTTCTAGATGAAGCCTTTAGCATAGGGAAGTTACTTTTGATGTTATGGAAGTACATCACACAGTAGAATGCTCTACAGTAGCATTCTCTGAAGCCATAAAACAGCCACTTAAAATTGTGCAGTTACAAAATAGTTTTAGGAACATAAATCACTTGCCCCTACATTATGAGATAGAGAACTTCATCACCGAGAACATGCCACTTTTGTCAAAACTCTCCAGAGGTAAAATAGCTCTTCCCTGGAAAACCGGATATTTCATTTCAAATCTGGAAGAAATCCTAGTTACCATGTAAACAAATACTGTATCTCAAACCCCACTGGGCTGAGCTCGTTGTGCAAGAGGTCAGAAAAGTTATTGTTTGCTTATGACTTTAAAAGTCTTACCAAAGAGCAAAGGATTGTTTATAACAATGAGATCACATCTCTCTCTCTCTCTCTCTCACTATAACTATTCTTTCTTTGTATGCCAATTAAAAAGGACTCATTTTAAAGTCTGTTTTATCTTCCATTGGTTCTTTCAAAATAAAAAAACAAAAACAAATGAAAAATAACTGAGAAATAAAATCCAAGGAGCAATAGATTGTCTGATTTTTCTTTTTGTAGGATTAGAAGCAGTAAATTTAGCTATTCAAATAAAGTTTAAAAAGAGCAAGAAATGAGTGAAATAGTTAAATTTGGTAATCCAAACATCAGCAAAACAATCATTTTCTGATAAACATCAGAGGCCAAATTGTGGTCTGGTTAGCAAGGCAGTGCAGGAATATAACAAGGCAGAAAACCACTGCTCAGAAGTCAGTTCTGGCTACTTCCATCCTGGATTGCATTGTGGAGGGAAAGTAGGCTCCAGATAGCTGCTACATCCCATCCTTGTGCAGGTGGATAGGAGGAGATAGCATGAAGACTGGGTGAAGCCTTGGTGACAACGTGTCACACCTAAGTCAGGGCTCCAGTACAGTAAATCTGTGATCCTTGAACCAGAGAGAAAGCAAACACTATAAACCTGGGCACAATATTTGTGTGACCCTGCAAGAATCTCCACATGAGTGGGCCCTTGTGCCTTTGTGGAGCCCAAATGACTTCAGTAGCTTTCCATACAGGTACAGGGATCTATCCATGTCGAGCACCTGGCAGCACTGAGTTAAGTGAATTTTTATAAGTTAAAGAAATGAACTTGCTGGGTGAGGAAGAGTTTATTACTTTATAAAATGATAGGAAGATGGGTTAGGGCTTTGACGGGGGAATTTTGAAGAGGAGACTTATTTGGGCAAAGAAAACTGACTGCTATCATAGCAATTCCAACACCTTTAAAATTAATAGGCTATTTACAGTTGGGGTATAGAAAAACACATAACAGGTAGGGAAAATACTAGTATTAGATGATTTCAAGTAACGGCTTGAGACTACAGTTTATAGGCAAAATTCATTAACAGAAATACTGACTTCCTACTTATGAATTTCCTTCTCTGCAGTCATTGTAATCTATAATCCTTACACAAAGCAGAGAATCACGATAACATATTGCCTAAATTTCACCTTTAAGTCTCTGTTTTCTTATTTGATTGACTACAGCATGAAAAACTCCCATTGACTTCTGTGGGCTTTGGATCAGGCCCATAATGTATTATCAAACAGAATGTTTCCTGATTTCACAAGTTCTGAACATAGCACAGAAATTTACTATGGGTTTTTCATTTTGTATTTAATTAGCATCTCTTTAATTGCATTAATTACATGTCCCAGCTGATAAAATATATTCGCAGATAAAAAACTATTTGGTTTCCCTAAAATGAGTTCCCTAAAATCTGAAGATTACAATCAAATGGTAAAATTTTGGGAAAAAATAGACCCACAAATATTTTCTTCAACATTAAAGGGAAAATAAATATAAAGATGGTCATAGAATATAATCTGTGTTGAGAACATGTAAAGATATAGAGTTAAGCACTCAAAAGTCATAATATGCCAAAATTAAGGCTGCATAGATAGCCTTAACTCTGCCCCTTATATTTATGCATTACTATACATCTACTTTACATTTTTTTTGACAACCTTAGATGTACTTTGACCTTTCCCCTCCCTCCCCACAACTAACTTTCTTGTTGTAACATCCACTATAATTTGTGTTTTCACATACATTTGCTTTTAAACTAATTTAGTCAGCAGCCAAGTCAATCCATTTATAGCCTAGTTTTCTGAGATATTGAGCTCCTGTAGCTCCCATTTACTTCATCTAGATTTGTGGGTACTTAGCGGTTCCACAAATTCAACCCTAGTTGTCCTAAATTAGGCCACCCAAAAATCAGAGGCTATTTTTGAAAATATGGACCATGGCCCCTTTTATTTAGAGCTATAGTACATGCAGTTTAGGAATCCTTTGGCCTATCAATGAAATGCAGTGTTCTCTATGGTAGACTGCAGAAAATGTTTAACAGCAACACTCACAATAGTCAACCACCCGAAGTGCAGGATAAAATATTGAGGTTGCTGGATTGGTATGAAGAAGTGAATTACCAAAAAAGGGAATTTGGGCTTGATGGTTTGGCTAATACCCCTACTCTTTTAAAAGTGACACAAGACTTTTAATCACTGCAAGTTGTCAGGCTTTTTTTTTTTAAAAAGAAAACAAGAAGAGCACCTCCAGTAAGAGCATGTTGGCCCATAACACTAGGCTAAGGTATAGCTTCAGTATTGGCTCAGAGAAAAGAGTGCTACATATTTCATCATGAACATCACTTCACGTAGCACATAAGAGTTCCTGGGCAGTCTGTTTAAATGAGGACCCTGCTTCAGTGTCCAGCTTGTGAGCTCAGATGCAATCATAGTCTGGCAGGAGATAATGCAGTAACTGTGTGGGGATGGGAGAGGAGTCAGGGACATGAGAAGATACACGATCACAGTCTTTAAATATGTAAAAAGGTTTTTATAAAGAGGACAGTGATCAATTGTTCTCCATGCCCACAGAGCATAGGCTAGAAGTAATTGGCTTAGTTTGCAACAAGAGAGATTCAGGTTAGATATTATAAGGATTATAATATCAGCTTAATAATTATAAGGATAGTTAAACACTGGAACAGGTTACCTAGAGAGATTGTGGAATCCTTGTCATTAGTGGTTTTTAAGAACAGGGTAGACAAACACCTGTCAGAGATGGTCTATGTATACTTAACCCTGACTCAATGTGGGAAGATGGACTTCCAGCCTTACATTTCTGTGATTTTTTCCTATGGATTTTTCTAAGTCACTTTGCCACCACTGTTTCAAAAAGGTCACTACATAGTGATATTCTATGTGGTATTTTGTTGTAATCATGTAAATAACTTGTGTCACTTATAGAGTACCTGGCTGTTAAGCAAACACAAAACCCCTTCCACAAAAAACTCATTCAAGTTTTGTACAATATCAATCACTGCTACAGAACACACTGTATAAGAATTCAACCTCTGGTAACTTCAACCAATTTATGGTTCTCATAGAGTCATGCTTGTTTCAGAAAGCTTGTACGTTTACAACGCCTTACAATAATACACCAGCCATAGAAGAGTTTCTGATGTCAAGGGTTCCATTATGTTTTTGGGTACAAGTTCAATGACAACAGCTGTTCCAAATTTAATAAAGGTGGTGCTCAAGGGACAGACATTTCCTTGATTTATTTATGGGAGCTTATACAAAATGTTCAATATGTACCAAAATATACATTGTTCAGAAACGTTCATGCCTGACAGTGAAACTCCCAAGGTTTGATTCATAATGACTATTTCATGAGGATTTACAGGAAATAGAATTGTTTGTTTTAACTGCATATAGCAAAAGGTTAGAACAGAAAGATTTATGTTCCCCCAGCTACAGTGAATGTTTTGGATTGGATGGTCATGGTTACCATGTACATAGCATAAACACAGGAATATTATTTTTACAAATTTACTCAGATTTTCAGATAACATAAGAACTTGTACCATCAAGTACATAGGGCCTGGGGTTTTTTTAAACTTTCATCTAATGTGTCAACGTTTATGTATATTCCAGTTTAGTTGGAAGGGTTTTTATTTGTTTTGTTTTTATTATAGTTCCCCACTAAGAGGAAATAAGAACAATAAGAATACAAGGATTTGTTTTTAAGTGGTTTCTAGCTGGACCTTTAAAATCAAAGCGGTGAATGTCCTCAGGATAGGTATACTTTTATTAAATTTTTCTTTATGTCTAATTTTAATGTATGTCTATTTTAATTGTTACAATAAAGTGTTCTCAAAAAAGTTAATGTTATTATTTACTATGTATTGTATTTCCCCATTTAATACATATCTTTAACTCTTCTTAATTAGTGTGTACACTGTTTTGAGATACTTTGATGAAATGTAGAAGTACATACCATTAACAAAAAGTAAGAGGAGTACTACCACTCTGAAACCTGATACCATTAACAGTGTTAGTAGAATCTATGCACATGAACCAAGAGCATACACAGTATTTATTTCTAAATATCTTAGGGTGTGTCTACAAGGCCGGGGGGGGGGGGAGGGGAGGAGAGATAATCCAGAGCACCAAGTAACTCTCAGTATGCAGTTAACACCAACAGTATGCACATGGAACACCAGTTCCATTTTCAGTTTGCATCACATGAACACACGGCAGTGCTTTGCTGTGAAGTGAAGGTGTAGCATTCATGGGGGGGGGTCTCCTATAGTCCTTTGCTTTGTTGCTGAGCAGTGTGCATTCTGGCATTGTTTTTGCTAGGAATTGTGGGAAGCCAGGTGGATTGATGTTTTTTAAAAAATCCTATGTTTCTGGTCTTTCTTTCTCAGACTTCCTTTCTGGATGGGCTTAGGCCATCTTCAAATTGCTGTCTGCCCACTTGGACCCAGAAATGCACTATGCCATGATGGTGGCAAGGGCAAAATAGGCACATGCTGCTTGAGCAGTATTAGAGAAGTCAAAACCGGACACACTTGGGACTGGATTTCCCCCATTGCACTACTGAGCAGACGATGCAGGTGCAGAAGAACACCCTACAGCAGCAGCAAAACACTTTGTGGCGATGGCAGCAGGACAAAAAGGAAAAACAGAATGATGCCAAGCTATTTAAACAAAAGGACTGGTTCCTGGATCACCTACATGGCATTTAGCGCCATTTTTGGGCCCAGGAAACATGTGTGGTTTGGTGGGAGAGGATTGTTCTGCAGACCTGGGATGACTAGCGGTGGTGGGAGAACATTATGTGCAGAACTGACCCTGGACCTTCAGCAACAGTGTTGCAGTGCCCTACAACCATGAGGAAACATGTCTTCATTGCCATCTGGAAGGTGGTCACCTCAGAACGTTACCAGTCTGTAGCCCACCAGTTCAGCTTGGGGAAATCAACTGTTGGGGCCATTCTCATGTAGGTCTGCTATGACATCAATAAGGCTTTGTCTAACAATGTCATAAATCTGAGCAATGCTCAGGAGATTGATGGTAGCTTTGGGCATATGGTGTTCCTAAACTTTATTGGGGTAATTCATGGAACCTATGTGCCTATCATTTGCCTCCAACACCAGGGTGCAGAATTTATAAACAGAATGGGGTAATTCTTCAGGGTGGTCCAAGAAGTGGTTGACAACCACGAGAGGTTTACAGATATAAATGCAGGATGGTGTGGAAGGGTGCATGATGCTACAATCTTTTGGAACGGAGTTCTAGTTAGTTTAATGGAAAAAGGACTATTTGCTCCCAGACCACAGTGGACATTAATGATGTGGAGGTTGGTCTGGTTATTCTGGGAGACCTGGCTTATCCACTGATGCCTGACTAATGAAGTCATACACAGATTGCTTGGACAGAAGGAACGAACATTATAAATATTGCCTGACTAGTTGCAGAACGGTAGTGGAGTGTGCTTTTGGGTGCTTGAAAGGCAGATGGCACTATCTATGGAAAAGGTTGGAAGCAGCAGGAAATAAACATTCCAACCATTACAACTGTATGTTATGTTCTACACAGTATTTGTGAGAACTGGAGAGAAAGTCTTACTGATAGGTGGGAGGCCAAGGTACAGATTAGCTCAGTGGTTCAAGCAGCTTGCTAGGCACCCCATAGAAGACACTAACACTAGGAGGATTGCTGTCAGGGATGCATGTTGTTCATATTTTGAGTTTCACGCCTTAACACAGTAGCCCATGGAAGGGAGTGCTGGCATAGAAACATTGAGTGCACTGGGGTATTGCGAAGGAATAGTGGAAGTGGAATGCTCCTCACATACTTTGGTGAAACCCTATGAATTACTTCAGCTTTATTTAAAGGCACTTGCAGTAAATGCAATAACTGAAAAATAATGCTTTGTGAACTGTTTTTATTATGAAAAGAACAATAAACAAAAATAAAGTCTTTGTGGAACCAATGGAAAAAACAATATTTTTGTATTTTCAAATCAATTTAACTAGGCAATCTACTAACAAACAAACTATAAACAAACATTTAACTAAAGCAACAGTAAAAAGAAAAAACTGAAAGTGCAACAGTAAGAACATTGCAAATAGAACAATTTGGAGGTTGGGGGTGGGGGAAATGCTTAAAGTTACAGGCACATATATGATTTCTCTCTGGCTCTTCCTGTCCGCATAGGTTCTGGGGTGAAGTGCCATGGCTCAAAATTGTCAGGGGCATTGCAGGGCTCGAAAGAGATGGGCTCCCAGGTGCCAGTGTTCTCAATGTCCAGAGGTTGGTTCTGAGAGGGGAATGACAGGAGGGAGCACTGCTGTGGGGGTACAGTGGGTAGGCGCTGCTGCTGCTCACAGTACCAGCTATTGTGCAGGGGCTGAAGGACACAGCTAGGTCCCAGATTACAGGACTGCAGGCCAACCAGAAGCATGTTTTGGAGGAGGGTATTGTGACTCAGGAGAGCATCTATGAGTTGCCTCTACATCTCCCTTTTTCCATGCTCTCTTTGGTCCTGATGATGCTGTCCTGACTCTTGATGAAGTTTACACTGGGGGGAGGAGGGAAGAGGGGTGACTAGGAGGCAGAATTTTGTCCTATCCAAAAAGGTAAAGGTCAGACCAGCAAGATACGTTATGAAGTTATTCACCAGGACAGTCCCTCCCAGAAGTACTTGGGTAGTGGAAGGGGCTTGCAAGATATAATAGGGGGGATGGGTGCATGGCTTAATGTGCCAAACAAACAAGCAAGCAAGCAAACAAAAATTGAGCAAATTCTGTCTTAAATTCTGCTGTATGGCATAGAAAGTACACTTTTAAAGTTTGCAGACAATACCAAACTGGGAGGAGTTGCAAGTGCTTTGGAGGATAGGATTAAAATTCAAAATAATCTGGACAAAACAGAGAAATGATCTGAAGTAAATAGGATGAAATTCAATAAGGACAAATGCAAAGTACTCCACTCAGGAAGGAACAATCAGTTGCACACATACAAAATGGGAAATGACTGCCTAGGAAGGAGTACTACGGAAAGGGATGTGGGGGTCATAGTGGACCACAAGCTAAATGAGAGTCAACAGTATTACCCTATTGCAAAAAAACCAAAAAAAAAAAAAAAAAAAGCAAACATTCTGGGACGTATTAGCAGGAGTGTTGTAAGTAAGTCATTCTTCTGCTCTAATCCGAACTGATTAGGCCTCAACTTGAGTACTGTATCCACATTTCAACCACATTTCAGGAAAGATTAAATTAAAGGAAGTCCCAGAGAAGAGCAACAAAAATGATTCAAGATCTAGAAAACTAGGCCTCATAACTTATGAGGGAGGAGTGAAAAAAATGATGTTTGTTTAGTCTGGAGAAGAGAAGACAGAGGAGACAGAACAGTTTTGGTTTTGCAGTTTTCTTTGTGCATATAAGGCACTTCTGTGGTACTGAGGCAAATAAGTGCGGGAGTGGGGCAATCAGGAGTTTTCAAGAACATAAAGCATTACAAGGAGGAGGAAGAAAAATTCTTCTCCTTAACATCTGAGGATAGGACAAGAAGCAAGGGGCTTAAATTGCAGCAAGGGCTGTTTAGAATGGACATTAACCAACCTGACAGGAAGTTTTTCCTAATCACTGGAATAAACTGCCTAGGGAAGTTCTAGAATCACCATCATTGGGAATTTTAAAGAGCAGGCTAGATAAACAGCTATCAGGGATGGTCTAGATAATACTTAGTCCTGCCATGAATGCAGGGGACTGGACTAGATGACCTCTTGAGGTTCCTTCCAGTCCTATGATTATATGCAAGCATTTTCAAACTGCATTTACTCAGTTTGATCTGGTTTAAAACCCGTGTGTAGACAAGCCAACAACTTATTATCACTATGCTCCATCCACTACCTCTGTAATTTTAACCTTGCTGGAACTTAGATCTGAAATGTTTAGCACTGTATTTTACAGCATTTTGTTTTTAACAACACAGTCAAAAATCCTGTGTGAGAGACTGCAGAGACACTAACCCAGTCCCCAAGGTCCAGATATTGAATCACCTTTCCTTTCCTCTAAGGTATAGGGCCAGCAGCTGAAAAGACAGTAGGAGAAAAATCTTGCCAACTATCACAAGATTTGCTGTTTTATTTAAAGTTCTAGATCCTGGAAACAAGAGATTGTGAGAATCTCAGCTTCTATTTAAAAAAATGAAAGTTTCTTTGCAGAGAAAAACTTGAACATATGACCCAAGTGGCTCAAAAAATAGAAAGGAAATAAAATGATCCCAACTTGTACTTTTTTAAATGTCATGATTTTTAAGCCATTCATGATTTTGGGGTCATGATTTTTGAATGTCTGGGGTTGACAATAGTGGGAGAATACCTGGTAGGAGTCAGAGCTCACTGTTCCGGCCTCAAGGGTTGGGTTGATTCCCACACTGGGGAAGTATTTTTGTTTAATTACCTTCTTTTGATTTTCTGTGACATTTCTTGGGGCAACAGGATTATGAGTCACCTTGTTACCCCCTGCCTCTAGCATAAGGGAGTCTTGCCTGTGCGTGGCTGGGTGTCAGCTTCCTACCACTAGCTTTTTCACCACTCACATACTCTCCTCTGGGCTATGCCAGCCTTGTCTTCAGCTTGCAGGTTAGCAAGAGGTGCACCCCAGTCCCTCTTGAATCGTTCCCTTGTGACATCCAGCCCCTGACACTGGCTACTCATGATGATTCCAGATCCTCTGCCCTCCCCACATCCCACGGGTGCAGTGTCCAGTTTTACTTTAAACCACCACTCCTGTAAACCACACAGCACTTGGGAGCACTTTCATAAAACAAAAGTAGGTTTATTTAAGAAAGAATAAAGATTTAACTAGAAGTGAAAGAAAGTGATGTAAACAACAGATTACAACATAAAACAAAAACATAAAACAGAAGCCCGGGCCAGCCGGCTTTCTCCCCAGAGTTCAATCCATTGCAGAGCTAGCTAGCTTCACAAGAACCAGGATCCAAACATTCATGAAAGCACCCCTCTTTACAGGGTTTCCTCAGTGAATGGATACAAAATGCGTCTCCCTCTTCGATGTTATAATGCAAACACAACCTTTTGTTTTTGTTTACATATAGGGCGAACCACTGTGTTGTAAAGCTCCTTTTTCACCTCCAAGTGGTTTTGATCCTGGTCACTGTGTCTGATGGTTTTCCATTAATAGTCTTGAGAGAGAACAAGGCTAGACAACTGAGCCTTGCAATACCCCATCAGCTAAATAAGAAGGAGAGAACTCCTCCTTGCCTGAATGGGCCATCACCAAGACATTACCATTGGTGATCAATTTTTATTCCAAGTCCTTAAAGCATATTTTCAATTCCTTACATATTACTCGCAATGATTATGAATCTAACACATTACGAGGTTTCTGTAGATATTTCACATATTACTCTTTATGGATAATTATCCTGTAAGACATATATTTGGTGTAGTGAGTTTGTCATGTCTGAGGTGAGAGAGCTGTTTGCAGAGAACAGGAGACCCTTTTGCCAAAGAGTCTCAGTGTCACACTCTACCACTGGTCAAACTTTACTGGCTGTTCCTGGGTTTTGTTTCTGCTTAGTCATCTTATTAGTTTATACTCTGATTATTAAAAATTAGATTATTAGAGATACATTCCATCTGGCTAATGAAATACAGGAGTCACACAGCTGATTCCAAACCTACCTCTTCATATTCCCAACCTACTTCTTCATATTCTAAACTGCCAGCTTCTGCTTTTAACAAAAAGAATGACAGATGTTCCCATTAAGGCAAAATGCAAGCACTAAGACAATTCCATGAAGCATAATTTCCAACAATTAAATTTGCAATAATATTAGTAAATACTAAGAATAAACAAGTTAAAATTATTTACTAGTAGTAAACATTTATCATACTGTAAATTTTAGTTTTACATCTACTGTTTAAATGACCAGGAAACCACTAGCTAAACTACAGTTCAATAGATTTGATTCCTGTGCTTAATTGGTACACCCCTGATTAATACTCTTTTATGGATAATGGCCTCTATCATTAGATGTTGTACCACCCAATGTAGTGACTCAGGGCATTAGCTAGTAGCAGTGAGTCACTTGGTTTTCACCAGAACTTTCATGGTGAGGCTGATATTTTTACTCAAGTTTTTCTACCACTCCCTGCATGTCACCCCTGTCTGACGTAGCAAAACACCGCTTCTCCATCAGAAGTGTCCAAAGCCACTCCTCAGAAGCACCCACTTGCTAATAAGATAGGACAAAGCACTATCTTGACACATTTAAATTCGGATTCTTTACCAATCAATAGGTGGCCATTATTGTAGATTTGCAAGATTCACCTCTCCAACCCCTTGCTCTTTAAGGGCTTGTCTTCGCTGCAAAGTTAACTCGAGTTATAACTCAAGTGCTGACCCTAACGCAAGTTTCATCTACACACAAAATTCCTAATATCAAGTACAGTGGTGCTTTTAACTCAAACTGGCAGGTGCATTGTGGTATAGACTGAGGTCCAGTTAGCACAACTAATAAGCTGCTAACATGACTACTCTGCAGTGCAGACACAGGCTAGCTTCATTTAAGTACCAACAATCATCCAATGCCTTCCCACAATTCCCCAGTGTGCCAACAAAGATGAGACAAGTTCTCCCACAAGTCACTGGTAAAGAATTCATAGAATGGCTCTTCTTACTGCAGTGCAAAGAACCAGAGAATATATCCCCCAAAAGTTTTACTGCTACCTATGAATGTGTGCAACACTAGTTTGGACACAGTAGCTCGTGTATTATTTTGCAGTATGGATATGCCCACTTGAGATAAGCTAACTCAAGAGAAGTAATTCCAGTGTAGATAACTTAGTTAACTCTCCAGAGAAGAAATATCTTTAATCTGAAAGGAGACAGAGCTCATTGAAGCATACCCCCTGTATCAATGAAGCTCTTTACAATATTCATGATGCTGTTTCTCCATACAAAATCTACTGTATTTAATACGGTGCTTTCCCACTGATGATATAAATATACAATACAATTTATGGATGGAAAATGAAGAGAGTTGTGGCTTAAAATGGATTTTTTACTTCTTGTGAAATGGTTACACGGTATTTTGTGTGGATGCTTAGAGACAGAGCATAGTATTCTCTCTCTGTTCTTTAAGTCTGACAGCCAAGAAAGAACTAACATTTACATTATATGGAATCACGATTCCCTGGGTCACAAGTTTAAAGGAAACCTTTTTTGACGATGTAGTGACTTTTAACTAAGACATCTCTCTCCAGCAACAAGACAAATAGCCTGTCTGTGGTAGGCATAGAAAGAACAAAAGTTAAAGCAAATGAAATGTAAACCACATTCATAATGATATTAAAAAATCATAAAAATACTCAGGAAGATCCAAACTACCAGCTTCCATGGTGCAGAGCCTGCAGAAGATCCAGGGAACGCCCAGGTTCCCATTTCACACCCTGGGGGCAGGAGGTAGATGCTGTCAACTAAGGCTGCCACCCAATACACAAATGTCCAACTTCTAACAGAACTGACATATTAAGTAATAACATGCACTGGAAATGGCAGTGAGAGTTTCTCCCCACCTGACTGACTTCTTTCATTCACTTGTACTACTTATAAGGAAATAAACAATGACAGCTGACATAATTGCCACAGAACTGATCAGAGTTTGTGTCCAAGTTTTGTCCCTCAATGCCAGGATGAGCAGGGAATGGGAGCACTGGGAGGTTTGTGTTGCTCTGGAGCTATCCTCTAAAGCCAATCCAGAAACCGCAGAGATGAAAGTTGTATCTTCCCTTTTTAGACAGAAAAACAAGCTGGCCAATGCAGAACCTTGAATGAGAGAATGTAGTGAACTGAAGGAACACTTCCTATTCCTAAAGTAAAATACAATAAAAAATAATGGAATAGGGATCATGAATAGGTTAACATGCATAGACAGAAAATTATAAACTTTTTATTTGAGCAACTTAAGTTAAAAAGATATTCTGAATTCATAAAAGAAAAAGGAACAATGATACAAATTAAAATATGGAAAGAGTTTGTTTTGTGGCCTTATAATGGCTGAGAAGAAGTCCAAAAAGAAGTCCTTATAATTCAAAAGTGTTGTGAAGACAGCAATGATGCAAGCTTTTCCGTTGTTATTGTACAGTCAGTGAGTGACCTACGGGAACCACCCTGTCTTGGACTCAGCAGAAGCCTCCATGCCAGCTAAGTCACAGTCTTCTTTTCAGCAGTAACAACCAATTGCAGTTGCAGAATGTTTAAGGCAGACACAAGTCCATTATAAACTGAGTTTGCAACTGTCTGGTAGTAAAAGGAAAAGCCATCAGTTTTTTTCTGGCAGGGATTCTAAAACTGATTGTGTAAGTAAATCATGAGGGTGGCAATCATTTTAATTTCATGTTATAATCCAATAAGCATTGTACCATTATACCACTGAAAGACAAAGTTTGGAAATATCAGAAAACATGGCCATTTTTATAAATATTTAGGGCTTCGGTAAAACAATCATATTTTGCAGAAGATAATCCTTTTAAATGAACTAACTACTCATATGATAGATTTTAGAAAGATCTTTTTTCAATGGTGTTTACTGTCTGGTTTCCATAGGAATATACAGCTTGTTTGTTAAATATTACCGGCTGAGCACATTAATAAAAGGCACTTTTTTCCTCAGCTTTATACTGTACATCTACTAATTGTTCCAAGCCAAAATGAATACAAGAGGTTGAATGCGTAAAAAACTAATATGATCCAAAATGAACTCTAGCCAATCCTCAGCACAGAAATGTCAAACTACAGCTGTTGCGGCTTAATGCAGGGACATACAGCCCACTTCAGCCCAGCGTCTCTCTGCCTTTCCCTAGAGCAGAAAGAAGTCCATGACCTAATATGTCAGATTTGCTTATTAATGTATATATGTTAACAAGAGGTATGATCTGCTTTATGTCTTTGTTCCCTCATAATCTACATCTCGTTCTTACCCAACAAAATGCACAATAGTCCTCTTGGGTACAAAAGTCTCATACACATCTTTCAAAGACTTTGAAGAATTGTTCACTAAATTAGTATATTATATAGAAAATAACATCCTAGAAAATTGACACTTTGTAAAATAGAGCTGTCCACAAAATGTGCACTATATGGAAGTAAAATCTAATTTACTAATAGTGTATTAGTTTGCCCTTTTCTTTTTTAAATTTTAACATAAAATTCTCGCCATTGGGCAATAAAAATAATATAACATAGTTTAAAAAGAATAGTCAAAGTGCAAATAAATAATGGCCAAAATAATGGCCACTGTTTATGCTGTGACAGTTTTAAAAATAAATCCTAAATGTAATTTCCCATGCAGAAAGTTCAATCACACAAGTAGATTGAGAATGACTGATGCAACAGAGCTTTGCAAATGGGATTTGTAAATGTCTGAAAGTCTTTCAATATTGCTCTCTTCACGTGATGCTATATTTTAATATAGATTCTAAAAAGCTAAAATATTGAACGATTTTTTTTTGACATTTTATTTGTCCGCCCAGATTCAGTGCAAGCACAGCATTATTTGGGTCTCCTCGCAACGTTTGCCATCCTGTAGGAATTTGGTGTACTGGTCCTACAGAACTTGAAACCTAGCATGACAAAGATTTTAAGGCTACATTTAAATCAGTCTCAACATGGCTGGTTTGAGTGTATCCAGAATAGTTAGCTATGTTA
Source organism: Gopherus evgoodei (assembly GCF_007399415.2). NCBI lineage: Eukaryota > Metazoa > Chordata > Testudines > Testudinidae > Gopherus > Gopherus evgoodei. Next base: position 83,575,511 of record NC_044327.1, read on the forward strand.
CTGAAATTCATTTCAATTCAATTCAATAAAATAAGCCAACTCTTTCAGAAGGTCAAAATTGTCAAGACCAAAATATTTCTCTCTTCCACTAATGATCTTTAAACTCTTAAATTATATTTTAATTAAGTTATCTTAGAATTCCATTTTTACATTTTCTCACAGCTTTAGAGAGTCAGACTTACTTTCTTAATACAGCAGAGCATGTCACTCATACATATACACTTTAAAACTTCAAAGTAAGAGTTTTGTAAAGTTCATCTTGAAAGAAATTAAAACATGTTTAGACCATTAGAGGGGAAAAAACTGTGGTCCCATCTTAGCAAAACATCATATAGAGTAGCCTAGAACTGGTATCTCACACAGTAAAGTGTGTGGACCTTGAAAGTACATACTAAAATTGTTATACAAACCATCATTAATCATGCAACCCTCAGTAAAATCCATGGGCACTGCACAGATAAAAAACCATACAACCCTTTGAAAATGCACCCCATGTGTCTACCCATTCCAATGTAAAGAAAGAGGCCAGCATTAGATGAGACCAGTTGTGGAAAGCCAGGAAGGATGTTTCAAAAAAATTAGATATATTCTAACCAGCAATTCTTCATTACTACTTAAAATACTGGGGGGAGAAAACTATCATTTAGTCTCAGAGATCCAAGTCTCCCAGAATATTACAATAAAAAAAAGTTGGGAACAAGCTCAGAAACTACCTGAAATATACTTTTGAGACCTGAATTTGACCCTTTGATAAAGTGATTATGGACTGAATGCTTTGTGGAGGCATTATATTCAAACTACGAGGGGGGAGGTTTGCAATATTTGATTGGTTGCCTGGTTTTGGGAAGGGTATGGGAATGGCATACTCCTCCCCAAACCAGAACAAAGCACAGATGACTTTAATACTGAACAAACCAGCCATACGCTAGGATCCTTAGGCTACTAGATCAGAACCAGTTCAGGGAGCTGTCTGCATCTCTTGTGACTATGCCCAGGAGAGGGTGACTTCCCCTTCCCTCCCAGAACCTCTTCACTACTTCCCCTTTTCTATTCCTGCCTATGTCCAAGTAATCACATTTGTGGATCGCTCCCTTTCTAGCTGGCAGGATAAGCAACTTCTCTGGTGCAGGGCAATCACTTTAATGGGTTCTCTTGGAAGCCAATTCATGCTCTCCCTGCTATAGAGTGGGGTAAGTACATCCCATCACTTAGATTGCCACCTTCTACCATGCCATCTATAAGAATAAGCCACCTAGCAATGGCTCATCTTGAAACAAAACAAAATTCAATGTTTCTGAATGATTCAGAACCCTCAAGTTGTTCACATAACTGCAACCAAAAGAACTGTTACGACCTTATCCTCATTCCAATTTGCCACATCTTGTCTCAAATGAGATCATAAACTAAACTAGGAACGGTTTCTTCCTAGGTGTTTCAACCGTGCCCAGCCCAATGGAGTCTTTATTGCACTTTATGGGTGATACCACAATATAAATAACAGCAACACTGCTGAACTAAGTCAGTACTTGGATGAAAGATCTCCAGGGAACATAAGGTGCTGCAGACGAGTGTTCTTTGCTCAGTCAGTACTAAGCCAGTGCTAAGGGAGACTGTACAGAAGGTGCTGCCTTTTAGATGAGACATAAAACTGAGGTCCTGACCACTTTTAGTTAAGGATTTCATAACACTTGACAAAAAAGAGTAGAGATGTTAGTCCCAGTACCCTGGTCAAATTTCAATTTCTGTAATTACATGTTATCTATCTACTGTCTGATTTTTTCCCAGAAAATAAGTTTTCATTTTCTGTCCAAACAAGAGTTTGTGCTGTTAAATATTTGACACATTTCACCCAGGTACTGGCAATACTTGACAGGTGGATTATGTGATCTGTGTGTATAGTTTTGTTTACTTTAATCAATCCGCAAACATTTGGGGACCTTAGGCATGAAAAGCATATAAGTATGATTATGCTGCTGCAGATAAAAAGTGTAAGTATGGTAGTATTAGGACTCCTATTACATTTTAATATTCTACTACTCAAATACTTGCAAACTGCTAGTTTTCCCTTCACAATTCTCTTTGTCTTTAAAACATTCAATTTCAGATATTTTGCATAAAGCATAATTAGGATTCTGTAGACACATTTACTGCACCAAGTTTTAAATATTGCTCAGATATTTCTTAACTGATCAAATAATTTAATCTGCTTCATATAAGTAAATGGCTCACTAGTTTCCTCATGATAACCCATTGCCCTCTCCACCATTCACAAAGTACACTTGTGCACCTCTTAACCTTGCACGTCAACATAAGTGACTCTGCATTACTTCACTTTGTAGCTGACAAACAAACCTTGCAAGGGCATATGAATATAGAGTCAAGTCATTTTTTAAGGCACTGAAATGTGTGGTTTCCAGGGTATTGCATATCACATGTCTTCCATTACTTGCATTTCTTTACAAAGCAAAAACTTTTTTGGCTTGTCATTCATGGAAAAAATAATAATCACAATGTGCATACTATGTGCGAGAGGTTATATGAGTATTTACAGTACTTCAGGAGGCTGAAATCCTGCAGAAGGATAGCTAAAAACAAAAAAAGTAGCCTTACATAGCCAGCTATTGGTATGCTACCCAGCTCCACAGTGAGGCTTAATAGTAAGATGTGATACAGGAAAACAACATCAAGGTTTGTTGCATGGATTGGTTCCTCAGTTAGAGTTACTATGGTGCAGTGTGCTGGTGAAAATTCATAGTAACTCTAACTCAGCAAACCTCGATGCAACAAACCTCGATGCCAACTCTACCCACATATCTACACCAACAACACCAGAGGCGTAGCGAGCGCCCTCCGTACCCTCCGACTGGAGGGGGCCCCGCAAGGAAGGGGGCCCCTAAAAGTGGCAAAAAAAATGTAAGGTATAACTAGGTAAGTGACATTTATTGACGCTATTGCACAATCCATGTCGGTTTTACTGACAAAACCGTGAAGTCATTATGATACATCATAATGCTATTGGCTACATCAGTTGTCTGTCGGTCAGTTTCGAATTTTAGTTGGACCCATTCAAAGAATGTGTATTTGCGTTCATAATGGCGGTCGGCGGATAAATGTTATTAATTTAGTTGTTTAGTTTTTTATCATTTCTGCATTGTAAGAGACCCCGGACATATGTTCGGAGGGGGCCACGTTCTTTGTTGCTACAGCCCTGAGCGACACCATCACAGGACCTAACCAGATCAGCCACACCATCACAGGTTCGTTCACCTGCACGTCCACCCATGTAATATATGCCATCACATGCCAGCAATGCCCCTCTGCTATGTACATCGGCCAAACTGGACAGTCCCTACGGAAAACGATAAATGGACACAAATCAGATATTAGAAATGGCAATATACAAAAACCTGTAGAATACTTCAATCTCCCTGGACACACAATAGCAGATTTAAAGGTAGCCATCCTGCAGCAAAAAAACTTCAGGACCAGACTTCAAAGAGAAACTGCTGAACTTCAGTTCATCTGCAAATTTGACACCATCAGCTCAGGAATACTTAAAATACTGTGAATGGCTAGCCAACTACAAAAGCAGTTTTTCCTCCCTTGGTTTTCACACCTCAACTGCTAGAACATGGCCTCATCCTCCGTGATTGAACTAACCTCATTATCTCTAGCCTGCTTCTTGCTTGCATATATACACACACACACACACACACACCTGCCCCTGGAAATTTCGACTACATGCATGCGACAAAGTGGGTATTCACCCACGAAAGCTCATGCTCCAATACGTCTGTTAGTCTATAAGGTGCCACAGGACTCTTTGCTGCTTTCACTAATTTTTACTTACAATTACAATCCTTATGACCTTCAAGGGGGGAGAGAGGGGAAAAAGTGAAGTTCAATGAAGAGTATTACAATCTAATTAAAGAGAAAGTCCATATCTGTAACATTGATTGTATTTATTTGCTCCTATTTAATTATACAGTATTTAGAACTTTAGCAGCTTTGTTCACAGTCACTTAAATAGAAATTCCAAAACTTCTAGAATGAGCCGTGAATAAAGACACAAGATTAACTCTAAAGTTGAGAGTCTCCCATGCAACAAAGCACGCAGCAAAAGCATCCTGCCAAAAGGCCACAGATGTACACCACATGAGCTGCTAAAACTTGATCATAAGGGGGTACGATGAAAGTTCTTTGGTCACAGTGCAATCACGTAATTCTAAGGTGCACTGTGCATCTGTTATATATTTATTTAGGTATTTTTTTTAAAGTAGTAACTTCAGAGATATCTAAACAAAGGAGCGTCTACTAGAAAAAGCATAGGAGAAGAATTTCACCAAAAACAAGGAGAGTAAAAAACTATAGGGTGACGACAAAAGCAAGATGATGAGAATTATACATGGTTTGAGGGAAATATAAAAAGGTGTTTCCGCTTTCATTCAGCTTGAAATCATACTTTCATTTTAATGATGGAATTATATATTTCATCATTAAATCCATAGACTAGTAACAAGGTGAGATTTTACCAAGGAGGGAAGAGAGGCCTTTTTCTGTTCTCAGTTACTCCACTTCAAATTCAGAATACCCACTCAGACTTCCAGATTTACATCTGAATGAATTTCTCTCCTCTTTTTATTACTACTTGAGAGGTTGTCTGCAAAAGGTGCTGAAAACTAGCTTTCCTAACACTGCTTAATTTCATGTGACCAGTTCAGCAGGAAATGGAAATCCATTTGGGTTAAGTCATTGTGAAGGAGCGGTGTAAAATCTTTATGGTGCAAGTGCAAAGCTATCCTGAAACACAGACTGGCTGGCCCAGTAGCCAGTGTGAGGCTCTCCACTATCATATGCAGGACCTTAATTCCTGACCTTTTCAGTTTTCAATAAACTACTTAAAATGTTTTGAGCCTTAGATTCACATTAAGTAGCTCAATTCCAATTGCATTTTCAGAATTCAGAAATTTCATCAGAAAAAGGATGAGGTGGAATCGTTTTTGATGGCATTCAGCTAACACCAAAAAAAATTAACACTTTTTAAGAAAACTCAAACATTTTAACGTCTTCAAGAAAACAGCTAAGGGATCCAGGCTGTTCCACGCTACCTTTTAATCTTTTATAACTCACAGTTCACTGATATTCACTCAGTTCACAGCTGACCATCCAAACTTAACTTTGTCAGCTCAAATCTGCAAAAATATACACAAAGATCAAAACAATAAAAACACCAAACAGTAGGGTTCAGATTTTCAAAGCAGACTATGGGATTCAGACACACAACTTCCACTCAAATTAAAAAGAGTTGTGTGGCTAAACCTACTAGTCACTTTTAAAATGTCAAACTAGGAGATTATAACAAACAGATTTCTTGACCTGGAAATGGGATTTATACTATGCTAGTGCCATTCCATAACAATTTCCAGTAGAAAAAAAAGATATTTTACTCTTAGCTACGCAAGTTCAAACCGATCTGCCTGTAAATAACAACACTATTGTACCACAATGTGGTAAATGGCTTAATATTTCAGTCAATAACCACTATCACAGATGCCAGTTACTTCTTTGCATGAAGTAGAATGAAGTGAGACTATTCTGACAAATAATTGAAAACACTCTAAAAATATCAACACACACTTAAAGGCATTTGTTTTCTAGCAAATGTTCTAAAATTAGTTTCCTTGTTAAAAGAAACGAATTGATGGAGAAAGTCAAGATCTGTCTTCTGTAGCTGTCAAAGTGATAATGAATGGAAATTTTAAACACATGATGTGCAACCAGCTATTCTCCAAATACAAATGCTGAAGAAAACCAGATCTTCTCTCTCAAGCAAACCTCCTTGATCCATGACAATCACTACTGGCTTACTTCACTGAAAATAGCACTTCTTTAGAATTGTGACTGACAAAGGGATGTTTATTATACAAGATCAACTTAAATACCTGATTTGATAGGAGGTACAAAGAGTTCATTCATCTTGATCAGAGCATGAGAAGACAATGGAAGCTGCAGTATAGGGGTATAAGCCTGACCTTGTCTCATTTACAACATTAGATAAAACATCTTTCAAAACTATTTAAACATGTCAGTATTTTAAAACACAAGTGGATATTAAAGGAAAGAATGGATGTTACATAAAACGGATGTGTGCAATGCTGGTAACCTTATGATAGAAAAATAAATAAACATTTTTAAAACCTTTTTCAGAAGTTTTAACGTATCCATACAGACATATTCAAATACAATGACAAAGAAAACAGCAGGAGTATGTATTTAACAAAAACATAGTATGCAATATTAATAGATAAATATTCCTGACCATTGTAAGATAAATAATTCCCTAACAAGTGCCATAAAAGGGGAGAAGCATCAGAAGCCCAATCAGTTTGCAATGCTCTAATGAAAGACCAAGTATCTCCATAACTAGATCTTGTGCCTTTATAGATTTTCCATATGGGCAGGGTTGGTTAGCTCAGTTAGACAATCCAAGACTGTGGGGGGAATAGCAGATTTCCATTTTTGCAAAATGATTCTTTTGACCATTATAAGTGGTTTCCTGGCATTGCTCAAATGGGGTAGATCTTCTAGAATGCCCAAAACACAGTGGCTTGACATGAGGGAAACCCTTAAACTGGTCATCTTAAAGAGCACCACATGCTTCCTTCCAAAACATGGATATCCAAAACATGGATATTCAAAGACAGTATGAGGCAGGTTTGCACTGAAGCGATCACATCTCCAACATGTACTATGTGGGGTGAGTCTAACTTTATGAAATTGCTCTGGAGTCTAATAATATCTGTTTAGAATTTTGTTCTGAAACAAACAAAAACTGGATGTTCTGTGTATATTGTGCCAAACATTATCTTATCTGTCAGAGGAAATGGAGATGGTTAGCTCCCTTCCCATTTTTCTTTTATAGTATAGTCAATAGGATAAATCAAGGAATTCAGCCATTTGCATATTACCACAAAATGTTTTTGACTAACATACTTCTTAAGGTGCACATTAAGTGAAGTGGTATTCCCCAGCTCCTTTATAATTTTGAGTCAAAGCTTATTGCAGAAAGGACCTTGCTGAATTGGAAGCCGATATTTATCATGAAGATATGTGAAGGAAGCTAAAGATGTCCATTCAATAATATCTTTTATAGTTAATAAGACCTTGGTAAACCATGCAAATTTTGAGCTCTTGGCAAATTTAAATAGGGGATTATTCCAGATTAGCATGGAAGGAGAGTTGGTGTGGTTAGACGAGGTGAGGTTAGATGTGGTAATGAACTTGATTTTCTGAAGAACACTCAAGAGGATGTAAATATTTTTTTCCTTAAAGGTGCAGGCAACTATTTAAAAAATGGAAATGCACAGGGATTGCACCAAAGGGATTAACACTCTATTTTTTCTTCAATCTCAAACCACATTGAGGTTTGGGAATAGCTAGTGGGAGAGAACCATGGTACTTTTCAATTAAGATTTGTAATGAGGTGAAATAAATACAAGTCAGCTAATCCTATCCCCCATATTCCATAAGTATTGTACAACTATTTATTCTTGTGAAAGTTAAAGCAGGAAATTTAAGTGGAATTAAGCTAAATATACACATTAATCTTGGTCCTATATTCATTTTAATAGCTTCTATCTTTCCAATAAAGATATTAGTAATGAATACCATTTCTCCATGTCTTTTGTCCCTTCTCTGGAGTAGGACATCCATGTTTGCAGATAATATCTTTGATAAATTAGAGAATATCCTGATGCCTAGGTAGATTCTCATTGCATGAATGAAAGGAGAATGACTGTATTTGAGATGGATTTGGTTTACCAGTCACCTGAGACTTGTTCCAGTTTATCCAAAATCTTGATATCTTACAGAAGTAGTTCACTGCAGATAGTAGAATTGAACATAAAGGATTTTTGACAGTGAGTAGAATATGGTCTGTGGATAGACTAATCTTGTACTCCTTATCCTGCATGGTAATTCCTTCAATGGAGGATGTCTGATATAGGCTGCTACAGGTTCCGTGGCTATGTACCCCTGACACATTCCTCTATTTAACTGAAAAGTAGAGGAGAAAACACAATTTGTCAGAACAGAGGCAAGGGGTAATTTGTAATTAATATCAATCCAGATCAGAAATTTAGATCCAAATCCTAATTTTCTCAGGATCACTTGTAGGTATGGCCATTCCATTGGACTGAAGGCCTTTTCAGCATCTCATGATAAAATAGCAGCTAAAACATCATTTGTTTGTGCCTGGTGGATTAAGTGGAATATATTTTGAGTACTGCCAACCACTAATCTGTGCGAATAAAACTCACCTGATCTGCAAGAATGATTGATGGAGCGATGCTGTTTAAGTGTGAATCTTTGTCAGAATTTATAGTGTTCAACAGAGAAACGGGGCAGTAATTGCTACACTAGCCTCGTCTTTTTTTTTTTTTTTTTTTTAAGACTTGGGTAATCATCATCAACCTCATCTCCTTTGTAAACATTATTTACATTATTTCCTTTTGTAAACATTTCATTATAGACCTCTGACGGTAAGAGTACTAATTGATTGATAAATGTCATAAAATTCTGCTGGAATGTCATTGCGCTTTGCCCGAGTTGAGTGAGACAATTACCCGCTTAACTTCTAGTAGAGAGATATCTTCCTCCATATAACCAGTTTGAGGTAGCAAAAATGTATTTAGGGTAGCCTCTCCCTGAACTGGTTAAATAGATTGGAACTGAATTCACCAGGAGAGGAATAAAAGGATTGTCTGTTAATTGTATCAGGTTCCAGTAGGGAAAGACTTACTACATCAAAAAGGATATAAATTTATTAGTTGAAGCCATTTTAATTTTCCACTCTAGGACTTTGCCTGCTTTATTTCCCCATTCACAATGCCTCTGTTTAACTCTATTAAGCATGAACTGATTTTGGTGGATACACATTCATTTTATTTTATTTTGAGCTAATGAGTGGAAAAGCTCATTATTCTGTGTAATCTATTTTTTTTCAAATGTAGCAACTTTCTTTGCCAAAGCATTAAGCAATTTTTTCCTCTCTCTCTTTTTTCTTTTCAGATGAGAATTTTATGTGTTCGCTCCTTAATGTAGCCTTTAAAGCTTCCCATGAAGTTGTAGTAGAGGAGATAGTATCTGTATTTTCCTTCAAGAAGCTGGTAATGGATGTTTCAATCATCTGAGGAAATTTAGGCACATGTGTTTTAACTTCCATCTTGTAGATTTTGTAGCACTATGACCAGTATCTCTCTGAAGAGAAATTGGAGCATGATCAGAGATGGTGATATTACCGACTTCTGCCTTCAGAAATGTGTAGCAGGTGCAGGACAGTGGTGGAATGTGCATTAGCTGGCTGAAGGCAAGATGGTGTTGCCTACAAAACCATCTGGGTGTCAGTGTGGTCAATGCCATCCATATGATTGCAGCCTGCTGTGCCCTGCACAACATCTGCAAGGGTAAAGGTGAGTATTTTCACTTGGAGTTGGCTCATTACACTGCTGGCTTGTAGCCCTAGGACAGGTAACCAGAAAGTGCACCTATCAAACCAGGTCTGTATCCAAGCGGTCAAGGAAAATAAGGGATGCTATGTGGTGCATGAAAATAAGACTGCTACAACTTTTAGCATTTTTGGAATGTCTAGAGCTCTCATTTGTGAGAGATTCTGTTCAGAAGTAGCTTGCTGCAAATTTTCTAAGACCAGAGACACATTACGATAAGATAATTTAACAGTCATAAAAATTTTTTTTTTAATTTGGGCCTGGCTGAGCAGGGATATGGTAGTGATGGAGGGGAGCAGTTAAAGTCCTAGCAAGGACTCTGTTACCAGTTTTGGTTATGTTTTTTACAGGCTGACCAACCCCTTGAAAATATAGATCTCTTACAAGTACCAGATGGAAAAGAAATGTAGCATTTCAAGCCAGTGGTAAGGTTGCATGAGGGTGGAGTTCCATTTCCAAAGGAAATTTTGCGGTTTCGGTGGCTGAACAGTATATCACTGAATGGAGAGATTTGGTTAGATGGTATGAGCAAGTATGCCCTCCCTATTAATCTAATTGACCAACTAATTATCATAACCAACCAGGAGAGGAAGAAAATTAGGAGGAACATCAACAGAATTCTGAACTAGGATGTAGAGGACAGAGTTGGTTCAAACACCCTCCTCCACCAAGCTCTTTCAGCATCCCAGAAATGAACAGATCACAAAGTACAAGGATGATGTCAAACCAAACCAATAGCTTTCTTTGACAAGGTAACAAGCCTTGTGGATTGGGGGGGAAGCACTGGATGTGGCATATCTTGACTTTAGTAAGACTTTTGATACTGTCTCACATGACCTTCTCATAAACAAACTAGGGAAATAAAACCTGGATGGAGCTACTATAAGGTGGGTGCATAACTGGTTGGAAAACTGTTCCCAGAGAGTAGCATCAGTGGTTCACAGTCAAGTTGGAATGGTATATTAAGTGAGGTCCCACAGGGATCAGTACTGGGTCCAGTTCTGTTCAATATATTTATCAATGATTTAGATAATGGCATACAGAGTACACTTATAAAATTTGCAGACGATACCAAACTGGGAGGGGATGCAAGTGCTTTGGAGGATAGGATTAAAATTCAAAATGATCTGGACAAAATGGAGAAATGGTCTGAAATAAATAGGATGAAATTCAAGGAAAAATGCAAAGTACTCCACTTAAGAAGGAACAATCAGCTACACAGACACAAAATGGGAAATGACTGCCTAGGAAGGAGTACTGCAGAAAGGGATCTGGGGTCATAGTGGATCACAAGCTAAATACGAGTCAACAGTGTGGCACTACTGAAAAAAAAAAGCAAACATCATTCTGGGATATATTAGCAGGAGTACTGTAAGCAAAACATGAGAAGCAATTATTTTGCTCTACTCCACACTGACTAGGCCTCCACTGGAGTACTGTGTTCAGTTCTGGGTGCCACATTTCAGGTAAGATGTGGACAGATGGGAAAAAGTCCAGAGAAGAGCAACAAAAGTCATTAAAGATCTAGAAAATATGATCAAGGAGGGAAGATTGAAAAAAAAAAAGGGGTGTGTTTACTCTGGAGAAGAGAAGATTGAGAAGGGACATGATAACAGTGTTCAAGTACATAAAAGATTGTTAACAAGGAAGAGGGAGAAAAATTGATCTCCTTAACTTCTGAAGGTAGGAAAAGAAGCAACGGGCTTAAACTGTAACAACAGTGGTTTAGGTTGATTATTAGGAAAAACTCCCTGTCTGAGTGGTTAAGCACAGGAATAAACTGAGTTGGGAGGTGGTGGAATTTCCATCACTGGAGATTATTAAGAGCAGGTTAGACAAACACCTGTCAGGGATGGTGTAGATAATACTTAGGGTGGGACATTCAAATACCATAACTTCTTTCCCCAAACTGAAGTTAAACACATTCTAATTCATGGTATATCCTCCACGACAATTTTATTGGCCCTAACCACAGGATCCTTAGCCAGTGATGTCTCCCTCTCTGTGTTCGTCCCCGAACATGTCCTCAGATGATTCATCAGATTCTAGGCTTCCAAGTCTTCAATTTGCTCCTGTTCTAAAGATTCCATCATGGCAAAACCCACTTGATCGGAAAATAAGACCACCCAGACTGAGGATTATATCATGGGGGACGGTGGTAGGTTCTGACGTGGGACATTGAAAAGCATCGAGTCAAGCGCCTCATAGCAAGGGCACAGGGAGGAGCATATTGCCAGTTTCTACCCATGGCCTTGTGTTACAGCTGCTTTATCTGCTCCTGGAACTGCAGACTACTCTTACGGTCTCTCCCTAAGTTGCAGGTTTAAAGGCTTTGACTATGGCCAGAAGGGTGGGGTTGGGCACCTCCATATGTTTCCACATACAAAGAGCCTGCAGCACAGACATACGATCTGAGATAGTCTCAGGTGTTTGGTATACAGCCACGGCCAAGAACAGAGTGAGGCAATGCAAACTGCTTCATAATTTTAATCAAAGGGTGAAAAATTCTAACAGCTCTCATTGGTGAAAATGGCTATGGGGGGAGGACTAAAAAACCTATATCCAAGTCTAAAAAATTATTTAAATAAGCCATCAACAAAGTCATGGTCCCACTCAACTCAGTCAAAAGATTTTTCTGATTCCATTCAGACCAAACCATGAATGTCACCTTGGTATATCAGTTTCATCCTGATCAATGAGGAAGGCCAGGATTACATTCTCGTTCAAAGGGAAACAGTGTGGGATATGCACAGCTGTCAGGATTTTTGGAGAAAGGAGATAACCAGTCATCAAATCTTGAGAGTGAGAAAGAGCCCTTAAAAAAGGACTGGCTGGATATATTTTTAAAGTCACAGATGTAACCTGTTGTACCAAAAGCTTGTTTAAAAAACCCTCTGATATTCATACTGACCTATGACCTTACTGGAATTCTGCAGAGAAGCAACAACAATCTTCTTCAAACAGTATGACTAATCCAATGTCCCTCTACCTCCATCCTCACCCCGCCCCCCCCACACACACTGTAGGAATCATTCAATCTGATAAACTCTGAAAATATAAACACTGCTGTATTGTCTGTGGTTGCCTAAGAATTATGGGAAAATTCTGAATACCTTTTAATGTGTCATTTACTACTTGTGCCATCAGGACCTTTGCATTGTTGAAGTCAATTTTTGACCCTCTATGAAATTAGACTCATTTTCTTGATTCATTAACTTTTAAAAGTTATGATTAACAGTAAAAAGATGTTCATGAGATTCTTCCTTCAAAAGTAGACTTTTAAAGCCAACTTTATTTGTGAGAAGACTTTGGAAACTTGGCTTTTGCCTCGCTAGCAATAAACATAACCTCTAAAAGCTTCTGACTGAGTTTCTCCCACAGGTAGGCATGATCATCCCTATAAAACAAATCTTGATGGTCTCCCAAAAAAGTTGTGGGTTAATGTTTGAGTCTCTTTAAACTACTTTTAGTGACATAGTGGCCTTCTAAACTAGAAGATTGTATTTAGAAGAGACCCATTATCAGCCCCCCAGAATCCTGAGACTATTTTTAAAAAGTATTTTGTCCTGTTGCATGGTTTTAAGCATATTGTCTAAATCCACATGTGACATTATGAGTATAATATAATATTTCACTGAAAAGGTGACAGGGCCAGAAAGAGTTAATTAACTCAAAAGACTGACCTGAGCCATGGCCGAACTTTAGAGACTGGTTGGGAAGATATATAAATGAATAGAGCTTTGAAATGCAGGCCCATATTGTTAGAGGTAGAAGGGTAGATGCTTGCTCAAGTCTTGTGATATAAGCAAACAAGTCTTGTCTATTGCTATAACTTTGATTCAAAGATCAAAAAAGGAGTAGTAATATTTAGGCAGATACTTGAGTGAAATAGTATTATTGTCTACATGTCTCTTTAAAGGTTGTGGTAACTTGTATCTGAACTGTTTAATGGATAAATTACCCTATGCTAATTGCCATGATGTTTAGGAGAATGAAAGTTAAGCCCATTGTTTTCTTGGGCCAAAAGGCTGCAGGAAATGTTTAAAAACCCTAGGACACAATCCTTCTTCATCTCAGATCTGCTTTGGGTTTCAAGAGGGAGAAACCTTAAGCCACAAGGATTGAGATCCCCAGTCACAAACTGGAGTCACCCTGAGTAACGACATTGGACTAAAACCTATGGACTATTTCTAAAAGGACTTTTGACAACTACAAACTCCCCTCTGCTATGTACCTGAACCTCAAGAACTGAATTCAAGTCTGCATGTATATTGATCTTTTAACCAACACTCTCTTTTCTTTTTTAATAAATTTTAGTTTAGTTAACAAGAATTGACTATAATGTGTATTTTGGGTAGGATCTAAGTTATAACTGAACCTGGGTGTGTGGCTGATCTTTTAGGGTTGAAAGAACCATTTCTGTTATATGATTAAATAAATTTTTCAATAATCATCATCATATCTGATGTGTGTCTGGACAGAGGTCTGAGGCTGGGCACTAAGGGAACTGCGTTGTTTGTACTTCTAAGTAACCAGTGAGATACTACAGAAGTTGTTTTGTGTTGGCTTGGTAATTCTAAGTATTGGAATATCCACCAGCTTTTGGGGTTTGTCTGCCTCAATCTGTTTGCAGTTCACCCTGATTGAATGACCTCAGCTGGCTCCCACGGGCAGCATCATCACATCATATAACACTATCCTAATCTGTGCTAACAGGGTTTGGGCTATTAGACCCATAGTTAACCTTAATCAATACATTAGCACAAAAATTAGTTGAAAAGTGAAAATCATGCTTCTTTAGATGTAACTGTGTCTAGATAGCTATTAGAAAAAGAACTCTAATCTTTGAAATGGGCCTGTCATGGGGTACTGCCCTTCAGCACAGATTCACAGATTCTATGAATGCCCATTTGTGGCCCCTTGTAGCCCTTCAAGTGCATTGCACTCAGCACCTCTTGGGTTCTTTCAACTGACTATCCAGATGGAGGCTGTGCCAAAACACATGTCTCCTTGTGGGATCTGATTTATTAAGTCATTCTACAAAGTTTAACTCACTCTGTTAGTTGCTCCAAGTCATCCCACTCCAAGTCCATATAAGAGTCCTGGTCCACTCTCATCACAGTTCAGAAGACACACCCCACATTCCCACCCAACACCTTTCCTAGAGCAGGGGTATTGCTCCCTCAGAACAGGAGTCCCTCAGCACCCCCCTTTGGAGCTAGGTCGTACGTTCACCAGCTCTAGGGCTCTAGCCACCTTTTCCCTCAGTTGGTCCCTTTTCTGCATTTAGTCTCAGGTTCAGGGGATTCTGAAGGTCCATCTTCTCATGTTGGTGTCTGCCCTGCTCCGAGGGAGGAGGCAGCATTTATGCTGGTCCCCTTTTCCCAGCTCATCTCAAACAGCTTCGGTGAGATGGAAGCCTTGCCTCATCCCCTCCACAAGACTCTTGGCCCTGGACCCTGAAAGACACAGTGATGAGATTTCCTCCCAAGCACCACTTATTCTCAATATCGCTTCCTCTCTATCAATACATCTCAGGTCCTTGTATGTGTGTATATAGCTCTCTCTACCTACCTCAGACATTTCAAAAACTCAAAGGGCCACACCAGAATGGGATGGGATGACCACTAGGCACCACTACTCTGAAAGGGGCAAACTACGGCTGCACAGGGCCTAATTAGGCAACTCTTGGAATAGATGATGTATAAAGTTAGGAATTATGACACACCAAAATCTCACATTCACAGAGTACCCTACAACTGTATAATGAAAAAGCAGTGATTTGACTTTGGTGTGGGGGGGAGCCCTAATCTGTGCTTTTGGGGACCTTGACAGAGGATCTAGGGTCTATCAAAATTAACAAAAGAAATGTTAAAGAGTCACATCTAACTATCTCTGTGCACAGCAGAGTCCCAGACTGAGCGTATGCAGCCAGAGGGCATGAGCTAACTCCTATAAAAAGGAACAATGGTATAGAGCAAAAGTAAATCACCGTATTAAATCTAAAGAAACAATATGGGGAAATTCCCACTGGTAATTACGAACTAACACACATGACCTTCCCCCCCAAATGAGACTTCTGATCCAAGATTCTTGTATAAATGTGAATGAAACCTTACCCTCTTGGGTTAATGGATTCTAACACGTGAGGGAAAGATGACAGGCCAGGAGGGATATGTCAGAATATGTAAACCAGCCCAATCCAAAGGATTTACAGTGAGTCCTGGACAGAGGAAGAGTTTACATGAAATTTAGACACGAGTCAGAGGAGAGAAATGTTTTCATGAGATGTAAGCAATTCCTTTTTCTTTTATAGTCTGTAACTAAGCTGAAGAGGGCTTATCTAGTTTAGTTTATGCAAAGCGTAAATTTAAATATGTTAAGAAACTTGTTTCTTTTCTTTTAATTCCATTTGTGTTTTTAATAAATCTTGGGTTTTTTTGTAAGGATCTCTGTTATATGTAGACATCCCTGGAAAACAGAGAATCCTTTAACTTCTAAGGTCAAGAAGTCAAGAGGGATAAAAAGCCTTCTGGAACCTATATCCCCTCTCAGTCTTGATCAAACTTGACCCTCCAAACCTGTCAGTTCCAGCCCAGAGCACTCTTCTGCATCCCTAACCCCTAATCCCTAGTCCCACCTAAGGTCTGCATCCCAGTCAGAGTCCTCACACAACCCCACACACCCCAACCCCTTACCCCAGCCCAGAGCCCCCTCCTGCACCTCCAAAAGCAGCAAAGAATCCTGTGGCAGCAAAGAATCCTTATAGACTAACAGACGTTTTGAAGCATGAGCTTTCGTGGGTGAATACCCACTTTGTCAGATGCATGTAGTGGAAATTTCCAGGGGTAGGTTGTCATAAACAGATGGTTAAGGGTTAATGTCTCTTTTACCTGTAAAGGGTTAAGAAGCTCAGTGAGCATGGCTAACATCTAACCAGAGGACCAATGGGAGGACAAGATACTTTCAAATCTCGGTGGAGGGAAGTCTTTGTTTGTGCTTTTTGTTTTGGGGGTTGTTCGCTCTTGGGGCTAAGAGGGACCAGACGTACACCCAGGTTTTCTCCAATCTTTCTGAATCAGTCTCTCATGTTTCAAAATAGTAAGTATAGCCATGAAAGGCAGATTAGTCTAATGTTTGTTTTCTTAACTTGTAACTGTGTATTTTGCTGGAAGGATTTTTACCTCTGCTTGCTGTAACTTTGAATCTCAGGCTGGGGCGGGGGGGAAGTCCCTCTAGTCTATATGAATCTGAATATCCTGTAAGCATTTACCATCCTGATTTTGCAGAGATAATTTTTACTTTCTTTCTTTAATTAAAAGCTTTCTTTAAGAACCTGCTTGATTTTTTTCCCCGTTTAAGACCCAAGGGGATTGGGTCTGAACTCACCAGGGATTGGTGGGGGGGAAAGAAAGGGGGGGGTTAATTCCTCTTTGTTTTAAGATCCAAGGAGTTTGGATCAGTGTAGCCTCTCAGGCAACCCGGGTGGGCTGGGGGAAAGGAGGAGGAATGGATTATTTCTCCTTGTTTTAAGACCCAAGGGATTTGGGTCTTGGGTTCCCCAGGGAAGGTTTTGGGGGAACAGGAAGTGTGCCAAACACTATATTTTTGGCTGGTGGCAGCGTTATCAGATCTAAGCTAGGAATTAAGCTTAGAAGGGTCCATGCAGGTCCCCACTTTTTGGATGCTACAGTTCAAAGTGGGGAAAAAACCTTGACACAGGTATATATATGCAAGCAAGCTAGAGATAATGAGGTGAGTTCAATCAGGGAGGATGAGGCCCTCTTCTAGCAGTTGAGATGTGAAAACCAACCGAGCAGAAACTGGTTTTGTAGTTGGCAAGCCATTCACAGTCTTTGTCTAATCCTGAGCTGATGGTGTCAAATTTGCAGATGAACTGAAGCTCAGCAGTTTCTCTTTGAAGTCTGGTCCTGAAGTTTTTTTGCTGCAGGAGGGCCACCTTAAGGTCTGCTATAGTGTGGCCAGGGACGTTGAAGTGTTCTCCTACAGGTTTTTGTATATTGCCAGTCCTAATATCTGATTTGTGTCCATTTATCCTTTTCCGTAGAGACTGTCCAGTTTGGCCGATGTACATAGCAGAGGGGCATTGCTGGCATATGATGGTGTAGTTCCTAACCAGATCAGCCACACCATCACTGGTTCATTCACTTGCACGTCCACCAATCTAATATACGCCATCATATGCCAGCAATGCCCCTCTGCTATGTACATTGGCTTGCCAACTACAAAACCAGTTTCTCCTCCCTTGGTTTTCACACCTCAGCTGCTAGAATAGGGCCTCATCCTCCCTGATTGAACTAACCTCACTAACCTCATTATCTCTAGCTTGCTTGCACATATATACCTGCCCCTGGAAATTTCCACTACATGCATATGACGAAGTGGGTATTCACCCACGAAAGCTCATGCTCCAAAACATCTGTTAGTCTATAAGGTGCCACAGGATTCTTTGCTGCTTTTACAGATCCAGACTAACATGGCTACCTCTCTGATACTCCTGCACCTCAAGCCCCTCATTTCTGGCCCCACCCCAGAGCCTGCACCACCAGCCAGAGCCCAGTGACCCAGCCCGTTGAAAATGAGCAAGTGAGTGAGGGTGGGGAGAGCAAGCAACAGAGGGAGGAGGGGATGGAGTGAGCAGGGGCCAGGGCCTCTGAGACGGGGCAGGGAATCAGCGGAGGGGTGGAGCACGGGCAGGGCAAGGATGTTCCGTTTTGTTTGAGTAGAAAGTTAGCAATTCTAAGGCAAACACAAGAAAGAAGCCAAAAGACCAAACAGGAGATAAGAGTTGATAGTGGTGTTGGTCAAAGGCGCATACATACTGCGTAGTACAGTTTGCTTTGACCAAAAAAGTCAATCTGAGAAAGAGCACTTTCACATGAAATGGGAGACAGAGTTCCAAGATACTTGCTCCTTTTCTTTTTTTTTTTTTTTTCCTTTCCTTCATTGCACAGAAAGAGAAAATTCTTGGCTTACTCAGATTATGAAGTATTGAGATTTCCAGTTCACATAAGTGGTGTCTCTTGGCCAAAAATTAAGTGGGTCTGGATGCATTTGAGCACAGTTAGAATCCTATTATTTTCACATGCTAAATAAATATCTTTTACATTTAAGAGTTCAGATTTTTAGCCCATTGATCATATTGGCCTAAGAAAAACATTTTTATGATTGTGGAAGCAGAACAAACCAGAAATGTATATAATAAAGACACTGGTCTGGCTCCAGAGTGTCCCCCCTACACACACCTGTATTGTGAATTACAGGCCTGATCTACACAAAGCCACTCTAAAATAACACAATCAGTTAAACCAAGGAGATTTACTTAAGATGATGCAACTTTATGTAGAGACTTTTACGGAGGCTTAAACCTGGCTTACGTCCGTTTAGGTATGCAAGTTAAACTGAAATAAGATGGTTTAGACAGATAAAGGCATCCACACAGTTTAATTAAATTAGGTTCTAATCCTACTTCAATTAGACTTGTGCAACTTCTGTACGCAAACAAGCCCTCAGTGGTGCTCCCAATACAAACCCCAAAAGAAACACGAGTTTACCCCAATCTACTCCCAAAGCACATATCCAGATTGAGAACAATGTAGACACAAGAGAAAGGGTGGCAAGAGCACAAACCAAAACCATTTCTGAGTCTAAGCTCACCTTTGCTTTGTCTGCCCTGCAAAACTGAGCAAACCCAGAGTATGCACTTGCCCAAGAATGCTGCCCCTTTCAAATCTGCCATTTCTAATATTCTTATCATCATGCTCTCTCTGCACTGAATAAACAGTGAATATACAAGACTTATCTACTAGTTTGATATCTAAAATATGTATTCAAGTATTTTAATTTCACAAGATTTGGGTAAAGACAAATGCAAATAAATAAAAGTAAAAGCAACAGGAACTCTGACCAACATTAGTGGGGACTGAGGAGATTTATCACACAGTTCCATAGTTTTGTGGGATTTTTTTTTTAAACTACTTCACCACAGACTACTTAATATTTTAAACAAGTTGCTATTAAGCCATTTGCACATTACAGAGAAGAACCAACGGGTTGAGAAAAGTTTCACAATAGGAAAGAATTTCAATATCCAAGACACTCATGAGAGTCCCAAGTTGGATACAACCTATGGTTGTGAAAACCCCATAAAGACTGAAATATGCAATCATGGAATGTATTTACTGTAGCTTAATATAATAACAAGATTAATGAAGACACAGCTTGCCTTCATCTCTTATAATATAAACTTGTCAAGATGTGCATTTTAAATGGATTTCTTCAATATTACCTTCCCTTAAAAAAAGGTATGCAGCAGAAAAAAAGGTAATGAGTTTAAATTTTAGCTGAAACTTTTCCTGATGGAAGAAGACAGCTGGTGGCTATAAGGTCCAGACTTCCTTTTCTGTACTACAGGAGTACTCCAAAATTCTCTAGATCTAGAAATTAATTTTCCCATTAAAAGAGATGGTGTTTAAAATTAAAATAAACAGTAAATAAAACATTCTTTAAAATGATCAACCTCAAATGCTAATTGATATATGTATGAAGGAAACAGAAATGAGAATGTAAACTGCAGTTCTTCAAGAGCTCTTTTGGATGTGTATTTCACTGCCTCAGAAATGTATGGATCATTGAAATATAACAAAAGGAATACTTAGAAAAAGGTAAAAATACTCTACTTCAGTATATCATAAAAGAATGTATTGTGAGCATTGAACAGAAGTTAGTTCAAATGAAAATAACTGTCCAGGTAATATACAAATATCAATTTGATAGACCCAATAGCATATATCAGAGTATTAACAAACAAAAATCCAAATAGTTTCCACAGTGCCGTTGATAAACACACATTTTGCCTCATCCTACAGAAGGATGGTACACGAAGTAAGTGTACTTAACTTTGAACTAACCATCAAGTTTGAAAAGCTTTTGTGGCACCATCCAAAAGTTGTTTGGACTACCCTTGAAGAGGAGATAAATACAAAGAGTAAGGATTTTGTTCTATCACCCACATGGGGCCAAATCCTGCTCACCTTACTCACACAACCAGTCTCAGGTGAATACTCCTGTTGATTCCAATGAGTTAGGCAAGCAGTTTGACCCATTATGAGCCATTTTCTCCTTTACACTCATCATCACCATAAGTGCTGGAACTAGGGGTGCACGGCTTGAAGTAGTAATACCAACCCAAATACCTGGTTTCTGCCTTCAGCACCCCCACTATAGAAATTGTTTCAGCACCACTGCTCACCACACTTCATAGGCAATAGAAACATAATTCACTAAGTTATTAGATTTGGACTACCATACTTTACAAATCAAAAGCTAAATCATGGACCTGGAATAATAGACGTTAATTAAGTGGAAAATCTTGATTCCAAAGTGTTAGCTACAAGATCTGTACTGCAAGTCAATAAGAATATAACTGTTCACCGTGTATTTTACTAAAAATTACAAGCAGAAGGATTCAAGAATTCAGTATACTTTTGTCAGCTGCTAATTGAAACCTAAGCAAAATACATCTTTTTCTTCCTGAGACCAAGGTATATTTATGAAGCTAATGATGAAATCTACTTGAGGTCAGAGAGATCTGAAATAAGATCTGATTCTTCTTGGATTTATTTAATGTACAAAGCTTCTGTACTGTTCTGTCTCATGAAAATAAAGAAACGGGACATGTGTTGAAGCTAACTACCTCTCTACCAACCTTTTTCCTTATTGAATGCCCTGAAAACGGTTAGACACAAAGGTGACAATATCTGCTGCCAGCCAGACCACTTATGTGTTCCAACTTTTATCTTTCAGTTATAAATAAATACATATGAATTTAAGCATTTTACAGATAGTAGTAAAATCTTTACCACATGGAAATGAATTTCCTTCCAAACTTGCACTCCTAATTAAAGTTGTAGTTTAATGGAAAATGTTTGCATATTGTGAACTTCACGTTTTAAAGGAGTGCAACCTGAAATCTAGAATTTTTAAAAATGTAGCTCACTATTACTAAATTAAAAAAAGTTATCTTTTCTGACCAAATGCTCAGTAGCAGTACAAAAACCACTTCTATTCATACACATCACTGTTTTGTTATCTTACAAAAAAGAAATATGATGGATACAATATGATGCAATATGAAATATGATGTTGCATTTTATGGATTATTATTTGATGGTAAAAAGAGAATAGAAGTTACTCTTTACGTTCCAAACAGTAAAGTGTCCAGAAGAACAATTCTTGTCAGTGTTTATAGACCACCACAGAGAAAACCACAGAGACTGGGAAACAAACTTAGAAAGAATTTGGTCATATTAAGGACTTGATTGTGGATTAAAGCCACAGACTGTGCGAAAGGGGAGTGCAGAGAGGCCATTCTACATTTGGAGCACATTCTGCAGGGGTAGCTCTGCCACACTGAGAGAGAGTACTTAAAAAAAAAACAAAAAAAAAACCACACAACATCACATCCACTGAAGCTGCCCAGACTCTGCTTTTAAGGAGGCTAACTCAGCTATGCACAATACCACATTATGGTATTTGTTTGATCTTTCTGGAAAGGCCTTCTTGCAGCTTCTCCTCCCCATATGATTCTAGGGGGCCAGACGCCATCTGCCTGTATACTTTCTGAAAAATGGATGTTTTGCTACATTCTTACAACACAGGACTGACATTAATATTTGGAAACCCTAGACTGACAAAGGGTTTGAAAATACCCACATTTTGGACAAGTTCTGGGATAGCTAATGAAAAAGACAGCTTTTGTGAGAACAATACGCAACAGTTAACATCATACGTTTTGTCAACTTCTAAATCTGAGGGACAGACAAGAAAAGAACATCCAATGAATATAATAAGGTAGGACCGTGAAACCTTCCAGCTCATCCATAAAAGGAAGAGAAATGCATAAAGGTGTTTGTGGCTAGATCCCTGGATAGATGCCTGGCAAAAAGACCTGCCATTGAGTCAGTTTCAAGCTTCTCTTTCAGCAAAGAAATGGCAATATCCCTGAGAAACCGTTATGAGAGATTATGGATATATTTGGAAGCATCCAGGCTGGGACGTCTAGCCTTTGACCAGTCTTCAGATCAAACAAGGCAAAGGGGAGAAAAACATTTCCCAATGCAACCATTTCCAACAAGGAAAGAGGCCCACTGAAGTTATCCCTAGAGTTGGCTTGGGTACTTGAGCAATGAATCTGTACTATGTTGAGTAATGTAAAGAGCTCAAAAAAGTTAAATAGTTTTCTCTTGACATAGGACAACTGAGTTTCAAAATGACTGACTTGGCAATGCAAGTGGTATTGTTAGAACAGAACATTTTTATTTTGTACATAAAATGACTTTGCATACTATATATTATTCTTGTTGGCATTTGAATGTTAGCAGTACACCATTTCCTACTCAGTTTGGTTTAACTCAGTGGTTCTCAAACTTTTGCATTGGCGACCCTTTTCACACAGCAAGCCTCTGAGTGTGACCCCCCTTATAAATTAAAAAAATGTTTTTATATATTTAACACCATTATAAATGCTGGATGCAAAGCAGGGTCCGGGTGGAGGCTGACAGCTCGTGACCCCCTCATATAATAACCTGGCAACCCCCAAAGGGTTCCAACCCCCAGTTTGAGAACCCCTGGTTTAACTAGTTTGGGCATATTAAATATTATCACTACACTAACTTTTCCGCTTTTTTTGGAATCTTGTATTTACAGCAAATTGTAGGTGGCAAGACCACACCTCATTCATCACACAGAATTACAGTTTCACATCTGTAAGCGAATTACGTATTCCTGCTCCCTGAGTTTCATATGCAGGCATGAGTATTTTCTGATTACTAGTAGGGGCCTTAGATTCCATCTCCTCATAGACGAGCTAATACTGTAACTTGAAATACTTAGCATTCTTTCAATATTATTTGAATATCTGTTCTATGTATCAGGTCATGTACTGTGATCCAATTAAGAAACTATTACAAAAGGAGAGGAATAAAAGCTTGTTCTTTGATAAAACCAATCTTGGGTACACATCAAATGTGAATCAATTTTACGGATGCTGCTTTTGAGACACTGAGATCTCATTTTCCAATTATGAAACTTTCTATTGAGAGCATTGCAAAGCCCAGGAAGACAAAATATCCTAACCAGCTCATCCAAAAGCAATAAAAGTTCTCAGTCATGACTATGGATCCCTTTAATCAGAGACACTGATTTTGTGAGTTCCCAGGAGGTGCCTGACCCTTGCTTCACCTCAGGTCCTACCCCAACCCCACACCTTCCCCAAAGCTCCCATCCTGCCTCTTCCTTCCCCATTCCGCCCCCTCCCCAGCTCCTCTCCCTCCTCCTCAATGCCTCCTGCATGCTGTTGAACAGCTGATCGTAGGGGTGGAAGGGTGCTGGGAGGGAGGGGGATGAGCTGATTGGCGGGGCCTGCTGGTGGACAGGAAGCACTTGGGGGGGGGGGGAGCTGATCCGCAGGGCTGCTGGTGGATGCTGAGCACTTTTTTTTTTTTCCATGAGTGCTCCAGCCCTGAAGCACCCACAGAGTCGGCACCTGTGACTTTAATGTTTGGGGCGCTGACCAAAATATACAGGAATTTAAAGTTAGTATGAGCAAGGCCCAAATCTAAAATAGACCTAGCAGAACCCTATGAAATCAGTTCATTAGGGTTAGGAAAATATATGTATAATTCTAAGTCTGGCATCCTACCAATTTTGTATACTGATCTTTCTAGCCTTTCCATAATAGAGGCCTTGATTAAAGCCCATTGTTCATGAAGGGAAATACATGCATTTCCAGATGGCATAAATGTGCTGCAATGGCTAAACAACATTTGATGAACACATGCAGTCCTGGCAAAATGCCAGAAACAAACCTCTGTGTTATATAAACACTGTCTGGGAAATCTGAGATAAATTATACAGATAGATTTACATCCATATGCCTGTAGGTATCCCCAGGTTTAGCCCATCCTCACTCCTACCTCTGAACTATAAAAAAAGGATTGGCACTAGGGGTCAAACAGAGTATAGTAAGAGAATTCACTTAAAAGGGTAGGACAAATTATTCAAGACATCACTTTAACTTCTCCAAGAAAAATCTTCACTGCGTGAGAGAAAATGAGCCTGAATCCTGATGCCTATTTCTGATAAAGCATTTTAAATTATTAGCTTACAACAACACAAGGCGTTGCCCGCTTTATGTTTTCTGGATGCTGTTTTAACTTTTCATCTCAAAAACTTGGAAAAATATTTTTAATAACTTACCAAAAAGTGAATTTAGTAGGTTGTTCTCCCTTCAATCAATAGATATAACTTATTAAGTAGACATACTGGCCAGTGACTGGAATAGCACAAAGAAGTCCAGTCTTTTTAATGGAAAAAGTAGCTCGCCATCTGCTGTGATATTTTTCACAACCAAAACTTTTACTCAGTCAGTGGACTGTCTTAATCGGGGCGGTTCCAGGCACCAATACGCCAAGCGCGTGCCTGGGGCAGCAAGCCACGGGGAACGCTCTGCCGGTCACCGCAAGGGTGGCACACAGGTTGCCTTCGGGGGCATGCCTGAGGAGGGTCTGCTGCTCCCACAGCTTCGGCGGACCTCCCACAGGCGTGCCGCCGAATCCACAGGACTGGGGACCTCCCGCAGGCAAGCCACCAAAGGCAGCCTGCCTGCTGTGCTTGGGGCAGCAAAATACCTAGAGCTGCCCCTGGTCTTTATTTTAACCTTTGATAAGTCCCACACAATCTAATATGCTCCTGCAATTCTTAGAAGCAAATGGAACTGCCAAGAGCTTTCTGAGAAAAACAGGCATAAGAATTTCTTAGAAAAAGAAAACCAAATTAATGTTGTCAGTGCTAAACATGTTTGCAATATGGGCTAAGGACACCAACAGAGTCTAAAATCTGACAATTTACGTAAGGAGTTCATTGCAGTCATTACACCAAGCACTCACCTAACTTGGTATTCTCTTACAGTCAAATCCATGGATCTCCTGCTTCTCACACATCTTGCATTTGTTTTAGAACACTTTATCAAGCTAGGTATTATCAGAACAATAATTCATAGAATACCTTCAGAAAAAAGCATCTGGTGGGAATAATTTTGTATAAATTAAGGAGAACTTTAGTTGGAATACATTTGCACTGTTTAGCATACACTGCTGTTAAGTCACTAAGGAACTGACTGAATGTGCATGTTTCACATCTGTCAGCTAAATCAGAATTCCAGATGCAAAAAACTACCATTGAGGAACACTATCTGAATTTGTGTCACTCCCTGGAGGAATTTTGATCCACACACCAAAGAATGGATTCTAGCAAGACAAATATTAACAGCAAGGATGGAAAGGAATTGTTTGATCGTCTAAGGAGAGTAACTAAAAGTAGAGCATGAAACTGAACCAAACAAAATATTTAACAACAGTGAGAACTGTTAAACTGTGGAATAATATCCCCATTGCTGAAGTCACCTGAAACTGAAAAGGACAAAGTATTCAAGAATATATTTATATCAATCAATCCTGAACTGTCAGGGATGTGTCATTACTGATACCAGTTCAGGTATATGTGTTACATTAAACATATATAAAAGGCAGGTTATTGTCAGGGCTGGGCAAATTTGTGAAAATTTCACAACTGTTTTTTAAGCCAAAACATTTCAGACTGTTTCAAATTGTTCATCTTTTTAATTGCAAAAAACACAGTTAAAACATTTTCAAAGACTCTCTTGCAAAATGCACTATTGCCTTGAAATACTGAACTTTAAATCTTGTGCATTCAAAATTTCATCAGAATGTACCATGGCAACCATTTCTGGCCATTCTGATTTTTGGAGAGAAGGCAGGGAGGAATAGAATACCACAAACCACAACACACATATTCACTTACAATAGGTTATTAATACAGAAATGGACACACCACATCAAACAGGGATGGAAATAGCCAGGGACACAGGCTCTTTGGCTCCAACTCTAGATTTGAATCTCTCCAGTAATTGAAAGAGTGGGTGGTGGCCCTGGTGGAAGTGGCTGCTCACATTCGCACGGCTACATACTAACTGACAAGGAGCAGGCCGTGGGATACTTAGGGTATGTCCACACTACCCACCGGATCGGCAGGTAGTGATCGATCTATTGAGGATCAATTTATCACTTATTATCTAGATGCAATAAATCGATCCCCGCCACACTCTCCATCGACTCCAGAACTCCACCAGGGCGAGAGGCAGAAGCCGTGGCCATCAATCCCATGCCGTGAGGACGGGAGGCAAGTCTAAATAAGATACGCAACTTCAGCTACGAGAATAGCGTAGCTGAAATCAACATATCTTACACTGACACCCTCCCCGCAGTGTAGACCAGCCCTCAGAGTTCTGACTGCTTAGCAGGAGGAACGGGTCTATCCTCCCACTGTGTAGCCAGAGACAGATGTCTTGCAGCTGATAATGCAAGTGGCTGGGATGTCCATGACAGCAGAGTCAGTTGACATAGAAATCTGCTCTGCTATAAACATCAGTAGTGTTCCTGTATGGTCCTGCTACTATGAGATCCTTTTGTTCTTCAGTATTGTCGCCCCCATGGTGTTGCCATCTTGCAGAGAACCACCAGTGGTCTATTAATTCTCACCTACCCATACTCCTTTGCTAAATGGGTTGCCCTTCCACTGGTGTTTTCAAGAGAGCAGGATGAGACAGAGATGTCACTGGCCCCGTCCAATGTTCAGGGATGGAGGGGGAAAAAAAAAAATCAGCCTCTCTGCACACAGCTTCTCTCACGTCAGGTGCAGTTGTTTTTTTCAAACCAACTATAACTTGTTTATAGAAAGCGAATAAGGCAGTTATGTCCCATGAGAAAATGAGTTAAAATAGCTTCTACTGACTCTCCTGACCAAAACCAATCACAACTAACCAACCTAATCCCCCCATATCCTAACAAACCAACCCAATTCAAATTTTAAATAGCAACACATTTGTCAACGAGAGTCAAATGACAGTCACCGTAACAGCTAACAAAAAAATCAAATGAAGGTCGGTAGAAAATTTAAAAGATGCAAAATTCCTTCAGTTAAACAATTACAAATAGTTTGCCTGGCTCTAGTTACTGTGAATTTCAAGCTATATTTGCAAATAACTGATGCAAAATGACAGGGTGCCTCTACAAATGAAGAGGGTCGTATTAGAGTTGTGTGCGTTATGTATAAAAAGTTAGGCTGACATCCTGGCCTTACTGAAGTCAATGGAAGTTCTGTCATTGACTCGGTGGGGTCAGCATTTTACCCTTAGTTTTTGAAATGACTGTCAGACATTTAGTTTTAAACATGCTTCCATATATAATTTTGCCATTATTCACTCTCTCTCTCTCTCCCTTTATTTAAACTCTCTCATTTTTAAGTTATTTTCTAACGTGTATTTTACTCATGATTAGGGCCCTACCAAATTCACGGTTCATTCTGGTCAATTTCACAATCACAGGATTAAATAAATTGTTAATTTCATTATTTCAGCTATTTAAATCTGACATTTCATGGTGTTATAACTGTAGGGATCCTGACCCAAAAAGGAGTTGTGCGGGGAGTCACAAGGTTATTGTGTGTTGCGGGGGGGGGAGCGTTGTGGTACTGCTACCCTTACTTCTGCGCTGCTGCTGGTGGCATTGCCTTCAGAGCTGGGAAGCTGTAGAGCAGTGGCTGCTGGCTGGCAGCCCATCTCTGAAGGCAGAGCTGCCACCAGCAGCAGCGCAGAAGGATGGCATGGTATCGTATTGCCACCTTTACTTCTGTGCTGCTGCCTGCACAGCTGGGCCCTCAGTCAGCAGCTGCCACTCTCCGGCCACCCAGCTCTGAAGGCAGCAGTGCAGAAATAAGGATGGCATGGTATGGTATTGTCACCCTTACTTCTGTGCTGCTGCTAGCAGAGTGCTGCCTTCAGAGCTGGGCACGTGGCCAACAGCCACTGCTCTCTGGTCACTAGCTCTGTTGGCAGTATAGAAGTAAGGGCAGTAATACCGTGAATAATATTGCGACCCCCAACACCCTGCAACTCCTTTTTTGGGTCAGGACCCCCAATTTGAGAAATGCTGCTCTCCCCCATGAAATCTGCATAGGGTAAAAGCACACAAAAAAAAAAAACAGATTTCACATTCCGTGACACATTTTTAGTGGCTGTGAATTTGGTAGGGCCCTACTAATGATTTCTAAGCCCGATTCACAACATTACTCACATTTTACACTGAAGTCAGTGGAATAAACACCAACATAAAAGTGGAGCAACCCAACAGTGAATGTCTAGTTGACAAATCCTTCAAAACAGGGGTCAAGATAACACTGTTCCAACTACTTAGGTGGGTCTGGGAAAGAATGACATGAAAACAATTCACTTCTTTAAATTGCTAAGCAGGAAAACCTTTAAAAAGAATCAGACGTCTATGGGTAATTAAAAAAGGAAACATTCAGAAAATATTTTCTTACAATGCAAGATTACTCACAGATTCAGACTGGCCCATGGGATATATATATTTCTATTTTAAATGTTAGTTTAATATTATTTTTATTTGACTTAAATATTTTCAGTTCTGAGCAATAGACTACTATTTATATTTTCAAAAGGCCAGATTATCTCATGGATTTTTCCCCAAATATAGGTTGAGAGACTTCAGTAAAAGTCTACAAACTATTTAAGGGTTAGACCCTAAGACCTTTTGTAGACTAGAGTTTTTGGTACTGTTGTAACTCTAGTCAATTGACTACCAACTAAATCAGCTAATAAGGCTGTGAATGCTAAACTAGACACTCCACAATTTTTTTTTCCTGGCCATGATTCAGAGCTTGTCTACAGGAGGACACTCGGGAAAATTAAGGCAAATTAGTTAATGGTGTGGAGTTAATTAATATAAATTAACCCTCCCACCCACCAATGTGGATGCTTTCATTCAAGAATAAAGCAATCAAAGGCTATGTCTATACTGCCCCAAAGTTCAGACCGGAGGAGGAGGGAATATAGGAGAGCACACCAAAATGCTGCGCTGTAACTCCCCTATATGGACACTGTGGGCACAAATTAAAAAATTCATGGTTTGCATTAACAGTCTTCTTCAAACCAGACTACATTAATACAAACTAGGAACCTTTATGTTTGTGCCTGCAGCATCCACACGGGAGAGTTACAGCGCAGCACTCTGGCCCACCCTGCTACTCAGGCCCCATAGTCTGAACCCTTAAATTGCTGTAAATTAATCCATATCCAAGACAGATTCACAATTTAAAAGAAATCACAATTCTATCCATATGTTGCTCCTGGGGTGGCACAGATAAGCACCACCTTATACTCAGGGCTCAGAGTCTCCACTCAATCCAGCTATAAGTGAGTAGCATGCACGCACAGGGCACTAAGCTGATTTTCCACCTTCTTCCAACTTGTGTAATCATTAAATAAATGCACAGAAAGAGGGTGTAAAATGCTACCATTTTCTCAACTACAGTACTGCCACCCTCAAATGTTGAAAAAAAAAAACATAGATCAGGCTGTTTTAAGAGGATTGTTTTAAACAACATAAGATTTTTTTTTAAGTAATATATTTAGGGCTTGTTTAAAATTTGTCTTATGTTCTTTGAGCCTTTAGGACTCACATTTTCAAACTTCGCACTGCAACATTAAGTTTAGAAGTGTATCTATTTTTTAAATGAAAGCAAAGTTTCTCACATAACAAGACTCCAGGAGTTAGGGCTTAAAACAAAATAATCACATGTAGCATTTTATTCCCAATTTGATGGTAACCATACATCTAAAATGACAAGGGCATGAGAAACAAAGCAGTTATTACTATGTGTCATGCTGCAGCATAAAGCGTGGCTAAAGAAATCCAAATTTCAAGCACCAGTCCTTGCCACAGAGCGTGAAGGCATATGGTGCAGAGCCAGTAGATGAAAACTGGTGCATCTAATCAAATTTAAGAGACCTGATTTGTCCATTGCCTCACTTCCTGTGCTATCATGTAAATGGAAAAAAAAGGGCCCCTTAAATTTGTTTAGACTTTAAAACAATCCACTTCTTCAAATTTCAACTTTAAATTTACTAAAATGTCTTCCTAGCTCCACAGAAACTCCCTTTCTGACTGCTCTGCCCAGGACACAGTAGGTACATTTTCAAGCTATGGGGCTCCTAAAGAATGAAAAATGACTACTCCATCCTGCATCCCACTAAAATGCACAAAAGGGGGCCTGAGCCCCACTTGGACACATTCTCAAACTATGTTGCTGGTGAAGATCCAAAGTACAGCTGACGAGCTCCTATGATTCAAAGAGGAGCTCCATGCTGCTGATCAGGAGTGTAATATCAGGAAGTTTTGTTGATGTTCTTATTTCTAGCTTTTAAAATTTATACTTGCTATTTGCAAGTTTTTTGCAAGCCAACAATTTCTAAATCTTGGATAGTGAAGCTATTATTTCTCCTTGTATCCCCAAACTTACTCTTTTTAAAAACTAGACAATTGAATACAGAGATTGCAGAAACTGTTTTTGAAACTATATTACAGTGCAGTGGTTAAAAAACAGTATGTGATTATGTGATTTCAATGGGACTGCTTATTGATTTTGATCCTATTTGTTGAGCAAGGGTGGCACAATCTATTTCTATATTAATAGAAAATTAAGGATGCATGGTCAACCTCTCAAGTGATAAAATATTCAAATATATATTGCATCCATGCCCTTAAGTCTGCACTTTGTGCAAATATATGGTACAACTTTTATATCCAATTACATGAAAATATAAAGACTCAGACATTAAAGTGAGAAAGGACCATTACGATCATCTAGTCTGACCTCCTGCACAATGCAGGCCACAGAATCTCACCCACACACTTCTGTAACAAACCCCTAATCTATATCTCAGTTACTGAAGTCCTCAAATCATGATTTAAAGACCTCAAAGTGCAGAGAATCCTCCAGCAAGTGCCCATGCTCCATGCTACAGAGGAAGGCAAAAAACCTCCAGGGCCTCTGCCAATCTTCCCTAGAGGAAAATTCCTCCCCGACCCCAAATATGGTGATCAGTTAAACCCTGAGCATGTGGGCAAGACTCCCACCAGCTGACTTCCAGCTAGCACCCAGGAAAGAATTCTCTGTAGTAACTCAGATCCCACCCGATCTAACATCCCATCACAGACCACTGGGCCTATTTACCTGCTAACAATCAAAGATCAATGAATTGCCAAAATTAGGTTATCCCATCATACCATCCCCTCCATAAACTTATAAATTAAAAACATTAACATTGCAAAATCAAGCACTCAAAAGTTACAAAATGCCAGATTTAAGATTGCCTGCTTTCAGCTCTGGTACCCAGCACCACAGTGGTCCAGAGCAGAATTTTCAGGGAAAGTCCTGCTTAGCCTCAGAATGGCATATGCTCAGTCACTCTCTGGAGATGGCATATGCACAGTCTGGCCTAGTCTAAATGTAGGAACTGTGACTAGTTGGTGTATGCTCAGTGCAGATGGAATCTTCAAAGAATTAAATTGCAAGACTACCAAAGCTACCAAACATATATGAATTGAGATTTTCACAAAGGTTTATAATTGGCCAAATTTGGGAAATTTCTTTCATGGGAATAAGAAAATAATATCATTGTTACCCCCTGCAAAATTTCAAGCCTCTGCTCCAACGCATGGAGTCATTAAAACTTCTAAAGAATAGTCATACAACCAATTTGTTAATACTGGCAAAACAACGTATTTTACCCGAATCTCATTCTCAGAAATGAATGAAACATTTGTACAGAAACATTAATAAATAAATAAATAAATAAATAAAACTAGTCTGAAGGAGATACCCAGCGTGGAAAATTTTAGCCTGAATGGTTAAAGTTTGGGAAAGTAATAATCAACTGAAAACTGTGTCTTATAATGGGAATCATTGGGCAACCTTCACTACAGACATCGCTACCTGTGCCACCTATAATGATCACATAATACTTACTAACTTCCATAATATTATATAAAAATAATTTCTACAATCTTTGGGCCTGCTTCCACTGAAGTCACAGAATTTTGCCTCTGACATCATTGGAAGTAGAATTAAACCTACAAACACACATGTAACATTTTTTAGTATCATATGCTACTGCGTATATGCCAAGCTGAGTAAAAATTTTCTAGTATATATAGGCCACTGTATATGTCAGGCACAGTTAATTTTCTGGTGTATACAGGCCACCTAAAGCTGCCAATCCACAAAGATTTATGCACCTGCTTTACTTTACGCATGAATGATCCCATGAAGTCAATACAAAATCGGCACATTAATAAGTTTTTGCAGGATAGGGAACTTCGTGATTGTAAGCTATTTGAGGCAGAGACTATTTTTTCATTGTGTGTGGGGGGGTGTGAGTGGCAGTAATTCCCAGATGGGGCTTCTAAGTACTACTCCAATGCAAATAATAAACTAAACAATTGACAGTTAACTACAAAGCTAGCAGTTTCATTCCCTGTATAGCAACTAATGAACACTGCTCAAAGTCTGTATTTGCCACCTTGGTTTTCTCATCTGTTTCAATAAACATTTTACAAATAATTAAAGACAATCCTAATTTAATTTTGAAAATATTGTACAACTTTACTATTCGTATTGACTAGTCTATAACCTTACTAAACATTTATTTTGAACCCCTGATTTTTTTTTAAAAAGTTATAAATTATTAACACATTCTCTCTAGCTGGCCTTGAGCTACAGACTGAACATTAAACAAGTATGGTATATTTTTCTCTGTTTTTCTAGCTCTTACTTATTTCATTAATTTTTCAGTACTTAGACATCTTCAACTACTGTTTCTTGATATGGTGTAGGTACAAGTTTTGACATTTTTCTGAAAATTTCATTTAGAGTCGATAAGTTATTTAGTGTTTCTAACCATCAGAGGAGTGAAGTTCTGCAAGTCTTCCAAGCGGAGCAGTGGGGGCAAAAAAACTAACTGGCTTCAAGATTGAGCTTGATAAATTTATGGAAGGCGGGGATGGTATGATTGGACTGCCTACAATGGCATGTGACCCACAGGGTCGGCTCCAGGTTTTTTGCCGACCCAAGCAAAAAAAAAAAAAAAAAAAAAAAAAAAAAACAAAGCAGGAGTGTTGCCACATAAACAAACAAACAAACAAACCAAGAGGGCCGGGATGCCACCCCAAAGGGCCAGAATGCTGCTCCTTGAAAAGTGCCGCCCCAAACACATGCTTGGGACACTGGTGCTAGAGCCGGCCCTGGTGATCCAGCTGTGACTGACAGTAGCAAAAATTCCCAATGGCTGGAGACAAGACACTAGAAGGGTTACTCTGAGTTACTACAGATAATTCTTTCCCCGGTATCTGCCTGGTGGGTCTTGCCCAGGGTTTCACTGATCACCATATTTGGGGTCGGGAAGGAACTTTCCCCCAGCTCAGATTGGCAATATACGGCACTTGCAGGTTTAAACTAGTGTACATCGTGAATTGGTAACTTGAAGTCTTTTAACCATGATTTGAGGACTTTAATAATTCAGCCAGAGGTTAGGAGTTTATTTCAGGAGTGAATGGGTGAGATTCTGATCTTAAAGTCTATGAGAACTGCAATTCCTTGTGTGCTCCTCCCCCACTGCACCCCTACTTTTCAGATTAAGACTCATCTTTCAACATCAGATCTTTAAACTGATTTCAGCCTCTGTCCACTGCCCCTAATGTTTAGGGAGCATATCCTTCATTGTGATTAGGCTTATATCAACAATATTACTTTATACTTCCTTCTATTGACCACAAAAACCTCATTGCAGCCGCTTGTATCTGTGGCCTTACCTAAAGTTCATGACCATAGGTGAGGATGGGGACAAAGAGTGACCTGTACACAGAGAGCTTCGTCCGAGAACTTAGCTCCTGCTTTACCATCATGGATCAGTACAGTGCCCACATCACTGCCACCACCTCACAAATTCGCCAGTTGATCTCATGTTCCCGCTAGCCAACCCTCAGGAACAAGACCCCTAGATACTTAAACTTTTGCACTAGGGGTAGCTGCTTCCTCATCACCTGGAGACAGCAGTCCACTTTCTTCCATGAGAGGACCAGGACCTCTTATTTGGATGTGCTGATTCTCATCCCAGATGCTTCACGCTCCAACAATGAAACATTCAAACATGCGTCGGAGATCACAGTCTGAAGATGCAAGAAGATCATCATCTGCAAACAAACAGCAGAGATGCCATCTCTGAGTCCACATACCGGATGCACTCCACAGCTCAGCTGTGCCTTGGTATCCTGTCTACGAAAATCATGAACAGCAGTGGGGATAAGATTTTGAACGAACTCAACTTAATGCCAAGAATACAAACACAACTCTCATTCCAAGAATAGAGGAACCGGAGGCCATGCAAAAGCAGCACTGGCACCTCATACCCCACAGCACTTCCCACAAGACATCTCAGGGAACATGGCAATATGCCTCCTCAAGATCTACAAACTCCCACGACCCCGTAAGTATCTGTGAGACAGCATGGCCAGGATGGAATCTTGCATTGTTTCTCCTAATCCAAGGTTCAACTAATGGGTGTAACATCCTCTCCAGCATCTTTGCCAGAGAGGCTGAGGAGCATGATCCCTTTATAGTTGGAACACTACCTCTGGTCTCCTTCCTGAAAGATTGGGACCACCACCTTGGTTTACCATTCCAGAGGTACTGCAAGTGCCTTCCACGCAACATTGAAGAGGCACATTAACCATGACACCCCAACATAGTCCAATGCCTCGTCCATCCCTGCTGCCTTGCCACTATGAAAGTACTTTACCACTATATCGACCTCAGCATCAGAAATAGATCCAATCTCATTGTAGGTTTCCGGTGCTGCCTCCTGAAACAGGGTTGAAGAGTTGGAGTTGGAGTTGAAGAATTGCTCAAAATGCTCCTTCCATCTCTCAACGGATCTCCTCAGTTGAGGTAAGCGTTTCACCACTCTTACTGAGTACAGCCTGGGCAATGTAATACTGACCCCTCCTAAGGTAGTGAATGGTTTACCAGAACACTTTTGAGGCCATATGGTAGTTATTCTCCATGGTCTCTCCAAATTCCTCTGAAGCCTGGGCTTTTGCTTCAATGACTGCTACAGCCAAGGCCTCTTAGCCAGCTGGTACCTCTCAGCTGTCTCAGGAGTCCAGTTAGTGAATATTTCTTGGAAGGCCTCCTTCTTCAACTTCACAGCTTCTCTCACCACTGGAGTCTACCAGGGTCCTAGGGTTGCCACCATGACAAGCATCAACAGCAGTCAGGCCATAGGTTCTCATGGCCGTTTCAACAATTGAGGCCCTGAACATGGTTCATTCACACTCAGTGTCCAAGACCTCACCCAGAATGCAGGAGAAGTTCTTCCAGAGATGGGAATTGAAGTATTTCCGCACAGGGTTTCCAGGTGACTCACACTGATTGTTTGGGCCTCCTGTATCTATCTGGCCTGCATTCTGTACATTGGATCCAACTCACCACTAAGTGGTGATAGGTTGCCAGCTCGGCAACTCTTAACTCGAATGGCCAGAACATACGGCCTTAGGTCTGACAACAACTATGAAGTCAATCATCAATCTTCAGCTCAAGGTGCTCTGGTACCAAGTACGTTTATGAGTAACCTTGTGTTCAAACACAGTATTCATTTATGGACAATCCATGACTAGCATGGAAGTTCAATAATAATTCACCTCTACAGTCCAGACAGCAGGGAGGCCATTCCTCTCAATCATTCCCCTCCAGTTATCTCCATCATTCCCCATGTGAGCATTGGAGTTCCCAAATAGAACTACAGAGTCAGTAAGTGGCACTCTATTGAGCACTGATCCCACCGTCTCTAGAAAAGTCAAGTATTCTGAACTGCTATAAGGTGCCTAGGCACAAACAACAGTCGGGGTTTTCCTCTTTGAGACCCAAAGTCTCATTGAGGCAACACTCATCTACTGGAAAAAAACTCCAACTGCTCAGCCCCAAGCCAGATGCTTGTTAGTATTCCCACACCTGCCCAGGGCCTCTCACGTGGGGCCACTCCTGAGTAGGAAAGAAACCACATTCATTCAAGAAGTTTGTTTCCAGAGCCAATGATGTGTGTGGAGGTGAAGCCAACTATATTGAGTTGGTACCTCTCCACTTCTTCCACCAACTCTGGCTCCTTCTCTACCAGCAAAGTAATGTTCCATGTCCCCAGACCAGTTTCCACTGTGGAGGGCCAGTCCGCTGTGCTGCCACTATGGCACCTCACCCAATCCTCAACCTTCGCCTCATTCACAAGATTTATGTATACAAAACAATCCTAACTCCCTCACTTCTATTATTTTAAAAGTAAGGGTTCTATGACAACATTAACTTGGCCATGTTGCACATATTTCTATCCTTGTTTATCTTTTTAAACACGCCATTTATCTAATTATAAAAAAAATATTAAATAGCATTTCTATAGAGAAAAAGAAATAGAAATACGTACAACATGGCAAGTTAATGTTCTGGTAGGAGCATTATTTTACATTATCTCATTTATTGTTATTTAAGCACCTTAGAAGCTTGATATTCCAAAAATGCACAGAACTGAATAAGGCTATTATCACGAAACATCTGTCTGTTAAGTGTGCAAGACCTTTAAAATGAAATCTAAAGGATTTTTTCCCATTTTTTAAGCAAAGGTATATCAGAGTTATTAAAAATATAAAAATATTTGTACTAAGTTACCCAGTTATTGTTGTGCATGTCTTGTGCATGCAAGTCATGTATTTTATAATTGCTTTTAAAATTACATGCCATGGGGATAGGCAAGCTTTCTTTTAAATGTCAAACTCTACAATATCTCAGGAAATCTTCAGATAAACAAGTATAGCATAACTGCCACTAACTGCATTAACCTAAAAAAAAAATTCATTCATAAAACTTGTAGAGAGCTGAAACATGTCAACTGAGAATTTAAAACTAGTACAGACTTTACTTTAGTGAAAGCAAAAGTTAACAGCACATTATTTTGAGCTTTAGGGGGTTCCTGCATCTATTGAGACAGAAATACCTCCCCTAGAGCTGTGAAATTCTTGCAGAAGAGAAATGTAGATAAGGTACTTGCTGTTCTGCAAGTTTAGACAGTTATGCTTCCTTATGAAGAATATGGGAATCGATTTTTGTGGCAGAGTTAAAAAAAAAAAACAACACACACACACACCACACAACCCACTGAGTAATCTTTTTTGCAGAACATCTACTGTCTCCAACATTTTTCTAGGGAAACCAAGACTTTCAATAGACAATGATTTAAAGTTTTGCCTCTTCAAAGGAAAGTGATTCTAACTCAGCAGTACAAGTAAAAGTAAACCTTGATTTCTATACAAAGAAAGGCACAGCACATATTCCAAAATGGGAAAATCTGAAATGCAATAATAAATAAAATAAATAATAATAATTTCACAGACAATACAATTAATATTACCAGTGAGGAAAGGAACACAGGCAAGAGATAATGCTGATTTGAGAGTTTTATATATTTTACTGTTCTTAATGTATATTTAAAAGTGCTATGCTTTTCTAATAATTAGACCCATTTGACATCGATGGAAAGAATTATCCAGAAATTATAATCACTAAAAATATTGTACAGTTTGAGCACTTCAGGTGTAATCAGTGTTGAGAATTTTTTTTTTCCCACACTAGCGCAGCAGCCAGGACCAGTAGTGAGAGGGTGGAGGAGAATGTAATAATACCAACTTTTTTCCCCCCTTTTTCTGTGCAGCCTCACCTTTTCCAAAAACTTATTTAATCAGTATTTAAAATCTCCTTCATGAAAGCAAAAACAAAATAGATTACATGACAACAGTTAAAAGAAAATGTCACCCTCTGTGAAATAAGAAATTTTTGCGTGCCTTCAAATACAGCAAAAAGGAATCTTAAAACTTCAAAATCAAACCAAAATAAAGCTTTTATGATTCAGGTCTGGAAAGATGACTTACCTTTATATTCACATCATGCAGGAATACTTTAAACTTCATAAAGTATGTGTCGTGGAGCAGAGGGGGGAGGGAAGAACCCTGTACTGCACAGAAGTCTTTCAGCAGGCAAGCAAGGTCTAACAGTACAGTAGTAAAATATTCCTAGACCAGATGTCTTAGAAAAAATCATTCAGATATGTTCTCTTATACTCAGAAGGATGTAGTTAAGAGTAATATATAGTAAATTACCTTTACACTGACTTATCAGTTCATCATCTTGTCTTTGTGCAATATTTCTTCTTTTCCCTTTCCATTTTTAATTGAGTAATTAGTTAAATTGCCTGGGAAACTACCTGAACTCTGAATGACCTTTGTTACCCAAACAATGCATCTCCAACCTTTTAGAGCTAAGCACCTATTCAAACCTTGGATCAGGACTTCAACATTTGGGAAATTTTTAGAATCACTCCAATTCTGCTTAATTTACTCAACACATTATGATAAGTTATATTTAATGCACATATGTCAAGGTACTTTAGCCATAATGAAATTACAATGATCTCAGATTCCCTGAACTATATTTTAGAACCCACTGTAGAAATGTTGCCATGGAAAACTAGAGACACAAATAATAGCATTTCTTTCACCAGCCCAATTAGTAATGGAGTTTTGTACCTAGTGTTGGAACTTCTTAGGTTAACATCTTGCCTATTTACTAATTTTCCTAATAAGCAAGGAACAAATCTAATACCTGCCACATTAATGTGAAAAAGTTTGCTAGCCCTCCAATGTTGTTTATCAAAGCTATTCAATCAATTTAATTGCCAGCTTCAAAAAGAGAATCTTGCAGAAATTCCATTATTTATCATATGTGGAGTTACTAGCTAAAGTACTTGGAAAGATTTACTTGCAAGTGGTCACCTACTTAGATCAAGCACTAAATCACTGACTCTGTGATGATGTTTGTTTAGGTGGCAGCAGTTTAGCTGGCCAAGTCTCAATGGCTCCTTACTGAGCTTTGTGTGTGGCCCATTTTGCATTGCAGCTGGCTTGACACACAAGTCCCACTGTATACCAAACTTATTGTTATTTTAATGTGACTCTTAACAGTTTCCTTTGCCCTTACCACCCTAAAAACAGCTCCTAAGAACAGTGTGTTCAATACCCTGTGGCAAAGCCACCTGTCATAAAGAAAATAAATTGTATAATTTAAATTAACTGGCACAATTATCAGGCTGAGACACAGCTAAGACAAAGATTTCCAATATTTTGAGACAAATATCTTCTTTGATCACTGTTTCTAAAGACTAACAACAAAGAACACAGTAATAGTTCTGTATGACAGTTTTACAGTTTTTCCTTGTGTCTAAATAAATTATATTCCTTATTTAGAAAACTGCTTTCAATCATATGCTACTATGAAATTATAACATGAATGTGTCTATAATAGAAGTATTTCCTAAGATTTGGATATGAAATATTTGGGACAAATGGAAGCTTTCCCCCCCGAATATAAAAAATTAAGATACAAGTGGCAGCCCCTAGGAAAACCTACTACCTTACAATGAAGAAGCAGGGTCAAAGCAAACCCACTCCCTCAATCCCTCCATGTTGCCTGCAGTAGTGTCACACTGCGTTTACTGCCTACATATCAAGGAGCAGAATGCCTTCCTGCACTCCCTCTGGATTGAGCTGGCTCCCTCACAGACTTCAAGGGAGAGCTGTACCTAAATAGTGTTGAACTACAAATCACAAATAGTGATTTGGTATAAAAAGATAAAATACAGGTTGAAAAGTGTAGCATTTCTAATGATCGTCTGACAAATTAATTGTTTTAAAAATTAATTTCTGTCCAGATTTATCTAAATTTATTTGAATTTATTTAAAATGTACTCCTATGGACAAATCAAGGACCAGGTAGGATTATTCTTCCCTATCAGTTAGAAAATGTAAACCAAGCTGATCTAAAACAGCTTGTTTTTTACTTCCCCTTGGCCAGAGGATGTTTACAATTCTGACTGACTTTTTTTTTTTTTAGTAGATGTGGAGACTCATCTGTCAGATTTACCACTGTCAAACATTCCATCTAGACACCAAAAGGCAACATAAGCCCTGAACAAACAACCTAGGGCATCTAAAAGGAAAGGGCAATCCTATTTTCATGCGGTGACTTGCAAAACCTATATTAACCTTTCTACCACTTTCCAGATTTCTATGTTAGGTTTTCGGGTGTGGATATTACTTCCCTAGAAAAGTTTAGGATAACACTGGTCTACAATTTTTGAGAAGTCGTCTGCTTCAGAGATAAAATGTGATATTTATTATGTATTTTGATGTGCTGAATTCAAATATGACAATTAAAACAACTA
Source organism: Gopherus evgoodei (assembly GCF_007399415.2). Classification (NCBI taxonomy): domain Eukaryota; kingdom Metazoa; phylum Chordata; order Testudines; family Testudinidae; genus Gopherus; species Gopherus evgoodei. The sequence goes on from NC_044327.1 coordinate 83,616,350, forward strand.
ATTGGCTACTGTTTCTAAGATATTTAAGTTTTTACATTTTATGTCTATGTATATTGTGTAGATAGTAGATTTTAATCATAAATTGTAAACCTAGGTCTTTTCACGTGTTTATGGTTGCTTTACATGATAATATTTCACCTGTTCTGTTTATGTAACACTTTAAAAATCAGCAAAAGGGTTATATAAATAAAATTTATTATGAAACAAAAGGCAAAAAACTATTATGTACATATGTACATGTATTCAGTGTGTACTCGGCACTTCTTGGCTTGTCTCTTGTATTCATTAAATGGAGCATCTCTTGTCACTGTTCAGCAATAGTCTGCAAGCATTGATGGGCTCCATTTGCCCTGATAGCCTGCCGGGAGATTCCACTGTTGTAGTCTGGAGACCAACAGCTCTGCCTTACTCTTGGGTAGTTCCAAATCCCTGACAAGGTCATTCAGTTCACCTTGTGTTGTGAGGTATGGTTCAGAGGAGGAGGATGGGAGAAAATGTGGGTCCTGTGACATTAATGGTTCAGGACCAGAAGTTTCATCCTCCTCGTCTGACTCAAGTGAGAATGATTCTGGTGCATCAGGAACCGGCAGTCCTTCTCCGTGGGGTACTGGGCGTATAGCTGATGGAATGTTTGGATAATGCACAGTCCACTTTTTCTTCTTTGACACACCTTTCCCAAATTGGAGGCACCATGCAGAAGTAACAATTGCTGGTATGATCTGTTGGCTCTCTCCAAATCATTGGCACTGACTGCAAAAGGCATAGATTTCCTTTTCCTGTTCAACCACTGGCAAAGATTTGTTGCACAAGTGTTGCAGCATATGTGTGGGGCCCACCTCTTGTCCTGATCTCCAATTTTGCAACCAAAATAAAGATGATAGGCTTTCTTAACCATAGTGGTTATACTGCGCTTTTGTGACGCAAAAGTCACTTCTCCACAAACATAGCAGAAGTTATCTGCACTGTTCACACAAGTACCAGGCGTCTCTGCTCACTTTGGCTAAACAGAAATGTGTCCCTTTGCAAAATCAAACACTGACAAATAAGAGCACGACACTGGATGATTTCTAGAGCTGATATAGGGCAATTTGTTCAGCAGAGTGATGTAAACTTCGTTATGATTGCATCATCCATGACTTCTAGGAATAACATGATGCAATTCATATCATGTATGACGCAATACCAGCTTCAGATTGCATCATTCATTGTTTTGCCTAAAAAGCAAGTACTGTCCAAACCCAGTCACAGATTTATTCATAGATCCAGTCAAAGATGTATTTTAGTCATTTCTGGTTTAAATTGAGATCCTTTCCCTTTATAACTCACTTATCCTCCGCCATTCCCAAGTCAAGGGTCGTATATACTGACCCAATAGCATATCTTGAAAACTAGAGCCAATCAACAATTTTAAGCATCATTTTCATTCTCAGTGACCCAGAATTAGTAAAGTTGGACTACATTTATTTCAGAAGCATTTTGGCTGTAGAGTAGTGTAATCAATGCACTGCTATCTAGAGGACTTTTATGTCAAAGATGTTCTATATAAGCAACCAGAGAATCAGACTTTTGAGATGGAAAACACCTATTAGGTCAGCTAGTGTACCCCACTACCAATGCAGAATTGTTCACTCCAGTGTATTTTCAATTGCTTTGTCGGGTCCAGTTTAAATGACTCAAGCAATGGGGTTACCACCCTTTCCCTCAGCAAAACACACACTTCCACAATGAAATAGTTTTCACCATTAGAAAATGTTTACTAATAATGAGCCTCTATTTTACTTTTCTTAAGTTCATCCCATTATTTCTGAATGTATTTCTCTGGACCATTCTACACCAGTCATTCTTTGGCATATGATACATTTTAGTTAATTATATTAAACCAGTGTTTCCTTAGCAAGATTTAAAAAGGTAAATATTGCCATTAAAATACTTCAGAACACACTCTTAGGAATCTCGGTTTTGCTTGTGCTATAGAATCCACATGCTTTCAAGTTTTTTTTTTTATTAAATCACTACTCTTAACCACCACTCCAATAGTACATGAGAATGCATTCTTTCTGCTCCAGTTGCATTATGCTCCTCTCATAAAAGTCAATAACAACACTCCCACTGATGTCACTGGGCATAGCACTGGGCACCAAATGTACAAACTTTCAAACAGACCACAGAAACTTTTGAAAACACGTAATAGCATTTTCAAACTCTTTGTAATCTACGAATATTCACTAACAGAAACCACCCCCTAACAACTAGAAACCAAATGGTGTTGGTACTGAAGCTAACATTTAATTTACAGTAAAAGCAGTCAGAATATGGTCAACAATTTTAGAAAATACACCTGCATCACTTTATTCTTAAAAGTCAATATTCAGTTCTTTTGCCATTGAAAGTGTGTTTGCTGTCCTTTATAGATGTGTGCCGAGGGGAGGGGTGAAAAAGACGCAAGTGAGTGGCTTATATTATTTATGTTAAATAAGACAGTTCATTAAAGACCCAATTCTGTATGCAATGAGACTTCTCATGTACATAATGTTAGCCAAGTGCATAAATGTTTACAGAATTGGGGCTTAAGGGCTTGTCAATTTAGACTGCAAGCTCTTTGGGGAAGGGATGTGGTTGTACAGTACCTAGCACAGAGGGGTCAATGGCTAGTGCTCTTAGGTGCTACAGTAATACAAATAAATAATATTACACAGAAAAAAATAGGTCAATAAGATACGACAAAAAGCCACTTAAATTCTATACAAGGGTGTCCACGGGGTAGTTATATTGACATAGCTATAGCACTACAGTTACTCCTCTATAGTTGTGTTGGCCAATTTTCCTGTATAGGTAAGCACTTAGGTCAATAAAGAAAGCAATCAGGGTACTATCATCATCATCATCATCTACTATTAATTCAAAAATGTAATTTTATTCCATATAGGCAAATCAGGTGGTCGCCTAGGGTGCCAACTTAAATGGGGGGCCAAATTCGAGGAAAAAAATCAAAATTTAAAAAAATGAAAAAAAGAGGGAGAAAAAACAAATGAAATAATGACGATGTCATTATTTAAATTCCTGTGCACATAGATGGAATGAATTATAATTCATTTCTCTACACTGCTGAGAATTTATTAATATGTAAAATGTTTTATTTACTGCAAAAATAAATAGTATTTTAGAGATTTTTTTTTTCAATTTGCAACATAGGGTCAAGATGACCTACTCCACAATTTTGAGCAATAACTCAGCCACAATTAAACAAATCCACGAGTGGCAAGAGCTTCAATGTTACTGACACCTAACTCGAATATACATCAAGGTTGCATAGCCAGAAATTCATGAAGAGCGGAGATATTGTGAATTGATATATGTCAAACGGTCATTTTAACACACATCACAGATAGACAGTTAAGAATCGAGCTAATACTGTGAAAAATTGTGTTTCTTGGTGCCAAAGAATAAAGTCTTTCAGCATTATAAATCGAAATGTTAGTATCTTTAAGCATTATTAAACCTTAATGTTATTATCGGGCGGTATAATTATGAACTATTCTTTGTAATAACTGGTTTACCTGTAATAAATGAGGTCCATAAAAGAAAAGTAACAGTGTTAACGCTTAATAGACTACAAAAGTGATGACATCACATTCCAAGCGGGTAACTGTGAGAAAGGGGATTACTTTCCAAAAAACCGGTGTCGGGTTATAACGTCGAAAAAGGTCATTTTGTTTCTGTGTAAACGCTGTAACTAACTGTTTTAATAGGTAAATGAGTATGTTACTAATCATTGAATCTTTAAGCAGTGTAAAGATGTGTTTGGCTGCAATGTGGTTTAAAATCACCAACCATGTGGTGTGTCAGCCATCCTTAACACTATAATGCTTACATTCGGTAGCACAGTACATAATATTCAAATACCCCATGGCAGAAAGAGGAAAAAGAAAACCCTCAGGAGCTAAGTATCATAAACGAAAGGCTGAGAAGGAAAAGGACCAAGCAAAACAGCAGGGATCCTTCCTGAAATATCTTCTCTTTAATCCAAATAAAAATGGAAGCAGTTTACAGCATCCAGATGAAGGAATTTTACTTGCAGAGGGGGCTAGCTCACATTTGCATGGAAGTAGTTTGTAACATCAAGATGAAGGTATATTACTTCGAGATGAGGGTCGCTCACATCCACAAAAAAGCAGTCTGGAAACTCAAGATGATGGAAACTTATTTCTAGATGAAGGCAGCTCACAGCATCAAACTGATATAGAAGTAGAGAAAAATTATTCACCTTCAGAGAGACATGCAGAAATTGAACTAAATGAAGTAGAAGGAAGAAAGGATGAGAAAGTTACAAACAAGTTATAGTATGGGGACCCAGCTTCATGGCCCAGAAGCAATGACACTGTGCAGCAAATTCTTGTGGAACATGGACCCGAACAAGTTCATGAATTTCCCTTTCCTAAGGATGGAAATAAAAGAAAATTCTCTGCTCAGCATTACAAAAGGAAACTCATTAATGAAGAAGAACCTGGTTACAATATTCAGTGTCGAAGGACTCAGTGTTTTGATTTTGCTGCAAATTGTTTAGAAATCAAAGCAATTGCTACATCACTTACTGAAAATGGTTTGAAGGACCGGAAAAACATATCTTCAATTCTCTCTTCACATGACAGTAGTACAGAACATTTGGAATGTTTTAAAAATTGGAAAGAACTTGAATTATGATTGAAAAAAGGAAAAGCTATCGATGAAGAAAATGTATGTGTGATCAAGGAAAAAGAAGAACATTGACAACAAATATTAGAGCTTCCGATTGCTTTAGTGAAAGTTCTTGGTGGGCAAAATTTAACATTCTGCGGCTGTCGTAGAAATGAAAAATTATATACTCCAGGTAATGGAAACTTTTTAAAATTTGTTGAATATCTAGCTTTGTTTAGGGTGACCAGACAGCAAGTGTGAAAAATCAGGACTGGGTTGGGAGGGTAATAGGCGCCTGTATAAGAAAAAGGCCCAAAAAATCAAGACTGTCCCTATAAAATCAGGACTTCTGGTCACCGTAGCTTTATTTGATCCAGTCATGAAGGAGCATCTACTGATCATGAAAGTCAGTTTCATTACCTAGGAAAAAATATGCAGAATGAACTGATTCTAATCCTAGCAAATGCCATTAAAAAGAAAAATTGTAGAAGCTGTCCATTTTGCAAAACACTTTTCAGTAATACTGGACTGTACACCAGAGGTGCGTCATGTTGAACAAATGATGTCATTCGTTTTGTGGATATAGAAAAGTCTGAAGATGAAGATAATGTTGAAGTGCTCATAAAGGAACATTTTAGGGGTTTCTATACTGAAAGAGACGATGGGAGCATTTATGACTAAAACTATTCTACAAGAGCTTAAAGCAATGTCATTATCTGTTGAAAACTTATGTGGCTAAAGCTATGATAAGGGGAGTAATACGAAGCGTAAAGACAATAGTGTGCAAAGGAGAATGATGGAAATCAATCCTAGGGCCTTTTTCCATTCCTTGCAGTACGCATTCTCTGAATTTCATTGTCAATGATGCTGCTAGATGCTGCTTGGAGGCAAGCAGTTTCTTTGACCTGGTGCAACGTGTTTATGTGTTTTTCTCAGGCTCAACACACCATTGGGAGATTCTGACTTGCCATGTGAATTCTCTAACTGTGAAATCATTTAGTCAGACAAGATGGGAGAGTCACATTGATGCTTTGAAGCCTCTTCACTATGAACTTGAAAACATTTATGATGCCCTAATTGAAATTTCTGATGATACTACCTTAATTGGATCATCTGGCAATACGGCATGTTCAGATGCAGAAGCTCTTGCAAATGGCCTTTCCAAGTTCAAATTTGTGACTTTACCACAAAATGAGCATAATATCCTTTTCGAGATTAGCCTCACTAGTAAGCAGCTTCAGGAAAAGAACTTGAACATACATTCTGCTATTCAAAACTGCAGCAAACTAAAAATATTCTGGAGGAATTCAGAAGTGATGAAGGGTTTGAAAGAACCCTGGTAGATTCTCTCATGCTTGCTGAAGGAATAGACTTTCCGACAGAATTTGAACTAGAGACAGTTTACATTTGGCAAAAGAAACAGCAGTTTTCATATGAAGGATGAGACACACCCATTCAGAATCCAAAACAAAGGTTCAAAATGAATTTCTACTTCGCAATCCTTGATACTGCTATTCACTCTGTTGATGAAAGATTTCAACAGGTGCAGCAGCTAGAGTCACTATTTGGCTTTCTATATGATATCCACAGCATGCAAAAGAAAACAGCAAAACATAAGAAAATTTTGTATAAAACTGGACTCAGTATAGATTCATGAAAATTCAGAAGACAGTGATGCTACAGATTTGTGTAGTGAGCTTCAGGCTTTTTCAAGACAATTTAAGAAACATTCCACTCCTGAAGAAGTACTGAAGTTTGTTTATGAAAATAAACCCACAGACAGTTTTCCAAAGATTTTTATAGCTCTACGCATTCTTTTAACTTTGCTAGTTTCCGTAGCTAGTGGGGAACGTAGTTTCTCAAAGTTAAAATTGATAAAAATATATCTGCATTCAACAATGGTGCAAGAGAGACTTGTTGGACTTGCCACAATGTCAACAGAGCACGAAATAGCTGGAAAAGTGGATCTAAAAGAAGTAGTGACTGAATTTTCCAAACTTAAAACAAGAAAAGTCATTTTTTAAGAGCATAGAGAGTTTTTTATTCAGAGTGTTTTGTAAATACAGGTTAAAGTTCATTGAAGAGAGTTTTCTTATTTTCTTTCTAAATTGGATGTGGTGGTAATGTCAGTTAAAGCAGGATAGCATAATGGATGATTTTGGATTTGTAATAATAAAAATAATTAAACTTTTTAATGCATTTTTATTTGAAATTAGACTGAAATATCATCTAGCTGTCATGTATAAATCTATTCTGAAAAATGTGTGTCTCTATTTTATTTGATCTCAGAAACATTGGTTGGAGAGACGAACAAACCGAGTAATTAAGCCTCTGTTTAAAAAAAAAAAAAAAAAAAAAAAGAGGCAAAAAACTTCAGCCTAGTTCTGCCCTCGGGGTTTGGCAGCTAGTCTAGGACCGCCCCTTCTATTCCTGAAGGAAGTCAATGGAGACACTTCAGCAATCAGAAATATACTCAAAAATTTAAAAGCATAGATTTTTCTAAGTAATGACAGAGAAGAAACGTTTAAATTAAAAAAGTGAATGTTGATTATTACAAAAGCATTCTTAGAAAAGCACTCCATTCTGATGAGCACCATCCATGCCTCTATTGCTTACTGTATTTAAAAAAAAAAAGTCATCTCTCTATGGTCACAAGCAACACAGAATGAAAGAATGAAAGCAGAAAAGTAAAACACTGTAACAATATTATTAGTACTTTAATTAAGTTCTGTTTTAACCAATTTGTCACTCTGCACTGCCCACAACTGATTTCATTTGGGCTATATTGATGTCAGAAAAATATATATCCAAGCTCTGAGCAAGTTTTTATGAAACAATGGGAAAAGCACCTGAGCCCCGTTTACAACAGTATTTACACTACTTGCAGAAAGGCTGCACCTTCAATGTAGATAGAATAGGAAAGGTATGTTAGACATGCAGGTGTGACCAGAACTTGTATTTGCATGAGCAAACTAGGTACCTGTGTGCCTAAGTACCCATTTTATACCTCTTAAAGACTGTATTCTGTCTGGTAACTCACATTCATACATAAGACATACAAGTGAGATGACTAACATAGTTGTTTTTAATTTGGCTAAATACTCTATGTGTAGTCACATCTTTCAAAAAAAAAAAAAAAAAAAAAAAAAAAAGGAAAAAATAAACATTTCTGGCCTGTATGTTGAAGCTGATGGATTTAGCTGAAGTTTGCTTTTCAGCATTTTCAATTTAATGAAAACTCTGAGTAATCTTGCCCATATTTAATGCTTTCGGATAGGGCTTTCAAAGCATTCAGCATTGGCTTAATTCTGGTTCCCCAGAAGTCAATGAGAGTTAAGCCAAGAAAATCCCACCATAATTTATAAAGAAAAAAAGATGCAAGTACCAACTCCTTTTTCCAAGTTTGTTTAACAAAGCAATCATTACCACACTTCTCTAGGAAAATAAAGCAAATTTGACAGCCATGTACCAAAGAAAAAACATCTTAATGTTTAGGCATGTTTCTGTAATGATTTTGCTACTCATCAAATCGTAAAACTGTATTGAATTAATAAAAGTAATCCTACAATTGTTCTTAGTAATTTAGTGGATTTTTCTCAAATGGTGATGATTGATTACATAATGGGGAATGGGAGCTTTAGAAGCAGTGGATTTACACAAAGCATACAATGTAGCATTGTAATTATTGGAACTCATCACTTCCTTTAACAGAACCTATATTTTAAAATAAAAAACAGCCACGCCAAAACTTCTCTCTTTTCCTGAAAGGAATACATTTAACTAAAGAACTATGGAATACTTTTATTACACACCAAAGTACTGATCTCACAAAAGGTGGAAATGATAAGAAAGATTTCAATATATACAGTGGAACCTTCAAATTACGAACACCTTGGGAATGGAGGTTGTTTGTAACTCTGAACAAAACATTATGGGTGTTCTTTCAAAAATTCACAACAGAACATTGACTTCATACAACTTTGAAACTTTACTATGCAGAAGAAAAATGCTGCTTTCCTCTTTTATTTTTTAGTAGTTTACATTTAACATAGTACTGTACAGTATTTGCTTTTTTTATTCCTCTGCTGCTGCCTGATTGCATACTTCTAGTTTTAAATAAGGTATGTGGTTGACTGGTCAGTTTTTAACTCTGGTGTTCATAACTCTGAGGTTCTACTGCATAGCAGATGTACATACACAATCTTTTTAGAGGGAATAAAGACATATAAATACACATTTCACAGTAATTACAATACTGAGACACAGCAATAAGTTCCAAACACAAACTACCACAGGGGTACCATAGAAAAAGGAATATAACCCTCAACCTCTTCTTATGCTAAAATAAATAAAGCATATATATTGTTTCAGTACAAGACCGGACTGCAACACCAATCTGAACCTATCCTGTGCCTGGCAAATATACAATTACTAAACTTTTAGAACAAGTTATTAGAGGAACACACACAAAGGAAACAGCAATCAGAGTGACAAAACAGGGTTTTGATGCCACAGCTGTTACATACTCAAGACTCAAATTGGCAAAGAGTTCTGTGGCACCTTATCAGGCTAGAGATACCTGATTCTTGCTTGCATATTTATACCTGCCTCTGGAAATTTCCACTACATGCATCTGACAAAGTGGGTATTAACCCACGAAAGTTCATGTTCCAATATGTTTGTTACTCTATAAGGTGCCACAAAACCCTTTTCCACTTTTACAGATCCAGACTAACACACTACTCCTCTGATACAAGACTCAAATTGCGGCCAATGGGACTTCCAAGAAGGGAAAGGTCACTACATCAACTGTAGGACTGATAAATGAAATTGTTTTCAATTGTTCACTTTATTAATGTAACTTCTGTTCACCATTCACTACACTTGCCTATATTGTAACTTCTGTTCCATATTGTAATTCAAGCCCCATTTTAAAACACTCACTCCATTTTGTAAAAGCTTCCTCCATCCTTCATTTTTGCAAACCCTGCTGTAATCTTATTAGTTTAGTTTAGATGTGTGAATGAGGTATGTATGAATGATGGAATCAACCTCCAGCCCCAGCCTGTCCTGATGAGATAAAAGTTCAAATACCAAGGGCTGAAGACCTAGACAACAGCCCTAAACAAAGTAAGAAGCATCCACCCTAAAAAGAAAAGGACAACAGAACAACAGAAGGAAGATCAAAGCCAGGTTCAAGGCTGAAAGTCATGCCTGCAATTGATGGGTGATCAATCTAAACCCAGAGGCAGCATGACACAGCAAGACCTATAGACTTTGAATACAAACTAAAAGCCTATAAAAAAGAAGGGTGAGATGAGAGACTTTGGGTAACATTCTGCTGCCAACATGGAAGGACATCAGTGCCTGCCCAACAGAGATCCAGCTTGTCCTTGTGCCTGGCTTTCCTGGCCAGTCAGCCGCCACAAGCTACGAACCCAAGCTACAAAATCAAGCTATGAACTTAAGCTATCTTCAGGACTGGTAACTATGCAGCAGCTGCAGAACACCTGAGGAATGTGGGTTTGTGTGTGTGAATGTGTATATGTGTGTGTGTATAGGTATTAGGTATAATGTGAATGTGTGTGTGTATGTATAGGTATTAGGTATAATGTGTGTGTATAAGAATTAAGATATTAGTTATTAGTCATAAATTGTTATCATAATAAATGTGGCATCTTTGCCTTGTCCCCTTTAATAAGATCCTGCTAGTTTTTACTGGTCTAATATAATTGGTATAACACAACCTGAAGGCCCCAGTTCTTTTCCAAAAGGAATTTTAAAAGATCCTGGAAATATTTCTGTTGTTCAGTTTTGTGAAAACTTATTTTTACAAAATCTCAATATTTTGGACCATACTGGAGTTGACAGTATCTATTTAACTCAAGTATCAGAGAGGCAGCCGTGTTAGTCTGTAAAAAGCAAGAAAGAATCCTGTGGCACCTTATAGACTAACAGATGTATTGGAGCATAAGCTTCCGTGGGTGAATACCCACTTTCTCAGACAAGCTTATGTTCCAATACATCTGTTAGTCTATAAGGTGCCACAGGACTCTTTGTTGCTATTTAACTCAAGGTTTTTGTTACAACTTATCAAAAGTACCAGTCATGTTTTTAAAAAGAAAATTTTATTAAACTGAGTGATGTGCTCAGGAAAAGGCCTTTTTTCATATGTATTGCACCAGATATGACTTTTTACAACATGTAGTGTTCCAGAAATACTTACGGAAACATCTTTCAGATTTTTTTCATATGAGAAATCACAGCTTTCCACATTTTCTTCATCTTTAGAAACATCAAAGTTGTACATATTGGCTGGGCCTGCTCCCAATACTAGTGCTTTCCTCAGTTCTTCAACATACTTCTCCCTTTCCATTTCCATGTCATCAGCCTCCTTAGAAATCTCAGCTTCAGACACTGGGGAGAGAGGAGGAAACTGGAGAAGTCTAAAAAAAACCAACACTTTAATTCTGGAAATATATACTAATATTAAAAGGAAGTTATTATTAAAAACTATTTAAAAAGGTAAACCAAATTACTATTTTTAATTAAAACAAACATCTCTGAATGTGGTTTATTACCACTTTATCCCAACTCTTTTGCTTAGCTAGAGTAATGATACATTAACTTTTCAACAGCAAAAGAGAGCTCTGAATAACTTTATATGTTGTCTTGTATCCCACAAATTTTCCTTGGAGGAGGGGGAAGGTTCTTCCAAACTCCTAAGAGATGATGGCCTTCACTACACTTATTTCCTCTCCTCACATGTTCCTTATTACCTTCTCCAAATTTAAACTTTGCAGCCATTACCAATTTAATGTCTCTCAATTCAAAATAAAGGGGTATCACTAGAGACAGGTGAACCAATTCTTATTGGGTCAAATCCAAACCAGCTGAAATCAAACGGCAGAATTTCTATTGGCCTCAATGTGCTTTGGATGAGGCCTCTTGTGAAAATACTATTTCCTTTTTCTAAAACACTTAGGGACTACAAAGGTTCAAGAAAGGAGAAAACCCCCTCACAGGACTGAAGCCAGCAACTCCTTTCCTGTTCAGGCTAGACATGAGTTCCTATGTACTTCTTTCCTGTCTCCTTCCTCCCTCCCTACCCTTGCCCCATAAATGGAAAGACCAGGTCACCAGGCTTCATCCCTTCATCTTGCTAAGATTACCCAAGCACATTAACTCCTACCAGAATCTGACTACCCTAGCTTCTGCTTATTCTCCTCTTCTGTCTTCAAAATCCATTGCAGGCTGCAGTTAACTCTCTATTGGGCTCAAGCACCTCCCACAGTGAATTCCCTCACACCCTTGAGCTTTAACCAGCCCCAATTTCATTCCACACTAAAATGTGACAAAGGATTATGGAGGCATTGAACATGATGCTCCTCGTGAGAGATTTCAGGTACAAATATTTTGGGGTTTTAAAAATATAGCAATGAGATTTACAGTAATTATTTGCAATGTGATTGTAATTGACTCTCCACAATGGGAAGCTCTCCCTAGAGTCCTGCTGCCAGCAGAGAAGGAATATGCACAGACCTCTGCTCCAATTGTCATGAAGTTATTACGGGTGTTTAGAATTTCTCTTGAAACAAAAATCTATGTATGTGGCTGTTTAGAAACAATAACACTTTCCTTAAATGATTCACATCATATCTGTCTTCATAAAATATGCATCTGTTTTCTCTTAGTTTTTCATTTCTCACTTGTTAGCATCTACCTTCAGCATCAGTAATAGTCGGATCCAAGCCTCTCTGCAGCCATATGAAAATAATTCAGATTTTATCATTCTATTAAAAAATGTTTTGCAGAGACTAATTTCATCAAATAGCAAGAGTCTGGTTTGAGTTCTAATAGTGTAATTTTTGTTGGAGTGCAAGATCTATTGTCGAGCCAGATTTCTCTGTACTCTATTGTAAAAGGATGTATAAGGATTCAAATGGAGGAGAGGAAAAAAAAATGCACCACACTTTTTTTAAACAGTATTCCACCTGGGTCAGATCTAGCCTTATTCTTAGGCTATCAATGATCTATGCTCTTTATTGGGTTCACAAGTATTTCACTTTCCAGTTACAGCATCAATCTTCTGCAGAACATGATAGATTGACATTTTTCTCCATTTGGGACTGAAGGACTGCCCAATATTTGAGATAATGAGGGGGGAAAGAAGAGCGATAGCTTGTGTCAGACTGAAATAAGTTCTTAACACCGAAGTGAACCCCCAACTGAAAAATATCTTATGTAGTTCTTTAGTTAACTGTATTTCTTCCTTCCACAAATCTCGTCTTGATGACTGTTTAACCTCAAGAGATATACTTGCATATATATCCTGATCATGCAGATGAAAACAGAAGAGCTTTCCAAGCAAGAAAAACATGTTGAAATTGCCTCATTCTTCTCTTATTTATATTATTGACAACATAAGTAATCTGGTATTGCAGTGGAAGTACTACTCGTCAAATCATCAGTCGTCCAAATGTATAACAGTGGGGGTGAATGGGCAATTATTTGCTCCACACAGAGGCAGACGTATCTTCCCCCACAATTATTTTTAAGCAGTTTTGCACATCATCTTTTTAACATCAGCATTGATAAACATGAGATCACATCCTTCACAGCTAGTTTCAATATTTTCTCTGTGTTTTTTTTAAACACACACACACACACACACACACACACACACACACACACACACACACACACACACACACGCCTACTTTGTGAAGGTGGTAACTATACCTATTTATGCCCTTTGACAGAGTATGGAAAATATGTAGACACTATATATTTTTAAAAATTTTAAGTCACACAATGGATCAGGTTTTCAAACAGAAAGCAGTAATGCATCTTCACAGGTATGCATGCATTAAGTGGAGATTTGCACACAAGAAAGCTAGATAGGGATCTATTTACCAGATGTGCAAATCAATCATTTTTGCATACATATACATTTGGTCATGAATATTTGCACAAATAAAGGCATTTTCTGACTGAAAATCAGATCCAAAATATTTGCAAAAGCTTTGAAAAAAGAAGCATTAGCAAAACTCACAATGACTAATAACAGTAATGTGTTTCTTTCTTTTGCACTTGTAATGGGTTAACTCCATGTCCTACAGAAGCTACTATCTATTTAAACAGAGTGAATTTGTAAATTCTGCTTGGAGACAGGAAAATGAAGTTAAAACACATCAAAGTAAGTAGTTCAGAGATAGCAGAGGAAGGACTGCCTAGGTTCTGTTTTGCTCAGTATGACCGGAACAAAACGTACTTGAGAAATTACAGAATTTACACTTTTAGTAAGGTCCAGGTAAAAACACAAGGACCTTTCAACACTAAGTTTATAGAAAGGAACCTCACCAGGATGATCATGCAGGCATGGGGAATAACTGATATCATGTAGTCTCAATAAGGTTGAGTTTGCCCACCATTTTAGGAAAACATCTAATATAAGTCTATAGCACCATTTTATGCTTGTAAAATCTGGTATAAGGCAGGTCAGCCATTAAAGCCAAAGTCCATGGTGCACACAAAAATAGTGGAGGGATGGGGAACCAGGACTGAGAATGCATTAGTGCTATAGCTGCACTGAATAGGACACAAAAGCAGGGGGAAAAGGGAAATGGAACATATTATCCTTTTTCTCACTGGTGGCTGTACCTGTGACATGAAGCTAACTCTCTTTACCAGCTGAAGTCCCCTGCACAAGGAAAAGTTATCTGTTCTGTAGGAAGCTTGAGCTCACAGGTATACAACTGGTCAATAATACCCTTCATCAGGCTAGCCGGGATCATATTAAATATTCTTTAGTACCAGGGTATCACTGGTTCATAAAATAAAATAGCTACCTGTCATAACTATAAAGGGAAGGGAACAGCCCTCCTGTGTACAATACTATAAAATCCCTCATGTCCAGAGACACCAAAATCCTTTTGCCTGTAAAGGGTTAAGAAGCTCAGGAAACCTGGCTGACACCTGACCCAAAGGACCAATAAGGGGACAAGATACTTTCAAATCTTGGTGGGGGAAAGGCTTTTGTTTGTGTGCTCTTTGTTTTGTTGTTGTTCGCTCTTGGAACTAAGAGGGACCAGACATCAATCCAGGCTCTCCAAATCTTTCTGAACCAGTTTCTCATGTTTCAAACTTATAAGTAACAGCCAGGCAAGGCATGTTAGTCTTATTTTTGTTTTCTCAACTTGTAAATGTTCCTTTTTGCTGAGAGGATTTTACCTCTGTTTGCTGTAACTTTGAACCTAAGACTAGAGGGGGTTCCTCTGGGCTATATGAATCTGATTACCTTGTAAAGTATTTTCCATTCTGATTTTACAGAGATGATTTTTACCTTTCTTTCTTTAACTAAAAGCTTTCTTTTTAAGAACCTGATTGATTTTTCCTTGTTTTAAGATCCAAGGGGATTGGATCTGGACTCACCAGGAATTGGTGGGGGAAAGAACGGGGGATGGTTAAGTTCTTCTTGTGTTAAGATCCAAGGGGTTGGATCGGTGTTCACCAGGAACTTGGTGAAAAAGCCTCTCAAGGCTACCCAGGGAGGGGAAGGTTTTGGGGGGAAAGAGGTGTTCCAAACACTGAGGAATCTGGATGGTGGCAGCGAACCCAGATCTAAGCTGGTAGTTAAGCTTAGAAGTGTTTATGCAGCTCCCCACATCTGTACCCTAAAGTTCAAAGTGGGGGAGGAACCTTGACACTACCAAATAAACAGGGATGAAATTAATCTCAAGTAAAACAAATAAGGTAGCCAAACAATGCTTATGGAGGCATTTAAAGAGTTCCAGGTGGGTCTTCTGCAGGGGCGGCTCTAGACATTTTGCCGCCCCAAGCACAGAGGGTCCGCTGGTCCTGCGGCTTCAGCGGACCTCCCGCAGGCGTGCCTGCGGGAGGTCCACCGAAGCCGCGGGACCAGCGGACCCTCTGCAGGCAAACCGATGAAGGCACCCTGCCTGCCGCCCTAGCGGTGACCGGCAGAGCGCCCCCCGCGGCTTGCCGCCCCAGGCATGCGCTTGGAGTGCCTTGCCTGGAGCCGCCCTTGGTCTTCTGGCATTACTCTACTCACCTTAGCATGATAGGAGTTTCCCTCTGTCTTACACTCGAGAAACAAGACTCAAAACTGAGAATTCTTAAGTGATGGTATCTTTAAAGAATTCCATACAGATATTATATACACCATCTTCACTTACAGTAAAGGACAATGGCAGACTATAGTATTTTATAAGTATTGCAGCACTACAGGAAACAATCATATACAACAATGATGAATACTATAGGTAAGTCTATAAATAAGCAAAGCAATGCTGTGAACCATGCATGGCAAAGAACTGGGTATAAAATAAAATAAAAGTTAAACTTTTAAATTCAGTTTTGGTGAATTAAAAAAGGAAGACAAGCTTAGATTTTCTAGATATGAAAGAAAGCAAAAAGGAAAGAAAACAGAATTAAACAGAATATAGCTCAACATCCCTGCAGATTTTAATGCACAATAAAATAAATTTGATGAATCAATAATTCCTGTGATGGATATTGTGTACTGTTGCTTATTAAAGCATAATTAACAGCTAATAAGACATGATGAAGTTGACAATTTTTTTCATTTAACCTCTTAGCTGAGCTAAATTAAAACAAAATACTCTGCTGTAAAAGTTTCAAGATCTGTATTTGTAGCTCAGCACACAAGACCTTCTGGGAACACAATTCTTTTTTATTTGTTTTACTTGGTTTATATCTTTTGTAACAACAACAACATTTTGGGGGGGGGGTTTCAACCTATTGATAGAGACTTTAATGTACAGAAAAAGCCAAATCATGGTGCCATGTACAAAGTTAGAATAAAAAAATGCCTTTGTGTGCCAGAGTACATTTGAGAGAGAAAGAGAGAGAGACACAGACAGACAGAAAAGCTGGGAAAAAAGGGGGACAAAATCCTCCCAATTCAAGGGCATAATTTGGTGCAACTGCACAGGTGGCCATAGCCAGTGCAACCCAGTACCCATAGTGATAGTCCAGTGGATCCACGCAGTACACTGGATATGCCTCCAATACTTTCTTGTCTTGCCTGCAAACTACCCACCTCCATGTTCCACTGGAGACCTAAAGGAACCAGCTTTGTATCCTGGATAATGAATTGAAAGTGTTTTTTCCAGATTTTTTAAAGGCATGTTTTAACCAAATTGAGAACATAATTATACAGTCCCTACGAATCAGGAAATATTTCACCAGTTGCTTTTTTCCCCAAACAAATTCTTATACTTTGCACAACATAAACACCATTTCTAAATGTTCATAGTAGCAACTGCTATAGTTAGTTTATATATGAAATTCTATAACAACCCTCTTTTTCAACTGTTTTAAATTTTTTTCAAAATCCTGTTTTATATTAAGGTAGCAGTCACAATATGCTAGGCATTATACAAACTAAGACCCAATCCTACAGTGACTAACCTTGCACATGTGGGCAGTCCTATTGAAGTCAATAGAACTACTCATGCGTTACATTAAAGCACGTGTAAGTTTTTGTAGGATCAGGGATATATAGCAAGACAGTCTTCACCCTACAAAGCTCACAATCAAATACAAATGACAAACAAAGGATGGGGGAAAGGGATAAAATTTACAATCCAAAAATGTTTTTCTTAAGTTTTAAATTGTACCCAACAGCCCACAGCCTAGCCATTATTAGCTGGCTGCTTTCTTATAAATATTGCAGTGGAAGTGGGTCTTGATGAGGAATTTAAAGGAGGCTAGTGTAGTGGCCTCACATGTTTGTTCAGGATGGACAAGGGACAGTATGGAAGGAGGTCTGGACATCAGAAACAGAGGCCAAGTGCTTGTCAACATTGGCAGAGTGTGAAGGGGAAGACATGCCACAAGAGACAAGTGGGATAAGCAGAGAGGGGCAAGAAAAAAAAATAGGTAAAGAAATTTTGTTTTCAACTTTAAAGTGATTATTTAAAATAATGATCTGAAGATTGAGGAAACAAGGTACAGTATTATTGAGGAATGAGTCATCACCAAGAATATACAATTATTATTTGTGGGCTATAATAAAGGGATCAATGGGATTTTATATTTGTATATCAGAGCTGTAAAAGCAACAGGAAATCTTGAGTTTTTTTCGAGAAATGTAAGTTATAAATGGAAAGTCTCTATAGATCAGTGGTTCTCAAACTTATTTGATTGCAACCCTCTTTTTTGTGTCTGTAGTTGCTTATTCCCCCCGCCCCCAAACACATATACCACCGCCCAGCTCCGAAGGCAGAGCAAAGAGCAGCGGCTGCTAGTGGGCATCCAACTCTGAAGGCAGCACCGTGCCAGCAGCAGCGCAGCAGTAGCGGTGGCAATGTGAAATATTTAATATCACTTTTCATAGCAGATTTTAACACCCCATTGCTATCCTTACTTCTGCGCTACTGCTGCTGCCAACCAAGGTGATGGATTGGGGAGGGTGAGGGATGTTGAGTCCAGGGTGGCGAGGCTCCAGCTGTACCCTTTATCCCACCCCCCAACTCCTGGGTATGCACATTTTCTGCACCAGCCCCAGCCACCCAAGGCTGACAACCAGAGCACTTGTAAAAAAGCACACAGTTCACAGTTGGGAGGCCCACCCCATAGTTTGAGAACCACTGCTATCGATCCTTTAGTCCACCTTCAAGTCAATACAATATTGGGTCATACAGTACATTTTGTAGGACTTTTGTCAAGTTTCTCTATGGTTTTACATTTCTTAAACAGTGAGGCTTCCACCACTTTTCATCATCACACTAGATCCGTAAGAACTAGAAAAGACCAATCCTTCAGCAACTCTTACTCGTTTCCTGACTTGGCTTGCCAAGCACAATATCCCACAACATGAGAAACTGAAGGGATTTCCTACTGTTAAAAAAATAAAACAATCTGACCACTGCTCTCTCCCTCAAGCAAATAGCTCCAAAACAGCTGAAATCTGAAACTTCGAAGTTGAGATGTGAATAGTCTTGAATATGCTTCACTCACTTTGAAAGATGGTCTTAAACAGTTATTAATTTCTGAAAATGCAAGACTAAGCATGTGCAGTAGAAAATCTTACACTGTTAGCTGTGCACATAAAGGGTGAGGTCGTGCACATGCAGTTAACTGTGCTATTTAGTTAAGCGAAGTTTCAAGATCAACTGCTGAAGCAAAAGAACACTGAAATCTTGAGAGGTTTAAAAGTCTCAAAACAAGGCATGTTGTTGCCTGTTTCTGCAGCAAACAGCTTAGCTTTGGAATAAGGATAACACAGCCACATTCATAGCTACACAAAACAACTCATTCTAGAGCAAAGGGATGATAAGCTCAACTAGTGTAACCAGTGGAGCTTGTAATATAAATAAGATAAAGTTTTCTGGATTCCTCCTTGTTGTCCACTTTTTTTCTTAAAACAAATCAGGAAAACTAGTTGCAAAAAGCTAGTCTCAGTGCAAACAAAATGTAAAACTAAGCTGCTGCTGGAACAGAGGTGGTTTCCACCTGATCCCACCCAATTGACACAACAGCACAAGGAGTTCAATTTAGCTCCCTTTCGACTCAGCGAAAGAACTAGAAAGCCAATAGGAGTCAATCAGAATTGGACTAGCCCTAGGAGAGGCAGACAAAGACCACTTGCGCCCTGTGTTTTTCTGGTGCTGATGCTGGACTGTGTTTTTTCTTCTTTTGACATAGTGATGTCAATGATCCCATCCTTCATGAAGTGCCTATACGACAGGTCTGTCAGATGAAAAATGTTAAATTGAAAACAAAGGGATAGAAATGTTCTTCTATAGTCTCCTTCTATTGTAGTCATGTTAGGTTTTACTTAAAACAACAGTAGGTGAACACAAATACAAGTATGACTTTAAGTTGGCGGTCTCCCTTAATATAAAACAAATTTCAAAAGCCAAAAATATTGGAACAATCGCCAAATGCCTAATTAACAACATCAAAACAAAGCAAAAGGACACTGATGTTTTTGAAATATATTTTGGCCATCCTTGCAGGGATCCTTTCATATGTAATCTGTATGAGTAGCCAGTCCACAATATTAGCAAATACTGCTTTTTAACTTGTGCAACAACTTCTAATTATGTTTAAAAAAAACTTGAAATATTTCATATTTCAACAGAGGATTTAATTAAATGAAGATAAACATTAAAATAAGCCTGGTTTCATATGGCTAGAGTATAATAATTTAGTCTGAAAAGAAGAAAAGAGTCAGAAAAATAGTATTAAAGGAGAAGACTAATTAAGTATGTCTATTTACTTGTTCATGATGGAAGAGCGAAATGGACACACAATGGAATTAAAAAGGCCACATAAGAACAACATAAACAGACAGAAAGAAAGTCTACATGGAACACACACAAAAACTGTATTGTGGCAGTGAGTTTTGGACATCACCGAGTTAAATAGCTTAGTAAGATTTCCAAAAGGATTAACCACATAAATTTGTATAGCCAAATTTTTAATAGATATCCACTGAGTTTTAGTGCCTTAGTTTTTGGGAGCCCAACTTGAGATACCTTAGATGTGATTGTCAGACAAGTTGAGCACCCATAAATCCAACTTCAGTGAATAAGAGCTGAGAGTGCTCAGCACTTCTAAAAATACGGTCCAAAGTGTTTCAAGGTGGTCAGCTAAACACTGAGACACCAAAAACCAGTAGTCACTTTTGACAGTTTGACTATACATAAATAAGAGCAGCAAATGCAGAAATATCAATTAGAAAAAAATTGCATGGGTATCGGTTCACATGATTCAGGACAAAGTGTTAGGAAACACTTTTCCCAGGAAATACTATCCACCTCTATGAGCTCTTCACTTGCCCATCCCAAACTGCCTCTCTCCAAGACGTGTTTAGTCCTAACAGAAATGCTTTTGATCAGTTAAATAACGGACAGTTCTTCAGGAAAACACCAGTATTTTCTTCTCTCACCGTGCATAAATGGTACATACACCTCTCAATTAGGTTTGGGGCAGAACAAACACAAAGCTATTTTTTTTCCATTTGCAGATCAATTTCAGGAAAAGCAATAATGTACAATTGATTCATCTCCTACCCCTTTCTCCTCTTACACATATACTGTGACTTCTGCATTCAACTACATTTAATAACTAATAGCGTTAAGAGATCATCTGAAAAGACTTACACACATAGTTCATGAACTTTATACAGTAACTCCTCACTTAACGTTGTAGTTATGTTCCTGAAAAATGTGACTTTAAGGGAAACGATATTAAGCGAATCCAATTTCCTCATAAGAATTAATGTAAATAGGGTTAGGTTCCAGGGACATTTTTTTTTGCCAGACAAAAGGCATTATATACATTTTAAACAAGCAATTTAATACAGGTATAAGTTTTAAACAACTTTAAAGAAACAATTTAATACTACAATCATCACTGCTGAGTACGAAGCTTGGCTGAGGTGGTGGAGTCAGAGAGCGGAAGAGAATGGATTGTCCGGCTACTCCACTTGCTGTTCTGGCAAGCACAGGCACTGACTTTGCCAGGGACAGGGGGCTCAACCCTCAGCCCATCCACTCCACCCCTTCCCCCAAGCCCCGACCCTTGACCCGCCTCTTCTCCCCCCGCCTCCTCCCCCTTTACTTTGTGCCTGCGTTCTTGCTTGTCCCTCTCCCTCCTGCCTCCTAAACACCGCAAGCCAGCTGATTGCTGCGGGCAGGAGGCAGGGGGGCGGGGGAAGGAGCTGATCTGCAGGGTCTGCCAGCTGTGGAGAAAGCAGACAGCCAAACAACATCATAGTGGAGCGTTACACAGCTTTAAATGAGGACGTTCCCTAATTGATCAGCAATGTAACAATGAAACAACATTAACCGGGGAAGACTTTAAGTGAGGAGTTACTGTAATTCACAGATGAAATTAGCTTGTCATATTTGTTCAAAGAGATTGAGAAGTTGCTGTGTCCTGGGGTAATGTCACAGGAAATTATATTACTGGGAAAAATATAAACAACTATCGTATAGCCATGTGTTAAATTAACTAGTATTTGTTTTGACAGTTGAGTCTTTACAAAGATTTCAAAGATAGATTTGAACAAATCCCGTGACCCTCCTTCCTTCCTGACTAGATAGAGGGGGAATCTGGAAGCTTTCTTCTGATAGAACATGTGGTCACAGAAGAAGTTAAGAATCACTGCTCAAAACCCAATGGAAAAGAGTGTATATTTAAAAAAAAAACAAACATCTTTTCATCTTTTGTTTTCAATATTACCTGTCCCAGTCCATGCTGACTGACCATCGCTAAGCGTTATAATGAAGCCAGTGCCTAGGTCTTCTTCCCAAGTGACTTGTAGAAAATATATTGTGCTTGGCTCAGAAACTGGATAAATTCTGCTCACTTTTTTCTCCATTCTTTAGTCACCTGTTTTGGAAACAAAAGAAAGTAATCTTGTGTTTATTCCATCACACAACAGATGAATTCCCAGCTGCCCATTGAAGGCAGCTTAAAGATCACCTTGCACTACCAGAATAGCACAAACGAAATTTAGTAGAGTTGAGGAATTAGCCTTTAAAGTTTAAGGGCACATGAGATTCCAGATGAGCGTTTGCTTTGGATTCAGGTCTCTGTTGCCAGGGAAGGCTTGGACATGGAGGACACCATGCAGGGAGCAGTAAAAGTATAGCAGTGGGTTAGAGGACAAGGTGCCAAAGCAAAGGAGACAAGATTAGAAAGTGCCTCCAAGAATAGACCTCAAGTCCATTTCTCCTTGATCCACATTGTTCCCAGTAAAATAAAACCACAAAACTCTAGACCAACCCCAACTTCAGTTTGGTACTTCACAAGAAAAGGTTCTTTTCTTTGGATCCAGACTTCTCTCTTAGGCCCCTTCGGCCCCTCAGGTCCATTATCACCAGCCACTAACCTAACATACCCCAAAACAAGCCACCTGCATTTGCACAGCATAACTGATTAAGGGGACCAGGTGTCCAGTTTTCAACCGGAACACCTGGTCGAAAAGGGATCCTGGTGACTCTGGTCAACACCACTGACTGGGTCGTTGACTGTCCGGTTGGTGGTGCCATGCAGTGGGCTGGCATGCTCCCTGCTAGCCCCTGCGCTGCATGACTCCCGGGAAGCAGCCAGCATGTCCTCCCTTAGGCTCCTACGTGTAGGGGCAGCCAGGGGGCTCTGCATGCTGCCGCCACCCCAAGTACCACTCCTGCAATTCCCATTGGCTGGGAACCACAGCCAGTGGGAGTTGCGGGGGTGGCACCTGCGGATAGGGCAGTGCGCAGAGAGACGTGGCCGCACCGCTGCATAGGAGCCAGAGGTGGGACATGCCACCACTTCGAGAAGCTGCTTGAGGTAAGTGCTGCCCAGAGCCTGCACTCCTGACTCCCTCCCAGACCCTAACCACCTCCCCCAGCCCTGATCCCCCTCCCTGAACCCCTCAGTCCCAGCCCACAGCACCGTCCTGCAACCCAAACCCCTCATCCCTAGCCCCACCCTAGAGCCTGCACTCCGAACCCTCAGTCCCCCACCCCATGTCCCAGCCCTAATCCCCGTCCTGCACTCTGAACTCCTCATTTCTGGCCCACTCCAGAGCCCCACACCCCCAGCTGGAGCCCTCACTCTCTACTGCATCCCAGCCCAAGTCAGCCTGGTGAAAATGAATGAGTGAGTGAGGGTGGGGAGAACAAGCAACAGAGGGAGGGGGAATGGAGTGAGCGGGGTGCGGAGCCTTGGAGAAGGGGCGGAGCAAGGGCGTTCAGTTTTGTGCGAGTAAACAGTTGGCAACCCTACATCTGATGCCAGAGAAATCTGCCAAAGGTAGCCATGAAATCCTGGTCACGTATACTTTAGTTTTTAAGTTTTCCAAACATGGATGCAGCTAGCCAATAAAGTTTTTTGTGCCAACTTGATTTTACCTTTCAGAGCCCCTCGTATTTAAAACCTATGAAATTTCCAGAGAAAACTTGTTTAAAATAATTAAAATTGAAAGGATGCTAAGATTTACTACAACCAAAATACAACCAAAAACATTTAAATCTTACTACCATAAAAAGAAAAAACAACACACCTTAAGTGTCAAAAAGTCTGGAAATGCACAGTTAAGATATATAGGCAATTCCCTACTGCCATATAATAACTGAACATTCACCATTACCCAAATGTACATCATCTGGAATACGGTCACTAAAGAGCCAGTGTTCTATTGGATGGAATATTGCCATTTAAAAGAATGATACCAAGCTCGGCTGCAAAACAGAAGTTACAGTGGATAGCAGCAACAGCAAAGGGAATTTAAAAATGAAACGAGGCTGAAGCTGCAGCTTCAGGAAACGTACTTTATGATACTGTGGTGGGTTTTACAGCCCAAAACAAAAACAACCTAGTAGTCTGCACTTTACTTGAGACCTTTTAAAATTCACATTTATTTATATATCGTTGATATACAGGTCTTTATTATTTCTCAGCTGCCTGGTATATTAAGTATAGTATTTAGGCTTGCTATACTTATGTTCCTACCAAAGAGAGCAGACTCAGGCCTTACTGATTTTGGGATTATATAGACATTCACTAACATTGCAAAAGCCATGGAGCCATGTGACAAGGCAGTGGCACTATGTAGAGCAATGGTTCTCAACCTGTGGCCCATATGACATCCTCAGGGCCATACAGATAGTATTGGATGTGGCACACAATGGTAAATAGTTGAGAACCACTGATGTAGAGCCTAACCTCACAACACAAATTATACTTGCAGGTAACAGGAGTAGTCTGCACGGGATGCGGAACACCTGCATCAGGGACGTCATATGTGCTAAAATGCTCTATCAAGCCTTCAGTTTTAGGAGATACAAGAAGTTATTGTGGTTGATTTCAGCTTAGTCCCCCAGGGGACTGTATTCTACATTAGAAACCCAACAAAAGATGTGGGATAGTCTTTGATCAGAGGTTCAGACCTAAGTTTGAATTGAGATGTAATCACTGCTCTTACTCTGCAGGACAATCTGACCGGAAGTAGGAGGTAGTTTTAACTCCAGTTGCCTGCACTGTATCTGACCTTTGTTCAAGTATGTATCTTAAAGCAGCTAGAAATGCCATTCCCTTGTCCTAACACGTGTAAAGTATTCATAGAAAAATGAAACATAGGAATCTTAGATTCATTACTGGTGCATAAACAAGTATTAATACCTAGAAAACAATCCCCTTGCCAGTAAGGTACCTTGCCAATACCTTGGCGATAACGTACCTTTCCACACCTGCTAAGACTGAGTAGTTGATCTTCAGAGTCCTTAACTCATTAATTTCAATACCAAATAAGTTCCAAGAGCTAATCAAACTATGATCATACATAGATACTTAGCTAAATCAATTAAATATTAAATTCAGTTGTTTATATTTTCTCTACACAGCAATAAGACAATACACTGTAAAAATGTTTTGTACAGCACTGATACGAAAGCCTACAGTTGTTTGTCATTTCTGACAATACTCTGAATAGCTGGTTTTGCCAAAAAAAAAAAAAAGTTGAGATGACCTGGGCAGGGCTTAAAAAAGGGACTATCCTGGCCAAAACAGGACGTATGGTCATCCTATTTATAAGTTCTGGTTTTGAATTTTTCTTTATTCCTGTATTTGCCAAAGCAGAGAAACACCTCTGTAGCTTGCTAAGGACATATGTTTACATTTTAAACTGAAGAAAATAAACTCAGCTCATTGTATGAGATATTCAAAAAGAGGTGTATAGACATGCCTGGAGCTTTTTATACAAAAAGATAGCCTGAACTCTGATCTTAAGTCCTATGGCCCTCAGGAAAACTCTGGCTGAATAACTGTGTGGGCACTTTATTTAATATGATTAATTACCAAGCAAAAACCTTGAAACAATGGTGTTACTAATAAAATCCTTGTAATGAACAGTGGTGATAAATTATATAATCTGGGTAGAGTCAGATGAGAAAGATGTGGTTAATTCTGACTGTAAAAACAAGTGTGGACAGAAATTATGCCCTCTGATATAAGCCATTGAAGACACTCTGCCCTACCCCAGCAACTCAGCCATCTTTTACTTTTCCTTCCACATCCCCCTTTCTCTCAGTGTGCCACACAGATAAGCCCAATAGAAATACAACTAAAGTCAATGGCAAAACTCCCACTGACTTAAATGGCACCAATATGTCACTTATAAGTCACCTGGCTAGCTCAGTCAGTAAAGCATCAGACTTTTATTCCGAGGTTCCAGAGTTCAAGTCCCTGATGAGGCACTGTGCGTTTCCCTCGTTGCATGTCCCAGGAGCTAAAAAAGTTGTCTCTTCAGAGCCCTCCTAACAT
Organism: Gopherus evgoodei; assembly: GCF_007399415.2. Classification (NCBI taxonomy): domain Eukaryota; kingdom Metazoa; phylum Chordata; order Testudines; family Testudinidae; genus Gopherus; species Gopherus evgoodei. The sequence continues at coordinate 83,642,333 of NC_044327.1, forward strand.
TACTAGTTTGCCAGAAGCTGGAGTGGGCAGCAGGGGATGGATCACTTACTTGGTCATTGCCTGTTCTGTCCATTCCGTCTGGGGCACCTGGCATTAGCCGCTGTCAGAAGACAGAATACTGGGCTAGATGGACCTTTGCTCTGACCCAATATAACTGTTTTTATGTTCTTACACCAGATTATTACACTACCATGTACATCGTTATTTAATGTGGCCTAGAGATTTCCATCGGGGTTACACCTGCTGGTAAAAGATCTGAATTTTACCCATTTCTACCTGTTAGGTTCAGTGTAAGCAAAAGGGGTCAGATCCATCCCCAGTACAGTTCCACTGATGGTACCCATTCATTGCTCTGGCCTTCTTAAGGTAAACATATTTTATATTTAAATCGAAAACAGTTACCCATTTAGCAATCCAATTGCTGTTTAACAATTCCTCATTTTGAAAATTCCACCATGCTAATATAGTGAGCAACTAAATGGAGAATATTAGTTGTTACAATAATTTGCATTCAGAGACGATTGATAAGGTTCACAATGAATCACACATATTTTCAGCCACGAGATTTCCTATGCAGATCCACACAGACCATGAGTGGGGAAAAAAAAACAGTGGGCAGACTTATCAGTGGGCAGACTTTAGTTATTGATGGATGAAAGCATAGTGAGTTTTGGTATTTATGTTATAGACTGGTCAAGAGAACCTGTTACTACAGTAAGAACTGAGGCACACTTGCAAAATAGTGAGGAAGCTACCGCAGTGTTCATCTGCCCTCTGCCAAAATATTTCCTCAAAGAACAAAACAAAAACAAACAACGTTAAGAGTGTTCACTTAGGAAGAGTGGTGATTTGGGGAGGAGGGACAGTCTAGTGGCTCATTAACCACACTGGGATTTAGAAGATCCAGATTCTGATTCTGCCAGAAATTACATTGAGTGACTTTGAGCAAATCACTTAATGTGTCTTTGCCCGAGTTCTCTATCTGTAATAAAGTGAGGACAAGACTATTTCTTTTCTCTCAGCCTTTGAGTGGCCCTTTTCTTGGCTGGGGCCTCTAGGCACTATTGAAATACAATTAATAATAATTAGATAAGACAATTTCTTGACTCTATATAAATCAAAGGCTAATTTCCATTCTCTTTAACCCCTCTTCGCCCTGCCACTATTTCTGAGAAGATTGATTCCTTCCCACAAAGGCCAATAAGCTTGAGCTACATAGTATATTCACCACTACAGCGTTAAAAATCAAAATAAATGTTGTGGCTCTTTATTTTATAGCAAGAGTAGTCCATACCCTATGTATCAGAGATTACCATTGCAGATTGCTTAACTTTGCAAAGGAGAAAAGCACCAGTCTTGCATGGAGCTCCTTGTGGGTAAAAGTGTGCCCACATGAAGCCCTACTGCAAGAGCAAGAGTCTGCCCATTGCATGAGTGGGATCTATGAGCAGATGAGAAAAGAAATTAAGACTGCATTGCAGAGTATATTTCCACTCACCTTTCTTTTTACACATGTCGAATACTAGATAAAACTTAATTATTTTTACAAAATCTACCACAGTGAATTAGCTAGAGTACAATACATGAAGCCCATTGTACTCTAGCTAATGCACTGTGGTAGATTTTGTAAAAATGAATTGTACTCTAGCTAATGCACTGTGGTAGATTTTGTAAAAATAATTAAGTTTTAACATGAGACCTAATTACCAGCACTGTGCTATTACAGATATTGCAGTTGTTTTCCACCTTGCAGCAAGAGTTAGTTAGAATTAGGTTTGCACATTAATAAAGTGACAATTAATTAGATTCATTTTCGTACGTTAATAGGTAAAAAATATGAATATATGGCACACACTAAATGACTATCAACATCTAATCACCCAGTTACTAACAATGATCATAATCATAAAGAGAAAAACAGACAAAAAACTAGGTTTTCCAGAATATTCTCTCTTTCTCTTTCCTTTCCTTTGAGCCAAGCACACAGACAATTGTATACTACCTCAGCTGACCTATAAAACTAACTTATTGGAACCAATAATTCAGGGAGAGGAAGCTTCAAAAGTTTACAGCTGTGTACCTAACTGCCTGAATCTTATGAATTAGCTAGATACTCACAGGGCCACAGAACTGTCTCCTTGACAACCCTAAAACAACGTGAAGCCCCTTTTTACTTTTAAAATCCCCCTTCCTAGACAAAATCTCTTAACCCCAATCTCTTTATCTCCTTACTGTATTCCCTCATCACCTAACATCGTTCCACATAGCAAGCCTAGGTCGCACTGCACACATCTATGTTCTAATCTGAAGGACATATCTACCAATCCTTGCTAGAGCTTCTGCCCAAAGGGTATCAATGGGTGAAAGCAGGTTATGTTGCTGAAGTCTGGGGCTCTGAGAAGAGAAGATTCTCTCAAGGATATTCTTATTTTAACCGATTAAAATAAAAAGGCTGTAAATATTTCAGTTTAACTGCAAGTTACTGTGCTTGCTTCAAAGGTAAAAAACAGGCAACCACATTTCCTGTTTGATTGATCTCCCTTGTTTTGGGTTGACACAGATCTTGAGCCTGCAATCATCTTCATGTAGTCAAACCCCTGCACCTGCATGGAAATGTAGGATTGGAGCCACGGTGCACTAATTTTTCCATTATTATTACCTTCCATTGCCATAAGTGCAGCAAATATAGGAGAATGGTTTTTTTTTTTAATTCTTTGATTAGCACTAATCTTGCTGAAATCATTCAGTCAGAAGACAATTTCCTATGATTTATAATTAGAGGTGGGTGACATTTTTTCACTAAACTTATTTTTAATTTTGAATATGCACATACAGATCAATCAAACCATGTGTCCCATTTGCTGAAAACAAATAGAACATTTCATTTAGACATTTTCAAACTGAAGTGTTTCAGTTTAAAATGAATTTTTGTTTTGAATTTTACTTCTTTTTTTTTTTTAAGAAAAAGTTTTAAAACCTCAAAACTAAGAAAACCAATATTTTGTTTTTGGTTAAACAAAATAGTTTTTTTAAACTCAAAATGATTTTTTAAACCTCAGATTTTCACCTCAGCCAGAAAAAGGGGGGAAAAAAAATTGCAGCTCCTTTCCCACCAGATCCCTTTCCCAGTTATGAAGAGATCCTGGGTACTGATTTATTTTCTTTTTTAATTTGGGGAGGAGGGATATTCTTTTTTAAAGCACCCTTTATTTTAAAAAAAAATCATTTCAAAATTAAAGTTTTTCTACTTCCTAGCAGTGTTTAAGTGTCCGTGAACAATAAACCCAAAACACGCTTAGTCCCAGCCCTTCTTGTCCCTCTCCTTTCTCTCTAGGAACACGCCTGCCTAGTGTCTCTTCAGTTGCACTTTCAGATTTGTTGCTACTCTTACTGTTAAACACTTTCTTTTAGAGCCAAGAGAAGGGGGGTGATGCAGAACAGCACATGAAAAGGATGCTAATGACCAACCAAACAAAGATAGCTGTCCAATGCACACAAACGAACAGGAAAAAAATTACAAATCTAATTATCTTAGGGGTTACTTGTAACAATGATAGGTTGAAAATATTCAGATGGAAATGTGATTTTCAGTTTCACAGGTTCTGTTTAAGAGTTCCAAGTGATGGGATACCCATTTTTTGCCTGAAGACTATCCTGAAGAGATCCAGTAGATCTCAGTATCAGGAAGCTTTCCCCTGTTGTTCTGCCTAACAGTTTTTTTATGTATCATCCGGCTATTCCTACACAACATTCTACTTATTGCTATTAATTAGTGCTTTTCCATCTTCTAAGTGTTTTGAAAATATCTAACTCAACAATATAAGTTAATAACCATTACAAGATTCAGCCATTAACTGCCTGACTCAGGCTATCTTTAAGTATCTTTCAAAAATCATGTTAATCCTACCATAACACTCCACTGTAACTAAACTATTTTGTAGTTTGTCACTTTTTCATTGTACAATAGAAAAACAATATAGGCCCCAGTCCTGCAAACACTTATACATGTCTTTAACTTCATGCATATAGTCACTTTAGATACACAAGTAGTCCTTAAAGGTATTCCAAGGTACTCCTCATTTCTGGCTGTAACTAACTTTGATGCTAATTGTGCCTCATAATAAGAGTCTGTAGCAATTATGAGATCACATATACCATCACATGGTGGGCCAGACACTCAGCCAGTGCAAATAATCATAGATCCACTGACTTCCGTGGGGCAGAGTGATTTGCAACAGCTGAGGATCTCTCCCTATGACTTCCATGAAACGATTCATATGAGCAAATGTAAGCAAATGCTTATGTGTTTGTAAGAACAAGGCCTTAGCTATTCATTTATTATTTAAAAATGTTAATTATATATGTCACCTGTATTTTAATACCTAAATAAACACTTTGGGGAGAACGGATTAAAAAAATTTAAGAGGTAGTGTAGTGAGAACTGAACTATTAAAACCAGTTTCACCTTTCAGTTCTTCATATATACAGAGAGACAATAATACTGTTTAGAATGCTTAGTATTCCTGATACACTGGTTAGCTGAATAGTGAACTTCTGTACCCTCACAGCTTGATATTGTAATATCCATTGAAGCTTCTCAGAAATGGTTTCATGGAAATATACTATTTTACCGTGCCACTTCGGTTTAAGTTACTGAAATTAGCCCTTTACTATGCAGCATAATAAACATCTATGAGATAATTACAGCCCGAATGGAGTATCTTGGAATGCCTTTAAAGATTCACTAACATTGCTCCTGTAGTCTCTGAATTCACCAGCTCTGTAAAATGAGAACAGTCAGTCTTCTTTTCCTCCCGATTGCTATAAAGAAAAGCTTCAGAAGAACTGATTGATTAGGGCTGTAAGAAAGCCAGTGTTTTGTTCCTAAGGGCACAGAAGGTCGCACTACATCTCAGCACCTCACCATGTAATAGTCAAGGAGCTGAGACAAGCCTGCAGGTGGGGACAGTTGAGTCCCACCCCAAATGTGTAAATCAGTAGTTTTATTGAGGCCAGAACAGTTGAGGATTGAGCTGTTTATCTTTAGCACTTTGTGTCTTTGGTGTTTGGCTTCTATGATCTATATTAGGCAATGTTTCTTTCTAAGGAAAAAAATCAGTCATTGGCTGGTTTGCAATTGGATTGGGGTCTACTTTCTGAACAAACATTGTACACAGTTGCTTCTGAATAAACAAGACACTTTTTAAATTAGTTTACAACGAATTTTGTATGATGTTTTATATAGCAGTAGGGCATGGAGCAGAAGCCAACTCCCCTAGGTCTGTTCCAGCTATCTACAACTATGTCACTGATAACATTTTGAACTTTTGAGCTTTTTATTTTAATTTATGCAGAGCCAGGGCTTCCTCCGCTCCCCTAAATTGCTTTTGCTGCAGGTGTTTTGAAGTACAGCAGCTATGCATGGAAACCTACCTACAGATTAGAAAGAGCTACTGTACATTTCTAATGGAGCAATTAACTTAAGTGCGTTCTCGTTAAGAAAAATAGGCCACTATCTGAAGTGATTTCAGAATAAAAGATTAGCACACAGAGCACAATGCTGTTGAATTCAGTTTGATCCCTGGTGTCACAGTTCAATTTGACCATGGTAGAAAATGAGAGCCTGGATCTGAAATGGGGGAGGTGAGAAATTCTATTGAGTGGTTTAAGAGGGGAAGAGAAGCCCCGATAAAGGGAATATAACCTACATTTATAAATACACTCTTTGGCATTTAAACCAGGAAAGAAAAGCACGTAGATTGCTTTCAGTATTTGTGTTATGCCTGGTCTTCTGATTTTGCAGCACAAGTATTTCTATTGCTTTTAATCAAAGTTTCCATGTTAAACTAAAGGTGATGAACAGAATCTAAGGTTTTAAATAGAGAAATAGAACAAAGGTATAACAAAAAGTCTGTAACTACAATATCTCAATTGATTTACAAAACTTCCCCTAGTCATTAGCAAACAGTTTAAGATATTAGCCTAAAGCAAGAGGAAATTCTTACTTCATGTAAAGTGGCTGGGCCTATAAGTGTCAATAAGAGTAGAGTATTCTTGAAGTATCATCTCTCACAAAACAAGCCCTCCATGCTTTCAGGCAGGATATTGGTTCTGTCTGAAACTCCCTTCAGCTCCAGTTACAGACCTTCAAGTGGAATTTAAACATACTTTTCACAACCAAAGAAGAAAGATTTCAAATGCCAGGATTATTTATTCTTTAGATGAAAAGAGTCAGGGAGGACTTAACTGACAGATTTCAAATTATACTGAACTTAGAACTGAACAGTCCCTCATTTTTACACTGTTCCATATTAAAAGTGCAAAGGGTTTCTTGATTAATCAATAATTTAAAATGCCCCTACAAATGAAAGGAGTAAGAGACAAACGGTACAGCTAGAGATAAAAAGTTAGCTGAATGATTTCTAACCTAGCAGAAGATTTTATTGCTACCATCTAAGGCTTTGATCCTGCAAATTAATCTGTATCAACAGAATTACGTTAATGTGTTCCGTGCAAGCCCAAGAGTCTACCTACCTGGATGCAACTGTAGGATGGAAGCTTTAGACAGAGGTGGATTAGAGATTTGTGGGGTCCTGGGCCAGAGCAAGTGGGAGGCCCCTCCCTACCCCTTCAGTCCCGCCCCCATTCTCCCCGCCATGCTGCTGCCAGGAAAATGGGGTCAGGGCATGGGAGCTTGCCCTGCTCCTCCCAACCCAGTATTCCTGGCAGGGAGCAGGGTTGTGCAAGCCCCCACACCCCAACCCTACTTCCCCCAGGAGCAACAGATGAGGGGAGGGGCAGGGGCAAGCCCCCGAGCCCTGACTTCATTTCCCACTCGGGTGGAGCAGATCAGTGTGCAGGGGTGCCCATTTTTCCAGGGCCTCCCAATTGGCCGGGGCCCCTGGGCATGGGCCCATTGACCCACTGACTAATCTGCCACTGGCCTTAGATAGTACCAGCTGAGGATCAGAGAGGTCACTGACAGATCATAAACACACACACAGTTTTGCACAACTTTCCAGGTAAAGTATTTTGGTTTGTTTGCCTTCCCCTGAAAATGAGGCATAAGCCAAAGGCAAAATATCAGACTTTATGAGCCAACTTGATGTGCAAAATTTCCTATACCAGATTTCAAGTATCAGAGGGGTAGCTGTGTTAGTCTGGATCTGTAAAAGCAGCAAAGAATCCTAGCCACCATGGATGTAGAGGCTCTTTACACAAACATCCCACACACAGATGGAATACAAGCAGTCAGGAACAGTATCCCCGATGATGCCACAGCACAACTGGCTGCTGAGCTCTGTGCCTTTATCCTCACACATAACTATTTCAAATTTGATGACAATATATATTTCCAGATCATTGGCACCACTATGGGCACCCGCATGGCCACACAATATGCCAATATTTTTATGGCTGACCTGGAACAACGCTTCCTCAGCTCTCATCCACTCATGCTCCTTCTCTACCTACGCTACATTGATGACATCTTCATCATCTGGACCCATGGGAAGGAGTCTCTGGAAAAATTCCACCACGATTTCAACAGCTTCCACCCCACCATCAACCTCAGCCTGGACCAATCTACACAGGAGGTCCACTTCCTAGACACCACGGTGCAAATAAGTGATGGTCACATTACCACCACCATATACCGAAAACCTACCAACCGCTATGCCTACTTTCATGCCTCCAGCTTCCATCCTGGGCACATCACACGATCCATTGTCTACAGCCAAGCACTGAGGTACAACCGCATCTTCTCTAACCCCTCAGACAGAGACCAACACCTACAAAATCTCCACCAAGCATTCTCAAAACTACAATACCCGCACGAGGAAATAAGGAAACAGATCAACAGAGCCAGACGTATACCCAGAAGCCTCCTACTGCAAGACAAACCCAAGAAAGAAAACAACAGGACTCCACTGGCCATCACATACAGTCCCCAGCTAAAACCCCTCCAATGCATCATCAGGGATCTACAACTCATCCTGGACAATGATCCCACACTTTCACAGGCCTTGTGTGGCAGGCCAGTCCTCGCCCACAGACAACCTGCCAACCTGAAACATATTCTCACCAGTAACTGCACACAGCACCATAGTAACTCTAGCTTAGGAACCAATCCATGCAACAAACCTCGATGCCAACTCTGCCCACATATCTACACCAGCGACATCATCACAGGACCTAACCAGATCAGCCACACCATCACCGGTTCATTCACCTGCACATCCACCAATGTAATTGTCATAAACAGATAGTAGGGGTTAATAGAACAGAAGTACTTCATATCTCTTTTGCCTGTAAAGGGTTAACAAAATCAGTGAGCCTGGCTGTCACCTGACCAGAGGACCAACCAGGGGACAGGATACTTTCAAATCTTGAGGGAGGGAAGTTTTTGTGTGTGCTGTTAGTTTTTGGTTGTTGTTCTCTCTGGGTTCTGAGAGTGACCAGACGTGCAACCAGGTTTCTCTCCAATCTCCCTGATACAGGTTCTTATAGATTCAAAATAGTAAGTGCTAGGTGATAAGGCGAGTTAGGCTTATGTTTGTTTTCTTTATTTGCAAATATGTATTTGGCTGGGAGGAGTTCAAAGGTGTATTTGGCTGGAAGGAGTTCAAATTTGTATTTTGCTGAAAGGATTTTACTTTGTACTTGTATACTTAGGCTGGGAGGGTATTCCCAGTGTCTATAGCTGAAAGACTCTAACATATTCCATCTTAAATTTACAAAGATAATTTTTACTGTTTTTTCTTTCTTTAATTAAAAGCTTTTCTTGTTTAAGAACCTGATTGTTTTTTTTATTCTCGTGTCAGATCCCAGGGGACGGGGTCTGGATCCACCAGGGAATTGGTGGGGAGAAAGGAGGGAAGGGGGAGAGAGAGGTTAATTTTCTCTCTGTGTTAGGATTACTTTCCCTCTCAGGGAAAGTCTGGGAGTGGGAGAGAGAAGGAGGGGGGAAGGTGAATTTTCCTCTCTGTTTAAGATTCAAGGAGTTTGAATCACAGTGATCTTCCAGGGTAACCCAGGGAGGGGAAGCCTGGGAGAGGCAACGGTGAGGGAAAGGGTTTACTTTCCTTGTGTTAAGATCCAGAGGGTCTGGGTCTTGGGGGTCCCCGGGCAAGGTTTTGTGGGGACCAGAGTGTACCAGGCACTGGAATTCCTGGTTGGTGGCAGCGCTACAAGTACTGAGCTGGTAATTGAGCTTAGAGGAATTCATGCTGGTACCCCATCTTTTGGACACTAAGGTTCAGAGTGGGGGATTATATCATGACAGTAATATACGCCATCATAAGCCAGCAATGCCCCTCTGCTATGTACATCGGCCAAACTGGACAGTCTCTACGGAAAAGGATAAATGGACACAAATCAGATATTAGGACTGGCAATATACAAAAACCTGTAGGAGAACACTTCAACGTCCCTGGCCACACTATAGCAGACCTTAAGGTGGCCCTCCTGCAGCAAAAAAACTTCAGACCAGACTTCAAAGAGAAACTGCTGAGCTTCAGTTCATCTGCAAATTTGACACCATCAGCTCAGGATTAAACAAAGACTTGCCAACTACAGAACCAGTTTCTCCTCCCTTGGTTTTCACACCTCAACTGCTAGAATAGGGCCTCATCCTCCCTGATTGAACTAACCTCATTATCTCTAGCTTGCTTGCATATATATACCTGCCCCTGGAAATTTCCACTACATGTATCAGACGAAGTGGGTATTCACCCACAAAAGCTCATGCTCCAAAACGTCTGTTAGTCTATAAGGTGCCACAGGATTCTTTGCTGTTATACCAGATTTGTAATTTTCTAAACAGCAATTTCCCCTAAATACCAGTTCAGTAACCCTGATCAAGATTGTATTGTCTCTGCAGTTCTTTGTTGTTCCTCCTCTCTTTAGGTAGGAATAGTGAGAGCATGCTTGTGTAGTGCAATGGTCCTAGTCACGTGGGAGAAGTGTGGGACTGATGATGGGTTTAAGAGTCAGATAAGGTCAGTTACAAAATAGAAAACTTCTTGAAAATCTGGAATACTCATCATCCCACAATCTTTGTACAAGTGTTTTTATAACACTGACCTACACTCTGCAAATAAAGGAGAGGCAATGTCAGTTACAGCCTAAAATGGATCTATTTAAAACAAATATTTTCAGGGCTTTTGAGGGGCTACTAGGGAGCCCCTCCTCTGCCTCAAGAGAGCTCCTTCTTAGCCTGGTCTACACTACAAACTTATGTTGGTATAACTATGTCACCCTGACCAAGGCTAGATGGGAGGGCTTCCCTCATCAACATAATTATCATCTCTTGGGGACGTGGAGTACTCTCGCTAACAGGAGAATCTCTCCTATCAGCATATGCAGTGTTCACTAAACACTACAGCAGCATAGGTGCACTACTGCAGTGTTGTAAGTGTAGACAAGCTCTCCAACATAATCTGAGGGAAAGATAGCAAAAGTTAACCCAGCTGTGGAATGTGAAGCTTTTTAGCTGCTGTACGGAAAGGGGAGCAGGACCAGTTCTTCCCCCGGACCCCTGCCACGTAGCCAGCAGAGGCACTGGGGAAAGATCAAGCAACCCCATTCCTCGTGTTAATACAGGGAATTAAGGAAGGATCAGTGTTTCCCACCCTTGAGGCAGACCGCATACAGCCATTTTGTATCACAGCAGATGCTGCAAAAAACTAAAGCAACCTTCCCTCCTCAGAAACAGAATGTTGCAGTCATCAGGGGAAGATAAAACAAGGGGAAGCAGTGAGAACCACAGCCAGCCCAGCACGCCAGCCAATAGGAACTTTACCACCCAGGCTTTGATCATCCCTGCAGCCTGGAGGCAAGGTCATCCTGCTGCTTCTCTCTTAGCTTTGAAGCATCAGGTCCATCCCACTCAGATACTGCTGGATAGATAGGTGGGAGTCAAACAATTGACTCAATGTGCCCAATTCCTCTCTTAGGGCTTGTCTAAACAAAGAAGCTATACAAGCATAAGAACTTAAAGCACTACAGTCAGACTTGTATAACTCTCCTTGTGGACACTTCTTCCAGTATAGGAGAGGTTTTTTGTTTTTTTTAAATTTAGTTTAGGCATTTTGGAAGCAGCTCAAGCTAAACCAAAAAAGACACTCTTATTCCGGAAAGGGTCCACATGGTGAAATCACACCAATATAACTATAGTGGTTTAATTATATGGGTATTACTCCCATGTAGACAAGCCCTTCTTCCCATGCTCCCAGAAGGAGAAGCCTTTGAGAATACAATCTGGGAAGGCTGCTTTCCAGTGGGAAAGAGATCTGCCAGGAAGGCACTACAGGAACAGGAAGCACATAGTAGATTCAGAGCCCAGCCAGCTGCTCCCTAGTAGCAGCTAAATGGATCAGGGAAGTGCCCTGTTGCCTGAGTGAGGAACAGGGAATATGAATACATGGTATTTTTAGATGGGATTGCCCAATTGCCAGCAGCTGTATCCTAAATTAGCCCAGAAAAATTTATATGCAAATCTAAGGCCATGACCTCGCTACCTTATCTCAACAAAATGTACATTGCTCAAGGATGTGAAAAAAAAACACTACACTAAGACATAAATTTGGCTGGCTTCTCCCACTGACATAGCTACCCATGCCCCTGGAGGTGGTTTTATTATGTTGATGGGAGAGCTCTCTTATCAACATAGAGCGGCTACATGAGCGATCTTACAGCAGCATCGCTGCACTGGTACACTTGTGGGTATCACTTAAAACACAAATTTTGGAAGTTTGTCCCAGAAATCTGAGATTTCCTTGAGAGAAATAGAATATGTTAAGTAAATTTTGACTACCTGGAAACAGAGTAAAATTAAGTCAATTCATACAACTGAAATCTTTGCAGATGGGGAAAAAAAGCAGTTACTTCATTAGAGAACAATTTGGCTGCCTTACAAGCTTAAAAAGAGTGATTATTCCCCTATAATACTCCTAAAAAGACAAAATGTGAAAGGATGATTTTTAGGAATTGGAAAAAAGAAAAGGAAACAGTGCTGTATTGTATCAACAGGAAAAGTCAAGGGGAAGCCTATTAAGCCTACATACAGCATAGACTCAGAAAGGCCAGGAACTCCTGAGATCTTGTCACATTTCTAACAATCCCCCTATGGCACTGGAACACTCCTCAATTTCCCCATGCCCAAAGAGGTGTTATAAAGATTAATAAAAGTGAACAGACTTTGGAAAATTAGGGAGTACTAATTATATATTAATAGTATGCTAGGTTTTCTTCGGTGTTTATTTGGCTTCCCAAGTACAGCTTTCTACTGGATGAAATGTTATTGTCAGCCCTGATCAAGTGCTTATGTGTAGGCTTAGTAGAATTCAGATATGATTTTGATGAATAATAATGTCTATTGTTAAGCATTTATTGTCAATTTAAATTTTCACAGTTTTGCAAAATTCTGGGGACGAGGGGGTCAGACAATTATTGAATGATAGTAGATCTTGAGATTCAAAAAGTTAAAGCTTCATAAAACTTTTAAAACACAAACTGTCAACATCAAATGTCAAAATATACAAAATAAATATTCTTACATGAAAACTAGTAAGTTCTAAGCAGCATTTTTCTTACTTTGTCTATCTGTAAACTTCAGTTATCATTGGAAATATTTTTTCATCAATCTGTGTGTGTAGAAACCAATATTTACCAATAAAAATCTCATCTTTACAAGACTAAGTATGTGTGATAAGCCCGAAGAGGTAGCAGGAGAGTGGTACATAAAAGGAGAAAAAGGAGGAGAGATTTAGATGTTGGGAAAGGCTAGAGGAAGAAGAAAATAGATAAAAAGAGGGGAGGAGAAAAGGTACTGAATCTAGTGGAATCTATTAGGTTCTAATACCATTGTCAAGCATGGTGCTGGCTGATTGCAAATGGCATTCTTCATCTGCCAGACATCAAATTAAGGAGGAGCCAGCTGTTTCGAAGACAGCCATAAAGAATAACATATACAAAAGCACATAAAGAGCCTGACTTTCAATGGACCTTAGAACTCAAAGGGTGCATCTACACTGCACACTAAGCCCAACCTCCCACTTCAATTGAGACACAACTCAGTTTAACTCAGGTCAGAAAACACAAAGGATCCAGGTCCTAGCAGCCTGGTAGAGGATGGATCAGAGCATGAGTCCTGCTTTGACTCAGGTCCAAGCAGCAGACCCAAGTCAGAAGGTCTTCATGGCATAGGCACCGACTCCATGGGTGCTCTAGAATTGGAGCACCCACAGGGAAAAAATGGTTGGTGCTAAGCACCCACCAGCAGCCCCTCTATCAGTTCCCCCCCACACCTCCTGCCCACCAGCAGCCCTATGTATCAGCACCTCCTCCCTCCCTCCCTCTCCCCGCCTCCTGCCCATCGCAATCAGCTGTTTCACTGCATGCAGGGAGGAAGGGGGGAGAAGTGTGGATGTGGTACACTCGGGAGAGGAGGAGGAACTGGGCGGGAAGATGCAGGATGGGGTGGAGCAGGAGTGGGAAGAGGCAGGCAGGGGTGGGGCCTTGGGGGAAGAAGGGCAGTGGGAATGGGGCCAGGGGCAGAGCCAAGGGTCAAGCACCCCCAGCAGTTTCAAAAGTCGACAACTGTGTTGCATAGTGCCGTATGGACACATTAGCACAGCTTACAGACCTGAGGCTAGCAGTAAGACTGAGTTTACAATGCAGTGTGGACACTCAAGCACAAGCCTGGAAACACCGCAAAATGGCAACAAACATGATAGAATTACGTATGATAAAAATGAAATTAAGAATTTTAGGGCTGGCAGAAGTTTGCCTGGTTTATCACCTAATACATTAATCAGCAAGATTTGGGGCCAAAAGAACATTAATGCCCCAATTCTGCAATGAGCACTGATTTCAGTGGGGCTCTGTGTACATACAGGGGTCTGCCCTTGTGGTGCACAGTGCAGGAATGGGGCCTTATACCAGAGTATCATTCACTTCAGTGGGTATTGGATCAGGCACCTACAGTATCAATTAAAACAGCCAAAGGGAACTGTCTGTTCCTGTGCCATACTGCTGGTACCTGAGATCTGGTCAACTTGATGTCTACTTATTGTGAGTACTGGGAAGGGAGGAAGGAAAGAGAATGAAGAGGGGAGAGAAGAGGGTCTTCAGGAAAAATAAAATGTGAATAAATTTTCAATCTTTGTTAAAGTTCTGCATGCAACTCAGGGTTTTTCAGTAAATGTCAGCTCACTGTTTTGCTGATTAATTTTTCTGACACTTTCAAAGCTTTAAAAAAAAAAACACCCCAAGAAACTTAATCTTACAAAAACTTAATCCCCCCAGACACTGGATACCAAGCAAGGGGTAGTATTTAAAGAAGCTGGCTCTTCAATATCAGTTTTTCTTCACAAGCATTAAGGAATGTTTGATTGCACCGCAGTGAAAAGAAAGTTGCAGTCCAACAATTGTATCAAAGACACAGCAGGGGCATATTAAAGGAAAACTGCAATTTTGCTTGAACAGAGAGGATAGTGAGGTACTTATTAGGAAAGTATAGTACAAGATTGCTTCAATATTCTATCAGCTACGAGTGATAATAATTTATCCTTTCCAATCTCTAAACAAGGCAATTATATTGAGCACTAGCATCTAGTTCTGAAAGTGTTTAGTGTCAAGGTCATTGTTTTCATGTATACTATGTGACTAGTTAAGAGATGATAGCCTAGAAAATTGAGCAGAAAAGGAGGAGAAAATTGGGAGGGATTTTTGTGAGTTTGCATTTTTCTTTTTAAAAAGGCAATTTTGCCACTTTTCCATAACATTTTAGAGACCTCATATATTATACAAGTAAAATCGTGTTAGAGTCGCAACTACTTAACTTGTCTTTCTAAAACCAAATAGCATGCATCTCTATCACTAAATTTATTGGATATTACTGTAAAATGTTTTGTCAAGCAAAATCTTATCGGTATCTCTTTATAGTATTTGACTGTGAACAAACTGCTTATTTAAAAAAGGGCCTGGCAGTCATTAGTGCACAGTTCTTTTATATGTGCTTTTACTATGCATGTACTGAATAAAGAAAAATGAAAAGCTGCAAAAAGTTGTTTAACTTTTCTGTGATTTTTGCCCTAAAACTGAACTATTCAATATATCACTAACCTTAAACTACTGGACACAGAAAGGATATTTATTGAGTCTTGAAGAGTAAAGTGCAGATATTGTTCTTCCTGGACATTAGTTAAACATTTGCAGTGTATTCAGCCCTACCAAAAAGCTTTTTGTTCCAGTTTTTGTAAACCCCTGCTGACGCTAGCTGACTGAGGCCTTGTCTACACTACAGAATTTTCTCGGTAAAAGTTATGCCGCTTTAATTAAAGTGCTCTACTTAAAACCGTGGTTGCAAGTCCACTCTAGCTCCTTGTGTCGGCAGAGTGCATCCACACTAGCAGCTCTTGCATCGACACAGAGAGCAGTGCACTGTGGGTAGCTATCCCACTGTGCAACTGGCTACAGGGTGCTTTGGGAAGGGTTTGCAATGCCTTATGTAGCAGATACAGTGTCACATGATGCTGGTTTCTCAATCCCATCTTTCCATGGTCATTCTACTAGATTGCCAGCCGCTTTTCAACTGAAGTATGTGGAGGAGAGTGTGTGACAGGGAATGTGTGTGTGTGTATGTGAGAAACAGTATGTGTTAAGGAAGTGCTGGTTGTGACAGGTTGAATCACAGAACCCACCTTGGAGGCTGCCACCTGATGTTCCAAGACTGCCTCTGGCCGGCTTTCCCTGCCAGTTTGGAACCCCAGCACCCTGTCTTGCTGAGCCAGATACGCCCATCTGCTCCAGCACAGACCCAGGGTCTGAATTACTTGCCCCAAAGCTGCAGACTTAACTGAAAGCAGCTTACAGAAGTGTTCTTGTCTTTAACACTCAGATGCCCAACTCCCAATGGGGTCTAAACCCCAAATAAATCCGTTTTACCCTGTATAAAGCTTATACAGGGTAAACTCATAAATTGTTCGCCCTCTATAACACTGATAGAGAGATATGCACAGTTGTTTGCCCCCCCTCCCAGGTATTAACACATACTCTGGGTTAATTAATAAGTAAAAAGTGATTTTATTAAATACAGAAAGTAGGATTTAAGTAGTTCCAAGTAGTAACAGTCAGAACAAAGTAAATTACCAAGTGATATAAAATAAAACACACAAATCTAAGCCTAATACAGTAATACAACTGAGTACAGGTAAAAATCTCACCCTGAGAGATGTTTCAATAAGTCTCTTTCACAGACTGGATGCCTTCCTAGTCTGCATCTGAGGAAGTGGGTATTCACCCACGAAAGCTCATGCTCCAAAACGTCTGTTAGTCTATAAGGTGCCACAGGATTCTTTGCTGCTTCCTAGTCTGGGCACAGTCCTTTCCTCTGGTACTGCCCTTGTTCCAGCTCAGGTGGTAGCTAGGGAATTCCTCATGATGGCTCTCCACCTTTGTTCTGTTCCACCCATTTATATATCTTTTGCATAAGGTGGGAATCCTTTGTCCCTCTCTGGGTTCCCACCCCCTCCTTCTCAATGGAAAGACACCAGGTTAAAGATGGATTCCAGTTCAGGTGACATGATCATGTCACTGAAAGATTTCATTACCCACTTGCCAGTACATACATATACAGGAAGACTTACAGGTAAAACACAGCCATCTGCAGTCAATTGTCCTGGTTAATGGGAATCATCAAGATTCCAAACCACCATTAATGGCCCACGCTTTGCATAATTACAGTAGGCCCTCAGAGTTATATTTCGTATTTCTAGTTTCAGATACAAGAGTGGTTCATTTATAAAAATAGGATGATCACACTCAGCAGATAAGTTTTGTAATGATACAAGACACCTTTTGCATGAAGCATATTCCAGTTACATTAGCATATTTTCATAAAATCATATAAAGTGCAATGTCACATCGGTGTTGGTGGAGAGCGAGTGTGTCAGCATGCTCCCTCTTTAAGTTTAGACAGCAGTTGGAAGCAACCAGTCTTGAGGCAGGGGGAAGAGAGGACCACGACCCCAACACCAGCCCCCACTTCCCTCCCTGTCTTTGCACATCACAGGGTCCCCCCTGCAGCAGCAGCTTGCCTGCTGCTGTGTTCATCGTGCCAGACAGAACAGGATTCAACATTAATGATTTGCTTTTTGCTGACAGAGTGGAGTGACATACTCAGCTGTCCAAACTTCCAAGAGCTTTGAAAGGGGAGGGGTGCATGCAGGGTAGGGTAACCAGACAGCAGATGTGAAAAATCAGGACAGGGGATGGGGGGAGCAATAGGATCCTATATAAGAAAAAGACCCAAAAATTGGGACTGTCCCTATAAAATCAGCAGCAAAATTCAAAACAGTGATGAAAACAGTCATGGCAGGCATTGTGGTATAGTGGGGGAGGCCTGTTATAGTGACATAATGAACGGCAACATCTACACTGACACTTTGTTGTTTTAACTTTGCGACAAAAAGCTTTATGCCTCGTCAAGGTGGTTTTATTTTGCCAACAAAAGTAGCAATGCAGTGTGTACATCTCCACTATTCTGTGAGCAAATGCTGCCTTTTGCTGACAAAACTGTGGTGTAGACAAGGCCTGCGCCAATAAAGCTGTCAACATGCTGGCTTAGTGCATGTGTGTCTAAAGGAAACAGTTTCAATAGGCCTGGTGCTATGTCCTAGCCCTTTCCCTACCAGCAAGGCCTTCTGGTGATCACCTAGGGTTGCCAACTTTCTACACACAAAACCGAACATCCTTGCCCTGCCCCGAGGCCCCATCCCTTCTGAGGCCCCACCACCCACTCACTCCATCCCCCCTCCCTCAGTTGCTCATTCTCCCCCCACCCTCACTCACATTCACTGGGCTGGGACAGAGGGTTGAGGTGTAGGAGGGGGTAAGGGCTCCAGCTGGGGGTGCAGGTTCTGGGGTAGGGCAGGGGAATGAGAGGTTTGGGGTGCAGAAGGGGGCTCAGTGTTGGGGGTTGGGGTGCAGGAGGAGTTGCAGGGTCCAGGAGGGAATCTGAGTGAGGGAGGGGGCTCAGGCAGTGGGTTGGGTGTGGGCTCTGGGAGGGAGCTAGGGTGTGAAGGGGGTTCCAATCTGGGGCCAGGGGTTGAGCTGTTGGAGAAGATTCGGGGTGCAGGCTCCAACCGAACAGCACTTACCTCAGGGGGTTCACAGTTGGCGGCACAGCCTGCCTACCCTGGCTCTGCGCAACACCCAGAAGCAACCAGCGTGTATGGCTCCTAGGCGCAAGGGCGGCCAGGCAGCTCTGCACCTGTGGTTCCTGGTCAACAGGAACTGTGGAGCCGGTGCTCTAAGCTTCCCTGATCGCCGCTGCACCTACAGGCCACAGGGACATGCCGGCCACTTCTAGGAGCCACATGGAGCCAGGGCAGGCAGGGAGACTGCGCTAGCCCCACTAAACCGCCGACTAGACCAGTGGTGTTGACCAGAGCACCAGAGTCCTTTTTCAACCAGGCATTCCAGTCAAAAACCGGACGCCTGGCAACCCTAATCCCACCTCCAGATAAGACTTCAAAAGCTTCCCCTATGCTGCATATAATCAAATACACGTGGAGTCAGACTCTGGGCTGTCCTGAAAGTTGAACTGCTTGAAGGCACATAACTGCATCACAATCGTGTGCAGACAATAACCCAGCCTGAGCCCAGTAATGTTTTAACACCATGAAATGATTTTGTTTCTTGCATGATTATAAACCATAAACAGGTTTCAAAGTATCAGCCGTGTTAGTCTGTATCAGCAAAAACTGCTAGGAGTACTTGGGGCACTTATAGACTTAACAAATTTGTTTGGGCATAGACAGTAGATAAGAAGGCAGTCAGATGATTGATTGAGGCAGTCAACTGCATTTATTGATGCAGGACTGGTTTCTAAAAATAACTGTACCACAATTAACCATACACATTTCTCCAAGATGTAACTGCTATACCTACTCTCAGAGCTTGTCTATACAGGAACATGCAGGAGAATTAAGACAAAATAAATAAAGCTGTGAAATTTAGACAAGTAATTGAAAGTATACACCCTGTGTAAATGTTCTCTTTCAGAAGCAGTGTGGCCTGAACATACCTATGTCAGCAAGCCCTTAAAGAGAACTTAAAAGGCTACCACTGATGAATTACCAGAGGCACTAGTAAATTACAACAGCACTCTTGTCTCCTCTTTTATCTCCTCTCATCAGAAATAAGAACTCGATTGTGCCAAGACACAGGGTGAAAAAAGGAAGTCTGTCTGTAAGGCCTTGTCTGTATTGGGTTTTGTGCACTGGCATAGCTAAACCAGTGCAAATCCCTAGTGTGTATACACACTACACTGGTGTAAAAATTGACTTGTGATGATGCAGCTGACCCTGGTTTTAAAACATTTTTTGTCATCTAGACAGACACTGGTGGAAGTTTTTTAGTGGTGTTTTTTTTCTCTTTTAAAGACTGAAGCAGTGAATCTACACTAGAGTTTGTACTGTGTAGCTACCCTAGTGCAAAAACTAATGTAGTCAAGTCCTTAATCTGGGAGGAGATGAGACAAAGGACTAGGGATATATCTGTACAATAAAACAAAAGTCTGGCTCTAGTGTGGGTAGGTATACCCATGCTATCTTTAATCTGGCTAAAGACTTCAGCACAGGCTAGCAATCCAAGTTCATACCAAGGGTCTCTGGCAGGTTTGTACTGGGATTACTAGCTGCAGAACCTGCGCAACCACCTCTTCAGCACTCATTACCTGTGCTGGTTAGATTTAAAGCAGTGCAGGTATGCCTTACAATCACACCTTTGTTGTACAGACATACCCTGAGAATGTCTGGAAGAATCTGGGGGAGGGTGAGAAAGCAAGACAAAAGACAGAATAAAGACAGAATGGGATATGATCTAACAGCAGTGAAGGATGTGTTTGGTTTTTTTAAATTCTTCGACTCAGGTTTATTTTCTCAGACTGCTGTACATTTAAATGGTTCTAGCTAGACTTTAAATAGCATTAGCTAGACTTTAACATCTGACTGAACTGAATAGGTGATCTGCTTCATACTTTTCCTGCTGTTACAGTTTTTATGGAGACTTTTTCCATTACATTGTATTATATTAGCCTAGCAAAAATCTCATGTACAAAAGACTCTTTCCACAACAAGTAATTATTAGAAATGAGTATTTTAAAAAAGCGAAGTGTAGATTCTGTAAAAAAAGATAAAACTGCAGAAAGACAATGTAGTCTCTTTTTCCACTGCTGCAACTAATGGTAGTATTAAGAATGGAGAGTGGAAAACTTCTATAATATCAATTTTATCTTTACATTTGAGTTGCAAGTCAGTAAGTAACTAACCTAGGTATGGTGATCATTCAATATTCTTCAGCTGTGTTTCCAATTTTAAATTAATGAATCTGTAATAACGTAACTGTTAATCTGTCTTGTTTAGAGGTGAGGTCTGATACACTTAGTTTATTCAAAGACCGGAAAGTCTATCCTATTAAAACAAAAGTACTAATTCTTTGAATGTTAACTACTTTTAAGAGTCCAGTTCGGTAAATCAATAAAGATACCTAAAGAAGACAATAGAATGTGTGTCATTTAAGATAGTGAGTTGAGTTAAACCAATAGATAGGAAACAACAAGATGGTTAATACTTTGGTCTGGGATTTAAATATTTGGCTCTTTAACACTTTCCGAGTTACCCAAAGAAAGCGAGAGGCTGGAGAGTTCTTGGGAAATTTTGTTAAAAAATAGTAGTTACACATCTACTCCTACTCACTCTACAGCCATGAACTATGGGAGGGAAAAAATATATTATCCTATGTAATCTGAGACTTAAACACAAGAGATTATTTTAGGCCCTGATCCTGCAAACTTTATGCATATGCTTAACTTTAGACACTGTGAATAGTCCCATTGTTTTCAACTGAACTTGTCATACTGCATGCAGTTAAACATCTGCAGAACTGGAGCCTTGGGCTGTAAACTCTTTAGGGCAGGGAACATACCTGTGTATCTGTAGAAAGTCTATGCAGCAGAGCTCTGATCCTGTTCAGGCCTTCTAGGCATTTTATCAAAAAAGTAAAATAATTCAAAATAGCAACCAACCATGGAATGTTTGAAACTAAACTAATTTGAAAACTGAACCAAAGACTACTGCCACATAGATGGTATAATCCCTTTAAAAAAATCTGTTTAATAGCTACCACCTACATTGCTTTATTCTCAGCAATCTTCACTTTTTTAACAGTATTAGGGCCCATTCTTGAGCAAGAAGGGCCATTCTCTTCAATGAGAACATTCATGGTAATGATCATGTAATGCTTCATCTAGGCTAGAATTTAAGGTGTGATATTATTGGGTTAGTTAACTAACATGCTAACATCACACCTTAAATCATAGCCTAGACAACACCTCAGCGTTTTTAAGACTGGGTCCTTACTTTTCAGTGTATTCGTCACTTAAGTACTAAATATACCATACACAGAAAAAACAATTTTTCAGTCTGTGCAATCAATTCCTGTTTAGTTTGCAGTTACATTACCCTATTGTGAAGTTTCAAATGTTATTATTACTATATAGCTCTCTAGTGTTATGCATCGCCCACTGCATTTTTAAGCATGTTCACATAAAGCTAAAATCAACTTTTGTTTGGTTTGCATCAAGCAGACGAAATGATAAAATTCCAACTAAAATAATGTATGCTGTAAGCCCTGGTGGGAAAGCCTTACAAAAAAGTCCAGTATTGCCAGTTGTCAAGATTTTATCACTAGTCTCATGGTATTTAAAGCAGCAGCTCCATGAGTCCTCTGATTATATGAACAGCTCAGTTTGCATTTACCCCAAAAAAGTAAGTTTCTAGCCATCATGTTTGCAGAAAAAAGCTTGAAGATATGCCTCAAGTGTAACATAAAGGCTCAAAAATCAATGATTATTTGAATCAAATGATTAAATCAATCAAATGATTTTGGAGACCTGGGTCATGCTTTTATAACTCTAGGACTGGAAGGGACCTCGAGAGGTCATCGAGTCCAGTCCCCTGCCCTCATGGCAGGACCAAATACTGTCTAGACCATCCCCGATAGAAATTTATCTAACCTACTCTTAAATATCTCCAGAGATGGAGATTCCACAACCTCCCTAGGCAATTTATTCCAGTGTTTAACTACCCTGACAGTTAGGAACTTTTTCCTAATGTCCAACCTAAATCTCCCTTGCTGCAGTTTAAGCCCATTGCCTCTTGTTCTATCATTAGAGGCTAAGGTGAACAAGTTTTCTCCCTCGTCCTGATGACACCCTTTTAGATACCTGAAAACTGCTATCATGTCCCCTCTCAGTCTTCTCTTTTTCAAACTAAATAAACCCAATTCTTCAGCCTTCCTTCATAGGTCATGTTCTCAAGACCTTTAATCATTCTTGTTGCTCTTCTCTGGACCCTCTCCAATTTCTCCACATCTTTCTTGAAATGCGGTGCCCAGAACTGGACACAATACTCCAGTTGAGGCCTAATCAGTGCAGACTAGAGCGGAAGAATGACTTCTCGTGTCTTGTTTACGACACACCTGTTAATGTATCCCAGAATCACGTTTGCTTTTTTTGCAACAGTATCACACTGTTGACTCAGATTTAGCTTGTGGTCCACTGTGACCCCTAGATCTCTTTCTGCCATACTCCTTCCTAGACAGTCTCCTCCCATTCTGTATGTGTGAAACTGGCTGTTGCTTCCTAAGTGAAGCACTTTGCATTTGTCTTTATTGAATTTCCTTAGTGTAGACAAGATCTAAGAAAGGTATTTCCTAAATTTAAAATATATATTTTTTACATGTGTATGAAGAAATGTATTTTCTTGACAAAGGATAAGGAAAAACAAGCTCTCTTGTTCTCCCTAATGGTGCATTCAAGAGGCTACCAAAACTGAGTCTCATATCTTGAGAATTTCCTTTGCCATCTATCCTAGTGGTACTCCAGTGAAAAAACTGTTGATTACATACATATACTGAGCAGGGGGTGGGGGGAGGCAAGGAACAAATTTTGCTCTCTGATGTGCATCCATGTCTCCCATTGAAATTTAATAGTTCAGCCCAAGCAGTCCCCAGTTGCATCCATAGGCATTTTAAGTTATACTCTCTGTATTACTTTTTATTTCAAGATTAATTTTCATGTGATGAAATTTAATATAAATCCACACAATACAATTTGCTTCTAGTAACCTTCTAAGCTGTTCTAATTTGTTCAGATACAAAAACCTGAGGAAAGATTAATTGAAAAACTTCCTCCATAAGCTGAACAAAGCTGATTGCATATAGAAAGCCCTGTGCTCCCTCTTTCCTGTCCAGTTACTAGGTTGAAAACAGTGGCCTGTAAGATCCTTTTGTAGACCTATAAACAAACAATCCCTTTCATAATCATTTGCCTTATTTGTAAAAACTAATGCAGCTTGTGATAGGATAGACAGCCTCACTTTGTTTATATCAGAAGAAAAAAATGAATGCAAGAGCAATCAAATAATTAGGCTAAATTTTTGTCCTTATGCAAAGTTCTCATTCCCTCTATCATTGTGTGAGTGAACCAATTACAGCTAAAGATTAGACTTTTTTTTTTTTTTTGGCCATCTCTGATCTGTCCATCTGTTCTGTTTAAGGATACCCATTCACATAATGCTAGACTGAAAACTCATCTGCAAGTCTGTGTAGCAGATGTAGGATTGTTTGTATTATTCCAATGAGATAATTCCCAAAACTTTCAATCCCTCAGTACCTTTTATCAAACAATCTTTTGTAAGGTTACTAGGATGTCTCTGAAGGGAGTAACTGTGGTAGTCTCTGCTTATTCATTTGATGAAAATACTTGATTGTGTAAGTCAGAAGTTCTCTCCTCATACTGAGTTAATATTCATTAGAACCCATTGTGTTATATTAGCAAACTACAGTAACTTTTTAATAATTTGTTTCTGAATGTCTCCTAAAATCAGGTCAATTTGCTGTCATAAATAATCCAGTAACTATCTCACTTATGACAGAAGGAAAAAAGGCCTATATCATGGTAACAGCTTTAACATTTATTTCTAGTAATAATCTTTGCACTCGCAGGGCCTTTCCTCCAAGGAATCCAAAAAAGCACTTTACAAAACTACATATTATGTCAACTCCAGAGTTGTAGGGGGAGGGGAAGAAGAAGCAGAGAGAAGCTAAATGACTTGCACAAGGCCACACAAGTCAATATCAGAGTAAGGAACAGAACTTTTTAGTGCAAAATTTTCTACCTTTTCAGATAATTTTAACCTTTTCCCTAAAAGGCAAAAACAAATTGAAAAGATAATTAACAAAATATTCAGAATTTTCAAAAACTAATGTGCCTTCCTGCTAAATTGCTTTACTCTATTTTCTTTCTTGTAGAATGTTGCTCTTTGGGATGGTCTGCACTGGACTTCAAAGAGCATGCTGAAGCTGTTTAAACATATGGCTTGTGATACATTATTGTCTATTTTAGAAATAGCCTTCTAACCTAGTTGTGTAGTGGGACAGTCTAGAGCATGATTAGTACTTATTTATGTGCATTATTTTCTTCTTCTATCTTTTTCCTAGTATCTACAACCACCATTGTCCATTCCTTGTGAGAATACAGCTGATGAAGTCAACTGAACCTTATTACCCAGACAGATATTCATATCAGCTCAAGATAGAATTTAAGCATAAACTTAGGTGATTTTACCTACCTTTCCAGAAGTAGGACATCCCTGAATCTGGCTAAATCATATTCCCCTTACTCATGCAAAACTCTCATTGGCCAATAGCAAGATCTGGCATCTATTTCCCACATGCCAGAAAAATCCTTCCTTAAATTTAAATTTCTTTACTAGTTTGACAGATTAGGCTTATGAGGTTCAATACCCACAAAATATAGGTTAAGGAGTACATTTTAGTTAACATCGTACTTAGAATATGCACCCCAGAACTGATGCAAATACAACAATCAAAAGTCAGTTACATCCAAATGGCACAGAAAGACAAATGTGTGCTATGACAAGGCATCCAGACAGATGTATGATCCAGTGAGGCTCACATCATGGATACACAGATATAGCACAGTACTGAGTACAATGGAATAAAATGAAACGCAGCGGTCAAGATTGTTCATTTAAGAGGTAAGTCATCACTCTTGTACAATCCTCTGTTAAACAATGTCCAACAGTCTAGGTGCTTTGTTCATATTATGAGGTATGAAGCAATATAATGTCTTCGGGCCAGGTTTTTCAAGGTATTTAGACATCTAAAGATAGCACAGGTACCTGTTACATTTTCAGAAGCTCACTGGGCACCAATCTTCATCTTTAGGCACCTAAACAACTGAGAAGTCCAGCCCTTTGACGCTTTATGCTAGGTACTGAGATACTACAATGAGGCATACATACTGTATATCATAGCCCTTTGAAAATTGCACAAACTGACGTATAGCATATCCAACCCAGTCAGCAGTCTGGTTACTATCTGTGTGCACATGTGCTAGAAAGTCTCAGACTTGTTTGAATTGTATTTTCTATTGGGAAAGGGCTTACCTAATGGTATAAGGAATACGGCACCTGCTGTTCCAAACAGCATCATTCATACAGCCATTAAACATGTAACTGCAACACTCTCTGACATATAGCTCTGTGTCCCTATATATGCAGAGGTATAGTATTGTGCCCAGGAGTCAACACTGCAATACATATTGCTGCACTGCTGTGATAATGATGCATAGCTATTGTCTACATATCTCTCTCTCTCTCTTATGGTATATCAACTTACAATGTACTTGCCATAAGTCATTGCAAATTTTTGTTCTTCTAGCTGTCCTGAGTTCAACAATTTGTTGACTAAACTAGGTAGGAAACACCTAGCTGTTTTTGCAGTAAACCTTAAGATAGGCCTCAGCACAGCTGCCCTCTTCTGACACCATCTGTGATGTCCTTAACTGTTGCAAGCTCACTATTAAACTTTCATAAAGGAATGATGCCTCTTGTGGTCCCACCTGCCTGCCACTGACAATGATTAACACATCCAGCCATCACAATCTCCACTGTGCTTTCAACATTCTCATCAAAACCCTGAGACAGGTACACCAACTATTTATGTCATTCACCTTGAATGGTCTCTTGAAATGTGTTAACTATTTATGCCAAACAATCTAACACAGCTATATACAATGTGCAACACTCTGATTATGTTTCTCAGACCTGAAGAAGAGTTCTGCGTAAGCTTGTCTCTCTCTTACCAACAGATGTTGGTCCAATAAAAGATGTTACCTCACCCACCTTGTCATTCTACGAAATAAGCAGTTTTAAGGGGGAAAAATTCAATGTTACATACATGATTCCTGGTCATAAATCTGAGTGACACAGTCTGAAGCAAGCACTTCTAATCAGGTGCGTAGTCATACTACTAAGCTTACACAGCCCCCATGTGTATTCCTATAGCAGAAGTATGCTTTTTCTGGCTCAGAATAAATTGTGTGTCCTATACGCTATTCATTGATTTACAATTATAATTTGAAGTTGCAGCAAGCTAAATGAACATGTTTTTTAATGCATTTCATGACTTATTTTAAGGCAATAAAAACTAGTGATGGATGTGGTATAAAAATATGAACCAATTTACATAAATCACACCTTTATTCCCAGCTTTAGACTTGCTCATGTAAAACTTGCAGAGTTTCACACCATGTCTCAGGATGTACTGCTTTCTCAGTATGCAAAATGATTGTTCTGCCCTTATGTATATGCAATTGTTTTCTAGAGCATATGTACATGTATCTGTCATGTCAAAAGCGCATGATATTTTTCACTTGAGTTTCATTTTAATTACTATTAATCTAAAACAGCTCTTCTCCCTCTCAAGATCCTGTTAGCCTTTATGAAAGTAGAAGAAAATGCCAGGGGCGAAAAAACTACATCATGTACAACTTGACACGTGTTACTCAGGACTGTGTGTGCATTTTATCACAACTTAAAACCTTATTCTCTCTATAGACACTTTTCAGCAAATTCTTTGATATGCTCTATCGCTTAAACAATTCAAATGGAACACAAAACAATCCTTTCACATTCAGCTGTATTTGAAAGTACAGATAACAGAAGAGTTTCTGACGATTATTTTTTTTTTATTACAAAACAGAAACCAACCACCACTCATTAAAACTGGTTTATATCACTCTTTAAAAAAACAAACAAAAAAAACCCAAAACAGGCAACTGGTATCTTTTATGCCTGCATTTGGATCAAAGACTGCGATCTCACCAGATGTCTCCACCCTAAGCTAGACACAGTTAATATTTGGATGGGAAAACTTTGAGGAAAACTGCTACAGGAAGTGGTGTTAGTAGTTCATAAGTGGCACTCTTCAAATCTGCATTGAACCTATAGGCCCTCTGCAAAATTAGGTGCCGGATGAAAGAGTCACTATGCAGGAGTGGCGCCAGGGTTTTTGGCGCCCTAGGCAGGGGTCCTTCCACGCTCCCGGTCGGCGACAATTCGAAGGCGGGAGGGTCCTTCTGCGCTCCCGGTCTTTGGGGCACTTCAGCGGCGGGTCCTGGAGTGAGAGGACACCCCGCTGCCGAATTGCCACCGAAGACATGGAGCGTTGAAGGACCTCCCACCGCCGAATTGCTGCCGAGGGCCGCAAAATGCCACCCTCCCAAATCCTGGTGCCCTAGGCAACCGTCCAGGTCGCCTAAATGGAAGCACTGACCCTGTCGCTATGGATTTCATAATCTAACAGGCTTCCTAATGCATGTAATGATTTCAGTGAGCCAACAACGTAAAACAGCACACTGGGCAATTAAAAACTTAAGAGGTTTTAATTAATTTGTGCCTTTTAATAGTTAGTTGTGAGTAAATGTGTTGTAGCCCTGACACATAAATATTATCTTTATTCAAGCATTTCCAAATTGGCATCACCATCAAGTCTGGAGCATAAACTTAAAAACCCCCACCAAGGTAACATTTCCATAAAGAAAAGGAGGATAATGAAACGAGCAAGCACACAGGAGCTGCAGTAAGATCTGAGCAGGGGAGACTGACCGATGAATCTGCTTCTTTCTAAGTCTACTCTGCTGTCTCATATGCTTCCAGCAGTGACAACGAGAATCATTCTACATTTACCTGCAAAACTAAACCAGTTGTTAAAATACCCTTTTTTTGTGCTTCATTAAAACAATGGACTTTTTATTCCTCTATTCATCACATTTTACAATAAAAATGTAAGTCCCACTGTTGATGAATTCACTGAGGCTGTGTCTACACTGCCATTTTCAGCAATAAAACTTTAGTCATTCAGGGGTTTGAAAAAACACCCCCACCCTGAGTGACAAAAGTTTTAGCACTGAAAGTGCCAGTATAGACAGTGCTTTATCAATAAAGCTACCACCCGTGGTTCAGGGTGTTTATTTTTTTATCACCAGGAGAGTTCTCCCTGGCAATAAAGCATGACTACACTGCCCATGTCACAGCGCTGCCATGGCCGCACTGTAATGTGGACAGTATACACATACTCTAAATAAAACAAGTAGAAGATGTTACCTCAGCACTGTAGTTCTACATTTCTGAGTCACACTTACAATGAAATGATTTAACTTTATGCACTTCACACAACAAGAAGTAACCATGCAAGGGTTCACAAATACTGTATAATGGCCATGGTGCAAAGCATGATAAACTAAATCTTTAAAGGTTCCCTTATCTACTACAGGATACCAAGCAGTTCTACTATGAGTTAAAAAACAAGTCAAGGAAAAAATCAGATGCATCCTTGAAATCAGAAATGTCCACAAAAATGTATTTAGAGCTGCCCCTATCTTTTCAAAGAGACAGGCAGGCTTTTAATTGCATGACTGCCAATTACAATTCTTGGATTTTGTATCTATAGCTTGTTCAGTTTGAAGTGAAGCAACAAGATGTTCTAGGATAGGTTTCTCATGTATGAAAAAAAAGTAGATATTTATTTAGCGAATGGGAGCTGGTGATATACAGTCCTACAGATTGGGACAAAAAGATGACAAATATTCCATTATGATGGTAGTTTACAGCTGTTAAATGAAATGGAATATCATTTGCCAGTAAAGATCTACATCTGTATATATGAATCTTCGCTTGTTAACTTTAGAAACACTTTGCCCAGCATTGAACAGCAAGAACTCTTCATTTACAGGTACTCAGCTACAATTAAAAAGAGAGATTCATTCTTCATCTCAGCAGCTTTTATCCTAAGAGGGCAAAAGGAAGCCAAGTCTGATATATGTACACAAAGTGCACCCATACCATTAATGTAAAAAGCAGACATCTGAGCCAGGGAACTGAGCAGGGCTACCAACTGCAGTGCTTCAGTGTAAACATTACTTATGCTGGCAGAAGGGGTTCTCCCATTGCTGTAGTTAATCCACCTCCTAGACGCAAAAAATTCTTCTATCAACCTAGTACTGTCTACATCAGAGGTTCGGTCAACCTAATGATGTCATTCAAGGATGTGGATATTTCACACCCCTGATCTATGTCGATGCAAGTTCCCAGTATAGACGAGTCCAGAGAATATGGCAGAAAAAACCTTCCTACCAGGGCTTGAAATGCTACCAGGCACACGCCCTGCTAGAGCCGTGGGGGTCCCAGACACCCAAGCAATGCTGCTGCCCGTAGACCCTGCTCAGGCGGGGACAGAGAGGCGAGTCCTCAGGCACTGCCCTCCCTCTGCCTCTCCTCCCACCCTCAGAAATCCCCCCCGTCGCTGGTGGTGGGAAAGGTGCCCGTTACCACACAGCTCTGGTAGCCCCTGGGAGGCCCCTGCCCTTCCCCTGCTTCAGTTATATCCTCCCCAGCTCCGCCTGCCAGACAAGGCGGCAGCCCGGACGCAGTGAGCCGGTTGCTTCTCAGTTTCTCTGCTGCCCCGGGGGGCGCCGCTAGCACCACGACGAGGGAAAGACGCGACCAGCGCCTCGCTGGCCAGGCCAGGCCAACAGCAGGCCCAGGCCGCCTGCCCACTCGCAGGCTCAGACAGAGCGTCAGTACAGCCTCCCCTCCCCCACGGACAGAAGCCAGCCCCTGCCGGCCCGTGTACACCTCACTCCCTACCTCACTGCCACAGCTCGCTTCCGCCTTCCCCAGTCCTGACGAGGCGGGACCTTACTGCAGCCAATCAAAAGCGCCGGCTGCCGCGCGCAAATACAGTCTTGCACCGCCCAGCCCCAAGCCCTCTGACAGCCATCTCCAATCAGGACGCGCAGCGGCTCCGATCACGCCTGTCAGTCACAAAACGGCATTACCCCGACCAACCAGGAGAAAGCTAAGCATTGTCCCTTCCGGTTCCGCCCCCTCGCTCGCGGAAGTGTGATGTGGCTGGAAGCGGGGAGCTATGGTAAGCACGGAGGGTGCTTGCCGGCCGCGCGGCTGAGCCCCTTCCCTGCCTGTCCCTCTTCCCCAAGCTATGAGGGGCTCCGACCCGTCTCTGTGAGTGGCGCGCGTGGCTTGCGGCGCCTGCCCAGGGCCCCCTCCCACTTCAGCAGCCGAGCTGCAGGCTCAGTCTCGTGTCCGGGGCGGCGCGGCTGCTCCTGTTCTGCGCGCGGATCCCCCGCTGGCTCCATTTCGGGCTCAGGTAGCCCGCGAGCCTGTCCCGGTGCGGTCACCAGCGCCTGCTTTGAAAAACTGGCTAAGAGCGTGTTTGTGACGTCATTCAGCAACCCAGGCAGGAGGAGCAGGGGAAGGATGGGAGAAATCTTTCACTGGCCCCCAGAACTAGCACGTGATGTATATCAGCTTATTTGGTTCTCACCCAACAGCTTCTACTCTGGCCTTGAGTCTTTGACACTTGTATCTTGGCTTCATTTCTTTAAAGGGCTAAATATACTTAGCCCACATTTCCCATTTGTCATCACACCGGTGACTGATGTTTCTTTAAAATAATGTGGGTGGTTAGAAAAGAGTGATTATATATGTGGACTTGCATCTGAAGCTAATCAATAAGTATTATTAATGACTTCTGGATCCGAAGAATTTTTTGTGTTCACATTGTGAGAATAGGGGTCAAGGAATAGTATTTACTTTTGGGGTCAGAGTTAAGGTTGTTACAGTTTGATAAAATATGCATTTCTGTGCTGGATAAGGATAAGATGCTTGTGAACAGTGTAAGATTAATGACATAATTATTTCTTCCCTTGCTTTTAAGTGTTTGATGTTAATGTGAGTTAAGTAAGAATATCATTGATTAAAATAAATCTTCATGCTTATGAAAGCTTCTGAGTTAGTGAAGTACAAGTTGACTAGTCTCATCTTGGTGAGTTTTTGTCAGGCTGTAGTTCCCAACAGTGATAAGGTATCACTTTCTGTCCACAGCCCTGCCTTATGGTTCAACAGAACCTGTATCCTGCTTGAAAAAAGGGGGTGAAAGACCTATAGAGGGTTTCCAGCCTATAGATCATGACCCCAAAAAATAGCAACTAGGAGTTGCTTGCAAGCATTCCTTGGCAGATCTTTCTGATGTGCTGTGTCTTGTAGGCAGAGTGAGTAAAGTGTCAGACAAAGCAGTTATCTGCCTGATGTGGTCTCTGAAAATATATGGATACTATGGAGGATAAGCATACGTGAAGTTTTCACTTTTCGCCAGAAGCCTGGGAGAGCTATAACTTTAGCATCTTTATGACTTTTCCAATGGCACTTTGAAGGATTTGAGGATGTTGGATCATAGAAGGGAAAAAATTGAAAACTCCTGCCCTAAAACATAAACTAAGATAACCACATTGATTAAGGGGTCATTTAATTAGCTAAATTTTGCTCTTTAAGTGCAAAACTGAAGAAAAAATCTGGGATCTATGTCTACCTTGAGATTAATTTTTCTGTAAAAGTAGTAGAAGTCCAAGTAAGAGCGTGTTCTGCATAGGGCAACTACCTAGAAAAATCTTGTTCTGACCAATGAAACATACTGCTCTGAAAAAGTTGGGCTATGTGTTCCAAGGAGCCTAAAGGAAATTGGGGGAATGGAATTTGTGATTTCCTTATGCTTGGCAACAAAGGGAAGGGATTGGGGGCAGTTAAAGCAGATGATGAGAACTGCAAATCACAGGGAGCCCTAGGCTCTGAAGGGAAACCAGGCTCCATTATGGCAGATCCTAGGACTATGAAACAAGAAGCTGGCCCTTCTGTGGTGCTTACGTCTGGTAGCATGACTGTGAAGAACTATGCTATTGCCTCTTGCTCATCTGTGAAGATCATCCTGTAGAGCTAGAAGAAATGGGCCATGTTTAATGTTAGTGTAGTGAGCAGAGTCTTTCATTGTTGCAGTGAAAGACTTCCATAGTGGGGAGGTGCTCGAGCTTTTCCCCACAGCTGCAGCCTTTCCCTACTGCTTGTGTGTGTAGAGAGCCATGTACGGTACATACATTAAGGGTTCGGGCGTGTCTTTACTCCCCTAAGCCGTGCCTCATGGTCTACACTGCTATTTATGCCCCTGCTACAGGTGTGAGAAGTGCACATACATTACCCACTGCCGTAAGTAATGTGCAGTATAGACATACCCTTAGTGCGAACTGGGGAGAGTAGGGTGGTTAGGACCACTTAAATTCTACAGTTCTGTCAAATTTTGCCACAAAACTCTACAGCCCAGAAATTAGGATGTCAGTAAAAGCCAAACATCAAGTTTCTAAGTTTTGTGATTGTGCGGGAAAGGACATTCCAGATATGATTTGAGTGTAAACTTAATTCATTATGGTCTTCCTGAAACTGCAGATAGCTTTAAACAGTAGTTGTGTGAGTGTGAACTGCTCCCATCCATCTCAGTCGGACTATTGATTTTTAAGTCTTATTAATTATTGCCTTTTAAATGCCAATATTAACAATTTCACTATTTAACACTTTAGCAAAAGCAGTCAGTTAAGGTGCTTGATCATCGTTATTAGCTGCAGTAATAAACGTAGATGTGGGGGGGCCACAGGTCGGCTCCTGACTTGAGTTGCTGATGTGGGATCTTGGGATTCAAACCCACCAAAAAATTTCAAATTTCTACCCTGTTCACAACAGGGGCGTGAAAAAAGAGGGGCATCCTATTCCATTGCCAGATGTCTCCAAGGTGCTAAATATCCAAACCACCAAATCTTTCCAGTGCTTCTCCCTGACAACTTCTGCATTGCAGCCATATATTGTTGATACAAAAAACTGTTGTAAACTGAAAACCTCTACGTTTGGATGCAGTGTACAATCAATGCAATATCAGAATAAATAACACAAGGCTCTAGCTTCTCAGTCATGCCAGAGTGATCCTTAGTGCTCTTGGGATCAGGATAATGCAGGTATTTTGAGACACCTTTAAGCTCCCCTAATCCTCAGGGTTGCTAGAGGCCATTCTGGCCCTCGGCCTGTTTAAGAGGATCCTCGGCTCTGCTCTAAATTACACACACATATAGTGGCTCCATAGGGCTATTGCAAGAATTGTCAAAACACAGCACAGTTAGGTCATGTCCCCAGCAGTGCTTCATAAGAGTTCCCTTATGCTATGGGAATCCCTAACCAGATGTTGAATCTGCTTTGTGCTGATGGTGCTGTGCAGATCAGGTGGGAATACAGGCTGGATCAAGTCCAAGGAATTCTGTACTCGTTTTCATGGAAATACTGAACTTGCTCATTTTCATATGTTCAATAAATACTTCATGTTTTTAAAATTTACTTTAAACTGCTGCAAAATGTTCAGTTTGCCACAGAATTCTGCACAACTCTGGTTTAAAAATCAAGGGCCTTAACACAGAATGGGTGAGACTTTGTCTGTGGCACTTGGTACACATTGTAGTCTTTAATTCTGGGAAGTTCCCCCTTCCTCCAGGGATGTAGTGAGGAGGTTTTTCAGTGGCAAGTGTGAAAGTCATCATTATTTGCCTGTGGTCATAAAAGTGGTGTGTATTTCGGAAATTGGGGTGTATTTAATATTTATGCAACTTGTGATGAATTCAAAAGTAGCAGTAGTTTTGGAAAATACTGACAGTTCTTTGGAACTCTCTATATTTTACACAATTACTGGATCCGATTTTTTTTTTCATAAATTCTTGGACCAATATGGTACATCCTGACAAGAACATTTTATTATTTTCATGTTTCACATGTTGAAGGAAATGTCTTTAATATTTAAGAAGAACTAGATGCCATAATGCACGGTCAATATATTCATCCTTAGTTTATTAAAATTGAAAATTTGTTAACCTAATTCTTGATGCATGTAAATCATTTTTTCCTTTTAAAAATGTGAAGTGCACCTAAAATTACTTTTGGCTTAATAGTTAGGCTGTGTGTTGGTTCAACTGGAAGAAAGATCTCTTTACATCAGTGGTTCCCAAACTTGTTTCGCTACTTGTGCCTGGAAAGCCCCTGGCAGGCCGGGCTGGTTTGTTTACCTACCGTGTTCGCAGGTTCGGCCGATCGCTGCTCGAGTTCCGTAACTTAAGTCAAGTTAGCCCCATAGTGTAGACCTGCCCACATAAAATTTACATGAGTAACCAGATTACAAAGCTTGTATGTTAACAGATTGACCCCAATTTCTTAGAAAAGGACTTTTCTCTGAATACTTCCCAACTTGAAATATATTAATCTCTTCTTCATTATTATTTTCTGTTCTGCAGTAGCATGCTTTCCAATAGGCATTCAAAATGAAATGGTCACTTAAAGATGAATTATATTTTTAAACAAATTCAGAAAATTAACTTTGGGAGTAAAATATTCCAAAAGCAAGGGTATTCAGAACATTAACAACTCTTCAAATTTATTAATTTCTGGTCCCCAAAAAATCACACTGTCCAGTCTGTCTCCATTCCTTCTCAGAATGCATCATATACCCAATGAATATAAATATTTTAAATCAATTAGCAAAATAGCATCGCACTATAATATGTACTGGGTCCAAAGTTCCGCTGGAGACATTGTTCAATAGCTGTAACATGACCTCTAACAATGCATTATTATGTGAAAGTAAACCTTACTGATGTAACTTTGCAGGAGCTCAGGTGGAGAAAAAAATCAATTTGAAATTAGTTGAATTGAATTCCCCTTTTATTATTGATATTTGGGTCGTTTCGTGCACAAATGCATCTGTGTATAGATATAGATATTTGTCATTCATCTTTGTGAAAAAGCTGCTCTATGGGAAAGGGAAAAAAAGTTCCTCCTACATGTATTTCAGAGTAGATTAGAGAAGTGTAGAATTCTGTGCACATATTTATTTATTTATTTCTAGCAGTGATTTTAATAATTTTTTTTATTCTCATAATGGGAATAGTTTCTATATATTCATTTCCTATTACAGTTTTAGGAGTAGAACATTGGAAGTTTACCATTATTTTTAAAACTGACAACTTTTTTTCCCCTTTCAGAGAGTCCCTCTTCCCAGTGGAGAGCTCTGAATAACATGGATCCTTTTTCAGCCCTTTCACAAAGGGTTCTGTTGATTAAAATTTTATGTGGGTTGATTTCACCTTTTTATATGATTGGGACTGTGAATTGTACTTCTGAGTCATACACATTTTAATGTGGATTTTTTAGGACTGTGTGTGTACGTTTTAACAGCTGCTGTTTGATTAGATAGCTAATACAGGCCAGGAAAAACATCCAATATAAGGTCTAATCACTCATACAGAAACTGGGATTTATCAGTTTTTTTCAAACCGTCACTATCATCCTTCCCTTTTAGCTTTTCTCAAGATAAAATAATAGTATCATAGAAAGTGATCCAACACACACACAAGGTTTTCTTTGTACCCTTTGTCATTTAGGCATAAGCCTTAACTCTATCTTTTTATTACAAAAACGGTATTATAAAATTTCTATGCAGCAATCAAATTTTGTAGTTATGTCTGTTTAACAAATTGTTGGTAGTTTGGCTAGTCATAATAATTTTTGGGAAAATTTGCTTGATGGCACTGCCATGGCCTCTCTTTGACAGAGGACCTAACTGTGAGACTGACCCCCTAACTCATAGGGTAAAAGCATGGCCCCACTGAAATCAATTACATGACTCCCATTGACTTCAGTAGGGACAGATTTCACCCCTACTTCCAAAGAGTGGACATTGAACGTTTTCTTGAAATGATATTGTTACTTTACCCATTAGGGTGCTGCTTACAATGGAGAAGCATTCACAGCAAGTTACAGCAAAAGAATGTCTGTGTTATTATTGAGGCCTAAGGTGTTCTGTGTTAAGCTGGTCTGAATCTAAATTCTGCAGTAAGACCCTTTGATTCTGCAGCATTCTGGTGGAAAATTTATCAACATCCAAAAAATTTATAAAAATTAGATTTTCATTAAATTAAATACGAAATTGAGTAATTGCATCCACAGAGTACCCCCGTGTTGTTTACTTTGCTAGTGCAAACATCAGAATTTAATATCTCCACCTTTTCAGTTTTTTTTATACGCCACAGAATTTGGTATTGATAATGCACAACTACATTGTTAAAGTCAGGGGAATTTGGAGGTTTTGGTATCTGGGGAGGTCTGGAAGGCAACTGGTTCAGCTTCACCAGAGGTTACAATAATTGGCACATTAGAGTAGATGGGTCACCCAGCAGGTGACACCATCTCACCTAACTTGACATACGCCTTCCCTTAGTGCAGCGATGGGCAACCTGCAGCCTTTCAGAGTAATCCACTGGCAGGCCACCAGACCATTTGTTTACATTTGCACAGCTGCCCGCAGCTCCCAGTGGCTGCCATTTCCGGCCAGTGGGAGCTTTTTCTAGTTCAGCAGAAGCAGCTGGTGCTTTGGAGACTCTTATGTGCATCAGGATCCCTTGTTCTGTCTTGGGGCTTTGGTGTGCCCCAGTGTCCTCAGGGCTGGCTGCCATGGTGTTTAGATAAGGACTCTGATATGAATATATTTGAAACATTTAAATTACAATGTATTTTATCTTAACTATTGTATATATTCATCTGGGTATCTCTGATGTCTCACTCAGTACTGTGGCACCTGAGTGCAAACAGATTTGCCTAAAGCAGAGAGTCAATTTGAAAGATTTTCTTTCTGTAGGTTTTTCTTGTGGGGTATGCTATGGATTTCTTAACTATTATTGTATTACTTGATATGTTCAGGGAAGTAATGCTAGGCCATTTTTCAGGCTGTTGTGTTGGGAAAGTTACTCCAAAGACAGCTGTCTTGCATGTAGCTCATAAAAGGTTAAGATATTTGGTCATTTTGATTTCCGAGGCCTTGGCTACACTCACACTTTACAGCGCTGCAACTGGGGTGTGAAAAAACACCCCCCTGAGTGCTGCAAGATACAGCGCTGTAAAGCGTCAGTGTAATCAGGGCAGCAGCACTGGGAGCGCGGCTCCCAGCGCAGCACGCTACACCCGTAAGGGATGTGGTTTACATGCAGCGCTGGGAGAGCTCTCTCCCAGCGCTGCCGCTCTGACTACACTCACACTTCAAAGCGCTGCCGCAGCAGTGCTCCCACAGCGCTGCCGGGGCAGCGCTTTGAAATTCCAAATGTAGCCATATCCCAAGGAAAGCATTCTACAGCTGTGGGCCAGCCACTGAAAAAGCCTTGCTCTTGCAAATTTCACCCAAAGCGTTAACAGCCTCATTGCCCTAGATCGGGAGTAGGCAACCTATGGCACGTGAAGACTTTCAGTGGCACTCACACTGCCTGGGTCCTGGCCACCGATCTAGGGAGCTCAGCATTTTAATTTAATTTTAAATGAAGCTTCTTAAACATTTAAAAAACCTTATTTACTTTACATACAACAATAATTTAGTTGTCTATTATAGACTTATAGAAAGAGACCTTCTGAAAACATTAAAATGTATTACTGGCATGCGAAACCTTAAATCAGTGTGAATAAATGAAGACTCAGCACCACTCCTGAAAGCTTGCTGACCCCTGCCCTAGATGATGTGAGAACAGTTCACAAATATTTATAGACAACCACAAGGAGAGGGGAATAATTTAGAGTAGTACATGGGAATATAGATACTGGGACCCTCTCTGTATTGTGAATTTGCTCCAATTCCTGTAAATGCTTACCAGCCACAGATGTATAAAACTGGAGCACAGACAAGGAAAGCCAAAAAGTGCACTGGTTGAGCTTTTCCTTGTTTAAATTCAGGATAAGCTCTACCAAAGCAAATTCCTTGTCTGCCAATGCAGCTATATCCATGGCTCACCATCAGGTAAGAGTGTGCCCTCAATCCTGCATTGTAGACAAGGCCTAGGAGTAATGTTACAGCACCCTTTCTTCCCTTCTGAGCTTTCTTTATAATAAGGCACAGGCTCATGTGACCCTATATAAGCCAGTTACTTGCATGTGAAGTTTTAGAGGTAGGGCAGTATTTAGGTCACGTGACCCCAGTTCAGCCAATTAGATTTAATAATTCCAATGTATGTAATATGCGCAATATTAAAAATATATAGTTAAACTATTTGCAAAAGGAATCCCAAGTCATGTGTTTTGTTATAGTAGCTTTTAATTATACCAGTGTCAGCACTTGGATTTAAAATTCCCTTTTCTATTATTTTGTCTTAGCCATAAAAATTCCTTCAGAGCTGAAACCTGAACCTTCGCCTCAGTCCAGGGATGAATTTTCACTTTCAGTTTTTAAGAAGAGTTACGACTTTTAAATTGTACAATAATGTTTTTAAAATGTAGGTATTTATCATTTTAAGCCACGTATGTATTTATAACTCAAAGCCTTTTTTAAAATGGAATTTTTGTAGTATTTAATCATATTGGTACATTAAGCTATCAACATGGGGAACAATTTAAAAGTTCCACATCTGAGGCCTCAATATGATCTGCTGTACCTTTTCATTGATTATTGGCAATTAAAATGTTATGAGCAATATAAATATAAACTAGGATAAATTGTGGACAATGAACCAAATCTGAATACCTGGGCTTGATGTATAGGGATTCCGCAGGGACTGCAGGAAGGAATCCTCCTTCCAAACTGTAGAGCATCAACTGATCCACCCTGCTGGAATGGCCCCTTTCCAATCTACCC
This sequence comes from Gopherus evgoodei, assembly GCF_007399415.2. Lineage (NCBI taxonomy): Eukaryota > Metazoa > Chordata > Testudines > Testudinidae > Gopherus > Gopherus evgoodei. The sequence goes on from NC_044327.1 coordinate 83,681,309, forward strand.
CAGTCCTGGTATCTCTCCTCTAAACATATGAATGATTAGTACGTACCTGAGGATGCACCTAGCTTGACCAAAAAACTATTCTGTGGAGAATCACAGGTAACCTCACACAGCTCTGTGCCTTGGCTTTCAGATTTTTGCTTTCTGCTGAATCCAGGTCCTTCTACTCTTGCAGGGTCAGAATTAGTCTTAGTGTTCATTTGTGGTAACCTTAATAATAATACAGTTTGTAGCAAGTGTAGTAAGATGAGGCCCTGAAACATAAACTCTTGTGTCAGAGGCCCAATCTGAGGCCTGAAGCCTGAACCAAAGTTAACCTCCAGGCATTGCTAAGCAAAAGCTGGGCTGTGAGCCAGAGGCAGGCCCTACTCACAGAAGTTGGCAAGAAGAGGGTTGTTAGAAGCAGGAGCATTCACATATAAGTGCTAATAAGAGGAACTTGTGTGCCAAGATGGCACCTGGACATGCCGAAAGGAGGACACTCCACCCAACATAACAAGGAACAGGCAGGTGCATTTTAAAGACGGAGTCAAAAGGACAGCATGATGGATAGATCTGTTTGAAACAACATGATCAAAGAAGGCGACAGCACCCTAATGAGCCAAGGGGCTGTACTTCAATACATCAGTAGAGATGGATAATCTGTCCTGTAACTATATAAAAGTAGGTCCCGTAGTGCACATCTTTGTCTGGCCTAGGGGGCAGTGGAAAGTCCCGCCACTGACTGAGCCGGTCCATTGCCAGGAGGCACAAATTAGTAGTATGTCTTGTAGAGTCTACAGGAAACTATTACTGTGCTTCATTTGACAATAAACCTGGCTCGGGTTCCTTCATACCTTACTAGAGTCTGTGGTCTTTGGGGGTTCTCTCGGGGTTTGCTGTGTCAGCTATCTGCGCAGAGCCGGGACAGCACACAGAGTTGCACGCAGCCGACTTATCATCATTGAACAAGAGCAGAGCACCACACCAGTAGCTACGGACAACAGCAAGGACTTAAAATGTTTATCATGGTTGGGGGTAGTGATGAATGGCAAAAATGTCAAGTTTCAGAATTTAATAAAAAGAATTTTTTTTGGACAAGATTTCTTCTCTACATTTTTGAAATGTCTCTCAACATAGTTTTCATTCTCAACTTCTAATCCCTGTTTCAACCTTGTCTTCTTTTTTGGGTGTGGTACAGGTTTTCCTCTTGTCATTTGTACAAATTTTATAGATACTGTCAAATGCCTATCTACTGATAATACCTAAAACCTCAATAAATTATCATAAAAGGTTATTGACTTTTTGAATCATTTCATTTGTAACTAAAGCACCCCTACCTTGCTCTCTAGCTAAGTCAATATTTTACAATATCAGATGGGTAGCAATGTTAATCTAAATCCACAAAAACAACGAGGAGTTTATGCCCAAATAAATGTTAGTCTTTAAGGTGCCACCGGACTCCTCGTTGTTATTGTACAATATGAACATTTTTTCATTCCACTTAGTTCAGAAGGGTTTGATTCCTGATCTCTTTCTCCCTTAGCCTGGCAGAGATGAGAATTGAGCAGAGGTAGAACATGTATGTCTTTGTATACTCCTGGGGGAATTGTGCGCATGCACAGAATTAATGTCCCTTGCAGATTTTACTCCCTCTGCCCCTCCCCCCCCACAGAATAATACATTCTGCTGGGGCGGCACTGCAATTACAACTTTCGCCCACCAGGGGCTGATGTGGCACCAGAAGAGAGGGCAGCCAGTTCAGAGCTGGAGCAGCCAGCCAGGGAGAGGGAGGGGAAGAGGGTGCCTTCCTCACAGCGCCCTGCCTGTAGGATCAGGTGAGGAGGCACAAGATATGTGGGGGAGGGATGGACAGAATGGGATACATGTGGTTGATGGGAGTCCCACATACTGGGGTTCAGAAGGGCTAGTGGGGGGGCAGACTGGGTTGGGAGCACAGGAGCTAGTGGAGGACAAGATTGAACCAAGGGCTGAATCGTGGGGGTGCAGGAAAACATGGGGATGGGGGAAAGGGGCAGATGTGCCTGACTGGATGGGAGAGGGCTGGGGTCAGCCAGGGTCTGCATGAGAAGACTCACCAACTCCCTAACAATCCTTCCACTGCCAACCACCCTCCCTCCCCTTCCCCCCCCCCCCACTCCCCCGTTCCATACTCTTCCAATCCATACCCAGCAACCCTCCAGGTTCACTCCTAGGCTCTGCCCAGCAGTTACTTCCCTCTCCCTCAACTCCTCCTTTACCCCTGACTCCCTCAAGCCTTTGCACTGCTTCCAGGTGGTGCTGGAAATACATTTCTGTCAAAGTTCTGTATTAAATATGCCTTGTAAGGAATCTATTTGTCAAAAAAACATTTCTGTTGTCTGTACTGTTACAGACATACTTACTAACAAGTATTTTGAAATAAATTGCCAAAATAATTGAAACTGGTGTACAGATACAGTATTAACTAGTCTTTTATAATGAAGACTCCTGGGTCTAATAGGAGGGAAAAACAGGTATTCAGACAGCAATCTTTCAGGAAACTAAAACCCCAGAAGGAAGGAAAAACTTAATTCTCTACTTGTTTTGTCCTTTCTGGAGTTGAGAATAAGTAAGAACTTAAAGCATAGAGAAAATAAAGCAATTAGCAGTAAGCAGTTGTCTAATATACTTCCCACAATTATCTTCATTGTAACAGCATATTGTTACATATGTTGAGTTAATCCAAATACTAGCTGAGCAATATTAAGTAAGAAGCAATAAAACTACAGTCTTAGATAGCTGAAACATTTGCACATAGTAAAAAGAAGTTAAATAATTTGAATCTATGATACTATGAATCACAAGCAAGAGGCTGACAAATGTCTTGTTAGAAAACGTAACTTCCTAGTAAGCGCTCTACAAAGAAAAATGCACCACAGAGGTTGCTAGTGTTTTATTAATTGAAACATAGTGGCTTGGCACTAAGAGCAAATTCACATCAGTATAGATAATGTACTTGCTTATGGAAATATAGAAAGTCATAAGTGAAGGCTCGCTTTCCTCCATAACATCTGCAGTTTCAGAAAGGGTGCCATATTTCTCATGCCAGCAATGGTAATCCCAGTCTCTGGTTTGTGAATAGATAACACAATGTCCAGACAACATACTGAAAAATTAAGTGCATAAGATGAATTTGCTGTGTTTTATCAATGTAAGTCAGACTAATAAACTTAGTAATTTTATATTTCATTGTTTGTTTGTTTTTTAACCTATGGTAAATGGTTTTTAAATAAATATTTCCCAGAGACAAGAATCGATTCTCAAGAATCATTCCAGGTTCTTATGCCCTTTAGGCAGTTAATTAAAATCCTGACCAAGTGTTAGATTTTTACATCCCAGTATCTTAATTAAAATACTGTGCCTTATTTGTGCAATATTTACTATACAATTTTGGTTTATTTATGTTTTTTTAAATGATCGGATTAATGTAAATGAATTGTATCTATTCTGCAGAAGATCTTTTGTATGTAGACTGCTGATCTTGATAAAATAATATATGAAAATTTGAATGGCTGAATGGTTCTGTTTTTCTTAGTGGCAAATACTCTTTTTGACGCTCCTCCACATAATTTGTGCCTTTTATTCTGGAGTTATGACTGCTTTGTGAGTCAGTCTTTTTCCCCTCTTTCATCACCTACTGATGCAAATCACAGTTTCATTTACTATTTGGCTGAGAGAAGACAGCATCTGCATTCTCAGATTTAAAGCATACAATTTAGGGGTTTCTCTGAATCAGCTCGGGAACAGGTGTTGGAGCAAAGAAGTAAGGTACACCCTTTCACCCTCCATACCAAATGAGTGTGAATAAATGCTGAGTTAGAAACTAAAAATCTTGAGATTACTTAGGCATTGTACATTGCATATGGCTGACACAATCCTAGTGAACCAGCCTTGTTTAGAAGAGCACCCATTTTTCAATGAGTATTGTCTACTTGCTCGTGTGTGTGTGTTTAGAAGGGGCAGTGGAAGACTTTGAAATGGCTTGTAATGCAAAAGTATAATTTTTTCTAACTTTCTTTTTTAGTCTGCAATCTTCAACTTTCAGAGCCTACTGACAGTAATCTTGCTGCTCATATGTACCTGTGCTTATATCAGATCCTTGGCTCCCAGCTTACTGGACAAAAATAAAACTGGGTATGTTAATAAGTCTAGCTGCTTTTAAAAAAAAATTTATAGATTGCTCACTTTGTAACGAACTGTGTATATCATTTGTGTTTTCACACAAGTTGTTTAAGATAGATTGAAATTTTGGTACTAAGCATTTTACATCATCTTTACATACTTCAGAATGTAAGTCAACAGTGTTGTAGTTTGTTCATCTTTACAGAATATTTTTCTCATCTTACAATTAAAAATGCTGCTGACATAAATGGGCATCTCATAAAATGAAGAGGATAAAATGGCATTTGCAAGTGACCATGAAATTTTATAGTCAAGATTTCTATATATATATAAACAAACCCTAGCAAATCTTTCCTGTAGAGCTATTCTGTAGATTTTTAACTTTCAGCCTAAACAGGTGCTTATTAATTTAAACTCTAACAACTTAGCTATAGAAAAAGACTTATTTGGTCATCTACCAATTTTTCTACTTCCATTTATTCTCACAGATGTGCATGTACTATGTCTGTGTGTTTAAGGTGGGGATGGAAAGAAAGGGGGGAACCTTTTTATTATAGTTCTATTAAATTAAGTCTTTGAGAGTACAAGTGTGAAGGAAAAATAGTACCACAGAGAGTTAAACAGTTAACTAGGAATTCAGATTAAAATGAATTTTCTAAATATTTTTAGAAATATCAAACAAAGCCTTATTATCTCCATAGAAGTGAATAGTCTCTCATGATGCTGTTTTAATATCTTTCAAAGATAAGGAACTTGCCTTAGAACCAGTGTTGCTTCTAAGCTGCACACCTGCATGGCCGTACAAGAGTCAGTCAAATGCCACACACTTGATTAGTAGAGCCACGCACGTCCGGCGACTTGTGTTCAGGTGCCCCTCCCCATGCTGTTGTGCCGCCACACTGCTCCTGCCCTCTGCCTGGGAGCCCTTGGCCAGCTGCTCCCTGAGACCCTCCTGCTGCTGTGCACAGCGGGGGGGGAGGGGCACTGACATCAGGGCGTCCCCCTCCCCAACCCATGTACCCCATCTCCGCAGAACAGGGGTGGGAGGACAGGGCTTGGGAGTTAGACAGAGCTGCTTGAAGCCGCTGCAGTCTGAATGAGGCTTCAGACTGGTGAGTGCGCCTGTGCCTAAAGAGACAGACAGTGCATCGTCTTTCATGCACTTCTCCAGCAGCTAGCGCGCACACACTCTGTCTCTGTCTCTCATACACACGCAGTCTCTGTCTTGCATGCACGTGCACACATACTGTCTTGCACTCACACAAACGCTCTCTGTCTGTCTCTCTCTCACACACACATACACAGTCTCACATACACACCTTCCAACACAAACTTGTGGTGGTGTTGCTGTTACTACTTGATACTTCCTGCAATACACACACATTCTCTGTAGTTTTATTCTTGCAAAATGCTGTTATTTTAGTTTTTTGACTGGTCTGTGCATTTCATAATTTTATTTCTCTTATGCCTAAATTTAATTCTTTGAGTAGTGAGTTTTAAAATGCCTAACCTGTCCTGGCTGGAGTAATTATCCCTATGGTATCTTTTAAAAATATATATTATATCTAGGTTTTTTGTTACTACTGGGGGTGCACTCTGCACATTACCTCAATATTGGTGCACATAACAAATTCATTCTACACCTGGATGGAATAAATTAGAGGGAACATTGCTTAGAACAACTCTGGAAATTTTCTACTCTCCAAACATACAAATGGATTCTTGTTGTTTTAATTGGATTTTGCTATTGTTGGTCTTCATTGCCTCATTAGGCTGCCAACATGTATTATCCACTTTGAGTCTTCAAGTCTGGTTCTATTCTGAAAAATGACAGTTTGAAAAGGGCACTAACCTATTTAACAAATTTTCTCCATCTGTGTACTCCAAGTCATTTCAGTATTTATATTTGTATTTGTTACTTATTTCTGTTAATATTGCTGGACCATCTGTTGTGGGACACTGAGCTGGATTCTCTTCCAGTTGCTTCTCAACAGAATGGTAAATGAGGTACCAATTGCTGGGCTAAATTGTGCCCTCGTTTGCACATATGCAACCTATTCATCAATGATGTTTGAGCCAGGAGGAATAGAGTTTGATATTCAGATCCCATGTTGAGTTTGCAGGCCTGTCATTTAAAATGCCATCTTTTTGCTTGAAAATACAGCCAATTTGATCTGGAAGTCATTAAGAACAATAAATATATATTATCCTGCTGTTTCTACATTTACTTTTCAGAACGGACCTGAAATAATAATAATTCCTCACTAAGAGGATTGCATTTGTAAAATCCTTAAGAATGATTTACTCTGTGATGTGGCTAGAATAGCTCTTATCACACTGAGGTTTTTTTTAACCTGTACTTGAATGCGTATATAAGAAGATACATTAGCCTTTTCCATTTGGAAAACTAGTATGAAAACATTTGTCTGTCCTTACACAAAATCATACCATTACCATTGTCATGAGGGATTTTTCTTGACATTAATAAAGAAGGAAAGACATGAAGATTTACTGAAAGATTTTATTTTTTTATCTGAGTTTCTGCTAATGGAGGATAAGACAATAGTCAATGAGGTGTACACAGTAAGAAGTTAGAATATTTATTTTACTGATTAAAATTCTAGTGCTGTTTTTGGCATGTAATACTTCCTTTAATCTGGAGCTACTATGTTTACTCTTGAAGCAAATCTCTCTCAAGTACAATAGAACTGTTTTATACACCAGAAATGTTTTCAAAGGGTGCTGTCACAGTGGATAACTTAAGCGTTTGATCTGTAGGTTTGTATTTACATAGATGTTGGAAGTGCCATTTTATTTTTGTTATATATATATTGAATACTTTGTACCAGAAAATAAAATTTCATTGCTTCCAGGCCAACACTTAGTTTCCTGAAAGTTAGATATTTACAAAAACTCATATACTGTAAAACCCCTGTCCCTTTGTGCTAGAATATTCCATGCTTAGTTGGGAATGTCTAGACATACTGGATAAAATGAATTCTAGTGATATTTCATCTTACCACAGAAAAGTATGTACCTCATTATGCCTGCTCCAAATTAGGACCAGCAAAGTATTACTATTTCCTGTTCACTGCTCTTGAGAAATGATCAGCAGTAATCTTTATTAGCTACATTTCTGTACTAAAAGAAAATGTGGATCTGTTGAGTCACTGTTACTTTAAAGACAATCTCGTCTTTGATGTATGGGAGATGATACAGCAAGGTGATATAATATACCCCTATAGCCTGTAAGAGGCCCCTTGTATTTTCTGCTGGATTTTCTTTTTGCCAAAATAGTACTAAACTGTACCTAGCTAACGCAGCAAAACAAACTTAAAAACCTTTTCTTATTTAGAAGTATCTTGAGTACTCCCATGTGCTATATCCTTCCTGTACAGTGGTCTTTCTGATACCATTTGGGATGATGGGATGGAAAACATTCCATTTATCACCCACTTCAGGAGTTTTAAGCCTCTAAAAATGAAGCTATTTGTTTTCATCTGCAAACTTTTTAGTAACAAATAATTCTATCATTTCAACTGAGTACAGTACATTCTTCCTCTCAACTCATCAGTTTCAAGTGATATCTATCTTTCTTGGGGTGCCAAAGCTTTTAAATTGTGTGTCACAGATACTCTGCCACTCTTCTGAACATGCATCTGGACATATTGTTAAATCACAATTTCGTAAAGAAGTAAAGGAAAAGCCTGAAAAAGAATTAACTTGAAGGAACTCTGTCAAGGTAAAATTTGGCCCCATATCTAGATTTTCAAATAAGTTTTTTGGAAAACGTAACACCAATAGTAATGTTTCCATGATCAATTAATTTCCAACGAAAACAGATGTTTAAATGTAAACTTTCTTCTCTTGTGTTTGCAACACAAAAGGTGTAGCGTTGTTACATATGCAACTCAGAAAGATACTTTCTCTACTTTTATTGCCTAAACTTAGAGGAATGCAGAGTAAAGAACATAAACAGTGGAAAAAAAAATAGATATCAAAAAAACATTCGGACATGGGCATGTGAGCAAATACTGTAAGTTTCCCCTAACAGGTTGGCAGAGCACTATTTCTGCCCTAGCACTTTGTTGGCAGAGATTGCCATTTGTGTTGGTGTTTTGGGAGGGCAAGAAAAGGATGAGTTCAAATGTTTTAATTTGATCAAGTCTTCAGAGGTGAAAAGTTAGTGCTCTAATACACCGTTTCAGTATGGAGAAAAAACTTGAATAGAATCATGCACCAAAGGTCATTTAAATTATTTTTAAATTATCATATTAAATGTAGAATTTTAACAACTTTTTATATATCTATACAGATTATTGGGAATATTCTGGAAGTGTGCCAGGATTGGTAAGTGTGTTTTTTTTTCTCCTTGGCTCTGATAGCTAGCTCAAACTCTTTCCATAATGCACAATATTATTTCAGTGATTATATGTCTGTATGTAGACATGACAAATATATGCTCACATATCAGCTTAAAAATGCAGAATTGTATGAGATCCTGTAGGATTTTGCAGGACTGGTTTTGTGATTGCAGGTTTCTGTAGTGCTAAGTGGCCTTGTTGCTGAGTGCTTATTAATATCTACATTGTTAAATTTACAAAATCCTTTGGACTAGGCCTTACTAATTCTTTATATTACATATTATTATTTTATTACTACATATGATTTCTTCTGATTTATAATAAACATGTGCAAAAATTACCTATATTGTTAAGAGTTATTGCCCATTAGAAATTCTAAGTGTAAATGTCTGGCTTTGGGCAGTAATTTCTCATAATAATAAAGGGACCTGGAATTTTTCATGTAATAAAATTCTATTTCATAATAAATAACCTTTCCATTGTCCTTCTTGGTTAGCTTCTCTACCCTTTTCAGCTATTCTTGAAAAAACATTGGTGCCAAATGGCAAGTATAAAAAGGTTGGTGAGCTGTGATCTAGAGAGAAATTTTCACTTTAATTAAAGTCATAATTAATTTAGCCTTCCATGATGCCAATTGTGGTTAACTTTATATTTCAAATGTTTTTTGGGGAAATAGTACAGCTCAGTGGCAGTTCTGTGTGGGTGTGACAAGTAAAGAACAATCAGGTGTACCTTTCTTCTGTGAAAAAGTATTTAAAAGAAACATGAAATGCTAAAGTTTAGATTGTACAATATATGTATAGCCAACATATACTTATTTGTGTAGCTCTTGCTAGTTGCCACCTCAAGTTTAAATGAAAACTAATTGTTTCCATTTTTTTTGGACTAGTTATTTAAACAAAGTGCTGGTGTTGTCTATCTTGCCCAAATGAGAGGTCATTTGTGACATTGACATCAGGAAGCTCAGTGTAGGAGACTGCAAACAATTTTCTTTTCTAATTCAACACAGTGGAACACTTGCAATCAAAACGTGAATCATTTAAAATATTTGGCTGAAATATTTTTCTGTAGCCCAGTGTTTCCCACAATTCCAAACCTGTGGATTGCTCTCCTCTCTCTGCAGCTCATGGAGGTGGAACAGTCTGGCCACACACAGTTTGGTGTTGTGCAGTCTGGCCACACTCAGTTTGCTCCTCCTTGCGACAGTTTCTCTGCCTCCACAGCAGCAGACAGTGGCAGGGCCAGATTAACTTTTTGTGGGCCTGGCGCCAAACATATTTGTGGGCCCCCACTGGGGAAATAAAGCATGTGTTGAGGTCCGCAGACCCAGGGGCCAGTGGGGGGCAATGAGGCGCAGTGCAGGGAGAGTGGCCTCACTCAGCTCAGCACAAGAGCACTGTTTACAAACCCACAACTGCTAGACTCACACTGGCCTGCCCATTCCCGGGGCTGCCTGCGTGCCCCTTCCACACTGCCCCCCTTCTCAGTGCCCTGCCCTTATGCCTAGCACCCTCTCACCCAGAGATCCCTCCTGCTGATCCACCACAACTGCACAGCACCCTGGACACCATACCCCCTGCCCAGCCCCCTGCCCACAGATCCCCTACTGTCCAGCACCCCCTTCACAGTCCCACCATCACAGCTGTATAGCGCCCCATATTCCTGAGGGAATTCTGCATCAAATTCTGTACACAATATTTTAAAATTCTGCAATTTTTTTTTATTTTTTTTTTTTATTTTTTACAATAAATACATGTGGAAGCTCCACCATGGCAGTGAGGAGCACAGGCCACTGAGGTGGGAGAATACCCTGCAGCCTCCTCCGCCCCTCAGGACAGGGACTTGGCAGTGAGGCTGAACTTGATCCTGACATAGCACAAGGGCCATGCCTGCCACAGAAACACCTTGGGGCCCCGCTCCTTTTGCACCAGGCACACCAGATGTGGGCAGGGAGGCTCAGCCCGGCAGCAGGATCCAAGTGCAGAGGGACTTAATGGATAGGGATCCAGATGGGGGTAAAAGGGTTCTGTGTGGGGCAGTCTGGGTGCAGGCAGCTCAGTGGGGAATCTGGATGCACAGAGAGGTTCCAGGTGCAGGGGCAATGGGAGTCTGCACTGGGGACCAAGTGAAAGTGGTTGGAGTTCAGCATAGGGTTGTGTGTGTAGGTGGTTGGGGCTCAGTGGGGAGGGTGTCTGGGGGCTTATTAGGGTGGTACAGATGCAGGGGAGGTGAGGCTTGTCAGGCTGAGGGTTTGATGAGCCTGCTTAACAGGGGAGCCCCAGCTGCTGTCAAGGGGTCCACATGGTGGGGCCCTGCTTCCCCCATCCCATCATAGGTGCTGACTTTTGGTTTTGCCAGTGGGTGCCCCATCCCAGATCCGCACTTTTCGTATTCTACTTATTGATCGTGTGTCTATCATTGGTATCTTAATGTCATCATTTAAATAGTCATGAACTACATAATTACATTATCATGAATTACAGTATGTTAAAATTACAGTCAGCTACAAACTCTCTTTACTAACAGCTCAATTTAAAGTCATTACATTCACTCTGCTTCACACCTGCTTGGGGCTTCTTTGGGAGCTGCAGGCCACTGAGGGCAGTGGAAAGGTGGCAGCTGCAAGGGACAAGCAGTGAAGAGTCTTTCCCCTCTCCCTGCCCCTTCCCCGCTCTCTTGTTTCTTCTTTAAGTCCTTGCTTCCCTTTCTGATTTTTCCCCATTCTTGCTTCCCATCTATGTCCTTTTTCCCATCTCTCCCTCTACTCCCCCTCCTGGTGGCTCGGTCTAATGCCTGGCCCACTCATGCACTCAAAGTGCAGAGGAGGCTCCCACTCCTTGGGGTAGGAAGGGTTGCCTAGTGGTTAAGGGACAGGCCTGAGGGCCAGGTGTTCTGGGTTTGGTTCTCTGCTCTGTCACAGACTCCCTGCTTAGCCTTGGAAAAGTCACTTCACCTCTGTGTGCCCTAGGTCTGACCTGCCAAATGGGACTAATACTGACCCTGCCTCCTAGGCTAAATCCATTCATGGCTGTGTCATGATGCGGGGAAATGAACATACCAAGGTTGGATAGATTTGGGCTGAATTTCTCCACAGCCTGAGAGTGAGAGCCAGCTCCACATAGGGGAGAAATGGGAGAGAGAGGGACTCAGGCCAGCTTCAGGGATTCAGCCCTGCTGCTTCTTCCAGTAGTGCAACTGGGGACTTCTACACCGCATCTCCTGCCTGGGTCAGGTCTCCCCCTCCCACCCCCCAGTGCAGCTCCCACTGGGATCGGGGCTTCTCCTCCCCCTAAACAGCCACTTGATGGCTGCTGTGGCCGGAGTGGAGCCTGAAACCCTACAGGTGGACGCCATGATCGCCACGAGCCCAAAAGGTGCAGGGCGGTTCCCAGTGAGCAGGGACGGGGTTGGGGTGAGAAGATGTGGGGTGGGGGTGGAGCAGGAATTGGGGCTTTGGGGAAGAGGCGGGGGCAGCAGCTGGCCAGAGGATCGGGCAGGCCGGGTCCCCTTCTGACTCTGGGCATGGCACCACTGGCGCCATGGTAAACCTGGTACTGGAGAGTGGTGATTTCTTTTTGTTCCCACCCTTACTCCTATTTTAACTTCTCTGCCCAGTTTTTTGGGCAATAGGGAGCAGTGTTCTCCCACCTCGACATTCCTCTTGCCTGAGTCAGTTAACCTGTTGGGGTATAACCCTTCCTGAACCCCCACTGCAACATCTACCTGGAGGCGCTTCTTTACCTTATAGGCATGGCAGAACAGCCAAGAAATCACCAGGTCAAATCCAAGCATTGCTCTATATAGAGGCAGCTTTTCCACGCTCAGCAAATGGTGAGTTGTGCCCAACCTGTACCTAGCCTTCATCCTTAACTCCGTTAGGTCATGGGGCTCCGAGTCAGACAGGCAGGTGGAGTCTCCTACCCACCAGGGCAGCCACAACTCCAGTGAAACAAAAATGGACTAGGAACCCTAGGACAGAGCAGAGAGAGGCTCCAGAAGCAAGGAGGATCTGGACCACTCAGTTCAAGGAGTAACTCCTAAGGGTCCCCTGCAGTTCAAAGAAGTTAGGTTTGCGGGGCCACCAATTCCCTCCCTCCCTTCAAGTCTTAAAGTGGATCTGAGTGCCCTGGACAAAGCAGAGCTTCTAATCAGTCTCCCTCCCTCCCAAGCCGATCAGGAGGGCTCTGACAACAAATTTCCTACTTGCTAGGGGAATGGGACCCAATGGGCAAGGATTTTGAGACAGACCTCTTGAGAGATCACTAACTGTGAAAGCCCTCATCAAAGCTACAGCAGAGCTTCTGCGCTCCCAAAGTGTGCTAAAAAGCTTTTTTTAAAATGTAGAAGGTTAAACTTCTCGCTCCCCTCCTCTGATGAAGATGAGTTGTCTGGGTCTGATACCTGAACAGGCCACTGAGGATAAGCCTCAGTAAATTCCTCCCTTGAGGCTGCAATACCTCTTCAGTCTTCCTTTGAGCAAGTGATTAAGAATGAGTGGAATAAGCCTGATAATGGCAAGTTTAGGGCAAACAAAAGTGACCTCAGACTCTGTAACATTCAAGAACCAAAGGGCTCTATTGCTGAGACACCGAAGGTTGACGCCACTGTAGCATCCCTCACTAGGGATACGGTTATCCCCTCAGAAGAGGAATCCTACCCTAAGGAAACCACGGATAGAAAGATGGAGTCCACTCTCAAAAAAGAGCTCTGAAGCCACCTCCTCCTCCACCCTCTGAGTCTCCCTGGCAGTTATCTGCTTTGCAGGAGCATCTGTTTCCTGGCTGGAAGATCTCAAAGCCCTTAATGAGAGAGATCATCCTGACTTTGTCTCCACTTTAAAGAAAGTCTCCTCGTAACAGCATTTATAGTTGATACCTCAATAGGAGCAGTGAGGTTCTTAGACCAAGACATGGCTTTCACTGCAATAGCCAGGCATCACCAATGGCTGTATCCCTGGAAGGTAGATACTCGTTCTAAGTAGGTCTGGTGGTTGGCCAGGTTTACAGGCTTCCTCCTTTTTGCTGAAAAGCTGGATAAGGTGCTGGCTGACAATGCAGCAAAATCCAAACTCTCCCCTTTCCCCATTAAGGACCCTCAGAATAGAATATAGACAGTGCTTCAGAGAGAAGCTCTCTTTTTGCTCCTCTTCCTGCAGAGGTACCAGAAAAGGGACAACAGATTCCCCAAGGAAAAACAGTAGAATCAAGATCCAAAGGGAAAGTCAAGAGGGATCTGCCACCCTAATTCTAGGTCATATAGACTTCTGCCTCATGCTGAAGCAAGGCAGGATTTCCCATTTCCTAGAGAAATGGTTTTCATTGACCACAGACAAGTGGGTTAGGGAAATAGTGAGCCAGGGGATATTCCTTCAATCTGAGTCACCACCTCATTCATTTGTTATCCAGTCACCTGTTTCCAGCAACCACTAAAACAGTCTGATCCAGAACAAAATATCTCATCTTCCACATATGGAAGAGAGAGTGAGTGTTCTCTCAGAAGAAAGTTTCTCCGGGTTCTACTCCATCATCTTCATTGTACAGAAGTGCATGAGGGATATCAGGAGGTATTCTCAACCTCAAAGGGCTCAATAAGTAGATGAAGAAAATTAAATTTTGGATGGAGACCTGGACCTCTATTGAGACAGGGATGTCTCGGGTGGACTTCTTCATTTTAGTAGATCTAGCAGATGCATATCTCCATATCCCCATCAGACTGTGCAATCACAGACTTCTGAGACTTTCCTGCAGCAGGAAATATTATCAGTACTGGACATTCTTGTTTGGCCCCACACAGCCTTCAGGTTTTTTTTTGCAGAGAGTTTGGTGATAACAGCCAGACGCAGGTTTCACAGAACTCACCTGTATCCTTTCCTAGATGACAACCTGATCAGAGCTCCATTGCAGTCAGCAGCACACGGGGCCATGTCTCTGACACTGAATCTTCTCCATGCACACAGCTTCATCTTCAGTGCCAAGAAAAGTTCTCTGATTCTATCCAGGAATTTATTTTCTTGTGCCAAAACTGCAGAGCTTATCATACACTATGCCACCAACTGCAAGGGACTGCTGATGTTGTGCATAGGGATCACTTTCATCAACACAATCACCCATCAGAAGTTTTCACACCTTCACACTAAAGAAGTGGGACCACTCCCCAGAGCACATGAAAGATAAAGTATGGGTTACGATACAGATGTGCATCTATCTGTCTGTACCAGTGTGGGCTCAGACATTGGTTTTTTGATCTCATACAAGATTTTATATTTCTTTTGTCTGAGAAAAATAGGTTATTAAAACATTTCAACATGTTCACTGTGTGGTTTGGTTTGATTTCCTTCCCTTGGATTATGTTTCCTGACATGGTAGGTTGCAGCTTGGCATTTCCGCTGTTCTTCCCCTTCCCTCCCCCGCAATATGATGTCATGACATAGTCAGTGTAGGAAAATGTCTTTGGAGATGTTTATGTACTATTATTATCAAATAAAATGTTAGAAGATATGCACAAATACTTCCACCAAAATGTAGGCTTAAACAAATCTAGCGTGCATTCCCCTTTTAACTAACGTGCAGAGTAGGTTTAAGCAACCTTTTCATATTCATATATATAAAAGCCTTGAAAACAGGCAAATGGTTATGTATTTACGAAGTTGTGCTCAAAGCTGTTTAAACATGCCACATGGTGATCTCCCTTTGAAGAAAATTAAGAGCAGGAACGTAAAACTCATATAAAAATTGTAATACTCTGACCTGGAGAAGGTGTATTTCCTCATAAATGAATTTTAAACACATGAAAGTCCAGACGTTAATTCATTCAGTTATTTGAGGTTCAGTTAAATGTGCACCAGAAGATGACGAAGTCTTGTAATGCCATTGTGGTAGCCCCCCTTACTTATTGGAGGTGTCACTGAGTATTTTATTTTTCTTTTGCAATGGCAAGATGTGTTGTTCAAAATTGGAGGACCTGTATATGATACTCCTGAGGGCATTTTGTGTCAAAAAATTAAAAATTCTGTGCACAATATTTTAAAATTTAGCAAGTTTTATTTGTCAATAAATAAATGCAGAGGCTCCAGCATGGCAGTGGGCAGCACAGGCCACTCACTGACTACAAGAAGGTGGGACATCATCTTGCAGCCTCCCCATTCCCCACCCTGGGGACACTAATTCAGTGGTGAGGCTGCACCCAACCCCAACACAGCACAAGGCCTGGGCCTGGCCCAGAAACACCCTGGGACCCTGCCGCTCTGTGCCAGGAGGACCAGGTGTGGGGCAGGCAGGCTCAACCAGACAGGATCCAAGTATGAAGGGGCTTGGTATTAGGGGATCCAGGTGTGGGCTGAAGAGGATTCTGTGTGGGACATTCTGGGTGCAGGAAGCTCAGTCTGGGGTCTAGATGTGGGGGGATCTGGATTCACAGAGGCTTGTTGTGGGGGGGGGGAGACCAGCAGCTCATTCTGGCTCAGGATAGGAGCCACGGGCTGGGGTGACCCCAGCCTTGTGGTTATCTATCTCTCTGTTGGCTGCTCCGGGTTCCTGAAACAAAGTACTTGCGCGGCTAGGTAGTGGTGTGTGACTGCTCTTGCAGCTTCCCTGTCAGAAAATCATTTTTCTGTAGGGAAGCAAAGAAATCTGTCCGGGACATGAATTCTGCACATGCACAGTGGTGCAGAATTCCTCCAGGAGTAATGTGAAAGAAAGTATTTGTATGTAGATTCAACATAAATATTGTACCAATTCAGAAGCTCTCGCACCTTTTTTTCTTTAACAAACACTTTTCTGGAAACTACAGCTTGAAAAAAATTTCTTGAAAGTTCATCTCTCAACTAGAATGTCCTTAATAGCAAAGGGAAATTTAATTGGGCTCCATTAACAACAAACAGTGTCAACTCTGTCATTTTAAATCATTTTGGAGTGTAAAGGCACAGTCTTCTCTCAAAGATCATTCTTGTTTTGTTACTGTATTCCCAGAGTCCTCTCTCTCTCTCTCTAGTTTGACCATGCACTCTCACGTAGGAAGCTCTTTTTTTTCAGCAGATAGAGAACTGTCAATGAGCTAGACGGGGTGGTGCTGAATGGAGGAAGGCAGAAAACAAATGCACCACTGCTCACTTTGTTGGAGTATATAAATATAACCACTATATAAAAGGTTGGAGGTGTGGCTAAAGTATATAGTGATCCTTTGCCTGTTCATGTTCCAGTCTCTCTCTTTCATATCCAACTTTCTGATGCTTTGAGAGGCCCAATGGCATGAAATCAAAGGAGTGTAGGACCAGAAGAGACCTAAGTAGGTCATCTAGTCCAGTCCCCTGCACTCAAGGCAGGACTAAGTAATAACTAGACCATTCCTGACTGGTTTCTGTCTAACCAGTTCTTAAAACTCTCCAGTGATGGAGATTCCATAACTTAATTCTGGATCAGAGGGGGAAGAAAAGTCTTCCTTGATCTACAGCACAATGAAACCACAAAGAAATTTGTTCATTGAATGAATGTAACTTCATATAGAGCTGTGATTGTTGTTTATTTGAAGTAATGCAAACAAATAGTTAAGGGTTATAGAAACCTTTGACATAATTAGAACAGTAGCAATAGTTGGGGGAAATGTTTCTGCAATAAATATCTCTGGTCACTTTATCTTTTTAATCACGTTTATCATTTTGAACTAAAAATGTGTGGGCCAGATTCTCTCCACCTTCTGGCTATATTGTGCCTCTCTAGCAGTACAAAGGAGCTGGAATCTGGGCATATCGAGTCAGCTGCAAACATCCTCTGAGAGCTGGCTCCTACACCACTCCTAGCCTGGGTGTAGAACAGTTCCCAACCTTGGCTCAGGACCCATTTGTAAATGTTTATGGCCTGTCACAACCCCATAATTAGTCTGCAGGTGGAGGTCCCGGGGCAGAGCTGTAACTAGGCATTTTGGTACCCGGGGAAAGCAAGGATGTTTGAGCCCCCTACCAGAGGTGATGCATGAGAGGGGGAGGCACCTGGGGTCAGATGCTCCTCCAGATGTTTTGGTTGCAGCCGCCACAACCCAGACAGACTCAACAGCCTGCTGAGGTGAGTCAGAGGATGTAGGTGGTGTACCCTCCCCTAACTCCGCTGTCTCACGCCAGCTGGCGTCACTCCCCTGAGCCCTGCTGCACTCGCCCTGCTCTGGTTACAGCATACCCTGGGGGTGGTTTCAGTCAGATCCTGTCCCCCTTCAGGGAGAGAGGGGGGGTTGAGTCCTGCCCAGCATTCACCCCACAGGGGCAGCTTCTGCAGTTCTTGTGCTATGGGGCTGGCTGGGCTTGGCTCTCTGCTGTGGGTGTTGCAACCTCTAGGGTTGCTGCACTGCTCAGTTTTGGCCCTGACCCCCAGACTGGACCAAATGTGTGAAAGTAGAGTTGTGACCTGGTTCATGGGATTGCGGTGCCACTTGCTCAAATATGGCCTACCCAGATTCCTTGCATCATGATGACCGGGCCAAACCTGAGTGGTACTGGGACACTAGAGGTTGCAGTGCCTGGAGGAGGGAGGTAAGCCCAGCCAGCGCTGTGCGATAGGAGCTGCCACATGACCCTTTGAAACATTCTGGTGAGAAACACTGGTGTAGAGGGTGTAATGGGAGGGAGCATGGCCAAGCACTGATGAGCTACATCTGTTCTCACTGGATACAGAGCAGCTGGGGAGCTGCTTTAAGCTAAACTGTGCTGAGACAGAGCTAAGCAGAGATTTGGGAAACCATAACTGGCTTCTTGATGCTCTCCTCTGCCAAGGGGACCTTGGATGCAAGAGCATATCTGCCTCTATATCTTTCACTTCTCCACCCTCTCTTGCACCTTCCTTCAACGTCCTAAAATAGCTGCATTCACATTCTTACAATACTTTCAAGAGTAACTACTGAATATAATTTCCTATTTTACTAATTTAAACAGGATTGTAATCATTATATCATACATTATATTAAGCCAGAAATAGTTAGATACAATGTCTGCCTGCTCCTGTGGTGACATCTGGTCAGTAATTCACTTTAATTCTTTCCCCCAGGTGAACGGAAGAGTCCATATGTGGCTGTGTGCTGTATAGTGATGGCCTTCAGCATTCTGTTTGCACAGTAGCAATTGAAGAATGTCAAGAATATCTCGCTATCAAGTTAATGGCTTAACGAACTTTGGGCAGCAAAAAAGATGAAAAGCATATTCTAACCCCTCTATCTCTGTTGCATGTATTAGATGGGCCATACTTTTGGCAAGCGTTTCCTTTTTTTTTTTTTTCTGTCAGTGGACCATGGTGTACAGTTTAACATGTAATTCTGGAATTGAAGACCTATATTTTGATTACGTAATGTTAAGTTAGTAATATTGACGCTGATGTTATAAATTCTGCAAAGGTCATTTATGTGCATTGTATATTGGATTTCAAAGTGGTTATTTTTAAGCCATGCAATTGAAAACAAAGTTAATAAATATACATCAGTTTGAGAGGTCTCTTTCTGTGTGCTTAAAAAGACATCCCTAGAACAGGAAGACGAACTCTGATAGGAGTAAAAAATCCACATCATCATAGAATATGGTTACAGAAATGCATTCACTTCACTATTAATTCATTTAATAAATTCCTGTGTATTTCATGGCCAACACATTTATGTACACTAATCATACTACTACTGGTTTAAAGTACATCTGCAATTTTAATACTTTTTAAAAAAAACTTCTTATACAAATATGCAGTAGTAATCAATGCAGGTCTTATCAAATTTAAAAAGAAACTTTCTGTAATTAAGGGTCGTCATCATTGCAAATCATGTAGCTTTGTATCTAACTACCTGATTAGAATACACAAAATTGGACGTTGTGAGCTCAAACCAGTATGTGTATAAACTGTACATGTGCATTTTTAGAAGTGAAGTTCTCCAAATATTTTCAATACTGTGCCACAAAGGAATTCTAACGGCTGTACAGATGAGTATTTGTTAATGAGCTGTTTAGTACATAAACCCTTTCTGAACTGAAACTTTTATGTAATCTAGCCATTCATTTAACTGTTTGAGCAGCCTTGTAAGTTCCAGTGTTCTAAAGGGTAAGAAGAGCTACTGTCATTAAATTAACTGCTGCATATTAATGCTTGCATTTTGGGTTTATTCCATATTTCTGCAGGCTTTAGTCTTTTTAAAAAACTATCTAGTAACTTATTTTGATAGCATGCCTGAAAGGCGTATTTATACTTAGTGACATTAAAATTTTTGCCAGCATCTGAGAGTTGTCACCATCAGTATTGGCATTTTGAAAAGCTAAGCTGCGTAATCAGAATGAGCAAGGTGGCAATAAAACAAACTGGAAGATGTACAGAAGTTACTGAATTCTTGTTAGAAAAATACCTTTCAGTGGCTATAGATGCCTAAGTTACACTGAATGCAAATTTATCTGTGTCTCAGAGAAGATGTGACTATTTGACACCCGTTAGCTGTTATACAAGCAGGCCATAGGTATAACCAAGCTGATGCTATCATGCAGTTCTGAATGCTTAGATTCATTTTTCTAGCTACAAAATACAAATATAAGTAAGACTGAGTAGTTGCGAATGGGTCACATTTTTGGCTGCCGTTTGCTCTAACCTGTGCCAAGCAATTGGTTTGGTGTGCGACAATCCAAGATCAGAAGATTACAAAGGTGAACTTTGTGACCATTTCACATGCCCTGACCTGTGCTATGTGTGTTTTGTCTCTGGTCCCCAAAATGTGGTCCTATGTTTAAATTTGAGCTCCAAAAATCAGTTTAAGTTATGTGGTTACAGGTTTTCTTTTCCAGAAGATTTTTAGAAACAAATAAAAACCCTTCTGTTGCCTCTGTCACATGTAAATTATGCATCCCAACAATTAAAGAATTATTTGATAAAACAACTACTGCATGTCTCCTTACGTTAAGAGAGTCACGTTTAGTTTGTTGTTTTTACAGAATTCCAAACTTTTTAAAATGATGTTTGATATAACAATGATATTCTTATACAGCCCCACCTCACCTATGGAACTACACATTTAAACATACTAATTCCTAATATTCCCTACTATTCCAGCCACAGTTTTAACCATATGGTGAAGCAATCCAAACAATGTTTTTTTTCATGCTTGGTTATCCAGAAACTTAGCAAACTAATACTGTACTTCAAAAGAGCTCTCTGGAAAAATGTCTTTTTATTTTTCCTTTCAAAACAGTTAACGTTACTGGCCAACAAATTCAGAAATAAAAACTTTCTTGGACTATGTATTGTATTACTTCATTTTAAAATGTTTGATACTTTATGCCTACAAATCTAATGCCTACAAATAGACATGCATCCGATGAAGTGGGTATTCACCCACGAACGCTCATGTTTCAAAACTTCTGTTAATCTATAAGGTGCCACAGGACTCTTCGCTGCTTTTACAGAACCAGACTAACACGGCAACCCCGCTAATACCTACAAATCTAGTTAACATTCTTGCTGTACAAAATACTTCTACATATTAACTATGCCTATATCCATCTGCGAATTCTTAACATTGGTTCCCTCAGTGTTTTATAGAAAGGACCACTGAAATCAGATGTCATTTATGGGACATTGTTCCTATGCTAGCTGCATGTTGGCTGAGCAGTTCTGCTTCTGCAACAAAACCAGAGAAATTGAATTAATGTCTAGCCAGTTGCTAACAACGTACATATTAAGAACCAGTAGGGGATCCACATAGCACAGTCTGTTGTGTTATGCAGTGAACAGTGCCACCTGTTCTTAAGGTTGGCCATTTCTTCTCATTGTAAGGCCTTGTTTCCAGTTTCTTTTAACTTTGCCAGATTTTAACCATTGAGGTCGAAATTTGCTCTAGCAGGCTGATTTTCTGGGGAAAGTTTTTCAGCCAAAACAGTTCAGCTCGCTCATAGAACAAGGATAGCAGAAAATGTTGTTTTACAGTGTTTTTGTTTGTTTGTTTTAAAGAAAATAGACATTTTGGTGAGATGCTTCCTGGTCTGTCCTGTGCTCTGAAGCCCCATCCTTCTCCCATTAGGCGACGTGGGAAAAAGGATCTTGACTCAAATGCAGAGGGGAAAGAGGAGATTTGGGCATGGAGGTGGTGGAGGGAGAGACTTGAGAGTGGCTAGGGAAGTAGACCACAACTGGGAATGAGAGGACTGGGAACAACTGAGACGGGAGATGAGCAGGTGAGGGGTGGAATGTTCTGACAAGCTGGATTTTGGGGGCAGAACAGGGACTAATTGGGCAAAGACACTGATCCACTGACTGAGAGAGAGAACTTCTAGCTGGAGTGTGTGGTGAGTACTGGAGTTAGGAAATGCCTGTTAAGGTTGCCTGTGAACATTTATTTGGATGTCTTGTGCATATGTATTAAATAATACATAATAATTGGAGATATACCAATCTCCTAGAACTGGAAGGGACCTTGAAAGGTCATTGAGTCCAGCCCCCCTGCCTTCACTAGCAGGATCAAGTACTGATTTTTGCCCCAGATCCCTAAGTGGCCCCCTCAAGGGCTGAACTCACAACCCTGGGTTTAGCAGGCCAATGCTCAAACCATTGAGCTATCCCTTTGTGTCCCATCTTTAATTATTGATCACATAACCATTTTTTCCTATAAGACCCCATTCAGTGCACAGGATTTGACCAGCTCTGGCTTCTTACAACTATCTTAAATGAAAGGCGGTGATTTTGCTCAACCCATAACAAAAACATTGTTTACAAGTGACATTAGCACTTCTGAAAAGCCCCAGATTAATGGGCCTGGAGCATGAACCCTAAAGAGACTGGGACTCTTTAGCAGTAGGTCAGATGAAGCACTGAAAATTGTAGTGTTTGCCCTACCAATACACTCCTCCTTTAAACTAGACTAACTGCCTTGTCAGGTAAAAGTGTTTTCTTCAAGCCCATATCATCTTCCGCCGAGCTCTCTCAGGCTCATGAAAGCATTTGTGTCAATATAGGTAAAATGACATTGTCTACTGTGAACAGGATTTA
This sequence comes from Gopherus evgoodei, assembly GCF_007399415.2. Classification (NCBI taxonomy): domain Eukaryota; kingdom Metazoa; phylum Chordata; order Testudines; family Testudinidae; genus Gopherus; species Gopherus evgoodei. The sequence goes on from NC_044327.1 coordinate 83,703,798, forward strand.
AACCAAATAAATTTCACATAGGCCACCAAAGTGCTCTTAGATGATAACCTACTGTTCATTACTGAGCTAAATTGGCTTAGTAGTTGCCTGTTAAGGGTGAAAGACTATCCCATTACCAAAAAACACTCTTTTCCTTTTAGACTAAAACATTATTTGATAGTAAAGGCTCACATTTCTGAGCCTTTCCTCTCATTCTCTGTCCAATCATGGGATGCAGATGTGAATATTTTCTCCTCATTTTGGAAGATTGAAGGGAGAGGAATGGTGTAAGTTAGGATGCACCAGAGATTCCTGTCAAGAAACTAGTTTTGTTACAGATTTCCAAAGAGAAATTATTGCTTTTTTTAGAAGCTACTTTCTTCTCAGTAGTCTGTTATGCAATGGGATTGCTAACCTCTTATTGTTAATCGTCCCTTATATTTGATGGGTAGGACGATGCATCAGAGAGCTATGTCCAAAGCACTTGTGTGGGACCAAACACCAGAAACAAAATTAAAGTTTACTTTTTTTTAAATGAAAGGCCTAATGCAGCATTCAAATTCTTTGCAATGTTTATTTTAGCAATATGCAAAATGATTTGTGAAGCAGATGGTGGCAGTCACCTCATGCTGGGATGGTCACAAAAGCAAAGAAGAGCCACCAACTCGTCACAACAAACTTTTTTTCAAAAATGACAATACATGTTAAATATGCATGCCAATCTTTCTATTACCACCATATTAGGTGAACAATTGCTGTTGCCACATAGCTATTGAAAGACATGGAGAAACAGTCTATTCCTGACATACACCAGGCTATGCTTTCTATACTTATTACTGATAGAAACCCTGTGGTTGTTGAACTGTGGTGCTTTTAAAAAAGAAAACAATGTTCACTGAAAAGGTCCAGATTAGAAATAACTCGGAAATTGCAAACCAAGGAAAAATATTTTGGTATTTGTTCTAATTGTCTCTGCCAAATGAAGTCTGCTTGAATTGTTTCATCAGGTAATTGGTCTTAAAGTAACTATGTTGGAGAGGCTCTGTGTAGTCAGATGCATTCACATGTTTCCAGTACATACACTGAAAACATTCAGTGGTTCCTAAGCATGCAAAATGTATAGGGGAGAAGGGAAGAGTTAAAGATGTCACACGGTGATAAAGAGTGAGGGGAGTGGAGAGGTTTGGGAGAAAAGGTCAGGAGTTCAGTTTTAGCTGTACTAAGCTGGCAACAAGGCATCCAGGAACTGTCAGAGAAACAAGATGAGATATGTAGGTTTGGATAGACAGAGACAGGTCAGGACTGGAGAGGCAGATGTGTGTGAAATTAGCATGAAGATGGTAAGTGAAGCCAGGATAGCCAATAAGATCACCTACAGAAAGGATGTAGAGAACAAAGGAGTAAGGCCAGGACAGAATCTGTGAGTCAGTGGAGGACGGAAATACGTGGACCCACAGAAGAAAATGCAAAAATGCTGTCTTCCTCTGCAGCATGGGGCACGGGTCACTTGCTGGAGGATTCTCTGCACCTTGAAGTCTTTAAACCACAAGTTGAGGACTTTAGTAGCTCAGACATAGGTCAGGGGTTTGTTACAGGGTAGGTGAGATTCTGTGACCTGCATTCTGCAGGAGGTCAGACTAGAAGATCGTAGTGGTCCCTTCTGACCTTGGAGTCTATGAGAGGCAGGAGAACCATAAGAGGCTGGTTTAATAATACCAAGGGAGGACAAGATTTCAAAGACGGTATGACAGACTGTCAAAAACAGTAGGAAAGTCAGGGAAGATGAGGATGAAAGAGAAGCTCTGAATTTTGGCCACACAACATCTGTGTGAGAAGTTTAGAAGAATGGAGATGATGAAAGCCTGCCATAGGGAATCCGGAGTGAAATTAGAGAAGAGGAACTTAAATCAATGGCTGTAGGTGATGTGTATCTAGATGTGAAGGGACAATGGAAGATGATATGGTAGCTTAGGAGGCAAGTGGGGTCAAGTATGGACTTTTTTTTTTTTTTAAGCAGTGAGTCAGAAGGGAAGAAATAAAAAGGAGGGGCTGAGAGTGGAGATAAGGGAATGGTTGGTCTCACTAGAGTAGATGGAGGAGAAAATAGGAGGAGAGCAGACAAGAATCATCAATATTGGTAAAAATAGGCGCGGAAGGACAGGTGAGGTGGGAGGTCATGTCATGCCTTGTTAACTCTTTGAAAAAGTCAATAAAATACTGTGAGGGGATGGAGGCGTGTGCAGCAGGTGAAGGCCAACGTGACAACTAGCTGACTGAGCTTGGGCATGGTTGTATTCTCTGAAGGTGAGTAGAAAAGTAGCACTATTTGACAAAAACGGTGGTGACAATGAAGGAGATAGGACCACATATATAGTGGAAGATGTTCACCTGGTCATGAGATTAATTCCATTCAGGCAGCAGAATTAAAGCAGTTTTTAGTCACTAGGCAATTTTGTTTGAATTACATCAACCATAGTAAGTCCATTTGTGATTAAATACATATTTAAATTTGGATAAAAGAGCAACATATTGCAATAAGGCAACTTATTTCCTTCATTATTTCTTCGTGGTAAAACTTAGCCCATGGTGTGAGCTTGGTTAAGGATATGAAGCCAAGCTGAGAATCTGCTGACAATTTTGGGCTGGTCTACACTGATAAGTTACACTGGCTTAGCTACCTCTCCCAGGGTTGTGAAAAAATCCATACTCCTGAGAGATGTAATTAAGACATGCCTGTAGGGTTAGGCCCTGCATAAAAGACAGCTGGGGTTAGAGGAGAGATGCAGGTGTCCCAATAGCCCAGTGGCTCAGGCACTCACCTAAGATTTAGGAGACCCAAGTTTAACTCCCTTCTCTTCCCTATTTGGAGCAGGGACTTGAGGCCAGGTCTCCCACATCTAAGCAAGCATCCTAACCATCAGGCTACTTGGTATTCTGGAGTGCGTTTCTATCTGCTTTTTCCACAAGGAAGGGCTCATCTGGCTTAGGCCCCAAACTCCAGGACAAGGTTCATGGCTCAGAGTGTCATGAAGAGGGAAGTGCCTATCTCTAGCATATCCATTTGGCACCTGATACCCAGATCAATGGGAGTTAGATACCGAAGTGCCTTTGTAAATATGGGCCCTAAACTCTGCATTTCACTCCTGACTAACTTAGGTGGGTCCCTGCACTGCTTGCTTCTGAGAATCCCTTTTCTTAGGCATTTTATTTATCTGGGGAACCTTGGCACTGAGAATTCAACTATGTAACAGTGCAACATTTGTGAATCTAGCTCTAAACTCCTAAGCCTCATTGATTTTCATTGGGAGGAGTCAATGGGACTTGGTAATGTAAATCACTTAGGTGCTTTTGACAATTTTACCCTATCAAAGAATATCAGGGTGGGAAGGAACCTCAGGAGGTCATCTAGTCCAACCCCCTGCTCAAAGCAGGGCCAATCCCCAGACAGATATTTACCCCAGTTCCCTAAATGGTCCCCTCAAGGACTGAGCACACAACCCTGTGTTTAGCAGGCCAATGCTCAAACCACTGAGCTATCCCTCCCTCCTTGAATAATACTGTTGCAGAGTTAATTTTTCTCAGATGCTGTGGGTTTTCTTTTTGAAAGAAGTATTGTCTGGGAAGAGAGAAAAATGTTTTTAAGCTGAGTTTGAAATGGAGGATCAAATAGTTAGAGAAATACAGGTAAATTCTTCCAGATTAGCATTTCATGCTGCAAAGGAGAAGGCTCTTCACCACCTATGACAAACCTACGCTCAAGGGAAGAAGAGGAGACAAGTGTAACATGAGCAGAGGGACCAAGGTAGGAAATGTGATGTTGTGGTTGACTCAGATCTGGGTTCAATCATCAACTCTGCCTTAGATCTCTGTGTGATTTTAGGCATTTTGCACATAGCGAAACTGAGGCACAGAGTGGTTATGTAATTCAACCAGTATGTCAGAGGAATTCTGTGACAAATGAGATTGAAACCCAGATTTATTCTTTTACAAGCCCATCACCCTTCTCAACATAATGCAGAAAGGTGAATGTGTCTCAAACTTGGAAGCTGGACTAGACACATGATAATGCTGTTTCTATATTTCAGTTTAAACTCAGTGCTTAGTGGTGCAATACACTTGTGATATTATGCAAAGATTTCATCTCATAGGTAAAATCCTGACAGATGACGTGGAGTTTTTTGGATAAGCAAAAGTCTTTGCGTCCTTCCCCAAATCCAAAACTTACAAATATTAACTTTTGTGCAAAGCTACACTTCAAATTCAAAGTAGTGATTTAGGAAGGTTGTGAAAGAGGAAATTGCAAGAGTCAAGCTGGGAAATGAGTAAGGCATGAATAAAAATTTCATCAGAGACAGGCTCAAGATAAGGATTTAGTCTGACAATGTTCTGGAGAGACTGATAAGCAAATATGCAGACAAGGGAGATGCAGGAGGAAAATGTCAAGTTTGTGACCAAGAATGATACAAGATTTCTGGCCTTGGAATAAAGTTACAGTTCTGTGAATGCACTTACTACATTAACTAGAACGAGTGTGAGCAAATGGAATTATGTTGTAGCCAAGAGGAAACAATTACTCTTATTGTTCGTACTGTAAAGTATTTACTTTTCCAAACTGTTCACAAATTGTGTAAATCCAGGGAGACTGACGTTCTGAGAGGTACAGTACTGTATTTAATTCCAATTACTATTGTACAGTACATTTGTGTCAGATACTTTCTCTAGTATTATGAAAATGGAGATGTTTCATCTTCAGAAATTAAGTCTGAAGGTAATTCAAGACTGAATAATAACACTGGTCAAAAGACTTGATTTGTCAATAGATGGCGATCCATTAGGCTGGCTCTTCAAGGAGGAGGCTATAGAATGGGAAATCCTCTGTGGACATGGACAGCAAGGATGTAACCTGTTGCCACTTCAAGATGTTGTCCTGGCTCATAGAGTGTCCTGGCATGACATGTTTCCTCTATACAGAAGCAACCTGCAGTACTCCTTGTAAAACAAATTACAGCAAAGCCCCTGGAAACTCCACTTGAGTTATGCTTCTGTTGGAGTTTCTGTTCAAAATCTTTTTTTCTAGCATTTCAAAACTCAGTTGTCAATATGTGCTGTAGGCTAAACTCTGATGAATATTTTTCCCTAATCTCCTTTGCAATTAAAATCCTATTTAAAATTTGGCAAGGACTTTTACAGTTACTTTTTCAGTATGATGATCAGTGTTTTCACCCACAGCTCCCATTAACAATAAAAATAAGGTGGCTGGATCTTAAAGGAATGTATACACTTTATAGTGCACTTCAGCGACTGAGTAGCATGTGAAACTGAAGCTGTGAAAAACTATGGTGTATGGCTCAGTAAGGTGGTGGGAAGAGCAAATGTAAATAAATTGCACTGGGGTGTTTAACAACCAAAGGTCTCAGAATCTGTGTCAACAGGGAAGAAGACAGGAGAAGGACTTTACCCTGCCACAGACCATACAGTTCTGTTTGTGTGTTTGACTTAAGTATTATTTGTAATGTATGTGCTTTACCAAATGAGGAAAACACACTTTTTTCTCTTGTGCTTTTGTAAAAATTTAGATACTGATTATGGGCATGGCAGGAACACCTAGGCAATAGAACTGACATATTGAAAGTGTAGCCTATAATGTTTAGCTGTTTGAAAATAGTTTGAGTGAGTTTTATAATAGGTTCTTACATTTGTTTGGCTAGAAAAGAATGTAATCGCCAAGAAATAATCCATTGCTTTAATCTCCTCTAAACAGTTCAGTATACTACTGTATTCTGTTACTTGATATTTAGAGATGGGTAAACTGGTTCGGATAAAATATTAATTAAATTTAATGAGCCCTCACCCATTACCACCCATAAATTAGCGGTTTTATATGAAAACTATCAATTAATCAAGTTTAATCTGAAAGACCTTTCCCTTTAAATGGGTTAATTTTTTTTATATCACTACTCTTGGTCAACTTTGTGGCAAGAAACCACAGAAAACAATCATTTAATAGGGTCCCTTATTCAATGCAAAACTCTGTGATGCATCTTATATATTACAGTATCTGACAGAGCAGTGTAGATAATGGATATTTAGATTTGCTGGCAATTCCAAAACTTGTTTTTTGTTTTAGGTCAAACCAAACTTTTTCCAAGTTTTTACCAAATCAAAAAGTCATTTAAAAAAGTGTAAGTAGAATAAAAACATTTTATTTGACCTAAAATGAAAAGTTTGTTTTGATTTTTGAGCTTCACATTTCTTATTTTAAAATTAAAGGAAATTTTAAAATGAAAAAAGTCAGTTAGAAACTGTCTAAAACAAAGCTTTTCCCTTTTAAAAAAAACTGAAAAAACTGACATATTCATTACATGTTTTGGCGTCACAGAATCTTCATTATTCACCAAAAAATTGTTGTCCAAAAACTTTTGCCCAGCTCTAATTTGATACTTGCATGGGGAGTTTTGGAGGCCAGAGGCCATAGTTCTACCAGGTGAGTGGCAAGGGAACTTCCTCTTCCCTCAAATCCAGATGAGTCAGTTGGAGCTCTGCAAAGCTTCTCTCAGATATGTCACTTTGTATACCTTGCAGCTACATACTGACTTCAGCAAATTCCCCCATATCTGGGTTGCTCATCGTTTGGGGCCTAATTCAGATCCAGCAGAACAACTCCACTGGCTTCTAGCTTGATCTAACAACTAATTCAAAATTGAAACTTAGTGTGCCTGATTTCTCATTATTCTGTACCTTTTGTTGACATTTCCTCGGCTGCAAAGTGAGTGAAAAATGCTACCAAATCACTACAACATGTGAAATGCTTATATTTTTCTCTTCAGCATGTACAATTACTAGTACATACGATGCTCATCTAAAAGAACACTTGAAGAAAGAGTTAGAGTGAATATGATTTTAATGACCAAATGTCCTATTGCATTTAAAAAAAAAAATACCAAAAAACAACCCCCCCCAATCCTTCTGTTTCTAAAAATACAAGATTTTTTTTAAACAAAAATCAGACCCCAATGTAGAAATATTCCTTTTCATTCTAAAGTCTTCACAGCTGGGCTTTCCCACATACAACACACACATAAATAACCTCCCAGTGGTGCATCAGGGCTGAAGAAATGTCCAGGAAAATGATAAATGAGTTTGGACACCACAAGCATCATCCCCAGTGGAGTTATAAGGAAATAAATAGTAATTTAAAGATACTGGCAAGATGCTCTTCTACGTATGTAGTACCATTAGCATATTTTAAATATGTATCACTGCCCTGAATAAGCCAGACTAGACAGGTGCATTAACAAGTCAGATTCTCTGAATGTTTTACTTCCTATTAAGACCACATACTGCTTTTCCTCCCAACCACCCTTTTAATTAGTAAAGTAGACAAGGGAATGCACTTGATCTGAGTTCTGCAGGAAGTCCCATCAGTTTCCTCAGACTGATGGGACTTTTGGGAGAGGTAGGAGATAGCCTTTTATAGTAATGTACCATTTTTGGTATTGAACTATGCATAATTTATTACAGACAAAATATCAATAGCCAAGATGGCATTTAGAACTATTATTATTCGTATCGTCATTGGCTAACAGTGATGTACCTGGAGTTTTACAAAGCACAAAATGCAGACAATCCTTGCAATGGAATCTAAGCAAGGGTTCACGAACACTGAACACTATCCTTCTGCCTCCTGCTGTGCTTTGCCCTCTTCTCTGAAACTCTTCCTCACACAGAACTTGAATCTTTCAGTCCTGAGGAATATTTTTTGATGGATTGGTCAAAGTCTATTATTGTTCATTAGACCTGAGTTCAAGAAAAGACCTTGCTATTTTGTCATGGCAGTAATGCAGCCTGTCTTTTCCCTCCACTTCCCCACCTCCAAAAACAAACAAAAAAAAAAAAAACAAGGAATGAAGGAAAGAAACATAAGTGCAAGGTCTCCTGACACAGCTACCTTTGTGCCCATGGGTATATAACTTTCCAAGAAATCCTCTTTTCTGTAATTCCCTTCCAAATCCTGCCACTTCTTCCAAAATCTTATCTTTTTCTTCGGTCTGCCCTTGGGTCCCATCATTTCACATCTTGACTAACGTAACCTCCTCCTTCTCTCCAGCTTCCCAACAGCCATGCCATTCTCACCTCCACAATTCATTCAAAATGCATCTGTGGCAAATCAATAGTCTGACCTGTTGGTCTGACCACATTGCTCTCCCCTTCAAATCCTGCTACTAGTTTCTTATTTTCCCCTACCTCAAATACTACTTCTTACTTTAAAGGCTTTTCACAACTGTGCCCTTGTATACTCAACCACTCCACCCATTCATCTCCACCAATTATGCCAGACTTTAATGTCAGTTTGCTGGCTTCTCCCACTAAACATCTCTGTGCTTTTCCCCCCATGCATGCAGTAATGCTCTTACTGAACTGATCTCTCTCTCTATTCCCTCAAATTCATTGTTAAAACCTACTCATGAAATGACACCTACAGGAAATAAGCTAACCAGTGATGGATGACTGAATGGTAGTCCGGGACAGACAGATCTGATTTATTCACAAAACAGTGTGGAAAAGCTTTTGAATTATTTGGAGCCATCCCAGTTAACCTCTGTACCCATGTGATCTTATTCAGTAACTCTTCCTTTCTGCTCTTTGTCACACTCCTTCATTGCACCTTGTTTCACATTAGGTAGTAAACTCTTCCTGTGTGTTTACTTAGTGTCCAAGCACTGTGGGTCTCTGAACCTGAGTGGGACCTTTGGGTGCTATCACACTATAAATTGAGAGTAAATACAACCGAAATTAAGAGATTAATAGGCAGCTGGTTTAAAACAAATATATGGAAGTTCTTCACACAATGCTTAGTCAACCTGTGGAACTCATTGCCAGGGGATGTTGTGGAGGCCAAAATCATAACTGGATTTAAAAAAGAATTAGATACATTTGTGGAGGATAGACCCACTCATGGCTTTTAGCCAAGATTGGCAGGGATGCAACCTCAAGGTACAGATTTCTCTAAACCTCTGACTGCCAGAAGCTTGGACTGGCTGACAGGGGATGGATCACTCAAAATTACCTTATTCTGTTCATTTCTTCTGAAGCACCTAGCACTGGCTGCTGTTGAAAGACAATGATACTGGGCTAGGTGGACCATTAGTTTAATGCAACATGGCCATTCTTATGCTCTTATGAGAGCTGACTGTGATGTTCATTATTCTTTTTGTTTTTATGCTGCTTTTCTCTCTCATTTCATTCTCGTGGCTTGTCAATTTTAAGGCATCTCTATATGGTAGAGTAATGTGCAGTATGGGGAAGTAGTAATTGTGCACCCTGCTGGCATGTTATAATGTAGCACTGTTTGAAACAGTACTATGTTAAAGCACACTAGGGAACTTCTAGTGCTCACCAGCTACATCACATTAGTGTATTTTAGAAATCACACCCCTATAAAGCACTTTATCCCACCATGTAGACAAGCTCTTAGTACAACATTCAATAAGTTTCTGTGGCTAGAAGCTGCTTACAGCCAAATATGCTTGAGACTCTCCTCACAAGCCTAACAACATAATTCAGGGATCTCTTCAGTCTTTTTTGATTATGGAAGTTGAGTTTAGCATAAGACCAGATGGAAAGTTATCAACCAGAAATGCATTGTGCAGCCAGCAAGCCACCTGGCAGGTAATCTCTATCCTCAAGCACCAGAATAGTTACTATTACTCACATGCAGCAGTCTCTCAATTAAATATAGAGTTACATACTGCCAATACCTGAGCTGACCATCTGCCCAGCCCTGGCAGGGAAGAATGTGCACCAATAGAGGATGGAGAGAGAGAAGAACATTACATGAGAATGATGAAATGAAAGTTTAGGCCCTTAGATTTTTTTCCTTACTCCCCGCAAGTTTCTTTTCTATGTCTCTTTTACTTGTTTGGATCCAAGACTGCCACACTTGTGCAGCTGCTTCCTATCCCAGCATGTAATGACCACTGTGATCCACTGAAAATGAAGCATGTCTTGCTTTTCCATGTTTATTCCCCTTCATATGGTGGAGTAACGACCTGGCTGGCTTGCAAACCTTGCAATTTGGTAGAATGATTCAATATGTGTTCACAGAAATCTTAGCAGAACAGACTATTCCTTGACCTCATTCAGTCTATTCACCTCACACTTGGAACGTATATTTGCAAAGGAAAGCAAGTCACACACCACAAAAGTGCTGCCTCTGACAAGTATATTATATTTATTTAGTATGCCTTGGTGAGGCTCTGCATGGAGTGTATACAAACAGACCTCATCTCTTCCTGTCATAATAACGTACAATGTAATACACAGCCCAGTGTTCCAATTCTGTGACCTATGTACTAGGAATAGAAGCATGGTACTCCCTGATTCCATTACCAAGTAATTCACTATTCTTGGAGGATCATTCATCAACTCCTTGCTGAGCTAGCAGCCTGTGTCTTAACAAGCCCAACAGCAGCACCTGCCCTTTATCAGCCTCTAGGTTCAGACTCCAGATGGAGAAGCAGAAATACAAAGAGTCTTTTAAGCCTAGTTTTAACCTCATCAACTAGTAACATCTGACTGTATAATACATGTCTGCTGTGGTCCTTGTCTCACAAAAAGATTGACCTTGTTATTTGTTTGATGAGGCTAGAGACTTTCCCAACTTTAGCACCCTTCTCCCCCTCCCTTTTTTCCCCTTTGGAGGGGAGGGAACTATCCCTGCAGAAATAATTATCTGGGGACTGACTAATTTATTTTGAACCACTCAATCAACTCAAGATTATTGAATATTAATAATGGTGTTTGTTCATCTCAGAGAGTTTGAAAAAAGGAGCAGAAATGGGGCAGAGAGAAAATGCCCAATGAAAAATAGTGTGAGGAACAGTCAGAAAGCAAGCAAAATGAGAAGCAAATTGTGTGGGCTAGCTCCTGGCCCTCATTATGGGCCATTTGTGCAGTTTCATCATGTAAAGAGGCTATAAAACCAGTTTAATAACTTGGAACTGCCCAAAACAAGGGACTCTCCATCAAGAATTTCCCCGGGGTCATTCAGTATCTGAATATATCACATACAAAAGTTAAGTTAAAAGAACATTAAATTTATTAAGTCAAACACTCAAACATTAGGAAATTCCAGAATTAAAGTGGCCTGTGCAATCTTAATTTGCCCCCTTTTTGTGTGTGCGTTATTTAGTTACTTGATCACATTACTTTTCCACAGGATTCCTACCTCATTCAGTGCACAAGATGGATTATACTGACTTAATAAGTAACTATTCAATATTTGTTTTATCTGAATTATTCAATGTGCTGTCCTCAGCCGTATTCACTGCACACTCTTCAAGCCCTTTCCCAATTTCACAATTATTAATTTCCATGGGGGATTCTCTAGCACACTCATCACTGTAGTATCTTTGTTCTTCAGAAGCATTAATACATTTATTTTCACAAGTCACCTGCTAAGAGAGGGAGTGATGTTATCTCATTGTACAGATGGGAAATGAGGTACGGAAAAATTAAGGTCAAGGGAGTCCACTAATTTTGGGTGCCCAGTTCAAAACACCTAGGACCTGATTTTTTTCAGAGTACGTGGCATTATATAGAATTTTTTATGTTTAAAGGACTGTTCCCTTTGACTTCAGCTGTAGCTGTGAGTGCTCAGCACTCCTGCAAATCAGACCTCAGGGGCTCAAGCTGGGTATTCAGAAAATGAGGAATACACAATTAGAGAACCACCTGTGAAAATACAAACCTTCCTTGTGTATGTATAGTCCTCTATGGAGGAGCTCTTGACTCTCTGCAGTCCAGCAGGGAGTGTATAATGACTTGTGTCCCCAGGGGATATTCTTCTTTGTGTCGCTAATTAGGAGGGCATTAAAATAGTCACAAATCTTTGATATTGGGGGCATTCTGGAGACTGTTGAAGGCTTTTCTGAAGTTTTAGCATGGCTCAGAGGCCCAGCTGAGCTTTCAGGCAGGTTTGTACTAGCCTCAGCTGGGCTTCTGTTGCCACTGCGATTGCTACCGTGGCAACACTGCTGTTTATACATGCGGTAACATACATGTGTGTACACAAGCAGGGGAATCGCACCCCTAGCTTCTAGTGTGGATGTAGCCTTAGCCAGGAGACCATGCTTTTTCTTCCTGCGACCCCTTCCTCATTCACTACGTGCCTTCCAACTTCTGCAACAACTGAGGCAGGGTACTATGGATGACAGTCTCTTTATTATATAACCCTGATTCACCCCAAAGCTTGTCCATTCTGTGCACTGAATGAGGAGGGATCATGTGGAAAATACAATACATGATCATGTGATTAAAAACATAACATATGCTCAAAGGGTCCAAATTGACTACCGGGGAGATCGACGCTGCTGCAATTGATGCAGCAGGTGTTGATTTAGTGGGTCTAGTGAAGACCCACTAAAACCTACAGATCATCCTTCTAGTTAGCTCCCTCTTGAATAATAGGCTATCATAAAGCTTTGGCCCTAGTGTGCTCAAGAGTACAATGACCTTGGTTTCTCTCTATACATGGGAGATTTCACTAGTTTTAAGGATGTTGGCAAAACTCTGCACCATCAATTTCTTTGCCAGTGGACAAAGTTATACAGGATATCAGGATAGATACTATCTTTTCCGGTTGCTTTTCCCAATTTCATGGTTATATCAATCTCCTTACTTGTGAAAGGTCCAGACCATTGGGACACTGGAGTGCATGTGGACATCACCTGCTGAAGTTGAAGTTTGACTAGTTTTGAATGTGTCCGCTGGCTGTTTTGATGTCCACAAAAGTTGAGCTGTGTTAGCATTGACTTCTATTTGTGACCTAGAGGCATGTGTGGGATTTTCAGCCCCCAGATGTCTTAGCAGGTTCCAGGCACATCTGCTCGAGGTGTGAAGATAAGACCTTCCATGTATTCAAGTCACTGTTTCCACCTCGCTGCCGTGATGCCAGGAAGGCTTTTCCAGTTTCTGGGTTTCTACACTCGTATCTATGGAGGAGCTCTTGGCTCTCTGCAGTCCAGCAGGGAGTGTACAATGACTTGTGTCCCCAGGGGATATTCTTCTTTGTGTCGCTAATTAGGAGGGCAGTAAAATAGTCACAAATCTTTGATATTGGGGGCATTCTGGAGACTGTTGAAAGCTTTTCTGAAGTTTTAGCATGGCTCAGGTTTTGAGTAGAGAACTAGGATTTGAATGCCAATATGGATCAGTACTGGTCAGTGCTGGCTGTTTGGGAAGTTATCAAGCACGATTTGTGATGCAGGTATCTGTGTACCTGTATCATCTTTACAGATGAACCTCAGTCCAGGACAGAATGGAAAGTGAAATGCTGTTTTACATCAAAAAAGGGGTGTATATTATTTGCTGATGCCAAGCGTGTCAGTTCTTCACCTGCAATGTTGTTTGCTGTATAGCCCCACTGTGTGTGGTGACGATTGGTCTCCCACAAATACAGCAGGGTCCTGTGTGTTCTGCACAGCTGGTTGAGGTCCCTGTGCACCAGATGATTTACATACTTTAATGATGGTTAGCTTTCTGATGCGCAGAGATTGTAGCTGTTTCTTTGTGTGCTACAGGAGCTAGAACCAAATTTGTTGATCTCCTGCTTTATGTGAATTGCCAGCCCATGTTTTGGCTGGTAATTGCTGGCTGTGAGGTTGTAGCTATTGATTTTGTAGCAAAGGGCTTTTTCTTCATTTGTGACATGGGTCTCTAGCGACATCAATGTTAGTACTATTCAGCATTTTCTCCAGTAAGTCACACTTGAACTGTGCAAGCCCTTCAACATTCAATTGTCGGATCTTTACCCCAACGCTGATCTGCCTAGTACGTTGGCCCTGAGAAAGCAGGCTTATTCTGTTGCTCTTTTGACTGAGAGGTCGACAGTCGACTAATGTCACCAAACCAGTAACAGAATGTCAACAGTTGATCTCCTGGTCAAAAGAGCAACAAAATAATCCTAAACCTCTGGTTTAAGTGAAATAATGGCCACTATATATCTGTGTGAACAGCTTCTGAGCCAGGTAACATCAATTGAAGTTTCATTTGCCAGTGTTTGTGAGAACCTGCATTTCTAGACCTCAAGTAATGGTAAATGGAGCCTGATCAGATAGTATTAACTTGACTAAGATTCAACGTTTATAGTACTGTAGTTTAGCAACAGACTTGCTGGGATAAAAGGGAAACAGCCCAACAAGTCCAATTCTGGACATCACATTGCAACATTTGATTTGAATTGTGCAAGTGAGTGCACAGTTTCTATTAGGTTATTCTTAATATCATATTTGAGTAGGATCTTACTTTCTTTTCAGGTAAATAAAACACTTTAAGAACATTCAGTAAACCTCAAAATATGCCTATTTAATAGGTATTAGCTCAGTTTTACAGACTGGGAAGCTGAGGCACAGAGTGGTTGAATGATTTGCACCAAGTCACACAACACATTGTGGCAAAGATGGGGAATAAACACAAACTTGTCTGATTCCCAAACTAGTGCTCTTATCATTGGCTATATTCCTCCAATACCTGGGAGTGGTAATTTTGATCTTGTGGCTAAATTACAGAACAGAAATCAGAATGTCAGCGTTTTATTCCTGCTCTGCTGTCACCTTGCACAAGTCTCTCAGGGCCAGATTTTCAAGCGTCTTTAGGTTCCTAAAGGTGCAGATAGGTATAGACAGCTATTTTTGTATTTAAATCCCACTGTTTTCTATATAGGTTAGGCACCTAAATAACTAGGAGGATATGGACCCTAGTGGGATTTTTAAAATTGTAGTTGAATCTAGAGCGTCCGTAGGCCCTAAATTCTTTTTAAAATCTGGCCTTTAATCTCTCTCTTGCTCAACTTCCCCATGTGTAAAAGTGGGATAATAATGCTCTCCTACTTCACATGGTTGTTCTGAAGCTTGATTCATTAGTGTTTGGAAAGCGCTGTGACCTCCTGGTATGGACGGTCTTGTAGAAATGCAAAATATTATTGTGATGGTCAGCTCTTCAGACCAGGAGCTGTGTCGTCCTTTTGTCTTGCACAGCCTTGATAACCCAACCAGCAATTCATAGTAAGCATAAGTGCAGCCGCATTTGTGTTACAAATGAATCAGCCTACCACAACCTTTAAACAAAAGGAGTACAATTTGGGCTATAAACAACTAGTACTAAAACACTAACCAATAGCCATGGGCATTTCAGCTGAATTTTAATTAGCTTTTGCATAAATTACTGGATATTGGACTAAATACCAATCAGCACAGTAGCTGAAAGTGAGAAGTAGGAAGTACATTGGATATATTAGAAATATATACTAAGACAATCATTAGTGGTAAATTGGAAAATGGTAGAGATGTGCACTAAGAAAGAAGTACCTCTTATATCAGGTGCTGGGTTAGGTACTCATGCAAATGACAAGTGTTAAACATCCAATGTTTAAGACAAACAAGATAACTATGTTTCTGCTCTGTGCCACTTGACCTTGCAATCTTAAAAAGGGAAATAACTGTAACAGTTAGTAATAAGTTACCTTACCATAGCTCCTTACATTGTTGTCTGAGCTGTTGGTGGTACATGGATTATATTACTGATTTACTTTCCCCATTTAGCACACTGCAGTTTGGTAGGTGCTTGTCCCAAGATCAAGCCCAGTTTTATCAGGATTATTGCTTTGGGAGTTCCGTGAGGGATGGCCACACCACACACACACTGGGAAGATTTTTTTTTTTTTAATAATTGCAAAAGTTTTATTATGACCATGATTAGTCCTAACAGCCCACACAAGTAAAGTGAGCTAATACAACCCTGTTAATATGTCCTGCACCGTTACATGTGGACACGCACTCCTGCCTTTAGGAGAACTCGAAAGGCTGAGACAGATCCTAATCTACCTCCAGCATGCTGACGAACTCTAGCGGCTTTATCCAGGGCCAGATGTTTTATAGGCCTTGATGATACTTAAGCATATGTATGAATAGCTCCTCCCTCCTATGCCATATCTTAACTTCCTCATCCTCATGATGTTAGAGTGTCTTATCCTATATGTTAGTATATTAATTAGATTAAGCTTATTTGCATATACATCAATCACATTACTATGGTTACCTGCAGCTAGACATCTGCTAATCTTCCCCTCCAAAAACACACAACGCTGGTACAAGCTGCCTTCTTGTGGTTACCTGTCCGCAGTTTTCTTTAATTCCAGCACTTGTGATTATTACAAAATAAAGTCTGATGCCATCTTGTGACTTAAGGTCATTGTTAGTTTGCTTATTTATGACGACTTAGTAAACAACTACTTCTACTCAGGCTATAAGGCCTTGCACTTATGCTAACTGCTTAAGCTGTTCTTTCAGGTCTAGGCCTATAGATCTCATGTGTTGCTGCATTGATATTATGTTTACCTAACACCCAACCTGTGGGCTACATCATGTTAAAATCCTTTCCACGCTGTGGGCCAGGCTCTGGCTGTTCAAAGAGCAAAGTAGCTCCAACAAGACACCTGGGGAATCCCCACATAAAGGTAAAAGTCCTTGGACGATGTAAAGTTACCATAGCTGGCTTCACATCATCCACTTACTCTTCTCTGCCACCATCAGGCATTGGGGAATTCCTGAGCAGGCTGCATGCATATCTGACTGGGACAATTACTGTGTCTTGCTTTGAATGTCTAATACAGTGTTATTAATAGAGAAATTAATAAGTAATTACTTGTTTCTTCACTCAAAATAAGTGTTTAAATGATCAATTTTTGTGGGAGAAAGCAACACTGATTTAATTTCCAAATATTTAGCAATATACTGAATCAAAACAAGTTAAAAATCAACCATTTATACCTGAGGGCAATTTTGTGCATATACTTTTGAGGCCTTGACCCTGAATGTAGTATCTTTGGCTCATTGAACTTACACAGGACTTGTATTGGTCACTAGTGGACTGATTCAACAGAATTACTGCCTCAATAAAGAGATTCCTTCCACACAAAAATCCCTGAAAAACACTTTGGGGAAAAAAAAAACCACTTTCATTGTTGGTAGCCTTAAAGAGTGATGATTCTCTTGCAAAAATTTATGTCCTTAAAAATTGCCTTTCACAAATGCGTCCTATGTTACCACAGAACACACATGAGGAAGTGCACTAAAAGAATACCCAACTGAATACTTAATTTTTCTCCAAAGGTGCTAACTAATCTTAACTGTTCTTGTGATTTACAACTGTTTTAATAGCAGGTTTATTGCCCTGTGCTCCTGTGTATGAAGGAGACAGATCATAGCTCCACACAGGAACTTATGTATGCATTGAATCTTTAATAGCATGGAACTTGCACCGGGAAAAACACGCTTTTATCAGCCAAGAACGTTGGCAGGAACATTTTGTATGCAAATGTAAGACACATAATTAGAGTTGGAGTCTCTAATCCTCTGGAGTTTTATTTTTGTTTACATTTTAAGATTTTCTGACTATCTTGTGGCAAGTATATGAAGCGTGTTCTCTTCTTGTGAGAATGGAGTTAGCAGCAACTTTTGATAATTGAAGTTTTATTACTGGTCATATATCATCAGTCTGTACAAGACCCAAGTAGTTTTGCTTTGAGTCACAGCTGTTTGGCTAGATCCTCCACTGTTGTAAATTTCTCTGTTGAAGTCAGAGATGGGCAGATTTACACCTGCTGCAGATCTTACCTGTTCTATTTAGTGATACCATTTACACAGACCAGACTATTTTGTGAGACCAACACCCCATTATTTCTAGTTTTTTTTTGGGTGGGGGGGACCCATCTCTTCACCCTCAGTTCCATTTTCCTATCTGGCATTTCTTTGTTCTCAGGTGTTTGACTATAAAGCTGCTGTCCCCTTCCTAAGGGGCAACTTGTATATTGTAGGTTGGCCTAGATCCAAGTGTCCATGGCATTTTTACAGAACTTGATAATCTATCGGTAGATTTGGCCCATCATTTTCCTCTTATTTTATCTCACACACCACGAGCATTTCAGCCTAATATGGAAACAATGATCTTGTTTGTCAGAGCAATGAGGACCAGGCCAAAATGTAACAAGTCTTCTCATGTCAAGTGCAGGATGCAGGAGCCTAGTGGCACAAAGCACAACTGCTGGGCTATGGTGTTGCTTCTTCCAAATAATTTATAAAAGGCCTTAACATAAAAAGGGACCCATGATTTTTAGACAGGTTATATTTAAGGTATTGTTTTCTTTGAATCTATTGCTGAGGTAACACACCCCCATTCAATCGGGTGCTCTGCCCCACTTCCATGGATGGCTGGGTCACATATAGTTGATGAGCCTACTGCAGCCTTGGTTGAGTGGATCTTTTCATTCAAACAGTAGAGGCTCGTGCTTTTAAGATCCCTGCTGCCAACAACCCACCCAGGAGCAGAGCTTAACAAGTGGCAGCCTGAATAGGAATTTGAGCTGCATGGATGGATGAAGCTCAGGAGGAGCTTATCCAGCCAAGGCGACTGTGTAATCCAGACCCACTCAGTGTAGCTCTCTGTCCTCCTGATAATCCTGTATCCCTGAGTGGGTCATTAACAGCAAGGATCTAACCTGGGACTTCTGGATCTTAAAATGGGATCCTCCATTGCCCAAGCTATGAGAGGAAACTCAGACCTATGTTCCCTTGAGCAAGACAATGAGACTAAGATTTTTTCGAACATGGGTGCTTAAATTTAGGCACCTAAATCCATATTGAGGCACATAAATAAAGGGTCTCATTTTCTGACTGTCAAAGAAGTCACTAATATAAACCAATGCTGTTTTGCTAGTGCTGATAGCTTGCAGGAAAGACATTGGCTTCAGTTTCTGAGGATATACTTGTGTTTGTCTTACTCCTTTGTTTCCTATGTGGCAGGCCCCTTTCTACGAACAGCCTTCAAGAAAGATTCCATGAAAACTGTGAGGCCATTAGAGAAATAAATGGCATAATTACAAACAACACAAACAGTAACTGAAAGCTGTTCCTTCCTCCAGTCCTTTACATTCCTAATGACTCAGATGAGTGAAGTGTCAGAATTCATTACATTCAACAGCAATGAATTCTTCAGAGGTTAACCAGTTCTGTGTTTGTAGAGGCTGGAAAATAAGAAACTGCCACCAGCTAATAAAGGGACAATATTTCTCCCTATTACACCTGGTAGAAAATTTCATCATGTTTATTTCTAAGCAGGTGTGAAAAGGGAGATGAAAGAAGGAAATCTTTCCTCTTAAAGAATGAGACTTTTGTTTATTTTTAGGGATGGGGAAAATTGCAACAATAAAGTTGTTTCCAAGATGCACAAATATTTTTGCTTCTTGGTGAAGCAAATGATCAAAAAAAAAAAAAAGAAGAAGAAAAGAGAAGAAAAGAAATCAATAAAGTGAGATAGGAAATATTTGTCCATCCCTGTTCAGGAGCTGCTTGAAGGAGAAAACAAGACAACCCCAGCTGACAAACAATCAGCCAGCTATGTCAAGGATTAGATCAAGTTTCTCCTTTGTTTATAGACCTTATCTTCCTGCTTTCTATCTCATAGGGAAGGGTGTAGAGGAACTATTTCATTCTTCCATGATAAAAACCAGGAAGTGAGGGGGAGGGGAAAAATGTGAATGAAGGGCCTTTCTAGCCAACGCTAATCAATATTCCTAATTCCCATCCTAGTTTAGTTGATGATACTTCTGGGATTGAGGAGGCAGTCCCATAAATGTACCCATTCTCCTCCAACCTCTTCATGGAATGCCGTTTTCCATCTTCCTCAACTCTTTACAGAGTAGCAAGTTGGCTGCCAGCATCACTGCGTGCGTTGTTAGGGGCAGAAAGGCAGAGCTACTGTTCATCCACATTTACATGGAGGTATCTTGGCTTGCTTTCTCCCTGTCCTGCAGCAGCCTTGCCCCCATTGCTTCAACTTCCAGTTATTGGATCGTGTTATACCTTTTTCTGCTAGACTGAAGACCATTATTAAATATTACGAAATTAGTTCCCCATATCTATATGTATAAGCTATACTCATGTTACCCTGTAACTTTCTCTTGGTTAAGCTAAATGGATTGAGCTCTTTGAGCCTAATTACCATAAGGCATATTTTCTAATTCTGTAATCATTCTCATTGCTCTCTCTGAACCCCACCAATTTATCAACACTCTTGCCAATTATGGGCACCAGAACTGGATATGGTATTCCAGCAATAAAAATTGCACCAGTGCCAAATACAGAGGTAATATTACCACTGTTCCTACTTGATATTCCCCTATTTGTGTATCCCAGGATCACGTTAGCTCTTTTGGCCACAGCATCACATCAGGAGCTCACATTTGAGCTGATTTTGCCCACCCCGGATTTTTCAGAGTCACTGCTTTCTGGAGATGGAGTCCCCCATTCTGCAAGTATGGCCTACATTCATTGTTCCTAAATCTATACATTTACTTTTAGCCATATTAAAATGCATAGTGTTTGTTTGAGTGCAGTTTACCAAGTGATCCAGATCACTCTGAATCAGTGACCTGTCCTCTTTGTTATTTACCACTTATAACCAAAATTGGGTGATTGTTTTCCTCCAAGTCATTGATAAAAGGGCTAAATAGAATAGGGCTAAAAACCAATCCTTGCAGGGTGGTACTGGAAACACACTCGGTCAATGATGATTCCCCATTTACAATCATATCTTGAGATCAGTTAGCCAGTTTAGTCCATTTTAATGCATGCGGTGTTAAATTTTATGTTCTAGGTTTGTTTTTAATCAAAATTCACATAGGACCAAGTTTCCTTCCGAATCATCTTTGCTGTTTGTAATAGCTTTGGTTTCATATAAAATCCAAATGGGCTTTTAATATTTTTGTATTTTGTCTCCTAGGCTTTTTGGTATATTGTGCCTCCCTTTTATATTTTTGTGCTTAAAACACTCTAAAATTACAAGAAGTTTTCTATTTGTCTTTATAAGCTTTATAAGCTTTCATCATTTCCAGCAGAATAGCAAAACAACACAGAGTCTGTTTAACAGTGTCTATCACCAGCACAACTTCAGAAAAACTGAGACACTCTTTTCAACTGTCTCACTGAAAACATATGTATATAGGTATATACTGCAGTAATATTTACATGTAAGCTGTAAGAAAATTTTAGTCTGCATGTGAATGTAGAAACAGTGCCTAAGAGAACCAGATCCAGGCACTGGTTTAAAATTCCATGCCATCAAAATTAAGCTGACAGTTTGAATAATGCCTAGTCAAATGTTTATATTTTAATTTTGTCAGAGACTGATGTGTGCTTAATCATTGTTGCGCCATTAACTGCAAGTTGAGAGCACATACAATTGTATTTAATTTTATTCCATTTTTGATTTACTTTAAAATACACCCACCTGGAGATCTTGGCAATGGTGCAAAAATAGAACATACAATATGCCTGAGGTACACAGAGCCTAAACTATTTAGAGCTTTATAGGTTAAAACCAATATCTCGAGTTGCTCCTAGAAATAGAAGCCAGTATCGATCATGGAACATGCATATAAATTTGGACTAGTGGAAACTGCCTACAGGAGCAGATCAGGAATAAGTTAAAGACTTCTCAATGCTAAAGTGAGGATATGCAAAACATTGACGCCTTGTCTGGATTAGCAGTGAAGTCATGACCCCACTGAAGACAATTGCAAAACTCCCATGGACTTCAGCCGGATAATAATTTCACCTCAGGTCACTAAGCCTGAGTTTGATTTCACACCAGTTTTACACTACTGTAACTCCACTAACTTGTTAAATTACTTCCAATTCATACTAGCATACCTGACAACAGAATCAGAGCCTCTGAGCTTAGAGTCCTAAAGAAAATTAGAGTCAGGGAATTCTCATTGTCAGCTTTGAGTGTAATAATTAAAGCTGAAAAGAGTTCAAGCCAAGGGAAGCACCCAGCCAAAACCAGAGTACTCCATACACCAGGAAAAATTACGCATAGCTGACAATTGGTGTCAGTAACAGGTGTGTTGAGCACTAGAATTGTAAGCATAGATGAGAAATAATTGCTTTCAGCACCATTTGCGACACCATAATTAAAGCCTCCCAGGCCCTGTCTATGCTATATGGAATTTTAGGAAAACATCCCCATCAGTGCTATCTCGAGTTCAGCTGAACTGGTATTCACACCAATGGGAGCTTAGTGTAGATAAAGTTCCTGTGGCCAAAGCCATTTCTACCACCATGTCAATTAAACCTACTGCTAACTAGTATTTTTAGTGCCAGAAGCAGCTAGAGTTGTGTATATTGAGCTCTCCCTGGTGCTACCCCCAGTTAATGATTCAACGGCAGCATCAGTGAGAATTCTTTTCTAAAATTCCTTAGTTCAGATTGAACGTACAAGTGAGTGTTTATTACCGCCATAGCTGGAGGAGTTTGGGTTTTTTAGTTTATGTTGCAACAGCTTGTGCTTTTAGCTCTGGAGGTCACTGGTTCATTCAATCCCAGGTATGGCCGGTATCACACAGAGCCCAAGCATCTACTAGAACTGTAGGCTAATAGCGGGATTTGCAAAAGCACCTACATACCTATGAGTTACAGATATGCATTTCAGTCTCTGCACATGTATACCTTTTATAGATATAGATATTTTAAGGGTAGAAGAGATGATAATTTAGTATGACTTTCTGGTCAGAGGCTATATAAAATTTCACTCAGTTCTGTATTGAGCCCAACCATATCAGTGTGCATTTTAAGAAATCTTAAGGATGCTCAAGTCTCCCGTGGATTATCCCTCCCACTTGCCATTCAGGACCCTCATTGTCCTCCTAATCACTTTGTGGTTAAGGATTTTTTTGTCAAATTTAATTGTCCCAAGGCCTTATATCAATCGTAGGTATCTAAAGCAGATTTTCAGCTTTAGATCAATTTCAGCTGCATTAGACACTGCTGCAGAAATAATTTGAGTTAACAAGGTACCAGGAAGGCTGGCCTTGGTCTGAGAGAATGCAGGTGCTGATTAAAACGTAAAGGAACTGGAATGTTTGTCCCATGGAAAATGGTGCATTTCCACAATAGTTTTGTCCTGAATTGGAACAAAAAGTCAAATGCAAAATTTTACGTGGGATGGAATTAAAAAAAAAAAAAAAAAAAAAAAGATTCTGAGCAGGGAGCCGGCTGCCCAGCAAGACAGGGAACCAGGCAGCCTGCCTACCTGTCTGCCAATAGGGTCCCCTGTTGAAACTTGACAGAATTGACACATTCCTGCAGAATGTTTCAATTCCACCAAATCAGCATTTTCCAACAGAAAACTGTTCCACTGGAAAATTTATGATCAGCTCTAGTTATGCTGCAGCAGCTGAGCTAAGCACAACTGCTGCCTTCTGGTGAATTTTGAAAAGAGAACGTGCCCCAAGTTTCAGTTCTCTATAGCATGGGCCTGGTTCACATTTACATGTACTCCCAAAGCAATGAGGAGCAGGCTTAAAGGGGTCTTCATGTGGGTGGGAATGGAATTTATTCCCACTTTATGGTCCCTTTACAATGCCCCCTTACACAGCGAACAAAGGAAGTCAGCTACTATATCTTTCTTTACCTGTTTGCCTTATGATTTGGGTCCGGATCCTGCTCCCTTTGAAGTCAATGGCAAAATTCCAATTGACTTCAGTGAAGCAGAATCAGGCATTTGGGCCTGGATCCACAGAGGAACTTAAGTGCTCTGATGCTGAGCATTGCAAGATCCCACTTTTAGGCACCTATGAAACCACTGGAACAACAATGGGATCCACAAAGCCTAAGTTAGGTCCCGAGGCTTCCTGTACGATGAATGGGGAGAGGTTGGTGCCTTAGAATGCCATCCACTAAAGCCAGCACACTAGGGAGGAAGCTGCCTATGCTACTAAATGGGAGATGTTGAGGAAAGCAGCGTGTCCTAAGTCCCTAAATTCAGGCAGCAGGCAGGCATCTATCTCTGCTTGTGATGCACAACTAGGAGCCCCTCTCATGCAGTCCGGTGGCTCAGGCACCAAAGTCTTTACTTGTTAGAAAGAGTTAAGCGCCTGCCTCACTCCACACAAAATGGCATGAGGATGAGGCCATGCTCACTTTAAAACTTTTAGCCCAGTCATTAGAGTGCTTGCCTGGAATATGAAACACCCAGGTTCAATTTCCCTCTCTGCCTGATAGGGAGAAAAGTGGAAGATTGCTATTCAAAGCCTCTCTCCCACAGCAGGCAGGAGGGATGACCTGAACCCCAGTCTTACATTCCAGTGAGTGCTTTAACCCCTGGAATGGAAATTAGAAGGTGGACAGTGCCACTACCACCATATCCTCCTAGATCTTGTATGGGACTCAATCTAGTAGGCATGCTCAGAGCCACCTACTAGATGCATATTCCTCTGGTGGATTGCACTGGGGCTTAGGAAGGAGACGGGGTATAGATACCCAGAGTAAGAAAGCAGTGTGTATGCCCAGATGAAGAAAATTAGGCTCTTGGGGAACTTTTACAGTGGAAATTTAGGTGGCTACAGGGCTAGGTGGTAGCCAAGCAGTAGTTTCATGGAATGTAGTGGCTCCAAAATCAAGGAGTTAGATGTTTAAGTACTTTTGTGGAGCCAGGCTCTAGTGACTAAATATTTAGTCTGAATACACAATATACAAGTAGCAAACGCTCATAAAATTCTAAAATTAAAACCAATTTTCTTTCAATCCAGTCATCAGCAGAGAACGTCCAAAGCTTGAGTTTCAGCTTTCAAACTTTGTCAAAAACATCTAAATATATGAGGCTAGGATATGTTAAACAACAAATATTTCCCACTGTCTCATAACTCAAATAGTTGTAGGAATTTTGCTCAAAAACATTCCAAAAAGAGCTCTCCCTTGGAAAGAGACTGACCAAGGACAGGAAATCTCAACCACAATGGTGAATATTTCAGAGTTATGAATATGTTAAAAGGAATTTTAATGAAAAGCATTCGCAATCTGAACTGGTGTAGTCACCACCAGCTTGACCACTGTAATTAATCCTTTGTCTCTTTTTATTTGTTTAAACACAAGGAAAGTTATATAGTAACCAGCAGGTGCTGGGAGAGAGGACCCCAGTATTGAGTGTAAAGAAAGTGTGACATCTGGTGCTGAAGCCTAGGACACTAATGATTTTTCAAGATACACTTAACATGCAATTGGGAATGTTAGCAATATAAGTATAGATACTAATTAAAAAAAAAAACACAAAACCTTGTAGTATCCTGGATAGATCCCTGTTCTAGCCCTGTCCAGAATTTGGGAGCAAGCAAGGAAGATCCCACCCTCAAAGTTGTCTTTCCAGTGGGATCAGAGAATGCTTGAACACCACTTTAGGAGTTGGTTAGGACTCTGTAGACCTCTGTACAGCATAGACATGCTTGTCAAAATTGTGATATTGTAAGTACTAGTTGAGATTTACAAAACTGGACTAGTGGATTCAGCCACACAACTGCTATTCATTTCAGTGGGAGCTGTGTGGCTCAATCCTCTAGCAGATTTTGAAAGTCTCTACCATGGTAGCTTTTTGGAATCCAGTCCTGCGAAGTGCCAAATATACCTCATTTCCATTGGCCCAAACAGCAGCTAAAGGCACTGATTCCCCCTTATAGGCCATTAGTGTATATTAATACAAGGAGCTCACGGGAACCTGTGACACCATTAAAATTTTTTTAATAGATGCGAATATCTGAAGTCAACTAATAGGGACATTAGGGGAAATTAGGGACTGATCTATGATCCCTATTAAAATTCATAGAGCGAGACAGGGTTTTTTGTAAGGAACAGAATGGGGAGAGAGCAGAATAAAGGCTAGTGATATCCGTTCCTCAAGGTGGCATAAATCAGTGCATTGCTCCATGATGGACCAATGCTGAAGACTGTCCCTCCTAATTAGTAGTTTGCACAAAAGACCTTTCATTAAAGAATGAACCCAAATCCCTACCCCAATTGAAACATGGAATTGGTAGGAAATTCCAGCTGCTGAATTGGCTAAAATCAATAGTTTCTCAACTGAAAGCTGCCATTGAGAATAAGGATTACATGATGCAGTGGTGGTAAATTTTAAGCATAGAAAGCAGCTGAGGTCCAAATGCCTATTTTTACCATGGAAACTCAGGTCTGATTCTGAGCTCATGTATGCTGATTATAGATCAGCATAACTCCAGCGAGTCACTCCTGACTTAAGAAAAACAAGACTGGTATCAGTTTACCATAATGCCCTTTCTGCGGGGAGGAGGCTGGGGTTGGTGCATACAAGACAAGCCTGATGTTGTACTGGTGTGTATAGCAATGAGACTGAGAACCAAAGATAGGAGCAAACATTGAAATCTGAAACATGGAGCATGAAGGATCAAATGTTTGCAACGTAAGCCTGACTGCTGCAAATATTTCATATTTAGAATGATTTAAGCTTTCACGGTCCCTGTTGTGAAATGAGTGTTGTTGTTTTTAAGGTGGGGAGATGGGGGGAAGTTTGCTCATCTGATGAACTTGCGCAAATTCTTCCAGCTCTACTACTAACATTTCTTGAAAGATTTTTTCTTGGATTCCATTTGTAATACTACACCCTGCATGATATTTCTACAGCTATATACAGCATACAATTCCAAACAGTGTGTAAGGGAAGATATGAATACTCAGGCCTGGTCTACACTAGGTGGCTAGGTCGAATTTAGCCATGTTAGCCGCATTCCTTATAAAATCAACCTACACAACCAACCCTGTTCTGCCGACCTAAAGGGCTCTTAAAAATCAACTGCTGTGACTCCTTCCCGATGAAGGAAATAGCGCTAAAAAAATAAAAGTAAAAAAATAAACCTTCCTGGGTCAAATCTGAGATACTGTAGATGCAGTGCTGTGCAATTCGATGGTATTGGCCTCCGGGAGCTATCCCAGAGTGGTCCAGTGTGACAGCTCTGGATAGTGCTTTCAACTCCGATGCACTAGCCAGGTACACAGGAAAGTCACCAAGAACTTTTGGATTTCATTTTCTGTTTGGTCATTGTGGCAAATTCAGCAGCACAGGTGACCATGCAGTCCCAGAATTGCAAACAAGCTCCAGCACGGAGCGAACGGGAGACACTGGATCTGATTACTGTATGAGGAGAAGAATCTGTGCAGGCAGAACTCTGATCAGCAGAATAAATGTTGATATATATGCCAAAAATCGCACAGGCCATGCTGGACAGAGGCTACATCAGGAACATACAGCAGTGCCGCATAAAAATTAAGGAGCTCAGGCAAGCCTACCAAAAGACAAAAGAGGCAAACGATAGCTCCAGGTCAGAGCCCCAGACATGCTGCTTCTATGATCAGCTGCATGCCATTCTAGGGGGTGATCCTACCACTACCCCACCACTGTCCATGGACACCTGCAAGTTGGCAGCCTCACGCAACTCGGAGGATGATTTTGTGGATGAGGAAGTGGAGGAGGAGGAGGAGGAGGAGGAGGAGGAGAATGTTCAGCAGGCAAACGGAGAATCCGTTCTCCCTGGCAGTCAGGACCTTTTCCTCACCCTGGAGCCAATACTCTCCCATGACCTATTGTTCCTGGACCCTGAAGGCCCCTCTGGTGAATGCATATGTGTAAACACTACAGAGGTTAAAAACGATTGTGTTTAATGTTCGATTTGCGCTGAACAATTGAGATGCATTCATGGCCAGTACAGATACAGGAAAAGTCTGTTAATGTGTCTGAGGATAGAGCAGGAATCCTCCAGGGACGTCTCCATGAAGCTCTCCTGGAGGTACTCTGAAAGCCTTTGCAGAAGGTTTCTGGGGAGGCTTGCCTTCTTTCGTTCTCCACTGTAGGATATTTTACCACACCAAACCAGTAGCATGTTGTGCTGCAATGATTTCAGACTAAGCATGGCTGCAAATGGTCCTGGGTTTTGGTTGCATTCATGCAACATTCGGTCTTTATCTTTCTGAGTTAGCCTCAGAAGACTGGTATCATTCATGGTCACCTGGTTGAAATAGGGGAAGTTTTGTAAAGGAACAGTAATCCCCTCTGTTTGGTGATCCCCAGAACATTAGATTCCAGTCATGCTGGGCTGTTTGTGCTTGGCTAAAAGGAATCATCTCAGAGAAGAGCCACATGTGGGGTGAGGGGTGTGCTGCACATCCACCTCAAAAACACAGCGCCTACTTTTAAATGGCAAACCCAACTGGCACTGGTTGCTATGGGAAAGGAGGGCGCTGAAGTTTGAAACCATCCACATGTTCTGAACATGGAAGAAGCCACCCCCACATACTCTTTAGTTTATCATGGCTGCCTGGAAACCAAATCCTGTTGCCCAGCCAGATATGATGTGTTACCATACCAGCAGACACTCAATGTAAAAGGCAAAATGTGACCTTGTACCTAAAACACATGTGCTATCTGCTGTGAATTGCTTGATTCTCTGTGAAAGTGTCTCCCTTTTGTTCTCAGAAATATATCTTCTTAAATTCTTCTCTCCCTTCCCCCCTCCCCCTCGCAACTGCAACTGTTTCTATGCTTCCGTATCAACTCCATCCCTGAGGTTATCGCAGATTAGAAGGTGAAAAAAATGCACTCGTGATGACATGTTTTCAGAGCTCATGTAGTTCTCCCGCATTGATAGGGCACAGCTGAACGCACAGAGGCATTCGGTGGCGGAGGCCAGGAAAGCATACAGGGAGCATGATCGGAACATGCAGGAGGAGATGCTGAGGCTAATGGGGGAGCAAATGGACATGATCAGGCATCTGGTGGAGCTGCAGAAAGGGCAACTAGAGTACAGACCCCCCCCCCCCACATCCCCCTATATCCATTGTGTAACTGCCTGCCCTCCTTGCCAAATTCCATACCCTCCTCACCCAGATGCAAGAATGTGAGGGGGGGGAGGCTCAGAGCTCCCAGCCACTCAACTCCAGGGGATGGCCGAAGCAACAGAAGGTTGTCATTCAAACAGATCTGATTTGTAGTGTGACTACAATAGCAATGTGGCCTTGTCCTTCCCTCCTCCCCCTGGGCTACCTTTTACTAGTCAGCGTTATCTCAAGTTTTTGTTAATAAATAAAGAATGAATGGATTCAGAACAATAGGGACTTTATTTCCTGTACCAGCTGTGATCGAAGGGAGGTGGGGGGGATTTGGCTTACAGGGAAGTACATTCACCAAAGAGGGCAGCTTTGCATCAAGGACAAACACACACAACTATCACACTGTAGCCTGGTCAGTTATGAAACTGTTTTTCAAAGCCTCTCTGATGCGCAGCACACCTTGGTGCACTCTTTTAATTGCCCTGCTGTCTGGCTGTTCAAAATCGGCCGCTAGGTGTTTTGCCTCAACCTCTCACCCCACCATAAATGTCTCCCCGGTACTCTCACAGATATTATGAAGCACACAGCAAGCAGCAATAACAATGGGAATACTGCTTTTGCTGGGGTCTAACCTAGTCAGCAAAGAGCGCCAGAGGGCTTTTAAACACATTCTACCACCATTCTGCACTTGTTCAACCTATAGTTGAACTGCTCCTTACTGCTGTCCAGGTGGCCCGTGTATGGCTTCATGAGCCATGGAAGCAAGGGGGAGGCTGGGTCCCCAAGGATAGCTATTGGCATTTCAACATCCCCAACAGTAATTTTCTGATCTGGGAAGAAAGTATCTTCTTGCAGCTTTTTTAACAGTCTGGAGTTCCGCAAGATGCAAGCGTCACGCACCTTTCCCAACCATCCCATGTTGATGTCAGTGAAATAGCCCTTGTGATCCACTAGTGCTTGCAACACCATTGAGAAGTACCCCTTGTGGTTTATGTACTGTTTGGCAAGGTGGCTCCATGCTTGCTGTGCTATGGCATCTGCACAGATAACCCAGGAAAAAAGGCACGAAACAATTGTTTGCCACTGCTTTCAAGGAGGAAGGGGAGACTGATGATGTGTACCCAAAAATCACACGTGACAATGTTTTTGCCCCCATCAGGCATTGGGAGCTTAAGCCAGAATTTCAGTGAGCAGGGGAGACTGTGGAATAGCTACTTACAGTGCCCCACTCAGAGAGTCGACGCAAGCCACGGTATTGAGGATGCGCTCTGCTGACCTAATGCGCTTAGTGGGGACATGCACAATCAACTGTATAAATCGCTTAATAAAGATTGGCTTCAATAAAATTGACCTAATTTCATAGTGTAGGCATTCCCTCAGTTATAGTAAGATAGAAATCTTCAGCATGGTTCACAAGAAAGCCCAGTTAGCATCTGCCACTGATTGAGGAGGTATTTGAGAAGATGCTTTCTTAAAGCCCCTACACACTAGAAGTAGAATTGCACACTAGACTGGTTACCTGCCATGATCATAAGCAAACTAGGGTAATGTAGCCTAGATGAAGTTGGGTGTGCAGCTGGCAGGAGGGTGGGGGGAGGGAAGTAGTCAAGGAGTAGTTACCAATTGCTGACTGTCAAAGTGGGAGGACAGATCAAGTGGGACCTTCCAGAGTCTACTTCTAGTCAGTATTTTCATTAATGACAGGGAAATGAGGTGGAGAAAATCCTTGTTAGATCAATTCTCCAATTTAACAAGATGAAATTCAATAGGGAAAAGTACAAAGCACTACACCTATGAAGGTGGGGGGTGAAACAAATGCAGACACAAAACAGGGTATAACTGGCTAAGCAGCAGTACTTCACGAAAGGATATTGGGGTTGGGCGGGTTACAGCGGCTAGCAAATTGATCGAGCTAAAAATGTTATGCATTAGCACAAAAGAAGGCTAATATTCCAGTGTATATTAAGAAGAAAGTTGTATAGGGGATATGGGAGGTGGTAGTGCCACTCTGTTCAACACCAGTGAGGCCTCAACTGGAATACTGTATCCAGGTCTGGGCACTGCATTTTAAGAAAGATGTGGACAAACTGGAGGGTCAAGAGGAGAGCAATCTGATCTATGAAGAAAGATTTTTAAAAATGGGTGGGGGCATATTTAGTCTTGAAAAGAGAAGACGTGGATGTGTGTGTCTGCAACAACTGTTACTGCTATGGTATCTTCAAGTGTAAATACTTTTGGAGAACTACTTTACCAGTTTATCATAAACCAGATCATATGTTCAGTCTTTGATGACAAATTATTTCCAACTTTGTCACATGGAATTGCCAGTTCTTGCAGTATCAATGGTTCTTTCTACTGGGAATCATCATGGAACACTAATTAGGGCTGGAAGGGACCTCGAGATATCTAGTTCACTCCCTGCATGGAGGCAGAGATGGTCTGAGTATGTTTGGTCCTAACATGAATGTGTGCAACCTGTTTTTAAAACCTCTAGTGAGAAGGATTCCATAACCTCCCATGGAAGCCTATTCCAGTATTTAACTAATCCTTTAGTTGGAAAATTTTCACTAATGTCTCCTCTTTTGCAGATCACTTTCAGTGATCAGAGAACAATTGATCACCATCCTCTGCATAACAGCTCTTAACATATCTGAAAACTTATTGGGTTCCTCCTCAAAAGTAAACATGCAATTATCTCAGTTTCCTCATAGGTCAGACTTTCCAATCTTTTTTGTTGTTCTGGAATCTCTCCAATTTGTCCATATCTTTCTTAAAGTGGGGTGACCAAAACTGGACACTACTCCAACTGAAGCCTCACCTATCCAGAGTAGAGTGGTACTATTGCTTCTCGTGTCCTACCTACAACACTTCTTAGTACACCCCAGAATGATTAGCCTTTTTGTAACTGCACCACATCTGTGAGCCACACTACTCTCCTTCCCCCTCCCCTGTACTACTGCCTAGCCAGTTATTCTGTTTTGCAGGACTTTGTTCTTCTGATGCATTGTACTCTCCACGTGTCTATTTAATTTCCTAATGTTAAATTCTAATCCTGTCCTCTAAAGCGCTTGCAATTGTTCCCAGTTCTTTGTACCTCTGACTCTACTCCTGCTCACAATTTCTTTTGATGTCAAATTCAGGTGTCCAGAATACAGCTTCTCTAGATCTCTCTTTGATATGATCACTCCCAGACTCCTTTTGTGGAATTGTTCCAATATTCTTCTTCCTCAGCAGGATCAGTATTCCCTGCAACAGCACGCCTGAAATCACTGAAAGCTCATTTTTCTAGTGGGAACATAAAGATAGAAAGTGCTTATTCTCTCTTCCTTTACTTATATTACTTGTATTACTGATTCCAGCATTTCATCTTTAGCTGTTTGTCACATACTGTATCTGGAGACATATGGGATGATTGAAGACATCATCATTAGGGCTGTCAATTAATTGTAGTTAAGTCAAAAAATAATTGTGATTAATCAGTTTTTATCACACTGTTCAACAATAGAATACCAATTGAAATTAATTTTTTCATATATAGTGTATTCTGTGTTGTAATTGAAATCAGTCTATTTTTACTGCAAATATTTGCATTGCAAAAATGATAAATAGTATTTTTCAATTCACCTCATACAAGTACTGTAGTGCAATCTTTGGTGTGAAAGTGTAACTTAAAAATGTAGATTGTTACATAATTGCACTCAAAGACAAAAGAATGTAAAACTTCAGAGCCTACAAGTTCACTCAGTCTTACTTCTTGTTCAGCCAGTTGTTAAGACAAACAAGTTTGTTTACATCTACAGGAGATGATGATGCTCACTTCTTATTTACAATGTTACCTGAAAGTGAGAACAGACATTCACATGGCACTTTTGTAGCTAGCATTGTAAAGTATTTACATGGCAGATATGATCAATATTCATATGCACCTTCATTCCAGAGAATATGCTTCCATGCTGATAACACTTTAAATGCTCTTTTTTTAAATTTAAATTTATGCTTTAACTCCTTGGGGGGAGAACTGTATCTCCCCTGCTGTTTTACCCGCATTCTACCATATATTTCATATGTTATAGCAGTCTCAGATGATGACCCAGCACATTTTGTTCATTTTAAGAACACTTTCACAGCAGATTTGACAAAAACGCAAAGAAGGTACCAATGTGAGATTTCTAAAGATAGCTACAGCACTCGACCCAAGGTTTAAGAATCTGAAATGTCTTCCAAAATCTGAGAGGGACAAGGTGTGGAGCATCCTTTATAAGTCTTAGAAGAGCAACATTCCGTTGTAGAAACTACAGAACCCTAACCACCAAAAAAGAAAATCAATCTTCTGCTGATGGCATCTGACTCAGATAATGAAAACGAACATACGTTGGTCCGCACTGCTTTGGACTGTTATCAAACAGAACCTGCTATCAGCATGGACGCATGTCCCCCGGAATGGTAGTTGAAGCATGAAGGGAACATATGAATCTTTAGCACATCTGGCATATTATATGCGATGGTGC
Source organism: Gopherus evgoodei (assembly GCF_007399415.2). Taxonomy (NCBI): domain Eukaryota; kingdom Metazoa; phylum Chordata; order Testudines; family Testudinidae; genus Gopherus; species Gopherus evgoodei. The sequence continues at coordinate 83,737,024 of NC_044327.1, forward strand.
TATGAAAATACCTGTTTTCACTTTCAGGAGACATTATAAACAAGAAGCGGGCAGCATTAACTCCAGCAAATGTAAACAAAATTGTTTGTGTGATTGGCTAAACAAGAAGTAGGACTGAGTAGACTTGCAGGCTCTGAAGTTTTAGGTTGATTGTTTTATTTTTGAATGCAGGCTTTTTGTATACAATTCTACATTTGTAAGTTCAACTTTCATGATAAAGAGATTGTACTGCAATATTTTTATTAGATTAATTGAAAAATATTCCTTTTGGTTTTTTACAGTGCAAATACTTGTAATTAAAAATAAAGTGAGCACTGTACACTTTGTATTCTTTGTTGTAATTGAAATCAATATTTGAAAATATTGAAAACATCTAAAGTATTTAAATGGTATTCTATTGTTTAATCACACCCTTAATTTGTTTAATTGTGGGACAGCCCTAATTATGTTCAGAGGTATGTTTTCTGCTTGTTCCAGATCACATTGTGTATGGACAGATTGAGAATATGCTTTTGAGAGGCTGGAACTCCAGGATCACATCATACTTCTATAGTCTGAAGAGTAGTCACTTTGTCCTTACTGGTGCTTCTCCAAATCCTATTTTAGGAGCACTGATTTGTGATCAGTTTCTGCTTTGAAGCTACAGCCATATAGAAAAACATTAGTCATGAACATCCATGTGCCAGACAGACAGTGTGTCTTTCAATTTGTGCATATATCTTTTCTGTATGAGACTGGCAACCACTTAGTTCATGCTGCCCAAAGAGTGCTACTCCCAGCCCTTCAAGGCTGGAAGTCAAAATATGGCAGGTCTGGAGCAAATGTTGGAAAATGCTTTAAATCATTGAACTCTTTCATGCTTTCACATCCAGGCCCATTCAGTGTCCTTGTAGAGGAGAGGTCTTAGGTGGGTCTTGGGTGTGCAGTGCAGTCATGTTGAATGACAGTATGTTTGTAGCTGCCTAGCAGCCTTTTAATTCCCTTTATCTTCAGGTCTTGGTATATTTAGTATTTCCTGAATCTTTGATTCATTGGGCAAGATTCCTTTGGGGGCCAGTCTCTCATAAAACTTATTTCCATTTTTTAACATTTGACATTTGGCCTTATTCAGTTCAAAGTTATTAGCTCTTGCAATTTCCAATACTCTCCTCAGTCATTCTTGATGTTCAGTGGGCTTGTTGCCCAAGTTATGTCAATGTACACTTTCACACCTGCTAGATCCTCTGGCATCTGGCTCCTTGTATAGTGAAATACTTCTGGAGCCAAGCATTCAAAAGGCACTATTAACATTTGGCAGATGGGCACACTGAGGGCTCCAAGATCTGCACTAAGAGGATCCTCCAAAACCTAGCCACTGCACCTAGTTTGCTGAAGAAGCTGGCTCTTGCTGTCTCAGACAACAGTTCACTCCTTGTGGCAAGTGGAAGTGTTCTTATGTTTTTGTTCAGTTGTAGCCCACCAGCACCTACACACAGTGTAACTACTAAGGTGTGAATCCCATCTATTCTCTCTTCTCTTCTCCAAGGAATACCATTTGCTGTCATGTTTTGCAGTTCTTCTAGCTTGTTTAAGGCTTATGGAACTTTTCACATACCACAGGTTCTGAATCTTCTGTTAACTGTATCTTGCCTGTTATTAGGAAGCACCCATTTTCCTGTGACTACATCTTCATAGGTTGTCATTAATGCCTTTGTTTGGGTCAATATTGTTTGTCTCTATAGCATACATTTTAGCAAGACCAAGCACCTCACACCCCGTAGCCCCAAGACTGGTTGCTTTCCTCTGTGTGCTACCACAAACTCTTGTAGTATCATTCTCACTTTGTACTTAAGTGTCAGTGCGCACTTTCCCAACTCTAATTGTTTGTACATTAGCACTACATCTACACTGCGTACATCTTCTGGTTGGGTGCAGAATACATAGGCACATAGCCCCCAGCACACGCAGAGGCATGCCTTAGGCAAGTAAAGACATCCGAAAGATGTAGGTATAATATGAGCACATAGCGCATGCGCTATACTCATCCAAACCATGCCTTCCCACCTTCCCTGCTATTTTTAGTAGTTCAGTGCCCACTGATGCCCTGCTGGAGTCTTTCCCTATGGAATGGAAAGGTTCTAGCAGAGGAAAGGCAGCAGAGAAAGGCTTGATCAGGTCCCCTTGCTGAAGCCCTTCCCCACAGTAGGGGAAGACTCCAGCAGCTGAGGGGTAGTGGGTGAAGATTCCACCAACTCCCAGACACTCCCCCCCACCCCCACCCCATCTACAGGGACAGTCTCCTTTCCCAGCTACCTCCTCCCACTGGAGCCTTTCCTCACCCCCAATGAAAGGGCCCATCATCAGGGAACAGCTGAAGCTTTCACCTGCCGTCTCTTTCCTTCCAGAGACTCTTTCACTGACATTTGTAGCTATGCACCCTAGTGTAGACAGACCGTGCCTGTTCTTCATTGCAGTATATAGCTACAAATACCCTAACATGCCACCACTGCCAGAGTGTAGCATAGACATAGCCTCTGACACTTGACTTGTCAACCTTTAAGTGCTCCTTACATTTCAGTTTGTTACTATATTTACCTGTGGCCCACTGTCGGTGTTTCACAAATGCCATTTGTGTACATTTTAATTAACCAAATCATGATTTTTCATCCTCCATCATTGTGCTTAAAATAGCTCTTCAGGTGATGAGTCCTTTTGCGGGCTTATTACATGAACCTTCCCACTTTCTGTGCCCAGTTTAACATAAAAGGTAGGTTTTTTATAGCTTCTAATTGCCAGAATGCTGCATATTGTGTACTCATGTTGGTTGCCTCATGGCTGATGGTGTTCCATGTTTCTGACAGGGGCGCCAGTTCAGATTTTTTGGGGGGGAGGAGAGGAGATGAAGAAGAAAGTGCAGAGGGGGACTTTTAACCATGATTCCAGGAGTTACTTAGGCACCTGAAAACTAGTGTAGGGTTTATGCTTTTTTTCTTTAATACAGATAACTTGTGTCAAGTCACTTAAGGGACACTGATTAGGTTTAAAATTAAGGTATATTCTTACTTTAAACTCACAGGCCTTGCCCTAGTAGGATGTTTCCAAACGTTAACAAGCTTGGTGAACTGACCAAAAAAAAAAAAAAAAAAAAAGTGATGCAGAAAAATCTAGATTACTTTCTAGTTGTTTCAGTTATATTCAAGAGTTATACTGCAGCTGCCTGGGCTTCTAAAGGTGTTAGACTAGACATTGACCTTAAAACAGGAGGGAAACTGACCCATTCAAGTCACTTTCATAGTATGGCCAACCCCAAATTTAAAAAACAAGCTCACCAAAATTTTACATATAATCATGATTTGGTGTTTCCCTCTGCTTTGAGCTTTTAGGGTACACTGTAGTCACATTTTGAAGCTTTCACCACATCCACAAGGGCTAGAAACTTCATTTTTCTTTAATAATAAAGGCTGAAATCATCATATCCACTTGACTCCAGGAGCTCGGGCTTTAAGAAAAATCATCATCATGAGAGTTGGCAACACTGCAAAAGTTTCACTTCTGTTTAAAGGCTACATACTTTCCAGAAGGCTCTTAAATACAACACTACAGTGATTGTGGATCAGTTCTTAGAGGGAACATTTAAAACCAAACACCAAGAAACTTCCATATTTTAAAGCTGAGAAAAAAAATTGAGACTTCTGATGTCTATCAGGGCCACTGCAGGCAGAAAAGAAGAAAAAAAAAGGCACAGGGGCTCTGGGCAACTCTTCCTCTTGGAAAAAAATTAACGGGTTAAATCTCTTAGTCCTTAATAAAGTAGAACGTCTATTGCCATCAGCACCTCCACTCATAGATATAATGTGCTTAATAACTACACTTCTACTCTGATATAACGCAACCCGGTATAACAAAAATTTGGATATAACGCAGTAAAACAGTGCTCCGGAGCGGTGGGGCTGCGTATTCCGGTGGATCAAAGCAAGTTGGATATAATGCAGTTTCATCTATAACGCGGTAAGATTTTTTGGCTCCCAGGGACAGTGTTATATCGAGGTAGAGATGTATGTACTTCATACTTAAATATCTGAGCCATCTTATCTAGGGCTACGCATCTTATACACATTGGCTCAGGAACTACATTTTCTGAACAGTGCTGAGCCGCAGAGGGTGCCCAGTGAATAATACAAATCATGACAATATTTGACTTTATGGACTCTTTGGATGCCATTTGTTTTGTTCTGGAATAGGCCTGGATATAGCTGAAACCTTAAGAATGAGGCATAAACACATCTGATACTCATTCCTTCCTTTTCTTGAACTCAGAACAAAACAACTAAATCATCCTAGCTAGAGCTTTGGCAAACCAAGCCTTAAAAACCTCTAAGGAAGGAGATTCCACCACCTCCCTAGATAACCCACTCCAGTGCTTCACCACCCTCCTAGTGAAATAGTTTTTCCCAATATCCAACCTAGACCTCCCCACTGCAACTTGAGATCATTGCTCCTTGTTCCGTCATCTGCCACCACGGAGAACAGCCTAGCTCCATCCTCTTTGGAACCCCCCCTTCAGGTAGTTGAAGGCTGCTATCAACTCCCCTCTCAATCTTCTCTTCTGCAAACTAAATAAGTCCATTTTCCTCAGCCTCTTCTTGTAAGTCATGTGCCCCAGTCTCCTAGTCATTTCCATTGCCCTCTGCTGGATGCTCTAATTTGTCCTTTCTGTTCTGGGTGGCCCAAAACTGGACACAATACTACAGATGTGGCCTCACCAGTGCCGAATAGAGGGGAATCACTTCCCGCAATCTGCTGGCAATGCTCCTCTTATCTGATACTCATTCTCTCCCTCTCTCCTTCCTGACCTCTGTGCTGCTTTCCATGCAGTCAGTCATGACATCCTTCCCAATCCCCTCAGACTACTTGCTGGAGTCTCAGAACTGCTCTCAGCTATCTTTCTCCCTCCCCCGCATCCCCATACAGCAGAGAGAAGCTAGTCCAGTGATCATGAGAGCCCTGGATTCTACTTCCCCCATGATCTCAGGCCAGTGCCTTTGGGAGAGTTTCAAAGGTTTTTAGGCACCCAGAGATACAGCTAGGCATCTAAGTTGGGTTTACAAAGCACCTAACCTTCTAGGCGCTTTTGAAAATCCCACTAGGTACTTAAATACCTTTGAGGCAGAGAGATTAAGGGTCAGATTTTCAGTGCCCCATCTGTACAATGGTTACAACAGCACTGATCTACCTCAGAGGGGCTGTAAGGAGAAATAAGTTACACTGAGTGAGGCACTCAGATACTATGGTGATGGGGCCACATTAGTGCCACAGGTAGAATGGGAACTTCTCTATATCATTACTAGCTCTTTCCTGGGTTTTAGTCCCTTCTTTTCAGAATGTAACCTTGGCTCATAGGGCTTAGCTGTATTTCTTTTGAGTCCCCTGAATTTCATTGATGATCATACCATGACAAGAGAAATCCCTTATTATGAACAGGAACTATATATGGAGTGAGGTAACAAAGCTTCCTACTACTTTTTATAGCTGCAGCCTGTGACTGCCACGTTCTGAGATGCTTTGTTTCTGGCCTAGCAGGAAGTATGGGTCACAGGAAACCAAAGTGTAGAGGACATGAGTCTACACATCCTGGAGGACTTTATGGTACAGTTATAACCTAGCAAACGGAAAGTGTTTATAAGCACTTTCTCCACACACATCCCATATCCCTCATTTATCCAGTGTAAATTCAAGCCCTATAGCTATTCACTAGACCATTAAAAAAACCAAAAACCACCTCACCACCACACTACACACTTCAGGTATTTTAGTCTTTCAAATGAAGTGGGATTCATAAGTGCCATTTCTGTCTTTTTGGCACTTGTGTTTTACAAATAAGCAGACGTTTTTTAATATAGTCTTTCCAAAAATTGCAATATTTGTTTCTAAGCCACTGTTGGTATTGTGCAGACATGCTGCATCTATAAATTGGTCTGAGTACTCCCAAAGGCTACATCAAAAAATGAATCCTAAGTGCAAACATGTCTATAGTGCAATTGGTAACACTCAACTAAGAAAAATATTCTTAAGAATAAATATCTAAATACAAAGGTGCCCCCCCCCCCCCCGTAAGAATCTGAAAGCACAGCCAATTACCTGACTTCAATACTATTGTTTGCACAACAGTTTCATATTAATATGGGCTTAAATTCTTTACTCACTAATCCTGAGTCCATCAAATTTCCTTTTTAATATAGTTTTAGGCATGGGGGTGTTCTCTTTTTAGGTGGCTATTCAGAGTTTGACAGGCCACATGTAGTGTATTCAAGTTGGCAGGCCTGTGCCAAACACAATATAATCCTAAATGTTAATAGGGTGAGCCATGAGGAAGTATGCTATTTTCTCAGCAGAGACACAGCTTTGTTAGTCATCTATTAAGCTTTTTTAGCAATTTATGATATGGTATTGATGGAAACAGTTAGCATCATATTCTTTATTGAATGTTTTCCAAATGGCTGATTTACGCTTTAACATCTGGCCTGCAGTAAGGGTCTCAGCCAGTTGCATTCTTACTGTGGCAGTCTGGTCAATTGTATGAGGAGAAACATTCGTAAAGCAGAAAAACAGTGGTTTAATATCTTAGACAGGATTGTCAAGTGTGGAGGCTATATAGGGGGGAATGTTAGGATACCTCTACTACCTTAATTAATTGCTAGGTCTACTGAAATGCATACAGTCCCTAGATACAACAGCAAAAATTGTAAAACCTATAAAATGTATTAGAGACAACTGCAAACAAGTACAGCAAAGACTGATCTCTTTGCTAGCTATCAAATTGATAATGCTATTTTTAAAAAGTTCCAAATACACACATGTATGTGATACAATACGAACAGATCAGAATGTCTTCTGTGGAGGATGAGAGTGCCCCTCTTTCTAGTAGAAGCGTGCCTACAAAATAGTGCCTAGAAGAACCAGCTGACAAGATGGATTTTCAAAAGGCCATCACAGGAGGCTGTTAACAAGCCTAAGTAATAATTTGAGAGGTTAAAGGAAACTGTCATATCTCAAACTGACATACACAGAAAGTAGTAAGAATAGGCACAAAGCAAAAGGTTAAAAATGGGGGTCCCAAATGCTCTTTGCTAGAATAGTGGTGTGGTAATATTTGCAGATAATATACATATTTAGTAAAAGCAGCAAAGAATCCTGTGGCACCTTATAGACTAACAGAAGTTTTGGAGCATGAGTTTTCGTGGGTGAATACCTATTTCGTCAGATATGAATACCCACTTCATCTGACGAAGTGGGTATTCACCCACAAAAGCTCATGCTCCAAAACTTCTGTTAGTCTATAAGGTGCCACAGGATTCTTTGCTGCTTTTACAGATCCAGACTAACACGGCTACCCCTTTGATACATATTTAGGTTAGTCAAAACTAGAGAAGACTGAGGGACTTCTGAATAATTCTTTGCTGTCCTATGTGTGTCTGGGCCTTCTCAGCAGGACATAAGATATGCTGGAATGCATAATTTGGACTACTCTAGGTTCCAAGGTCCAGATCATGTCCAACCTCATTATACACAGGAGTGAAAGGATTCTATATACATCGATATTCCCTCCTCCATATGGAAGAAGATTTTGGGTGCCTCCATAGCACCGTCCCTTCCGCCTCCGCAGACCCTTCATAAGATCCTCCCCACTGTGCCTGGGCTCCAAGTTCATTGTATCTCTTAATCAGTAAGAGACTCATTAATAGTGTGGGCATCATCTCTAAACTGACGTGAATGCTTACAAATACACTCACAGTGACCATCATTTTTCAAAGTGATTCACAAATATAAATAAATTTTGGGGGTTACTGTGTTTGTGTTATCATGGAGCAGCTTTAACTTGAGCCTCACCCAACTACAGAAGCTATCTAGATAGCTCATTTGGGCCAGCTTCCCCCACCCCCTTATTGGCCCTTCCTCACCATCTCAGCAAGCATTATAAATGTACAGCAAAAGAAATCCAGCTGGCTGAATAAAACGTTTACATAAATTAACAGAATCATGACAACTTTTCATTTAAACATGTGTATAAGTCTGGCTAGAATAAGACCTGGTGTGTTCAGGCTTCTATTAGAAGATTCCCTAGAGGCATCTACTGTTCTGTCTCTGGCAGGGATTCTGCAAATGTAACAATGCATCTATTGATATCTTCTGTATTGAGGAAAGAAGAGATTAGTGTTTAAGACTATGGCTATACAGTATTCAACATATGACCTACAGGTCCTAAAATACTGAAATATCCACCAAAGAAAACCAAACACAAGACCTGGAAATAATGGGGGACTTCAGCTATCCAGATATCTGTTGGAAAAGTTAGATGACAAACAAGTGTTCAGTAGGTTCTTGGAATGTATAGGGGCAACTTTGTGTTTCAAAAAGTGAAGGGAGTAGCCAGAGGAACAGCCATTTTAGACTTTATTTTGGCTAGCTTTGCTACCAATTCCTTCCTCTTGAAGGCAGGAGGCAATTTGGATGAATGCAATTATGAAGTGATAGTTCTCATGATTCTAAGGAAGGCAGGAAATAAGAGCAGCAAAATAAGGATGATGTACTAAAAAAGTAGACTAAGATTCAGAACTGATTGATAGATCTCATGAAAAGAAAAATATCTAAGGGATAAAGGAGTTCAGGAGAGTTAGCAGTTTGAGAGACTCTATTAAAAGGCATAATTGCAAACTATCCCAATACAAAGGAAAGATAGGAAGAATAGTAAGAGGCAATCAGGAGCTATTTAATGACCTGAAAAATCAAAATAGAATCCCAAAAGTAGTGGAAACATGCACAGATTGCAAAGGAGGAGTATAAAAAAAAATAGCACAAGCACGTAGGGACAAAAATCAGAAAGGTAAAGGCACAACATAAGTCATACCTAACAAGGGACATAAAAGGCTATAAGATGATTCTATAAATTCTTTGTCTCTTGCTCTTAATGTAAAGTGTAGGTCCTCTACTTAGTGGGTAAGAGAGCTAACAGATCAAGAAGGCTGAGGTGTTTGATTCATATTTTGCTCCAGTTGTCACTGAAAAGATTAACTGTGAACAAATATCCATCACACTATTAACACAGGAGGAAGGATCACAAGCCAAGACAGGAAAAAATGTTGTTAAAGAATATAGATAAGTTGAATGTGCTCAAGTCAGCAGGGCCTGATGAAATTCATCCTTGAGTACTTAAACTAGCTGAAGCAATCTCAGAACAGTTAGCAGTTATGTTTGAGAACTCATGGAGGACAGGAAAGATTTTAGAGGATTGGAGAAGGGCAAACAGTACCTGTCTCGAAAAATGAGAACAAAGATGACCTGGGGAGTTGTCAAAGTTAGACTGAGTCTGGCCAAGCAGTGGACCCTCCACCTGGCCAGCATGGGGGGCCCAGAGCAGCCTGCTCCATGGGCCCCTGCCCAGTGCAGGTGGAGGGTCCACAGCTCCCTGTGCAGTTCTTACCATAGCCAGGCTGTGGCCCCCCAAGCCAGACCTGGGTCAAGATAAGAGCCACACAGGCAGCTGTGGACCATCCTGCCCACAGTGGGGGGCCCCACAGGGCAGGGATGCAGGCAGGGGGCTGCTCATAGCTCCTCTGAAAATCCAAGTCAAAGAGGAGCTAGATGTTGAAATCCCAATAATGCAGGGGGATTTGGTCATGTTAACTCTGTAGGCCATGAAAATCCCATCTGTGTATCCACATCTTGGTGGTGCACTGAGGATCTGATTCATGCTGGCTGAACAAATACAAATTATTGTACCATGAACAAACTACTTAGCTAGTCTGTAACAAAAAGTGCTCTTCACATCCAGTTTTAAATGTACATTTATGAATTCTGATGAATCACTGAGCCACACTGTTGAAGGACCAAATTCTGGTCTAAGACATGGTACACATTTGTGTAAAGGCAGAATTTTGCCAGATTCGGTGGCCAGCCAGCAAAATTTAGCCTACCTTTTCAGACCCACAATAGTAGCCATCGTTTACCCGTTTTCTTCTTGTTTTGCTAGCAGATATTCTGAGCATTCAAGCATGATTGGACCTTCTCACCTTGTATGAAGTGCAAATCATAACTCCAGAAAGGGTGAAATCCTGGCCTTGCTGAAGTCAATGGCAATACTCAAATGCATAATACTGGTCAATGTCTCAGTTTTCAGAGGTAATTTATTGTTTGAAATCCTTCAGTGAAGTTCTGCTCCCCCATATCTTTTTAAATGTATGGGTTGACTAGAAAACAGCTCTTTGAGCATGGGTGTTTCCTATGTGAAACAATCTGGTTAATTGTGCTTGGTCAGAACTCACATGGGATTGTTTGTTCTGACTGGATCAGTGCTCAAGCTTTCAATATTTGAGTTCAGATTGCTAATTTAGTTTCCACAAAAAGTGAATTCAGTTATTTACGAACATTTGTATTACTAAGTTTCAGTGATACCAAAGCCCAGAGTGCAAACCAGAGGGGTGGGATCATGGGTGAAGCAGTCTTTTTAAAACAAAACAACACAACAACCAAAAAAAAAAAAAAAGGTGTTTGCAATATTGGTCTGGTTCTGCTACTATGATAGATGAACTGTTCATGCAAAACACTATGCTTAGGTTTACCGGACTAGATTAAGCATTGATGGGACTGCCACTCCACTTATTTATCTAAGGACTGTAGTGTCATTATCTGTTCATTGTATACAAATCTGCAGAACACAAGTATGCTATAGCGTCTGCAAGTTAACATGAAGAGAGAATTTGGCCTTCACGGTGCTCATTAGGGTTTGAAAATGAATGCATCTTCTAGATCGGAAGATATAAGCGTGCATTTGTAAGAGGATGTTTGTTAGCAGAATATCTGCAAATGGATTAATTACCACACCATATTCTTGCTTTTTTAAAATTATGGCTGTACAAAGGGTTTCGTATGTCTCTCACTAGACGTACTAGGAAGACTTCTCTGTAGGTTGGCTGCATTTCACAGTACAGTACTACTCTGAATAGCAGTGAGATGGAACAGCATGCTAGTATGGAAGAATGTATGTACTGCTTCTTTTATTTGCTCTGTAATAAGGATCCAGGCAGAAGAGGGTCTGGGAAAGGTTCAAGGAAAAAACAACAGTGAAGCAGAAAGACAGAGCAGCTTTAGGAATAATACTGTGATAATCTCCTTATACTAACAACATTTCTTGTTCAGGGTTAAAATAAAGTGACTATTTACCCTTGTCTCATGACAAGCTCTTAACACACAAGCTTCATGCACCATAACACTTGACAGCCTACAAGTGTTAAATAATTCAGTAATGATAATAGGATGCAGAAGGGTGACTCACAAGCCAGCATGCCTCCCCTCATGGTTTGCCATAGCTTAGGTAGGCTCTCTTTTTCAGACATCCCTGTTGGCAGCTGCTCCAGCCATTCAGCAGTTTGCTTCTTTTGTAACTCACCCTCTGGCTAGGTCATGTTCAGTCTCAACCTTTCCAGGTGAAGGGAAAATCCCACACACAGTTGTCCAGTGACCTTAGACCAAATCTTCAGCCCTAACTCTAGGCCCAAGCAGAGGAACCCAGGCCAGGGACCCTGCTGCGAACATTTAAGGTCTAATTCACCAGGCTTCTTGCTGCCTCCCTGGAGCACTTCCTACTTCAGCCTGCCTCTAGACCCTTTTCCTCAGCCCTTCTCTTGACTCCCTCCTCCACAGACATTTCACCCCATCCTAAGCTCTACAGAGTTCTTTCCAGCTCTTGTACTAACCAACCAACACCTCTCAGGGCTTCCCCCAGTTCCTAGCTATCTATCTTTTTCCTTTGGAGACTCACCCACAAGTTACCTCAATGAGATCTTGCTCTTTTAATCAAGGCTCATCAGAGGAGCTCATTCCACCTGCAGTTTCTTAGTGTCTTCTGGCCCTTTATCAGCATTCCTTTCTCAGATGGAGATCCCCAGGCCAATTCTCCTTCTGGGCTCTCTGCCTCCCTTTGACTGTCCTGAAGTCATTCTGCACTCCTCACAGCTGAGATATATGTCATTCAGCCACCAAGCTCCTTTCCAGATGGCCTGAATCTTAAATTGGGCATGGTTAATGCTCCAGGTACAACTAGGTATACTAATTGCTATCTGGCTCCACTTCACTCTCTCTGCCAATGTGGGGTATATGCCCCAGCACATATGAGCACACCAAGCAACAGTTTCCCCTAGTGCACAACTAATCTTGCCTAGCTAGTAAAAAGCTCCCTGACAGAGCAGCACTGGATTTATTGAAGGAAGCCTTAGTCTTCATACTTTAATTTAAAATAACCAATATAATGAAGTATTCTAATTATCCACTTTAAAGTTGCAATGTAGCAAAGACTGAACCATATTTGTTCTCTTTCCTTTAGGAAATGTTAATAGGAAACATTTATACTTATTAGAGACAGCAAACCCATGACTAAGCAGTATTTGCAAAACTAGCTTATAAAGCAATCTGTGTCTCCTTTCCCATTCCTAGCCGTTAATACACAAAGGAACAAGAAGCCTGGAGGAGAGTCCTATAAATGTTAGCTGTCTAAAGCCAAGCATATCTGCAAAAGAGATTAACTGTTAAATCCACATAAGTGTTTAGGCCATGTTTAGCATAGGAAATGGAGTCTCTCATGGAATACATTAAGGGACGGGTTGCACACCTCAGACAAAGAAAAGTGTTTGTTATAACAAATAGATCTCTCTCTATAGAGATTAATCTGTATTTTATTCAAACAAGCACAAAGGGAATTGAATTAGCCTCCCCCATTTTTGGCAATCAAATCATGTGAACCGATCTGGTGGATGAAGAGCCATATCTGGTCCTAATTTCCCAATCCAATACCAGATGTTATTTTTAAGTTACATTGTCCTGCAAGACTACTCAACTACAAAACAATAACGCAGGCGTTTCAGCTTCTGTTTCGGCACCTCATCATGGTTATTACCAAATATTGAGACAGATTTCATATCTGTAATATTGCCAAGGATTCCTATGGTGGTCAAAAGGGATTTGCAATAGGATTAAATTATGGCTGTAAACCATAGCCCTTTGTGGGATTAGGGCAGCTCCTAGAGTCTGTGTGTGTCTGATGCAGGCACAACATATGTAGGAGCATGGACCAGGATGACTCCTGCTACACTTTTTGAAATGGTGAAACATATACTTTGCCCAGAAAAGGCTACTTGTGCTGAGTATGCAAGTAATGGGCAAGGTAGCACTTAACCCTCCTATGTGTATTCTTAACCTAATCTCTACAAAGTTGAAGTTAACCCTTCTGAATAAACTGTACCTTAGGGATGGTAATGCAATGTTAACACACACACACACACACACACACACACACACACACACACACACACACACTCTCTCTGCTTATATATTTTTGTTACTTCATAGCATCTGGGGAGAAAAGGTAAGACTTTCACAAAAGCCTAGTGAGGAGTCATTACTTGCACAGTCATTACTCTCGCTTAAAAGGGAGTTGCTTCTGGCCTGCTTTCAGATCTGAATGCTGAGGATGGAACTTCAACAGCAGATTAGCTCTTTCGACTACAAAGATACCAGGAAAAAGATGATTGGATGCTTAACAAAACAGACTTACCTCTTAAAAGACCTAGGCTTCACTCTGACGGCTCCAAGTTTCCCTTCTGACCAATGCAAACAACTGATTGTCATTACTGGGTCAGACTAATAATATACAGAAGTGTGTACCTACAGGACACTAGCTACCACTATAATGGTCTGTTTAACAGCCACTTTGTACTCTGCTTATGGAGGTTCAGTACATTTGAGTTTAAATGTAACACAGCCATAATGGATTTTACACTTCAGTGTAGTTAAAAACTATAAATTTCAATGGAGTTAAAATGGGTGACGGGATGGATCACTTGATGATTACCTGTTCTGTTCACAAGGCCAACTCTAGATTCAGTACTTGCCAAGAGGAAAAAGTTCTATTTATTGAGCCACCAACATCCCAGTTGATTAGAAGTGTCACTTAATAAAGTGGAGTGTTTATTCCTCATAGATTTCAAGACCAGAAGGGACCATTGTGATCACCTAGTCTGACCTCCTGTGTAACAGGCCCTAGCTAGAACACCCAAATAACTGTTTGTGATTATGAAGGAGGGGAAGTCCAAGAGACTTCAGGGGAAGAAGAGCATTTCTAATCTCCTAAAAGAAAGAGAAAAATGCAAGCACAATATGCTGATCAATGGAGGAACAAGTTAAAAAGAGATGACTAAGGAAAGAAGACAAAGCACCCCTCTGAAGAGATTATCATTATTTATTTCAGTAGCAGCTCTGATTGGTACCCCATTGTGTTAGTCTGTCAGGATCCCAACAAGGGCAGTCAGGGTCAAGGGTCAGAGCAAGGGCAAACCAGAGGCTGAGATTAGCAGATAAATTCATAGCCAGGTCCAGGACATGGTCAATGCCAAGGTCAGAATCCAAGTCAAGTTTCAGGGTCCTAGTAAGGAGGCAAAATCCAAATCAAGCCAAGATCAAGCCAGGAATTCAAGAGCAATCACAGCAGCTACAGAAAATCTACACTGTTACCTGAGCACCTCCTGGAATGCCCCCTGGGTTTATATAGGTCAAGGAAGCCAATCAGGAGCTATGGGGCTGCTGTCTGTCATGCCCTTGAGGCCGAACGTCCCATGATCTGTGTTCACAGGGGAACTGGAGCACAGGGTAGTTACCTCTAAGCTGTCACGCAGCAGCAACTGTATCAGTTGCCTAGTAAACAGGCCTTGGGTTCTAGACCTGTGGGACCTTACAGTTGGTACTGTACAAACACAAGTGTGACACAGTCCCAGTGCTGAGGAATTTACAGTCTAAATAGATTAGGAGGGGAAAAAAAGAGGTGAAGTGTCTTTTCTGAGATTATGCAGCCAGTCAGTGGCAGGGCTGGGAATAGAATGTATGTTTCTTTAATCCCCAAACAATCTAGGACAATAAAGCAGCAGCAATGGCACATTTTTTAATTGCCATTGTAAATTCCTCTTATTCCTGTCGTCTATGTATTCATGAATGTATTGTATCACTAATGTCTATGATATGCTCTGTGATGCCTGGAAAGATACTGCTGTGTTTTGTTGCATGTCGCAGCTGATACTGCTCAAGCCCAAATGTGCCACCAGTGGTTTGTTTTGCTGGTTTATTGGGTGTAAGGATGGCCCTTGGGGGATCACATTCATTCATTCCTGTTACATCTCTTCTTTTGCAACTTTGTTTTGGTTTCAAAAACCCTCTGGGCTGCATGTAGCCCTTCCCTGTTCTATGCTCCTAAGGTTGAACTAGATTTATTTACTTCTGTCTCATCTCTGATGTTTGCGTTTGGCCTCAATGCCAGTGGGCAAATTTTCTTGCAGATCTGTACTCAATCACCATGGGTGTCAGCATCAACCAGATCAAGAAGGTGGACATACAAATTATTTCCTAACCTATGCGCTGTGTCTCACTCTTATAGATGGTTGCTTTGGTTGTTACCACTGCTGGTCTTTCTGAGCCTCTCATTTCTTTTCCAGTCAACACTTCCTAGTGAATAATATTTCTTGCTCTATGAGCTCCCACATTCCTGCACTCACATAGCCCATCACCACAGCGTCACTGCTCACAATCATTAACATTTTAATCCTGTCAACAGCTCTGTGAGGTAGTGTGTCATTATTATTCTCATTTTATAGATGGGGAACTGACGCTCAGCGAGATTAAGTGACCCATCCAAGGTCAAACAGGAAGTCTGTCGCAAAGAAAAAGAGCTGATCCCAAGTGTCCTGGTCCCAGGCCAGTGTCTAGACTATTCGTCCTCTCAGCTACCTTCTTGTACAAAGTAGAGAAACCTTCTCATTCTGTTCATTGGGAGTTTTGCCTCAGAACAGTTTAGGCATTAGGCTATGAATGTGCTATGCCAATGATGTAAAAATAAGTACAGAAATATTTAAACTTACAGAAAAAGGGAGGCAAGTTACTTCAGTAGGTCAGGCATAGGAACAAGAGTCATGAGCTCTATTCCCTTTTGGACACAGACAGGCTGTAACCTTGGGAAAATCACTTAGCCTGGCTTTAGCTCAGTTTCTCCACCTGTAAAATCCTGCTGCTGCTATTTAGCCGCTTCTGCAAGGCACTTTCAGATCTACAGGTGAGACAGTGCTAATTCTGAAGTATTGTTAACCCTTTCCTAACTGGCCTGTTGTACAGAGCAACTGCACAGGCTGTTTTATCCCTTGTAATGTTCCAGCCTGCTCCCTGCAAAGGGGGTGGCGAGGCCACGAATCCACTTTCTGATGGCACCTTTCCAGCCCCTTATGGTGTGCTATTCCTTTCTGCCCCCAGGGGGTGTGTTGGGAGCAATCACGGTGCTCCCCCAAGTGCTGGAACTGCAGTTGCAAGTACAGGGACTGTGGGTTCTCACCTGGGTTGTACAAAAATAAGAGAAAGCTTCTGCCTTCGCACACTCATGTGAGAAGCAGCCACAATCCAGGCCAAAATGAGTAATTTATGGAAAAGCTTTTAAACTAATTGAAAATATAACAGGATCTTTGGGACAAGCATATTGTTTGAAAAAGCAGCCAAACATGTAATCTTTGGTGAAAGACTCTTGTTTAAATATTTTGCCCTCTCCACCTTGATAGTTTGATTCAGTCCAGATGTGTTTACTGTATCACTGGTGTGTATTTCCTTTCTGCCTCCAGCCCTACTCCAGAAACCAGTCCAGACAAGATCCTTGGATTTTCCTCCTTCTTTCTGTCTGAGATCATTTAAATCTGTTTTCTCCCAATTTGTTTGATCACATTACCCTTAGAGATAGGAAAACCACAACAGGTATGCTAATTCAGCTTGGACAAGCATCCAAAGTTTTGTTGCTTAGCCAAAATTAACCCAAATATCCAAGTATCCAAAGTTTTTTAGTCTGCATATTTGGGCTGGTATATAACAATAGCAGTCTTTCAGCTTCTGGTTTTGCTAAATAAATTTTGAGAACAGCTTTTTTGTGACACTTTGCCTCTGATCTCATCCAGAATCAGGAAGTGCAGAGGTGTGCGGAAATAAAAAATCATTTAAATAAACAAGTGAACCAAACTTTTGAACTGCAGAAAAAAATTGGCTTGGACTTTGGCCAGAAATTTGGGGATGATTTGTGTTTCATCCAAGTCAGCGTATTTAACTACATATTATTGCCTTTGTTTTCTGTGCACAGTACCCTTAAATTCTTAAAGGCTCTACTGTCTGCCCATACAAGCAGGCACTTTGTATCCAGTACAGTGCAGACTGTCACAGAGAAGATACACACAAAGTGTGCTCTCGAATGAGGCCTCTATTTTTGGTATTCCTTCTTTGTTCTCATAATATAAAAGATAAAGGTCATTCTGGCCGAAAGTTAGTGGTTGCTCTTTATATAATGAAAAATGTAACACATTGACTTCTTGCAGGTGGGGTGGGATGCACAGCCCTTTCTGGCATTGCACTAATGCACTCTTTGAGCTGGACAATGGGGGATATTTACAAACAAATGTAGTTTGTCCTCTTATGCCAGCACCTGAACATAATTTCTCTGTGACATGTCCATTCTTTACAAGCAGAGGCAGGGCAAAATTAAGAGAGCTGTCACATCTGAGCACTCTCTGCATGCTGTTGACAGGCCACCAGCTCAGGGGCATGAATCTACAAATGTTTTGTGTCTCTGAACACAAAACACATTTACCGTCTTATACAGTAGAATCTCAGAGTTATGAACACTTTGGGAATGGAGATTGTTCATAACTCTGAAATGTTTGTAACTCTGAACAAAACAATTATGGTGGTTCTTTCAAAAGTTTACAGCTGAACATTGACTTAATACAATTTTGAAACTTTACTATGCAGAAGAAAAATGCTGCTTTCTCCTCCCTTCTTTTCTAGTAGTTTATGTTTAACAGAGGAATGTACTGTACTGTATTTGCTTTTTTCCCCCCCTCTGCTCAGAGGCAGATTAGGGGGCTGTGGGGGCCCTGGGCCAGCGCAAGTGGGGTCCCCTCCCCACCCCACCCCTTCTGCCTGCAGTTCCCCTCCTACCATCGCCCCTGGTGCATCTGCTGGGGAGGGGGTTGGGGTGCATGGGGGGCTTCCCCTGCCCACCCAGCATTCCTGCTGGGGAGCAGGGTCAGGATGCAGGGGTTTGCCCTGCCCCGCTTGGCAGGTGCTCCTGCCAAGGAGTGGGATCGGGGCACAGGGGCTTGTCCCATTCCACCTGCTGGGCCAAGCCTCCATCTCCCATCCCTGTTCCCTGGAAGAAGTGCTGGGGAAGCGGGGCAAACCCCCACACTGCGGCTCCACTCCCTGGCAAGAGGACTGGGCAGGCAGAGCAGGTCGGGATGGAGGGGTGCCTATTTTTCCAGGGGCCCTGTTAGTCCAGTGGCTAATCTGCCACTGCCTATGCTGCTGCCTGATTGCGTACTTCTGATTCCAAATGAGGTGTTTGGTTGACTGGTCAGTTCATAACTGTGTGTTCATAACTCTGAGGTTCTACTGTACTTCTCTCTTTTATTAAATAAAGTGATTGATAAATGGGAAGCTTTGAGCTTTGTCTGCTGCATGTCCAAAATTAGTAATAGCCCTACATGTTAAGCATAGTATTATTGTAAGAATTTATGAAAATATCAACCACATTCATCCATATTTAATATGCTGCCTGTCAACCTAAGTCAGACACAATGAAAATATTTCTGGTTAGCTGCACTAATGTGTGTAACACAATAAGAAATAAAATGATGAGGAGAAGATGGGACTTTGTACCTCAGATACAAAGTGGTATGGTCTGCTAGTGCCCTTCCAAGGTGTGGATAATATTGGATTAATATATCTGCTTTTGGACAGCAACACTGAAATATATGAATGAATGGAAAAGTTTTATTACTAAAATACATTCTGGATGTCTTCCAAGTTTAACCATGTAAAAGTAGCATTGGGGCTATATTAATGATCTCAAGTAGACGTGTAATTAAAAAGCTACTAAATCTTTAGTTGTAAGCTGTCACTGTTAATAACATCAGCCCAAGGAATAAGGAGCTGAGAGAATCCTCATGATAGGAGTCAACCTCCAATTTACATTCTGATGTTTCAAAAGCACTCGCCTCATGTCAGAAAGACAGGAAAGTGAAATAGTGAACAAATAAGCTGATTGGCATTTGAAATGAATAAGGCTATGTCTACACTGCAGAGTTTTGTCACCAAAAGTTATGCCTCTTTAAGTAAAGTGCTTTAATTAAACCACTGTTGCATGTTCACACTATGTTCCTTGTGTCAGCAGAGCACTAGCAGCTCTTGCATTGACACAGAGAGCAGTGCACTGTGGGTAGTTATCCCACTGTGCAGCTGGCTGCAGGATGCTTTGTGAAGGGTTTGCAATGCCTCATGCCAAAGATATAGTGTCATATGATGCAGGTTTCTCAATCCCATCATTCCAGCGGCATCCTACTAGATTGACAGCAGCTTTTCAACTGAAGTGTAAAGGGTGGAGGGGGGATGAGTGTGGGAGGGGGAGAGAGACAGATTGTGTGTTGGGGGTGGGGAAGAGTGAGTGTGTCAGGATGCTGTCTCTACGTTCAGATGCTGGTGGAAGCAACGACGCCTGAGGCAGGGGATGGGGATGTTCCCAACATCAGACCCTGCCTCCATCCCTAGCTCTGTACAGCACAGCAATCTCTCTCACAAACATACATACACACACACATCCACCTCAACTTGCCTCTGTGTGCACGGTGTGGAAGAGAGAAACATGCCACCTTAAGGATTTGTTCTTTGTTGATGGAGTAGAGCAGCAAGCTCAGCTGTCATAGCTTCTCAGAGCTTTGAAAGGGAAGGGTGAATGCCTGCAGGGCAGCTAAATTCAAAACAGTGAGCAGAACAGTCATGGCAGGCATTGTGGGATATTGGGGGAGGCCAGTTTTGATGATATAATGAACGGCAGCATTTACATGGATGCTTTGTTGCTTTAAGTTTGCCACAAAAAGGTTTATGCCTCTCATCAGGTGGTTTTATTTTGTTGCTGAAACTGAAGAGTTTTGTTGCCAAAAGTAGCATTGCAGTGTGTACACCTCCACTGTTTTGTCAGCAAAAGCTACCTTTTGGCAACAAAACTTGGCAGTGTAGACAAAGCCTAAGTGAGAATGACAGAATGATTCAACTACAATTCATTGCTCAGGAAAGGTGGATGAGCTAGCTATAAGGGACCAAAGGCATGCCGGGTATCACCCAGATCACTTAGATGGAGTTTCAGCTAGTGTAAATGGTGGATTCTCTGGAACATGAAGTATTTAATTCATGATTTGAGGACTTCAGTAACTTAGCCAGAGGTTATGGATCTATTGCAGGAGTGGGTGGATAAGGGTCTGTGGTCTGCAATGAGCAGGAGGTCGGACTAGATGATCATGATGGTCCCTTCTGACCTTAAAGTCTATGAGGGATGAATTTAGCCCATTGTGACTATATTAGTGGAAGAGAAAAACCAGATAACTTTCTTAAAATCTTATGTTGTCACATTAGGAATGAAAGGATTGTGCAGAAGGGAAGAGTAAAAGCAGAGGATGCCCTAGTTCAGATGAGATGAAATTACACTTTGTGTTTGACTCTCCAATCAAGCACAATGGAGTGGGGAGAATGAGAGGGAACTGGTCGCAACTCCCTGGTTCTCGACCACCAGACTCTGGCATGAGTTAAAGCAGCAAAGGAACAACTTTAACTTGAGGAATCTTGCACCAGTGGAGAATCAAACTTAGTAGTATCACACTCCACACTAATATCCCACTCCCTCCTTACACAAAGAAAGGGATTCCAGTGAACAAAGGGGTGGAGCCACCTCTGCCACCAGTGGCATGGAAAATTCCTCTTACACAATGGTAATCCTTCAGGGGCAATCTCCAGCCCCACTCAATGGCATAAAGTGAAGTTGGCAGACTGAAGAATCTGGTGGTCGGTGCATAGTTTAAGATACTATTTGACAGTGAAGAATAGGTTGGTAGGTTATTGAATAAGGACAGAAGGGAATGCACTGCACCTCTGAAACTAATGATTTGAAAATTATAATCCCTGCCAGAAAACTGGAAAAGATATATAGGGTCTAGATGGAAAATTAGGGATTTATAGGTTGTTTTTTTTGCTTTCAAAGACATTGCACATATGGATTGTGGTTGGTTACCGAGGAAGGGAAGAGCTGAAGTAAGTGGAACAGCACTCTGCAGCTGACAGCATGAAGGCAAACTGGAAAATGAATACAGAGATAAAATGGAAAATGTGTGTGTACTGAACAGATTAAGACAGAATAATAGGGTTGGTGAAGAGGCTGCTTAAATACCATGGTCCCTACCTCAAGAGAAGGCAAAAAGGTAGAAAATTAGAATCATATCCAGTATACTTGAAATGAGCTTGATGCACTTGAGAGGGTGGGGCACAGGTAACTTTTTTCCATCTTGCCCCACCCCTGAGTCTTGGGGCAGTTGGGGACTGATTCAGCCCACAGCAAGTTCAAGCAATTTTAGGATTGCTCTAACTTGTGTCAGTTCCAAGGCCTCCTAATTGTCATTCCATTGGACCCAACTGTTCCATCCATCCCATCTCCTATCCCCAGCCTATGCTCAGACTATGCCTATGCTCTGAGGAGAAGGGGGAAGGACAAGTGCCAGGCAGCTGGCTATGTGGTTTTAGGGGGAATCCCTGGCTACTTTTAAAGCCATCTTTCCATCACCTTTACACTGGCTGTGGCCAGAGCAGCACAGAGAGATTGGAGAGGGGACCAGTATGTTTTAAAAACGTAGGCTCTTATATTGATGCTCAGTCATTAGAAACACTGCAAATGGTATAGCTCAGAGGTCTTCTTGTGAGAACTTCAGTGATTTTCTCCTACACTGTGCTGGTTGGCCCTTTGTTTCTTCTCCCAGTTTTGCATGTACACGATTATGTCTTTTGTTCCATTTTTTAATCCAAGCATCTATTCACTTAATTATTCTCTTGTAAATTGAGAAAGCCAAGGTAGGTGAGGTAATATCTTTTATAGGATCAGCTTCTATTGGTGGAAGGTACAAGCTTTCAAGCTACACAAATCTCTTCTTCAGGTCTGGGGAAGGAACTTAGTGTCTGAGAAAAATACAAGTACAGACAGACTATTGAGAATAAAATTGTTAGCTCTAGCCCTCAACTGCCCCCTGAGTGACCAGATGTCCTGATTTTATAGGGACAGTCCCGATTTTTGGGTCTCTCTTATATAGGCTCCTATTACCCCCCCATCCCAATTTTTCACTTTTGCTGTCTGGTCACCCTAACTGCCCACCTCATTTCAAGTGATCACCTACATGTTATTCCTTGTGCTTAATAGTCTGTCCCAACTTGTACTTAGATCAGACACACTGATTTCCTTCCCTAGACACAAAGAAGAGCTCTGTGTGGAATCAAAAAATTCCTGTTTCTTGCAAATGGCTCAATGATCCATAGAATAGAGGCATGGAGTGGGAAGAGTTAATATGTTGCAAACTCTCAACAGTAAGCTGCAGGAAGGAACATTATTAGAACCTTGGCACTGTGTAGTGACTCTCAATGTTATCTTCAATTGGAAATACACATTTTTCTCACATGATATGATAGTATTTTCTGGCTTGCACTCATATCCTTTGGATTTTATATGAACTAACAACATCAAATCTGTTTCTCATTTGACTACAGCTTTTCATATATATATAAAAAAATGAGAGAGAGGTTCATGCTTATTAATGAAGATGGGATCCAACCAAAACCCCAG
The DNA here is from genome assembly GCF_007399415.2 of Gopherus evgoodei. NCBI lineage: Eukaryota > Metazoa > Chordata > Testudines > Testudinidae > Gopherus > Gopherus evgoodei. The sequence goes on from NC_044327.1 coordinate 83,759,774, forward strand.
ACTCAAATGTTCCTTAACTTTGGGACAGTTTGAAATCAAAACCCCAATCCTTATCTGCATTTTTTTTCCAAATGGCCCCTATCTTTGTAATAGGCCAAACAAAACCCCTAAATCTGAACACCTCTGTACTTCTGGGGGAGTTGAAATCTAGATCAATACCCTAATTTCCCATCTGTACTTATCAAAAGGAAAGAACTAGCTAGATTCAGGCATAGTACAGGCAAGGCCTGTGTAGGTTTCCCAGCATACCTCTGCTAATCTCTCTGAATCCTAAATTTCAACACTCACCTCTTCTAGTTCCGAGTCCCTTTTCAGCAGATAGGCTGCTAATTGTGTCAATCTACATGGTAGCTTCTGAAGACAATACTCAAGGATTAGAGACTCCCCACACTCATTTTTACTTGTGAATGGACCCAGCAGAAACTGAACTCAGGTTTTGGGAGGTGAAAGGTTAATGCAATAATTTACATGCAATCCATGGGCACAATCTGGCTTCATGGAAAGTGTGCATCTAATTTCTCGTGACTGGCAAAACCCAGATGTTATAGAAGCTTTGTTTCTGCTAAGCATCCAAAAGTTTGCATAGACATTTGGACTTCTCTCACCCCAGATAGTGCCCTGGCTCCACTGTCTCCAGCAGGGCACTGGTTGGCTCAGTCACTCATCAAATGTTGTTACTGAGTTGCTTCATCAAGCAGACACTGCACTGATTGGTCACTCCTAATTTTCCTCTGGCTCTCACTGAGTGCCTCATACCTTCTATGATGTGGTGCAGCCCACCTGCCTTTCTAGGCCTCTTTGCTCTTTTATTTAAAATTTGGTGCTACTTTGAAGTTTCTGTTTGTGATGCTCCCCCAGAAGTCCATGGTGCACTCTGGGAAGCATGAGCAGGTACTAGATAGTGCTTTCCATGTAGAGCCACTAACCTAATGGGAAAGCAGGGAACTTGCATGATCTGAAGCTTCTCAGAGGTACAGCATACACTCTGGAGGACAGGTCCAAGCTGAAGAGTTATGTCCTCTTTAAAACAAAGCAGAAACAGAGCCCAGCAGAGAGACTGGTAGTGTTATTTATATGACCTTAGCCTCCATGCCACACCTTGAAAGGTAAAGTGGAAAAGTGAGGAAATGAACAGGAGATTTGTTTGGTACATGTTTGTCTTTTGACATTTACACAACACTGATAGTATGAAAACACTATATGGTCACAGTTGGGTCCAAATAACCATGTTTACTAGCTCCACACAACATACAAGTCCTAGCTACATATGCACACTGTTGCTCTAGCAATTGCTAGAACACAGAACATGGTGAGCACCACTGGAGGGCTCACACGTTATTTAGAGGGATAGTACCCTATTCCTCCTATACCATGCAGGTTGCTTATTTGAATTGATCCACACCTAAAAATAATTTTTGCTTCAGATAAGGGGCGGATGGATGTAAACTTTGGTAAATTCATGGGTTGCATTCATGTAATATTTTCTAAAATCTTAAATTTGTATTACATAGTGCAACTGTGAAAGTAACCAGAACATAGTTATGAGAAATAAAAAATGAATTGGAATCACTTCAAATATTCAGTAATTTTACTTTTTAAAATATTCCATAACATATTTTAGCTGCAAATAGAGAAATGTGAACTATTTTCATCATTGTTTTTATAAAATCCTTACCTAAGAAAAGGATATTTTGAATCACTGGTCTAGCTCTCCCAATTATGCAGTCCCAAAGCACCCCATCAGGGAAGGATTGCCAAAGGAATGTTAAGATGAAAGAGTGTTTGGATCCCATGCTCCCTAGAGGGAGGTGGAAGCTGAGTAGGTTTCAGATTGTGGCATTTCTTGTCCATTCTTCCTTTAGGGAGGAGTTTATCCCCTTACATGGAAAAAAAAAAGAAAAGGAGCCTCTGAATGTATGGATCCCCTAAACCCGTGATCTGGGCTGCTGTGTGGGGATCTGGAAGCACTGTCTGCAAAGAGGCCCTGTGCTCTCACTGCTCCCTGATCCTAATGGCTCTCTGCAGATGCAGACACTTGTTAGCATGGCTCCAAAGAAATTCTGTTGCTTAGTACTTTCTTAACTGATGCCCCCAGCATACACACAGCCTAGGCAAATTGCTACAGATATTTTGGTTAGATTATATCAGCAGTAATTTGTGCCTACAGCTGGTTGAAATTTTGCTTCTCTTTTTGTGGTCAGAAATGGGGGGTTGATGACAATTAAATTTTTTCACAATGACGTTTTTATGAATTCAAATTTTTTTTAAAATGGAAGAGAAAATACCCCTTCCCCCATTATTTTCCCATGGGAATAATTAAAGGTGAGAGAAAGTGTTTTGTCATCTGCTTTCTTATTTTTTAAAGCTCCCCTTTCTTTTTTTCCATTGGAAAAAAAGAAAAGACTTTAAAAAGAAAAAGTGGGATTTTTTCCACCAAAAGAACAAACATTTTGAATGATTCTGTGAAATCTCACATGAAAATGGAAAAAATCTTCCTTCCTTCCCTAAACTGTATGTGACTCACACTCACCGTTCTTTGACCATCTCTACTTGTGCCACTTTGCTCTGCAGGTTTGGTAAGAGCCTGCAATACCTTTTTCCCTCTCCCTACCCTTTTCTGCTCTTACTCTCTTCCCCCTTGTGACCGGAGGTCCGGGGAAGCCAGCTAAGGTCACTCAATTAGTGTGAACTGCAAAGAATGGGGCAGACAATCACCAAAGCTGCTGGATATTTCAATACTTAGATTTACCAAGCCAGAACTAAACAGCTTCTGTTATACCTCATTGGTTACTCAGAAGTCCAAAACACAGTTCTCTTAAAGTAACCCATCCTCAGGCCTCCATCCAAGTCAAAATACCTAAGTCAAGAATGATAAAGATTAATGAAAATCTTATTTCATCATATAAAAGAAAAAAGGTTCTACCAATCCCAGACAATCGAACACATTACCTCTCAGGTTAATGAATATTCCAGATCTTACTCAAATACATGCTTACAGCCAATTCTTATTAACTAAACTAAAATTAAAAGAAAAGAAAAGAGTATGGTTAAAAGATCAATATACATAACAGACAAGTTCAATTCTTGAGGTTCAGATTTATAGCAGAGATGGTGAGCTTTGTAGTTGCAAAGAGTTTTTAGAATTTAGTCCATAAATTATAGTCTAATATCCAATATTCAGGATGTACCAGCTTAACAGGGATCTCATTTTGTGACTCAAACTTCCCCTGATGAAGCTTAAGCAGATCTGAGATAACAGGATCAGGACCCAAGGATCTTTTATACAGTTTTGTTTGACCATACAGTCCTGGGTAAACAATAGGCTTTTGATGTAACCTTCTGCTTCCTAAACACCACCAATAATTAGTTACACAAATTAACATAAGGCAACTAATGCATTAGGCAGTTTACCACAAACTTTAAAGGGACATATAGACAATGACATTATTGCTCCCCAAATTCATTTAAATGTTAATATTACCTTTTGATCTCTAAATTACTAGCTATAGTGACAGACAGGAACTGTTTACATGGCTAACATTTGTAAACACACATATACAATTATAATCAATTCTAACTTCTAACAACATAGGTTTGCATTTCAAAGTTCTAGCCTATCTACCATGTATGGCCCAATTACCATTCATATACCTTTCTAACATGACTTTCAAGGTTGGCTTTGGGTCATTCAGCTTGCAAGCTGTTTAACCCTTTCTGGCCATGAGTTACATGTTGTATAGGATTTGCTGAAGTTATATAGCAGTGTTACCAACAATGGTTTGCATAATTATATTTTTAATCAGACAGCATCACACCCCTCCATCCATAGATCTGGTTCCACAGGAATAGGCTTCTAAAACTCAGAGAATGGAGGATGTATGGCTGGCACTCCCAATCTCCTTCCACACCTCCCTAGCCCAGATATATGGGTTTGGGTTTCCCTCCATTTGTGGAAGTAAAGGGGAGCATGGGCTCATTAATGTTTTCATCATTGCCTGACTGGTAAAAATGCTCAATGAATGAGTCTTACCTTGCAAGGAAAAGCAGCAAAGAATCCTGTGGCACCTTATAGACTAACAGACGTTTTGGAGCATGAGCTTTTGTGGATGAATACCCACTTCGTCAGATGCATGTAGTGGAAATTTCCAGGGGGAGGTATATATATGCAGGCAAGCTAGAGATAATGAGGTTAGTTCAGTCGGGAGGATAAGGCCCTGTTCTAGCAGCTGGTGTGAAAACCAAGGGAGGAGAAACTGGTTTTGTAGTTGGCAAGCCATTCACAGTCTTTGTTCAATCCTGAGCTGATGGTGTCAAATTTGCAGATGAACTGAAGCTCAGCAGTTTCTTTTTGAAGTCTGGTCCTGAAGTTTTTTTGCTGCAGGATGGCCACCTTAAGGTCTGCTATAGTGTGGCCAGGGAGGTTGAAGTGTTCTCCTACAGGTTTTTATATATTGCCATTCCTAATATCTGATTTGTGTCCATTTATCCTTTTCTGTAGCGACTGTCCAGTTTGGCCGATGTACATAGCAGAGGGGCATTGCTGGCATATATTACATTGGGGGAAGTGCAGGTGAATGAACTGGTGATGGTGTGGCTGATCTGGTTAGGTCCTGTGATGGTGTCGCTGGTGTAGATATGTGAGCAGAGTTGGCATCGAGTTGACATCTGCATATATATACCTGCCCCTGGAAATTTCCACTACATGCATCTGAGGAAGTGAGTATTCACCCACGAAAGCTCATGCTCCAAAATGTCTGTTAGTCTATAAGGTGCCACAGGATTCTTTGCTGCTTTTACAGATCCAGACTAACACAGCTACCCCTCTGATATTTGCAAGGAAAGTGGCTTCTCCCACAGCATTGTATAAGAATGTATACAAATGCATGTAAAATGAATTTATTTTATCATCATAAAAAGATTATATGCAGATCTACCAGTATTATTTAATTGTAACTTTATAAGGGAAATAGCTGAATCAATTAAGAAGCATTTTATGATTTATACCCTTCTCTTTATCAAATATTCAACTGAAGTGGAAGTCTGTAAGCAAAACAAATTCTTTAATCACAGAATGACCTCTTGAAGGTCTTAAAATAACATATTAAAAACACTTTTTAAAACACTTGTAAAATTAGTTACCATTTATAGGCAAACAAATCTCTTATTAAATGCTTCCTGCAAAAGACACTTGAACTGCAAAACTCCTTCAGCTATAATATTCAAACTCAAACTGATCTATTTTACATTACTGGTCCTGCTGCTTATGCTAATCATCACTGATGACTGAGTTGGCCTTGAACTTGCTTTTGTAGTGAACTCAAATTGTATGGCTGCTCTCAAGGAAGTAGTCCTTACATATGCAAAAGAAGTTTCACTGAAGTTAGTGGCACTGCTCATGTGATGAAATGCTCGTGTGAGTAAGAGTTTTCAAACTGAATCCTTGAAAAAGCAATGTGTTCTACTGCAGTGCCTGCCAACCTTTCCAGACTACTGTACCCCTTTCAGGAGTTGGATGTGTCTTGCGTACCCCCAAGTTACACCTCACTTAAAAACTACTTGCTTAAAAAAATCAGACATAAAAATACAAGTGTCACAGCACACTATTAGTGAAAAATTGCTGATTTTCTCATGATAAATCAATTGAAATATAAATATTATACTTACATTTCAGTGTACAGTATATAGAGTAGTATAAACAAGTCATTGTCTGTATGAAATTTTAGTTTTTACTGACTTCACTAATGCTTTTTTATGTAGCCTGTTGTAAAACTAAGCAAATATCTGGATGAGTTGATGTACCTGCTGGAAGAGCTCTGTGCACTCCCAGAGGTACATGTTCCCCTGGTTGAGAACCATTGGTCTACTGAATGGAACACAGAAGCCAAGACCCCTTGTATTCTAACCTGGCTTCACCATATTTGGCAAATCAGTTATGTCAACACTTTCAGACTTGAGTTCTTTAAGCTAGTCATTCAGAATTCATATTCAGCCATGGAGGCTGGAGGTGCTCAGCATCTTTGAAAATTAGGTAGTTTCTTTAATTTCCAATCCTTGGGTTAAAGTGCATAACTTTTCGCTCAAAATATAAAAATGTGGGCCTTAACCAATCTGCCTCAGTTTCCTCATCTCTTTTAGATGATAATAATAATGCCAACCTCAAAAGGACTAATCCAGCAGCACAAAGTGAGCTTAAGAGGGCCCAGAACTTGTCTGCTTTCATTGGGTGGCAGTTCTTCAGATGTGCTGAAGGCACGGGGCTGATTGCTGACAGTGACAGCAATGCAACTCCATTAATTGCCAGGATTCCATATACTTCCAGAGAAATGTTTTTGGATCATCTCATCTTATGTCATTTTGGCAAAAGATGTAGAAACATCTACATTCTTTGACCATGAAAATGTTTATGAAAACACAAGTGTTTTCAGTATTCAGGGGAATACAGTAAGTTTCACAAATAAATTGAGTCACCTTATCATACTGTTAATCTCCTGCTTTAGGAAAAACAGATTCCTTTTCATGTTTTAAATGTTCTCCCCCTTATGACCACACCTTGACTTCACACACATAGAGCAATATTTTTATAAAAACATAGCATAGTTTAATGACATTCACTATCTGTTTTAAACAGCAACTTTATATGAAAGCATCCCTATAGGCAAAGGGCCATTGTTCAAGTTGCAGCAAAGTGAGACTCACCACTGCAGCACCTCCTGCTAGTCATCCTGGGAATTAGCTCTTGTCCAGCTTCAGAGCACCCTCTACCAGCTGATGTCTCACCTGCCTCAGGCCCTGTGTCCCTCCCAGACCCCAGTGCCCTTTACCTCAGGGTTCTGCCCCAGAAGTACCCCACACTCTGGGTCTCCCCTCCCAGGGGAACCCCCAACCTTCTAAAACCACCTTGTCTCAGTGGCTACTGCCAGTCATCATCCAGCCCCCTTTCGCTGGGGCAGACTGCAGTCTGCAATGGTCACTCATTATCAGTAAGGCTGCCCCTCTGCAGTCCCAGTACCTTCATAGGCCTTCAACAAGGCTTGCAGCCTGGGGGCTTACCAGGTTAGAGCTCCCCAGCTCCCTTTGCCCTTCCCCAGCTCTGCTCCACCTCAGGTACCTTACTCCCAGGCAGTTAGCCCTTCCCACTTCAAGGCTAAAGTGAGACTCTCCCAGCTTCTGGCCCACAGCCCTCTTATAAAGGCCAGCTGGGCCTTAATTGAGCAGGCCACAGCTGTGGCTGCTTCCCCAGTCAGCCTAGCCTTTCACAGCTGCAGCCCTCTCCTGGGCTGTTTTTAACCCTTGTTTTCCAGGAGTGGGGCAGCTGCCCCACTACACAAGTCTTCTTAATTAAATTGTCACACTGGTGGCAACATGGGAAATAACTGAATCAGGAGCAAATGAGATGATGATTCTGACCCACCCTCAAAGGTGGAAGGCGAAAGAAGCCTTTGCTCACCTGGAGTGACTCACATAAGGGCCAAGCAGAACTGTAGTCCTACTCAGCTAGGGGTATGCAGCACCTGTGCTACAAGAGAAATATAGGACTATAGCTCTGGCTCTCTTTCCCCATTTCTTCCCTACTCCCAAACACAACCGCACGCACATGCTTACAGGAGCTGCTCAGATGCATGAAGAGTTATAAGCTATACCCTAGATAGAAGCTCTGAGAAGCCTCTGCACCCAGGACATGAGAAGTGTTCTGACTCTTGGTGCTCCCCACTGGGGGATGGGAGAGATGTGGCTCCTCACTTTCTTTGATACAGGCTGCTCCTGAAATCTCCACCTGGTACTGTCCTCACTCTGTCCTTACCCCTCTGTGCATAACTGAGAAACATTCCTGAAAGTAATAAGTGGCTCCCTGCTATTCTGCTGATTTGCTCTTCAGCACCAGGGCATAACAGTTGACCTATTTCCCCCAGGGCTAAGCATGGTTCAAAGCAAATTCTACAGACCACCAGCAATTTCCTCTCCTTCCACTTTTTGATCATAGTCTCTTGTTGCACATTTCTCCTTTCCCCCCTCTAGCTCTGCCTCCTCATACTGACTGCTAACAATCGAATGGGAAAGCACATCAAATCCCCCATTGGTGAAAATCAACTGACTTTGGCTAATCCATTTAATTTTCAACAGCCTTGATAATTAGCATGAGATGATGATGATAGCATGAGAGCTGACATTTGCCAATAGACATTCTAAACTAAGCAAAAATCCCCGCATAGTAGAATTATTATGCAATTTAGAACTAAGCAATCTGGGAAGTGTTTTGTTGATTTTTTTGCAACTGAGAAGGAAAAAATTGTTACAACGTCCCAATTTCATATATAAAACTTAAAACTAATATATTTTAAAGACTTGTATGGAACACGGCTCTTCAGCACACAGATTTCCTGCTTACTTTGTTTGCATTAAGTCTCTGTGGAGGCATTTCTGCAGCGCTTTGAGCACCACCACCTGCAGCTAATTGTGCTGGAATGAGAAACAGTTTTCTGGGCTTGAAAAAAATAAATAACCTTTAGTCCAGAAATGGGGCCAATTTATTCCTAATTAATATAATATTGTTCAAGATAACACAATGCAAATGTTCTATCCTCTGCCCACTTTTTAGATAAAAATGTTTTGCCGTGATTATACGATTATGTCCATTATCATTATGACATTAGCAAGCTTAGAGGTTGATTCATAGGTGCTCTTGCAATGTGTTTCTTCTGGCAAAATGAATAAGAGAATGATCCTGAAAAGCGGCATGTGTGTAAGTCAGCCTCAGTCATACAACAGGGCTCAGTCCTGAGCTTCTAACACTGGATTTCAATGGAATAGGAGGGTGCTCCACACAGTCTTGGCTCATGTCCTATATAAGTAGTTTTGCTGAAGTCGCTCATATTAGTAACGGTTTACATCATTGGACCCTTTGATTTTCAGTACGTTATCTTTGGCTTCTTTAAGAGAATAATGCTGTTTTACTGTAAATGTTATCCTGGGTTAGATTTTGTCACCCTTACTGAGGCTGAGTTTATACCTCACTACAGGCGGAATCCCATTTACTTCATTGGTAGTACAGTACTGTTCTAACCTGAGAGATTGTAAAGACTTTTAAATAGCTTTCTGGGTGCTGGTTTATTGTGTATGTTCATTATTGGTTGAAGGAGGGAGTTTATGTTTATTACTGTAATTTTAAAATGTGTCATGGAGCATCTATAGCAAAGGATAGATGCTCCTTTTTTTGAAGGAGTATATGAAACGAAATAAATAAAAATAATCAGTGTAGATAAAGTTGGCAGAATTGGACCTATAAGTAGTATAATGAAACTCAATAAGCAATCCCATGTGTAATAATCAATGGGACTACTCATAGAGTTAAGATAGTAGTCCTTGTAAATAAGGGTAGCAAAATCAGGTCCTAAATAAGAGTAGATCTAGATCTAAGCGGTGACATTAAGGTGAATTACTACAGCAAGAGAAACCCTGACAACATGAGAGGCACAATTATATAAAGATATGGGCTAAATTCTGCCTTCATAAGCACATCTCACTCCCATTGATTTAAACCAGAGACCCATGTATGTATGTGGGGACAGAACTGGGCCACATGGCTTTTAAAGTTGGGTGTCTTTAATGCACTGTGATTTAAGAGAGGTTTAATTCTGTGCATTCTTGAATTGTGTGAACCACTGCGAAACAATTTGTTGTAAATTTGCTGATCTTTGTAGACTACTACAAATTATCGAGTCCCAAAGCTACTGCCACTTGAAATATAAAAACAAGCAGGACAAATTGATTAAAGTAAGAAACCTGTACTTAGATCTCATTAACATTACTGCACAAACAGATGGAACATATTTTGTTTTTTAAATGTACTTGCACAATCTGCTGTGGATGTGCTGTTCAGTGCACAGCAAAAACTGACACAACGTTTAGAGCAATTGGGAAAATTCCAGAAGAAAATGAAGAAAAATTTTTGGAGGGTTTCACTGCTGCATTAGATGGTCTAGACGATGATGTCAAGCAAGGGGGTGGTGCATAAACTTCACCATTCCAGGAGTAACTGCAGGAGACACCCCTCTGAGTCACAATTCCTCCTCTACTTACTCCTTGCTCTGGAATGAGCCAGCATCAAATTATGACCTTCATACACAGGTTCAGATGTGCTGGCCAGCAGTTAAGGGAGTGGTTCTACCCATTTCTCACCTCTCCTTTGTCCACACCCTACCCACCTGGCCAAAAGGGGTATAAGTGGGTGTGCAGCGCTCTTTTATCCCACGCTTTTGGACTGAAGGTCTCATAGCTCCCACACGTTTCAGTGAGCTTCTCACCCCTCATGCCCTTATGCAGGTACTTAGGCCAAGATCCTCAAAGATGTTTAGACTTTCAGTGGAAGTTAGGAGCCTAAATACTTTTGAGGATCTGGGTCTTAGTCCATTAAAATCACAGTCTAATCCTCTGCAATAAAGCAAGCACAATTTTCGACCTTGTTATTTTAGCTTGGTAGCTTCATGTTGACAGGGAAACAAAGTCGTACCTCTTTTGTGCCTACCTTCAACTCTTTGAGACACAGTGTCAGATGAAATGGAATGAGCTTTTCAGGAGGAAAGACACTGTTACTTTAAGTTTCCACAGCTGCCACAGTTCTAGAGGTCCTGAACTTGCAAAGGTATTCACAGAGCCTCCTGGGAAGTGTTGATAGCACCCTCCTCTCCCACGGAGTTCAGTGGGAGTTGTGGGTGCTCAGCATGTTACAGTTTCAGCCCAGAAGGAATATCAAGCAAGTCCCTAACATTGTTCAATGTGATTAATCAGTCAACCAGATAGAACAGATGGAAAACAAGGAGCCAGGGAAAACAAACATCTAGGGAATGTGATTTGGATGGCCCAAATCTTCATTACTGACAGGAGCAACTACAAATTCCACAGTGAAACCTTAAAAAGAGACAAAGAAAGTCTCTTCAGATTAATAAAAAAGACCAAAAATTCTAACTGTGACACCTAATAACCATCAAAAAGCTCTAAACCAGATTAATATCAGGAGGAAACCCAGCCTTGAGTCCAAACAATTCACTCTATGAGAACAGGAAGCAATAAAAGTTTAGTAGGGCTAGCATACAAGGGAGTGTTATAACTTTTATCAGCCTGTGTGATTAAGGGAAAATTAAGGCCAAATACTCCTAGGGTTATAGCCTCACTAACGTGTGTATTTCAAAAGGACTATTAGTGTAATTTATTATATATTTATACAGTGCTTAGCACAATGGGAACCTGGCCTAGGTGTTCTTGCAATATAAATGGTGAATAATAATAAATAATTATAATAATAATTAGTAATGAAGTAACATACTACACAGAATGAGTAAGGGTATTACAATTTAACTCAGAGAATGAGGGCTGAGGAGAGGAGAAGAACTGGCAGAAGTTAAAGTTTTACCAACAAAGCAGAATAAACCAGTAATATTCTAATTTTACATCATCTTTGAAAGGTTTTGCTTTGCCTGTACAACTTTAAATTAATTGTTCTGTGCCATATATAGTCATTTAAACCATTGCAAAGTGAGTGCACAGGAGGGTTGCCAACCCTCCAGGATTGCCCTGGATCACCAGGAATTAAGGATTAGTCTTTAAATAAAGATTATGTCACGTAAAGAAACCTCCAGGAATATGTCCAACCAAAATTGGCAACTCAAGTTGGGTTTAAAACATCACCATTCTGATCTGGTTGCATTTTACTGCCACTTTGTACAGATGGAAATGACTACATGTGATTCAGGGTACTGGAGAATATAGATATATTTCATAAGAAGATATAAAACCAGAATTGTTTTCTTCTCTACATATTTATTTAGATTCCAGTAGTATTTGGGCTATTTCTCTTCCTGAAACAGTTGGTCTAAACCTTAAACAGAAAAATATAATTCTGATGGAACATTTTCCTACCAGAAATCGTACAGGTCTTTAATTTAAACAAACTATTATTTGTGTGACAACAGGAACTAATCCAGCAGGACAGGGCTATTTTATTGTGTAAGAAGAAAACACAAACCACTGCACATTTAAATGAAATAGAGGGTTAACACAAAAGTTTTAAGCGCTGTGTGAAGTATTACAACTATCTTAAAATGTGAGTAATAAAAAAATTAACTTGCCTCTAACAAAAACCCCTGAAAATAAAAGGGAAGTTCAAAATAAGCTAGCCAGAGGCATTTTGTTATATAGAGAGTATTGTCTCCTTTGAAAACAGAAAACCCACTTTCAAATGTCCTGTGGGCTAAGGATTTGTTTCTAATGTCAACAGAAGGAAAGAAAGTTTCCTTCTCATTCTTTGAAGACGGGTAGTTCATCACTGTCTTATCTGAAATGCAGTCATTATGCTTTTTGAGTCAATCTATAGCTCCATGGGAGGTGCTCAGCAGAATTCTTGCCCTAGAATAAAAGCATCTTTCCTAGGAAAGTATGGAATTTATGGTCCCCTAGAGACATCTCATTCTGGAAATGACTTCAGTAGGGCCATCCCAGTGCTTGCCTAATTGAAGCTAAGTCCAGATTGCACAATAAATGTTTGCAGTTTCTGGTGTGAGTTTGGTCAGCAAAACTTTTGCAACACAGCACACTAATTCTCATAAATTTGCTCCTTCTTTAAAACATAAAAAACATTCACTTTATTTTGGGTTCAGTGTCTGAACTGGATTTGCAAACCAGATAAAGAATATTAGTTGATCCATCAACTAGGAAGCATCTTCTAGTATACTCCAGCTAATCATGTGGATTATTCTGTTCTGACTGAATGAATGAGACTTGGTAAAGCTGTTGAACTATGAAATCATATGTTAAAAGTGGCTTTGGCTTGAACTGACAAAACTCTGTGTGTGCATAAGGAAAAAATGTCAGCCTATTGCCATGGAGATGAAGCTGAGAAGTCATTTTTCTCCTCTTATTCATTGTTTGAACTGATGACAGAACTGCAACACTAACAAGCTGGCTATAACCCAGATGTTGAAAGAATAGGTATCAGCCAGTTTCATAAACCCTTAATGTTCTTAATCCCTAAACCAGTATTAATGGGTTCCCTGTAATTTAAAGAAAGGATGCACCCCCTCTACCATGTACCAGCCTCTCACTGCAATATCTAAGGGAAAAGGCATGTCCCCCAGGACAAAGTACACGCCGGTGAAGGCTGAATAATTCCCTAGAGCAGCTGAAGGATCAAATTGATAGTCTCACTTTGCAGGCTAAGGGCGTTATCTTTGCTGCTAATCTCTTGCTCTGTGAAAATCGTTTTCATGTTCTTTTTCCCCTCTGCAGCTGTTGACAATGTTGGGTGCTTATAGGGAAGACGAGAATACAAGATACATCATCATTTGACAGGCTTGTCAGGCTTATTCTAGTCACAAGGGATCAGGTCTCACCTTAAAATGTTTTTGGTGGTAATAGCACAATTATATGTCATCATCTTTTTCTCTTTAAATCAAAGAATCTTAGTTGCAGCTTAATGGGTAGAATCAAGGGATTTGGATCCTATATGGTAAATGACTGCAGAAAGATAAGTACTTGCAACAATACTTAAATATACTGTGAATAATAGGCAGATTATATCTACCTTGATGGGACACTGACCGATAAAGTAAGTTTCAGTTCAGGAAACAACTTCTCGGATAGTGTCTACTAATACTGGATCTTTATTGGGCCTGATTCTTCTCTTACATACACTGATGGGACTCCATTGACTTCCATGTAATTATTCCTGTTGTGCATGATATCAGTGCAGAATCAGACTTTTTGCATTGAAGTTAGACTATGTATCTGTGTCTCTGAATGGCTTCTGTGAGTCAGTAACAGTTGTCCATTACAATAAATCTTTGAAAGGAAAACAAAACTGTGTTGTTTAACTATAAACAGTCACTGTAGAAGTAAATAAGTATGATTTATGTTTTGCCTTGAACTTATCTGGTTTCTTAGGAAAAACCTGGACTATATCTATTGTTCAGATGAAATGTAATAATAATACAAATAGTTATAGAGGAGGTTGTTTATACAAATCCTTTTCCACCATTATTGCCTTCCCCTCTTCCTCTCCTAATATTTATTTTAAATGCTAGTCTAAATGGCTCAGACTTCATTCATGATCAGACCATAACTGAATGTTGCCACCCTGTCAGCTCCTAGCTATAGTTCATCAAAATATGCTGCTTCCCTCCCCTTTTACCTTCCATATGAGTACTCACAAACTTGCCAAAATATACCTTGTAAAAATGGTTAGAAAAGGCATTATGGTATTCTGATGCAGAGGTTGTCATCGGGGACATTTTAACCAAAGTTCAGCGAACATCTGGTCATCAGCATATTAAACACAAAAAGAACATTATTGAGGTTATGAAGTCAAATACTCAAAAAGTAGGAAATGCTAGAATAAAGGATGCCTGTGGAACCTTAATTTTCCCCCCACCTTGTGAGTATACATTGTGATACAGTCTTTCATTATATGATCACATACTATTTTTTTCCACAGAATCTCATTCAATGGACAGGAAGGATGGTACTCCCTTAATAAACAGCAATTCAATATTTTGTTTTCTTCTTGTTCAATGTGTGGCCCTGTGAAAAATTCACTGCATGCTGTTAAAATCCTGATCTAAAGACAGAATTATTTCCTCATGGGCTTTTCTATGGAGCCCATCACTGAGTTCTTCACAAATAATAAATGTATTTTCATAAAATCTCTGTTAGATGATAGAGTGTTTTCTGCATTTTACAGATGGAAAGCTGAGGCATAGAGATATTAAAGTCAAAAGTATCCAATAATGATTGGTGCTCAGCTTGAGATCCTTAGGATTTTTCAAAATTCTTACCATTATATAGCATCAGAGCACAGTTACCATTGATTTAATTGCAGTCCTGAGAGCTCAGCACTCTCACAAATCTAACCTCAGGTTCTCAAGTAGGCACCCAGAAAACTAGGAACATACCATTAGTCACACCTGTGAAAAGTTTGGTATAAGTGACATGCCTGTTATCACATAGGAACTCTGTAGCAGAGGCAGGGATAGAATCCAGTTCTCCATGGAACACTTTGCCAGTGGGTTTCACAGCTATTTGCTAGAATGGTGAAACCAGCAAATTTAGGATTCCATTCCAGACTCTGGATGGAAATGTGTTCTAGTGGGCACAGATCCTTCTGCCCATTACCCCTAAACTTGACACCTTCTGTCCTATCCCTCCAGCCTGTCTTTGTCCCCGTTCTGTCTGTTTTCTAACGCAGACCCATTCTCTTCACCTAGTCAGTCCCAGATTCCTTCCCCAGCAAATCCTAATGTTACCTCTCCAGACTCCCCATCCCAGGCTCTCTCCCCACTTGTCCCCAAACTCCTTGCCCAGTGAGGCCCAGTTCACCAACTCCCAGCTCAGTTGATCTGCCTGTCTCCCTCCCCCTGACTCCAGTTGCCTGCCCTCCATGCCTCATCCCCACTGACTCCCTCCCTATTCTAATGTCCACTCTCAGTGCTCCCCCATCTCTGTGTGCAGGTCTCATTGCTCAGGCAGTTCCAGTTCTCCTCCTGCACTCCATCTTCTTGGATAATCTGTCTCTCCTCCCTTCCCATGCCCCACTGATTCCCAGTTTACTTCCTCAGCCTGTCCCAGCCTCTATGCCCAGTTCCTCATTCAATCTCAATCTCCCTCTCCCACTCACTGTCTCCCACTTCCTTGGTCCCTGACTCCCAATCCCAGTCTCCTCGCAAGCCAGTCCCAGTCTCCTCCCTCAGCTGCATCTCCCAGCCTCTACCCTGGATCCCAGTTCCACTTTCCTTTTACAACCAATCCCAGTTTCTTCAGCTCCCAGTTCCAGCTTCCCTTCCCCACCTCACCAGCTTCTAATTCCAATCTTCACCTCCGGGCTCTATCCAAATCTACTCTGCCTGTCCCCTCAATTCCTGACTCCAGTTCTCGTCCCCTCTGCATGTGAATCAGGCAGCCTCCTGCTGCATGCTGCCTGTACCCAGCAGTGGGACAGGTCATTGAGAGACAGGCTTCCTGCTTTCAGTTCCAGTTGTCAGTCCTGACCCAGCCTGCAGATGCTCATAACTGCAGTTGCAGGGAAAGTCCTGCTCAGCCCTGTGATGCACTACACCTGTGATGCACTAGCAAGTCCCTACTGAGCATCTACAAATGTTGATTTTTCAAAGGTTTACATCTATGCAAAATTTGGACAGATTTGCATGGGGACAGTAAAGGGCACATTCCTGACACAAAGGCCAATTCCCCACCTCCTGCCAAATGTCAAGTCCGTGTTCCAAAGCATAGAACACTAGAGGTTTTCAAAGAAAAGTTTGCCAGAATTTAAGGGGGGTGGGGAATCTTTTTCCCTAGCCTTTTTCTTAGAAAAAGCAAAAATGTATCAGCTGAAATCCACCCCCCCTCAAATAAAAATAGTAAAAAAATCAGCCTGAGGCGGACACCTGGCATGGAAATTTTCAGCTTGAATGGTTAAAATTTGGCAGAGTAATAAGCCACTGAAAACAGAATCTTGCAATGATGAGTGTCAGGCAACCTCAAGAATAGGCGGGGTTACCAGCCACACATATCACGCTAACTATTCACTAGTCTTGGAACCTTTTGAGGTCTAAATGTAGAGTATTGTTCCGTGGGTTTCAGATAAAGCACTATTGGCAGAACTCTCTGTCCGTGGGTTTCATTAAAATTTTTATGATTCAACTACTTAAACATGAGAACCCATTTGAACCCATTGTAAAATACCTGTGGAGATGCCACCCTTTTTTCTCCTGAATATACTGTAGCTCCCTTGGCCTGAAAAGATTTTGTTTCTACGGAAATGAAGAATTTGCCTTACCCTGTCTATAGGGTTTATGACATGACACTTGACTCTTTAAAGATATTGTTATAAGCTGGGTGAAATCTTAAAATGGACTGAGTTAAAACCTCACTGAGACCGATGAGTGTGAACTCACATTTTAAGTAGCATAACTGTAAGGATAAGTTAATCACAAGCCTCCATCTAAGATAAAAGGGTTCTCTGACTCCACCAAGGCAGAACACAGAGGACCAGGGAAACACACAGGCAACCTGAAGGGGCCACTGAAAGCATGGTGTATGACCATGGATGTAACCTGTGGAGCAGGACTGGCTTTATTAACTGCAGGACCCGATTCGAATACCCGGCGGCAATCCGCTCCGGGTCTTCCGCAGCACTGAAGGACCCCCCGCTGCTGAAATGCCCCCAAAGACCCCCAGAGCAGACCGCTACTGGGTGAGTAAAAGAAAAATTCAAAAGGCGCCTAAAGCGCGGGGCCCTGGCACGGGGCCCGATTCCAGGGAATCGGGCGAATTGGCCTAGAGCCTGCCCTGCTCTGGAGAGTGTTTGGGTCAGGGCTGCAGGCTGAAAACACTGCTCTTGGTGTTGTGAGCAAACGAAGCTTGTTCCTGCTATTTGATTCCTTCTTTATTCAGAAATGTAGGACTTTGTACTGTCTTTGTAAATAAACAAAATTGCATCAAAGAAATACCTATCGCTAATTTCACCTTCTAACTGGAACAACCTACTATGCCTCAAATTTTTGGCTAGCTTATCAGGTAAAAAGGGGCAACATTATATTTTTCACTCTTATGTAAATAAAACAGGAAGGTGTCATTAAAACACAGGACCCCATGAAGCTCCACTGAGGTACATCTGCTGGGTCTCTGGCCTGTAAACTAGTCCTAAAGCATAGAGGAGGGAATAGCAGCGTGTTTTTAAAGCAGCTGTGCAAGGAAAGAGAACTAGTCATAGCTCTCTAGCTTTAGCTTCTCCTTATTTCTTCTCTCAGCAGGTGCACATGGATGCACCAGAGAAGTGGATGAAGATTATTGTATTAAGAATCTATTTACCCCTTGGGAAGCAGGAAGTGCTATCTGTGATGGGGTGTACACCCCACACTAGCCTGGTAGGGTTAAACAGGGGCTGAGAGGCCAATTAGGATACCTGGTGTCACCTCAGAAAGAGAGAGTATAGCGGCGTGGAGGAAGCCAGCCCCCATAAATTCTGAATTGAAGTTCCTCATGCCCTCAACCCTTCCAGTACCATGTCTATTAGAGACTAAAAAAGCTGAGATTGACACTAGTAGGATTTTGGGTCTTGACCTTTTGGCCACAGGTGAGAACCTCTGACACCGATTAGAGTAAATAACTTTGGCAGAGTACGTGAGCTCCATGACTAATTCTACAAACTAAGCAGGCCATATTAACTTCAGTGCTGCTACAAGATTTTTCATATCTTATGAAAAATCATGTTGAACTTCACAGGGATTAAACCAATAGGGTTCTATAAATATTACGCTGAACATCCATAAATTCTTATAAAAATTCTAACTTTTCTACTTTATAGAATTTGATGGGCATGGTTAAAATTCTCTAAGCTCTATGGGATGATTAGGAAAAAAGCTATAGAAAGGTTAATATGGTCTATTAAATACTGTAGGATTTTCATAATTATTAAATAATGCAATTTAAATAATATTAAATAACATAATTATTACTTAGAAGATCACAAATAGTCTCACTGCCACATTTATCTTCTAAATAGATTTATTTATTGTGGAGGATTAAATTGGTGGGTTTTTTAGGTAAGAAAATATGATGAATTTGGAAAGGTTACTAAGGAAAAAGTAGGAAAACTCAAAGTCTATTATAAATATCCAGTAAATGTATTGAATGAACTCCTGGTTCACTGAAATCAATGGCAAAACATCCATTGACTTCACTGGGGCCAAGCTTTCACCTGTTATCCTTCATCTGAGCATAGAAATACCATTGATATAAGTGGGAATTTAGTACATGGGTGAAATCTCCTTGATTAAGATGCTCTGTAGCAGATGCTGAAATGAAACAGCAGTAGCGGCAAATGTGTAGTATCCATTGAACAAAGATACAAGGCTCTCTGTTGTGAACTGCATCTCCTAATCCAGAATGGCTAAAAATGGAAAGAAGGAAACTGAAAGTTAAGCTCAAAATCTTCAACACATTCCATTAAGACTCTATAACAAATCCAGCTAAAAACCCTTCTGAGAATAGCATGCTTGACTGGCTTCCCTTTATTTCTCAGTCCTGGAGATTGTGATGCCTTCTGAGTGTGGTAAATAATAATATCCAACAAACCTCTGAGAAGACTCCTTAAATTTCACAAACAGAATAGATTGAAAATATCGTGAAGCCTGTCTTAAATGTTAAAACGTGGGACCAATCAAAGCCCTATTGGCTAATGGAGGCAATGCCTTTAACTAAAGATCCAACAAATTTTTACAAGGAAGCTTGGGGATACTTTAAGGTATCACGTGACTCTGGGAAAATGTGATCTTATTCAACAAATCTGCCCTCTGTGTGTATTCAGAATCATATCCGATTACTTTAGTGCCAAAACATATTTGTTACTATTTTTATCTCCTTTTAGTTCTGCAGGAGACCACACAGCTAAGGGAAACTGAGCAGAATTCCACAACTTCTCCTTTTTGCACCATCAACAGATTACATGTTCATCAAGGACTTGTCCAAACTTCACTGAAGTCAGTGGGAGTCTTTCATTGTGCTATGTTTCAGCCCCAAGCTCCAATCAGTTACAGTGACATATTTTAAAGACATAGGAGTTGTATTGATGAACTGAGGGCCTGAATTGTCTGCAGAACTTCACCTATTGTTGAGTGATGGTGAATGGGAAAGAAAAAAATCCAGCTTGACTCTGAAATTCAGATTGTGTTTTCAGGGCTCACAAAAAGAAAAAAAAACCAGCTTTTTACATGCAAATTAAGCACACTTCATATGCAAATCACAGAAGGATAATAAATGGGGAAGTCACAGTGCCATTTTTTATACTATAAGCTTTCAGAGAAGAACTGAAAAGATTGCTTAGGATGAGGAGTTTGCTAGAAGATGCAGCCTTTGTAGGTTTCACTGTACCTATTCTTGAACTCTGGAATGGAGGGGTTACCTAACACCTGAGTTGATTTGCTTGACTTATTATTTGGAAGTTCATCTGATCCTTAGTTTTTTCATGATACAATTGTATTTGATAAACCAATCACCACTGATACAAACTAGTACAAGAAGGGCTGGATTAACTCCCCTGTGGGCCTGGGGTTATTAGATTTTGAGGGTCCTGTATACAAGTCATTTTCCTGGGAGGGAGTTTGGTGCAGGAGGGGGCTGGGGCTCGGGCAGGGGATTGGGGTGCAGGAAGAGGTGTAGGGTCTGGGAGGGAGTTTGGGTGGAGAAGAGGTATTCTGATCTGGGGCAGGGGGTTGGGGTGGAGAAGGGAGTGCGAGGTGCAGGCTCTGGCTGGGAGGCACTTACCACAGGTGGCTCCTGGCCAGCAGCGCAGCAAGGCTCAGGCAGGCTGCCTGCCTGCCTGCCTGCTATAGCCCCACACTGCTCCAGGAAGTGGCCGGCTGCTAGGACATCTCTGCGGCTCCTGGAACTGGCCAATGGAACCTGCAGGGACAGTGCTGGGAGAGGGGGCAACACGCGGAGCCGCCTCCCCCCGTGCCAGGGGCTGCAAAGACGTGCTAGTAGCCAGCCACTTCTGGGAGCAGCATGGCGCTATGGCAGGCAGGCAGGCAGCCTGAGTGCCTCACTACACCATGGGACTTTTAGTGGCCCATAGTTGGAGATTGCTGCCTGTGATTTATTTTTGCAGGGCCCCCTTGAGCCAGGGCCCTGGGCTGCAGTCTCTAAAGCCCCTGCCTTAATCTGGCCCTGATTCAGAGAAACTAACATAAATGTCTCCTTGAGTTGAGGAGCTGAGCACGGTGGCAAAAGTAATTCTACACACTTCAGCGGTCAAAACCCAATCCCGCTTAAAGTCAATTGCAAAAATTCTATAACTTCAGTGATAGATGGCAAATGAAATTTAATGTGGATAGATGTAAAGTAAGGGAAAAACATTGGAAAAAATAACCCCAACTATACATACAATATGATGGGGGCTAATTTAGCTACAACGAGACAAGAAAAATATCTTGGAGTCATCGTGGATAGTTCTCTGAAGATGTCCACACAGTGTGCAGAGGTGGTCAAAAAATGTTAGGAATCATTAAAAAGGGGATAGAGAATAAGACTGACAATATCTTATTGCCCTTATATAAATCCATAGTACGCCCACATCTCGAATACTGTGTACAGATGTGGTCTCCTCACCTCAAAAAAGATATACTGGCACTAGAAAAGATTCAGAAAAGGGCAACTAAAATGATTAGGGGTTTGGAGAGGGTCCCATATGAGGAGAGATTAAAGAGGCTAGGATTCTTCAGCTTGGAAAAGAGGAGACTAAGGGGAGATATGATAGAGGTATATAAAATCATGAGTGATGTGGAGAAAGTGGATAAGGAAAAGTTATTTACTTATTCCCATAATACAAGAACTAGGGGTCACCAAATGAAATTAATAGGTAGCAAGTTTAAAATAAATAAAAGAAAGTTCTTCTTCACACAGCACACAGTCAACTTGTGGAACTTCTTGCCTGAGAAGGTTGTGAAGGCTAGGACTAGAACAGCGTTTAAAAGAGAACTGGATAAATTCGTGGTGGTGAAGTCCATAAATGGCTATTAGCCAGGATGGATAAGAAATGGTGTCCCTAGCCTCTGTTTGTCAGAGGATGGAGATGGATGGCAGGAAAGAGATCACTTGATTGTTGCCTGTTAGGTTCACTCCCTCTGGGGCACCTAGCATTGGCCACTATTGGTAGACAAGATACTGGGCTAGATGGACCTTTGGTCTGACCCAGTACAGTCATTCTTATGTTCTTATGTTCTTATGGTGCACCATGGTACATTTTTAGTAATGCCGTAGATGTTCTAATCTATTGCTCTCATATTAAACTGACATACATGGTCAGTGAAGCAAAGTGATCTATCAAGGCAATGAGGGAGAGGGAAGCATTTAAGTACCATTCCATCAGTGGCAGTGCACAGTAGATGGCAATAGTGATTTACCAGTCCATTTGTGCATTAGTCTTGCATCTGGGAATTCTGGAATCTCCATGGATTCCAAGTTTCTGGGGAAGATCAACAGTCCATGCATCTTCTGGGCAATAGGGTAGGAAAGTTCTGACTTCTGCCTGGAGGAGATGAAGATGGACTAGATAGGAGTGAAGTTGTTATGCCTTCTGCATCATCACTAGATTGAAGATAGAGTTCCATCTGTAATAATTCATGGTAGAAGAAAGTGCAGATGGGAGCACAGAATTTCTCACAATAAATTGTAAGTGTGCTTTAATGCCTTTGTTCTGCCCACAGTAAGCATCACAAATTTGTGAGAAGACACATGCATTCATAGAGAAGCAATAAGGTTTTTTTCAGCTGTTTTACAGATAGCAGAAGTACTGGAAATCATGGTGTCCATAAACAATTTAGTTCTCACACATAATCTTCTTGTGCTTGAAAATTTCTGTTCTCCTGATAAACTAATCCTCCATGAATGTAATGTGCTAATCATTCCTGACATCATCCTATGATTTTGGGTGAATAAGAAGTAGAAACAGAAACTTAGTAAATGCCAAAGAAGTGAAAAGGTACAGAAATTCATGATACAGAAGGAGAAATATTTCTTGATAAATTGTCAGAAGCTCTTTGAATAACCTTAAGGCTGTAAAACAAATTAACAAAGTATGGCAATTCAAAGTTAAGTTGAACCTCTCTTTGACTCCCTGACACTGTCCTTTGCTTGCTATCTTGTGACTGTTAACCTGCTGTCCCGGAAAGGAATTTGTGATATTACATACCAGTTTCAGTTCTCAGTTACATCCCTGCAACTCCAGTGACATCATGTGTATAGGGTTGCATGGGTGTAACTGAAAGGAGAACTTGAATCAGTCTGTGCTACACCCTATGGTAGAACTCAGCTACCACAACAAAAAGGCCAAATTACAATCTGTCTGACTTCTCATCATTAGGGTTCATGGGAATCCTTGAACTACCAAAGGCTCAGCCCTAACAAGCTATGGCATAATTCCCACAACACTCACACAGGGTGAATAATAAGGATAATAAGCAGGATTTAAATGATTTATTTGTAAAACAAAAAGTACAATTCAAATGCAATACATTCCTATTTCTTTTGTGAAGTATTATATGATGCATGTGGATATGAATATACCTTATTTCACTCTTCTAAAATGTAGCTTCAGGGCTATGATGGAGAAATCTAGCACTCAAAAGTCAGAAAATGTTAAGGATATGCAGAATTAGGTTAGAAATATCAACTTAACTCTGCTCTCTATTACCTGCTTTGCCTGTTACTTTGGGGTATGCTCAATTATTAGGGTAACTCTTCAGAGGAGGGGGGTCATCCTGTACTTCTATCAATGCACTGCTTTTGCCATACGGAGTTCTACTTCTCCCTGATGCAAGTTCCCTCCCAACAGAGCTATCCTGCCGGACCTAGGTTCCCCAGAGCTGGGTTCTTCCAGCTCCAGAAACGCGCACACGCGTACATACACACACACACACACACACAGGCACATGCACATTAACACAGTGCCTCTGAGAGGACTGGGTTAATCAGCACTCCCAAGCTGACCCCTTATATGTCACTGGACTCAGGCCAGGTCGAGCAACATTTCCAAGCTGTCACTCTCATAGGCCCTTGGATTCAGCAGGCTGGGTCAAACAGTACCTCCAAGCTGTCACCTTCATATGCCATGGGCACTGCTCTGGAATAGAGTACGCCTGAGCAGACTGGGTTGGGCAGCACTTCCAAGCTGCCACCCTCATATGTCCCAGGTTCTGCACATCTCTATCCCCACTTTCACATTACAATTGTTCTGGTAGTAACCCTCTTGATGAGCATACCCTACATTATTTTTGGGCACTGCATGGATCTTTTAGCTTAGCTACAAGCAGGGGTGAAAGTAACTTACAGGACTTACCAGTACTGCCGGAGTCCTGAGGGGGGCGTGGCCTCATCTGGAAGAGGCGTGGCCTCAAGCGGAAGAGGCAGGGCCTCTCAAGATTTAAAGGCCCTGGGGCACCAGCTGTGGCTGGGAGCCCCAGGGCCTTTAAAGCAACCAGGGGCTCCCAGTTGAAGAGGTGGCTGGGAGCCCCCCGGGGCTCAGAGGCAACTTAAAGGGCCCAGGGCTCTGGCTGCCAGGGGGAACCCTGAGTTTTGCTTGGTTGGGGCCGGGATTTAAAGGGCTCAGAGCTCCTGCTGCTGCGGGGAGCCCCGAGCCCTTTAAATCCTGGTCCCAGCCCGGCCACCGGAGCCACGCTGGGATTGAAAGGGCTCTGGGCTGCCCGCAGCTGCGGGGAGCTCTGAGCCCTTTAAATCCCGACCCCAGCCCAGCTGCTGGAGCCATGGCCAAGATTTAAAGGGCTCTGGGGTGCCCACAGTGGCGGGGAGCTCTGAGCCCTTTAAATTCCAGCCCAGCAGCCAGGATTTAAAGGGCTCTGGGCTGCCAACAGCCGCAGGAGCTCTAAGCCCTTTAAATCTTGGCTCCAGCCTGGCCGCCGGAGCTGCGGCTAGGATTTAAAGGGCTCTGGGCTGCCCGCAGTGGCGGGGAGCTCTGAGCCCTTTAAATCCCAGCCCGGCAGCCAGGATTTAAAGGGCTCTGGGCTGCCAACAGCCGCAGGAGCTCTAAGCCCTTTAAATCTTGGCTCCAGCCTGGCCGCCGGAGCTGCGGCTAGGATTTAAAGGGCTCTGGGCTGCCCGCAGTGGTGGGGAGCTCTGAGCCCTTTAAATCCCAGCCCTAGCCCCAGCCCCAGCCCAGTCGCCGGAGTTGCGGACGAGATTTAAAGGGCTCTGGACCTGCAGCATGATCAATCAGGAGAAGATGAAGTCCCAATGGACCTGATGCAGATTTGGGATCCAGGCATCAGAATACTGACTTGAGCATAGATAGAGGTTTTTGTAGAGAAACAACAATGATTCAAGGGAGAACACTAGGTTTGTTTATGGGTAAACTGATGGCTCAAGGGAGTATACTAAAGTTGTTTTGTTCAGACTAGACAATGGGATCTGATCATTTCTGGCTATGGGTGGAGTTCCTTGGAGGAAGCCCACAATGCAATTAGGGAGCTTCACTATTTTGGATACTAAAAAAAGGATTTATTACTAGAATTGGTCTGATAACTACTGAGCTGGGTGTGTGCAGGCCTGGGTTCATTAACATCTGGGGATCCCTCATCATGCAGTGCTTCCCTGCTGTTCTGGTCCCAGAGTTCAGTGTGGTTCTTACCTTGGAATCTTTGTTCTCCATTCTGTATGCTAATGGAGATGCTTTCGATGCAGATGAGGTTAGGGGAGTTTCCTTAATTTTGTCATCTTTATCCCAGGGGTTTAGGTACGTCTCCCACTGCCTTTTCATTGCTTTTTGTAAGTCTTTCTTCTGATGCACTTTTGGTTCAAGTAGAGGCCAGGGGTGGTGAAGGTCTTTTGTGAGTCAGATAGGCTGGGTATTGTGCTCTTGTTCCCCAAGTACACAGAGCTGCTAGGTAACAACCCTTCAGGTTTGCTTTGTAAAAATGATGTCTCTATATTGCATTAACTGACACATAATCCATAGTAACATACAATAAAATAAGCTAGAATTTCTCATACAGCTTTGCAGATAGTGAAAGTAAAGTGCAAATATACAAGGAGTGATATGAAAAAGCATTGGCCTAACTCCGCTTCTGTTGAAGTCAGCGGTTAAACTCCTACTGACTGAATCCAACAATGAGCACTTTTGAAAATCCCACCTACGTTATTCAGACTTTGCTTGATTTTTTTAAGTACCATTGAAATCAATATTACAAGTCAATATTGAAGAAAATTTGTTCTGTAATTTTAAAGTTATACCTGTAGAATGTCAGTAAGATTAAACTTTTTACATTGTTATTTTTTTCTAAAATGTTTTAAAAAACTAGACAGGGCCACCCAGAGGAGGGGGCAAGAGGGGCAATTTGCTTCAGGCCCCGGCCCTCGCAGGGCCCCCCTGAGAGTTTTTCAGGGCCTCTGGAGCGGCGTCCTTCACTCGCTCCGGAGGCCCTGAAAAACTCTCACGGAGCTTCTTCTGCTCCAGGTGTTCGCCTGTGGGGGGAAGGACCCACCACCGGAAAAATTACCGCTGAAGCGGGATCCACCGCCGAAGTGCAGCCAGGTCTTCAGTGGTAACTCGGCGGCGGGGGTCCCTTCCGTTCCGGGACCTGCCGCCGAAGTGCCCCGAAGACCCGCGGCGGGGGCCTCTCTACCACCGAATTACCGCCCAAGACCCGGCTGCACTTCGGCTGTGGGTCCTGCTTCGGCAGTAATTCTGCGGCGGGGAGCCCCCGCCGTGGGTCTTCGGGGCACTTTGGGGCGGGTCCTGGAACAGAAGGACCCCCCAACGCCGAATTACCGCTGAAGCGGGGGCCCCTGCTGCCGAAAACCCCAGGCCCCCAGAATCCTCTGGGTGGCCCTGAAACTAGGGGACTGTCAAGCCATTTGTTTGACTCAGTCACACACCTGTTTCAGAAGCTACGGAATTCAGGAACCCTAGAAGTTTAGGTTTACTGAGAAGGAAAGATGGCCTTTTATTTAAGGAAGGGAACTAGAAGCTATGTAAGCATTTGCAAGGGCCTTAGATATTGACATCATCTCTGGAGTCGAAGGCAGCAGCCATCTGATGAGGAACAGGATGTTGCATGCATGTTGTGGGGGTGGTTTTGAACAATGACAATAGGGCAAAACAATGAGGTAATGGTAGGAATGCCAGTCCATTATCTATCCCAATTCTAGGACAGAGATAAGATTATTTGTCTGGGGCTTGCAGTTTTAATTCACATAGGGGAAGAGTGCTTCAAGGTTGAGTATAGACTGGAGCAGCCTTTGTATTGGCCCTTATCCCTTGTGTCAGGGAAAGGTGAATGAAAGGGTTATGTCAGAACTTTACTCAGTATGTATTACATTAAGTGATGATGGTTTGGCGGGGGATGGGGGACTGAGGCAATCCCTGCTTATATGTGATAACCATGGTGGGCTATTAATGATCTGGATCTATTCTACTGCCAGGTTGATGCCTCACTAACCCTGTCTTCTTCCCCAGTTCTGTGAAAGCAGCTAATTGTTTCATACAAGTTCCTGCCTACGCTTAAACCATACATTTCACTCTCCTGCAGTGTGTAAACATATGCTTTCAAATGCGTACTAATTTTAAAATTTTGTATTATGTACTGTAATGTTTTGGGGATCATCCAGAAGTAATAAGGGTGTCATCACATGCCTTGTAACTTTGGGTGTCTTACTGATATGCTGCTATAGCTCACTGATCTGACACCAGTAGCTGGTCTACAAGCATAAGATCCCTTCCTTGCTGCCACCAGCCTAGTTACTTCTTGAAGGGTGACCTCAACAATCGCCTCTAGTCCTGAGTCCTCCAAATCTATCTCCTGAGTTCTTAACTACCGGACACTCAGACTTCCCCTCTGGCTTATCACCGTCGCAGGCATGAAACATGCCCCCAGTTCATTTTGGCACACATTCCACATGGTTTGCACAGCAGAAATCTGCTTAAGGTAAAAATAAAGTTTATTTAATAGAAAAATCACAGATTCAAAGATGAAATAGTAAGGAAAATTCTCCTCTCTAAGGCCTGGTCTACACTGCAGAGTTTTGTCAGCAAAAGGCAGCTTTTGGTGGCAAAACTCTTAAGTTTTGGCAGCAAAATAAAACCACCTCAATGAGAGACATGGGGCTTTTTGCGCAAAAGTTTTGTCGACTAAGTGCCAGTGTAGATACTGCCATTTGTTATGTTGACATAACTGGCACCCCTAGTATCCCACAATGCCTGCCATGATCCTTCTGCTCACTGTTTTGAACTCGGCTGCCCTGCAGGCATGCACCCCTCCCCTTTTAAAGCTCCAGCAAGCTTTGACATTCCTCAGCCTGGAGAGTTAACAGAGCTGCTCAGGATGCCTTGGTAGCTGAGGAGGCTGTGGGAGAACTCGGAGGGACTCACAGAACCATAGACAGGCAGGCAGAGCGGGCTGCTGCTCGAGGGGTAAAGCGGGGAGAGATTGCTGTGCTGTGCAGAGCTGGGGGCTGATGTGAAGAGTGTGCCCCTTCCCCAGGATTGGTTATTCAGGCTGCTGTCTGAACTTAAAGAGACAGCGTGCTGATAGGGTTGCCAACTTCCTAATAGCATAAAACCGAACATGCCTGCCCTACCCCATGCCCCACTCCTTCCCCAAAGCCCCACCCATGCTTGCCCCTTCTCTGAGGTCACGCCCATCACTCGCTCCGTCCCCTCTCTCTCCGTCACTCACTCTCCCCCACCCTCACTCACTTTCACATGCTAGGGGTTGGGGTGGGGAGGGGCATGAGGGCTCTGGCTGGGAGTGTGGGCTATGGATTGATGCCAGGTATGAAGGGTTTGGGGTGCAGGCTCTGGGATAGGGCCAGGGATGAGGGGCTTGGGTGCAGGAGGGTGATCCAGGCTGGAGCTGAGGGTTCAGAGGGCAGGATCAGGGCTGGGGCAGGGGGTTGGAGTGTGTTTGTGGGGGAGTGAGGGCTCCAGCTGGGAGTGCATGCTCTGGGGTGGGACAGGAGATGAAGAGTTTGGGGTGCAGGACGGTGCTGTGGGCTGGGACCGATGGGTTTGGAGGGCTGGAGAAGGATAAGGGCTGGAGCTGGGGCAGGGGGTTGGGACCTAGGAGAGGGTCAGGGGTGCAGGCTCCCAAAGGCACTTACCTCAAGCAGCTCCTGGAAGCAGCAATATGTCCCCACTCCAGCTCTTATGCGGTGGCGGCCAGGCGACTCTACATGCTGCCCCGTCTGCAGGTGCTCCCCCGCAGCTCCCATTGGCTGTGGTGTAGGTTTATTCTTCTCACAACTATGCTCTTATATACAGGCTACCCTAAGCTGTGAATATGGACCACCAAATACAGGAATAGGTTTTTCCTGTAGCTTTGGAACAGTCTGTGAGGGAGAATACAGAGCAAGCAGGGAATGAATGAGAAGGGTTGGTTCAGACCAAAAGACCTTTACACTGGCAATTAAAACAATAAAATTAAAGCTTCCACCAACACACTCTGCAATACCACCAAACTAATTCCTTGCAGTCCCTAAATAAATGGTATAAAGTGAAAAGCATTATTTTGAGCACAATGATAATTCCACTCCTAATTTTTGTTCCTGCACCATTAGTGCCCTCTGTTATAGCCACTCTTCTAAAGCTTCCATCTCAAAGGAGAAATTTTCAGTTGCCTTTTTTGGCTACCAGTGCAAAGTCATGTTTAATTAATCTGCGTCAATGTCTGTGTTTGGGCCAGCATTGCAAATGCAAGCACTTAAATTGTACCTGTAGAAATGCACAGACCCGCCACATGCAACCCACATTAACATGCACAAAATATGTAGTAGCACACTGAAGTAGGTGTTTAATCATCCAGCTAAGTTTTGCACGTGTAAAGCCATTCATTATTATTATTATTATACAATTCATGTACTCAGACATCTCCCACTTATGAAGGGTTGTGGAGAGAGATAAACATCAATCAAGTATGTATACACACTGTTTTTTCTTAATAAATTTCAGCTATAATCAACTGCCCCTCTTCAGGGCCATGATTAGTTGGCTAATTTCTTGGCTGTGTCACAGTAGAAGTGGGTCATGCTGAGGTTTTGTGGGAGAGTAAGGCAGAGGCTATAAGGATTAGGTCAGAGAAGGTGTTCTCTGTGTCAGAGTCAACATGGAAGAAAACAAATCTTCGGCATTGAAAGTCAGGGCCTCTGTGTGAGTGTGCAAAGCTTGAATAATCTGTCTACCCATTTCTCTGAAGCTTTTCTCTAAAACTACCACTTTTTCCTGGGCAGCCACATGATGAATATTAAGTTGTCAGGTGACAGTTTACTCAAGCCAGAGAAAAGAGTCGCAAGCAAAGCTATGAAGCGATGTGGAGACAGTATCTCTGAACTAAGGGCTCTGTCCTAACCTTTGATACAAAGGTGGCCATTGCTTCCTATCTTGTAGAAACAGTGAATGTCCTTGAACAAGTATGTGCAGTAACTAATAGTACAAAATATTTGGTGTTGCATCCTACATATGTTCAACCTCTACATCTTAGACATGTTAGCCACCAACTCAGGGCTGGTCTACACTAGGGGGGAAAATTGATCTTAGATACGCAACTTCAGCTACGTGAATAACGTAGCTGAAGTCTAAGTATCTAAGATCAAATTACTCACCGTCCTCACGGCGCGGGATCGATGTCCGTGGCTCCCCCTGTCGATTCCACAACTCTGTTCGGGTTGGTGGAGTTACGGAATCGATATAAGCGCATTCGGGGATCGATATATCGCGTCTAGATGAGACGCGATATATCGATCCCCGAGCAATCGATTGCTACCCACCGATACGGCGGGTAGTGAAGACGTACCCTCAGTAAATGACAGCTATTGTTCTACCAGATTGTGTTCTGAGAATTCTGCTAACCAATTTAGAAATATAGCCTATTAGAGTAAAACTCTCCTGGTGACTGCATTATTTTTGAACTATAATAAATGTAGGCAGATACCAGCCTGAAACTACACTTCAGCATGTTTTACCACATTATTACTACAATATCTAGAATTTGAATCTAGTGTGCCTGTAGTCATGACAGATTTACTGTAGTTTTCACTTAATAAACTAAACTCGTATGATAACATCTATATAGTTGCTAGAATTTTACTGCATTAACTGTAATTTAACCATAGCTTTATGATTAAAAAAATATGGGTTTGAGCCAGTGTTTTATTAGGTTGCATTGCTTGAATGTGCTCTCCATAGCAAAGTAGTCAGAGCTATGTCTATTCCAGCTCCTGGAACTGTAACATGAACAGGAAATACTACATTCAGTTACAGCCACACAGGGCGGAGAGCCAGCAGCTTGTCTGTTCACTCTTTCTCTAGAGTCCAGTCCACTGAAAGGTGAATCTGCTTATCTTACATATGGTCCAGACAGCCACAGTGATGCTTATTACACAGGCTTTGCTCCCAAGAAACAGAAAAAGGTTTACAGTCTGGAGCTGCCTTGGCTAATTTTCAGGTTTCTTAGAGTTGCATCATCATAAAGAAACTCTGCAGCAGAATATGAAGTATTAAAAGCTGTGCAGAAAGAGTCCCATCTGCCAAAACCAAAAATATACAGATTTGGAGCAGACATTTTAGATCATCAAAACCAGATGTTTCTTTTCACTCTTCAGGCCTGTTCACCATTCCACCTGCATCTTATGCTGAGGGAAATATTCATTTATATGGATATCTCTTCAATGGCTTTAGGAGTGTATTCTGTCTTTCCGATACATGTATAATGATGTGCAGCTATATAACTGTATGTAATGAGTGGTTCTGTCATGCTACATTTTGCTACCAATTTCACATACAGGCATTAGGTGACAACTACTGTTTGCCTAGTAAGGGGAAAGTAGAAATACATGTGTGCAATTGAAATGAGCCCTTATGCTGTTGCTCCCTGTGTCTTGCATGCCAGAGGAAAACAGGAGCACTCTCTCAGGATGTTTTCAGGGCCAAGTGGAATCCCATTAGGAATTGCTACATGACTCAGTTCTTTGTGGTCACACAAACACATTGAGATCCTTTTCCTGCCCTTCAGCAGGGAATGTTTATGCTACAGCTGCCTTGGTGGATCCATGCAATTGATACAGGCCAACCAGGGGAGAGTTCATGTTGTGTGGTTAAAGCACAAAACTGGGAGTCAGGAAGGATGGTCTGGCAGTTAGGGCACTAACCCGGGACTTTGGTTCAATTCCCTGCTCTGCAACAGTCTTCATGTGTGATATATTGGACATGTCATGGTGTCTCTGTGCCTCAGTTTCCCTACCTGAAAAATGGAGATAATAAGGCTTTGGGAGGAGGTTCAGTTCACACAGAGACAATAAGGAATGAATTTGTAGCTCAGACCTTGAACCTTTCCTCTTTGACAATGTGCTGTGTGGAGTAACAGTTTCAGTCCTGCTGCATTCTTTGTGGTATCTGCTAGGTCTGTTAGATCTCTGCAGTCATGGTTCCCATTGCTTTCCCACACTGTCCTATGCAGGACTGGTGCTGAGGCCTTCTTTGCCGTGTACAGGAGTAGCAAGGTCATACTTTAGACGGATGACGTAAATGGTAACCCCAAACCAGCCACATACCCTCTGCCACCAGAGCCCAGTAGCCTTGATTGTAATCTGTAAAAGTGAGGGACACCTTAACTTAAAGTGAAAGTGGCCCTTTCTTGAGTCACATATAATTTGATTTGTAACAGAATAACAGTTTTCATTGTGTGTCTATTAATTCTTGCACAACAGACTGCAATATTTATAACTATAAGTATGGGGTTGTGTGGACTTTCCCTTCATTGTTCGCAATTTGTTCAATGTGAGAGGAGATATACAAATACTATGGGGATGGGCAGAATAGAACATCCCTAATGGAGATAAAACACTAGCATCAAACTGACAGTGGGCTCTTTGATGAATATTCATCTGGAGAAGAAAGCTACTACATTTTTATTAAGACTGCAAAGGGAAAATAGTTTAAAATATGAGTGGAATTATGGGCCAGATAAACTAGTTTAATCTACAAGTGGAGAATGTTGTCAATCCCAAAGAGCTGTTAATGATTCATGAGAATGGATTTTTATAAAAGTTGAGAAACTTTAAATTAAAGTGTTAATTATGCCTATTTCTGCCTTCAGACAGATATGTGCAAAATCAGTGGTGGGGCAGATATGTATCTGAGAGCAGAGATTAAAACCAAATTCATCTCTTGTGAAATTGATAGAGTTATTTCAGGAATGATTATGTATATAGTACTAAAAATGTGCTTGGTATATTGGTTTTAATTTAACCCAGTATAACCTGTGGACCTAGTACCTCCTGGATATAAGTGAGTGCAACTCAGTGGAGTCATCTATTTGTGAAATGGGCAAATTTGACAATTGTGTAAAATTTCTCCTCCTAGTACCTCCAGTAAGTCAAGACACTTACACTACAGTTGATTTGGCTGCAACTGTTCACTAGTCTAGGCCAACACTTTAAAATGTGGATGTCACCATTTAAGGCAGCTGCACCTGCATTTCCCCTCAGTGGTCCACCGAGCGCATCACCTCTGCGGCTTCCAGCTCCCCAGCCATTGCCTTTCTTGGATGGAACCCACATCTTGCTCTCTTCTGACTAGGGTATTTCCTTGCTGCACAGTTCCCTGCCTTCACTGTGTCATTCTCAGTAGAGACAGGCTGCCCACTACACCTGCTCGCTTTCTTTTCAGAGACTGATCAGAGTTATTGTCAGCAATGATCGGTACCACACAGATCTTTTTATGAAAGCCTATTTTATTCTTAAGGTAAAAGCACTGCCTTAAAAACAATAAAGAACCTACATATTCTAATAAGCTTACCAGAGGTCATCGTAAACCTAATGTGGGCTCTGGCAGGAGCAGTCTATTAACACCCCATCCAAAGGGCTTCCTTATGGTTTCAAGTTCATCACAGCTTCAGCTCAAAACAAGTATCCAGTCTTATGGGGCCTTAGGAGCCCCAGTTCTTCCAAACATTCCCTAAGGACTGGGACCCTCTGTGGTACAGGGGTCCTCTTTGTTTTCTAGACCACGAAGCAGAACCTGAGCCTGTTTAAAACCAGGCTATTTATCCAAAAATCCTATCTGTTGGTCCCTGAAGAATCTAGTCTGAACTAGTATATGTGAACCTCTCCTGTGGGTTGGCTTCAAAGGGGTTGATAACCAGAGGAATTACATTAGCATCCCCATCCCCTCACCCCCAACGAAAGGAGTTACATACAATTCCACAACAAATACACAATTGAATTTTTAATAGAATGTACTCCAAGGATACTAAACCTAATCAATAAGGTTTAACTTAATTCAGTAAAGTTAATCTTAATTCCATAAGGTTTGTCCATGATATGACAGGATATTGTCAGTCTGCCACAATGGGTACCTAAAGTTAGATACTCAAATCCATATTAGAGCATCTATTAGTATTTTTGTAGCTATTTTTATTACCATAGCACCTAGGAGCCCCCATCATAGACTTTAAGGTCAGAAGGGACCATTATGATCATCTAGTCTGACCTCCTGCACAATGCAGGCCACAGAATCTCAGCCACCCATTCCTGTAACAAACCCCTAACCTATGTCTGAGTTATTGAAGCCCTCAAATCGTGGTTTAAAGACCTCAAGGTGCAGAGAATCCTCCAGCAAGTGACCCATGCCCTATGCTGCAGAGGAAGGCGAAAAACCTCCAGGGCCTCTGCCAGTCTTCCCTGGAGGAAAATTCCTTCCTGAACCCAAATATGGTGATCAGTTAAACCCTGAGCATGTAGGCAGGACTCACCAGCCAGCACCCAGGAAAGAATTCTTTGTAGTAACTCAGATCCCACCCCATCTAACATCCCATCACAGACCACTGGGAATATTTACCTTCTAATAATCAAAGATCAATTGCCAAATTAATTGCCAAAATTAGGCTATCCCATCATACCATTCCCTCCATAAACTTATCAAGCTTAGTCTTGAAGCCAGATATGTCTTTTGCCCCCACTACTCCTCTTGGAAGGCTGTTCCAGAATTTCACTCCTCTAATGGTTAGAAACTTTCGTCTAATTTCAAGTCTAAACTTCCTAGTGTCCAGTTTATATCCACTTGTTCTTGTGTCCAGATTGGTACTAAGATTAAATAATTCCTCTGCCTACCTGATATTTATCCCTCTGTCATGAACCAGATCCCGTTGTGCTAGGTGCTGTACAAACTCAGAACAAAAAGACAGTCCCTGCACCAAAGAGTTGCCAATCTATATGTATGAAAAGAGACAACAGATGACCACAGACAGAGCAACAGGAGAGTATAAGGAAACAGTGAGACAGGATTGGTCAGCATGATAGGCGCAGTCTCAGCACACCAGCAGCCTAACTATTGTCAAGTTTTTTGTAGGCTTCATAGCAAAGGAGGCTTTGAAGGAGGTTTTTGAAGGGCAACAGTGAATTAATTTGGAGGATGTATATAGGGAGTTCCACCCAATCCTGAGGGACAGCATGTGAGAAAACATGAAAGTGCTTGTTTAAAAAGTTGACAAAGGGGTAATGGAGGCTGATCCGGGCCAGTCAGAGGTGGGAGTGAACTTTTTGACACTGAATGAGAGATGATGAGTAGGATGGGGCTAGGTAGGGTGACCAGATAGCAAGTGTGAAAAATCAGGACAGGGTGTGTGGGAGGTGGGCAGTAGGCACCTATATCAGACAAAGCTCTGAATATTGGGACTGTCCCTATAAAATTGGGATATCTGGTCACCGTAGGGATAGGTCATGAAAGATCTTGAAAATGAAGACCAGTAGCTTGTGTTTTATACGATAGAGAAGTGGGAGCCAGGGGGAGTAATGCAAAGAGAGGGATGAAATGGTCAAAGGAACAAACTAGGAAAATGATCTTTGCAGCAGAATTCTGAATGGCTATCAGTGGAGCAAGACTGCATTTGTCAAGACCTGAGAAAAGGAAGTTTGTAGCAATCAAAACATGAGATGAGGAGAGCCTGGGGCTGAGTTTTAGCTAAGTGAATGGATAGGAAAGGCCATATATTAGAGATGTTATAGAGAAAGAATCTGCAAGGCTTAGATATAGCCTGGAAATGAGGACTAGAGAGAGGTCTGAGTTGAAGATGACATCTATATTAGGGGTCTGAATGACAGGCAGGATCAAAGATTCATAGATTCCAAAGCCAGAGGGGCCATTGTAATCATCCAGTCTGACCTCCTGTCAAAGGTGAAAGTGGGCCAGTACGGCATACCATAAGAAGTGGCTATTAGTACCAACCCGTGTACAGCTAACATTAAAGTGCTGCCGCAGCAACTCTTTAAGGAGACTCCTTAAAGCACTGTCGCAGCAGCACTTTAACAACACTGCCACTTTTGCACCTCACTCAGGGCCACCGACGGTGGGGGGGGGGCAAAAGGGGTAGCTGCCCTGGGGCCCGGTGATTTAAAAGGGCCTGGGGCTCCCGGCCACTACCCCTACTACCGCAGCAGCGGTCGGAACCCCAGGCCATAGGTGGGAAGATCAGATTTCAAAAAGATCATGGCTGATTATGTTAAAGGTGGCTGGCAGGTGAACGAGGATGAGGGTGGAGTACTGGTCCTGAGATTAGGCTAAGAAGAGCTCATTAGAGACTTTGGTGAGAGCAAATGAGTGCAAGAGTTGGTAGTCTGATTGGAGAAGGTTTAGGATGGAAGAGGAGGAAAGGAACTCCAGATAGTGATGGTAAACAGTGTATTCAATGAACTTAGAGATGAAAGGAGGAAGAGAGATACGGTGATATCTGGAGAGGCAAGCAGTCTACTTGAACTGATTTTTTAAAAGGCCCTGGGCACCTAGACTTCCCATTGATTTCAGCACCTCTGAAGATTGGTTCACTCATTTAGGTATCTAAGTAAGGATTTAGGTGCTTAGATTCAGGCATTCATGTTTGAAAATGTTGGCCCTAGTATCTTTCATCTAGGTTTTCTTCCAAAGTGAATCTCTATTTTGTGTGGCCAAATAAATAATAAACAAATGGTAATTGTTATTCCAGCTTCAGCTCAGCACCCCATTGTGCCATCAGACAAACTGTTTGGAGAGATGCTGCCAGTAGTAGCTTTACTATTAGGCTCCTATTGACCAATCTACATTAAAGGTTTGCCCTAAAAGTTGCTATGTCCCCTACTGCAGTTAAAAAATTGTAAATGTTTCCCTTAGAAACACTGTTTGTTTCCATTGTGTACTGATACAACTTATTTGTCCTTGTTGTTTTAAGCCAAATTTGATGCCAGGTCATTCATCCATGCTTAGGATTGCAAAAGAAGTTTGTGGTTTTCAGATGAATGTTTGTGACACACAATCCAAAAAACTTTTTGTGTTACATATTTTTAGATCACAAACCAGATTAAGGATGGTTAGAGAAGCTGCCCATCAGCCCTGGGTGAAATCCCTCATACCTGCTTTCACCCTTGCATACCAAGTACAGGGGTCAGAGGGGCATAAAGGAGCTCTAAAAGGTCCCTTTCTGCTGGCACTGGAGAGGACAGTGGTGAGACTGCCTTTCAAGGATCCCCTCAAAAAGTCTGAAGTAGTAGGCATGCCACGGGGTAGGCTGGTGGTGGGAGAGATTTGTTGGGGCAGGGTGGCAGCATGCAGTACTGCAGAGAGCAGACTGAGGAGGCTGTCCTACCTTAGACAGGCCCCCAGAACTGTCTACATCACACCAGAGGCCACTCCAGCACCCAGAGCAAAACAATGGCAGAAGGATTAAAAAAATGGTTGAAAGGCACCATTACATCCCTATCGCCTCAGGCTGTGAGTTCTGTGTTGCATCTCTTAGGGCTTGTCTTCACTGCTGAGCTAACTAGGGCTCCATTTCCCTTGGAGAGTTAGGCCTCATCTATACTGGAGTGGGGGGATCAATCTAAGTTATGCAACTTCAGCTACCTGAATAACGTAGCTGAAGTCAACGTATTTAGATCTATTTACTGTGGTGTCTTCACTGTGGTAAGTCGACGGCTGATCCTCTCACCCGTCAACTCTGACTGGGCCTTTCACCCTGGTGGAGTATCGGAGAGCACTCAGCGGTCTATAGGCTAGATGCGATAAATCGACCCCCGCTGGCTGGATCGCTGCCTCTGGAGCCAGTGGGTAATGTAGACAAGCCCTTAGTCAGTATCTTCTTTTGTTGGCATCTTCCATATATTTCCAAAAGTACAAAAATTGGCAAAGGAACCAGAGGACAGGTGTAGTACCTAAAACTATTGTTAACTCACTATTTTGAAAATTAATTAGTTAGTGCTTAATTAAAAAAATTGAGCAGCGTAGCATTCATTACAACTATTATATCTCTGATTGTTTTCCATGTGGGAAAAATGATGCCCACCTGTTTGTTCTAGATGGGCTCAAACCAAAGTCTTTTGTCCAAACACCCCCAAATGTTGGTGGATTTCAAATCCACATCTACATTTTGCAGCTCAGGCCCCTCTAGAATTTGCATGGAAAACCCATTCACGCCAAGCGAGTAAACAAGGGACTCCCTAGCAGTGAAGTAATCCCATCATTAATGGGAACCAACCCTGTAAATACTAATGAATTATAGACAGCTAAGCTGTCACTGCTTTCAGAATGTATCTTCTTTTAAAATGTGATCTCTCCATAAAAAGAAAACAGCCTACAGGAAAAATTTGAGTATTTGCTTAGTAGTGAAAAATTCTGGCTAAAAATGTAGCTGACTAAACGGCAAAAACATTCACTGCAAAAATATAGCTCTCTATTACCATTATATTTTAAAAATTGAATTGTTCTTTCAAGATGTCAACGTTAACATCTATTCAGCAATGCAATGTTTTTTATTTTGCAGTCAGCTCCAGCAGAGCCATAGTGATAAAATTAACAACTAATTATAAAAAAATCCAGTATATAAATTCATTGGCTATTTCAAAATATTTTTGAAAAAGTTAGTGTTTTGTAGAGCTCAGAGCAGAAGACAGAGCATAGGCATTTTAGTTGATGTGTTTTTAATTGATAGAGAAGGTGGCCGGAACACAGTTTCAGAAGTCTGAGTGAGAGAAAGGCTGTCCGCTTTTCTCCAGATGTTCTCAGTCTGAATGCTCTCTGCTCCTTCAGGCTTCCTCTCCCAATATCTGTCTTAGGCATTTAAAACTACAGACCTTGCTACTGTTCCTGTGTCAATTTTCTGAAAATTCTTCCTGGATATAAGACCTGAACTAATAACACTATTTGTGAGGTTGTCTCTTGATCTTTCTGAAGACTCTCTTTGAGCCAGATTCATGCTTTCACAAACCATGAAGTTCACACTTTGAAGGATCTCCATGGTGGAAGGATGTTCTGGGATGAGTCCTAGGACAGGGTGTGCTCTATGTACATCATGCATCCTCCTCTACTGGGATTACTCCTGTGCTTGGCACAAACAGCTGCATGAGTGTTGTGTGGACATTCCTTCGATGTTCATAACATGGCTGAAAAACAACACTATTTGAGAGGAAGCATGGTTCAGTGCCTAGGGTCAGTGAGACTTGGATTCTGTTCTCAGGTTCTGTCACTGTTTCAGTACGTGACCTAGGGCAAGCCGTTTTGTGCCTGAGTTTCCTCATCTGTAAAATGAGGATTAATATGTTTTACCCACTTTTATACAGAATAAAAGAATTTGGAGACCCTTTGGTGCAAAGTATTTTTATTTTGCACCTATTTGGGGGACAGTAACAACAAGGTCCTGAAATTGTCCTCCTCCTTTTCAGTAGTATAAGCAGACAATTGTTACATCGCAATTCATGCTCCATCAAACTTCAGTTGCCTTACTTGCTGTTAAGAATAACTGACTCAAATTAATCCTTGAGGTACCTTCACTCAGGGTGAAAACTGGCTGTTTCCTGCCACTTAAGAATTGTAATCAACTACTCATCTAGAAGATTCCCTCTGCACTTCCAGAACAAGAAGCACAAAATGAATGTACCAAAAGAAAATGTTTAAGGAGGTGCAAAAAACCTATTACAGAGCTTCAACACAGTTGCTGTCGTGGAACAGCTAGCATGAAACCCTGGCTCTAATGAAGTCAATGGCAAAACTCCTATTGACTTCAGTGAGGCAAGTATTTCATCCATACACATTTGTACTCCTCCCCCCCTCCCTTTTTAAATGTTTCAAAGTAAAATTACTTGACCTTGTGGAAACAAGCAGCTCAGGTCTATACATGCTCACCGTGAGTTCATCCCACCGTGTCAGAACTGCCTCTCACAACTAGACAGAGCAAGAGAGAAAAGTAGTAATTGTTAGATTTCCTGGATAGATTTTTTTTATCTGACATTCTGAGAAGCAACTCAATCCTCACACTTTAAAATGACCAAATTTCATTAAATCATGAAGCCCTAGTATGACTAAAGAGGATAATCACAATTTGTGTTTATGGATATTGGTGAAGTCATTTGGTATATTAGTAATAAATGTTTAACAAGTCAAGCTTTTCAAACAAACAATCTTCTGTGTTCTCTCTAGGAAGGTTCCAGTCTGTGCTGCCACTGTGCCTTAAAGAGAAACTGCATGAATCACTCACAACAGAGATCCTAAATTTTTCCTAGCTTATGACCCATTTGAGAACCTGAATACTTTCTATATTATGCTCAGTGACTGAATTTTTTTTCTTTTCTTGCTGGAGATTCCCACATATGAAGCTTAACATTGCTCAATAGAAAGAAAATTAAATTTCTATTAAAATGATAAGGTTCTTTTAAGTACAGTGGTCACCATAATAATTCAACATTTACCTACAATTATCACACAGTGTTGTCTGAAATAGCTCCACGTATATGGAAAAATTAGTTATCTGAGATTTCACTGTGAAATGGCAATTGTTGACAAACATGGAATCTTTAATAGAGTTTGTCCAGTGATCATGTCATTGTGATGTTGTATGAAACATTTAAAATTGGGTCAGAATGATTTTGTTGCGTTATCCTCAGAAATAACTTTATAGAGGAAATGGACCGAAAAAACCCCCAAACAAACAAACAAAAATCTTTCTCCAGAACAAGCTGAGATTCCCATTACAGAATTAGTCTGTTGACATAGTCTAATACCTTCATGTAATTCCTGGTATGAGCTGTAGTGATAATGAAAACCAAAGTGGTGATGGTGCTCATTGGTTTGAGTTACAACCAGAGAGCAAAATACTCAGGTCAATGGATTCTGCAAGGGTGCAGGGAGTGGCAGTAGCAGTAATTTCAGGTTCAGTGTCTGTTAGCAAAATATTTTACTCTTAAATTAGCCTGTACCTCCTGTTCCATTCATCCAGCAATGTCCCTGTATATATTGTTGATGAGATCACAGCTACAGCCAGGATGATGAATTTTGATACCATGAGTGGTGGTGATATTCAGAAGGCAGGATGCTTATCTGTACCTTTTGAGGCCCCTTTCTGGACATTCCAAAACAACACCATTCAAGTCCTTTCCTTTGCAAGCTCCACACTATATGCAGTCTTACCTTGGATGATCTGATGGTAAGGAGATATTTGATGGTACCCATAAGGATCCCTCCCATTTCTTCAGAGTGGGTTTACAGAGGCAGGATCCTCAGTGGCACTTCTTTTTGGGGCCTATGCCTCTGCAGGTAGAGATTAACCCAATCGGGGGTGGGAGAGCTGAGCCACATTGATATTTCTTGTACATTGTGTCCTGTTTTAAGTCTTCTGCTTTAGTTATAAAGCTGAAGTTTGCAGAATGTATGTTGGAAGC
Organism: Gopherus evgoodei; assembly: GCF_007399415.2. NCBI lineage: Eukaryota > Metazoa > Chordata > Testudines > Testudinidae > Gopherus > Gopherus evgoodei. Next base: position 83,800,997 of record NC_044327.1, read on the forward strand.
TGCAAATCATGCAAGATTAGGGTGCAGCCTTCAAGATGACTTCAGTGGGATTACTCATATGCTTACTTTAATCATGTGCACATGGGCTTAGCTGGGTCTGAGGTAGAGTGTGCGCAGAATTGATCCCTGAAAATCATCCCAGGGCATAAATCAATGAGGCAAGCACAGCAGGCAGAGAAACTGAAAGAGCAGCATCAGGCCTCAGAAGAAAGTCTGCCAGCCTTCTTTGGCCCCCACTTGCAAGATAAATAGGGCTGTGGGAGATGACAGGATCTAAGCTCAAAGGCCTGTAGGCAGCACACTCTGGGCCTCATTCTAAACAGGAAAGAGGCAAGGGTCTACATTTTCAAAAGTGCTCACTGATTTTGGATGCCCATCTTCAGACACCTAAGGGTATGTTTATACTACCCGACAGATTGGCAGGAAGCAATCGATCCAGTGGGGGTCGATTTATCACATCTAATTTAGATATGATAAATCAACCCCCAAGTGCCCCCCTGTCGACTCCGTGACTCCACCAGGGTAAGAGGTGCAGACAGAGTTGACGGAGGAGTGTCAGCAGTTAGCTCATCACAGTGAAGATACCGCGGTGAGTAGATCTAAGTATGTCGACTTCAGCTACGTTATTCATGTAGCTGAAGTTAGGTAACTTAGATCAATCCCCCCACCCGCCCGTGTAGATCAAGCCTAAGTGGACACCTCAGGCCTTAGATTCTGAATTATTTGCAGTGTTGTTTTTAATCTGATGAAAAAAGAGTCAAGCTTCATTTCAATATTTTGCCTAATCTATTTAGTTAATAAGTAATCCCCAGCTAATAACTGTCATATGAACTTATAAATAATATTTTACAATGCATCTTTTTCAGGTATTTCTGATGTCAATAGTGCAGTGATTCCCAAAATGGAATTTATGAACCCTTGGGGGTTTGCGAAATGTATCAGGGGGGTTCTCAGAAAAAATTCTATAATGGTGGGCAGAGCTGTCCCTAGGGACCCTGGTTGTAGGGGGGTGGAAGGGATAGCAACTGAGACCCAGGAGTGCGGGGCTGCAGCTGGAGCCCCAGAGCCAGTGGAGTGGGCAGCTCGAGCCCCATGGAGTGTGGGGCTAGCAACCAGGACTTCGGGAGTGCAGGTGTCAGCTGGGACCCTGTCTCTGGCAGATAGAGGAAGTTGGGTGGCAGGAGAGGCAGAGTGAGATGGGGAGAAGTGCTGTACCTGGGGGGCCGTCCAGGCTAATTTGTCCCGGGTTCAACATCTGCCTGATGGCAGAAGAAAAAATGTTTGCATGCCAAATCAGCTGGCCCCAAGGTCATTGTAGCCAATATGATGGTAACGGCCCTCAGTTAGTCCATGCTCAGTCATTCTCTGTAGTGTGCCCTTTCGCTCCAATGAGACGTGAGTGAATCTTTTCATTTACTAATTTGTTTGTTAGCATCCTCACTGTGTTATTTTTATTTGAACTGCTGTACGCCCATTATGGACAATTGGCTGAAAACGGAAAGTGTAAAGACATGAGAAAACAAACACTCGACATCAGCTAGTGTTTCATCAAGTCCAAAGTGTGGAAAATCTAAGTCAATGATCATGATGGTCCTGGAAAGTTGCTTATGAAGAAAAGAAAATATAACGACGATTATATAAAATATGGCTTTACATGCATTGATGATCAAGAGTGTCCAAAACCACAGTGCGTAATTTGTGGTGATGTTCTAGCAAACAGCAGCCTCAAGCCTTCTTTACTTTGGCGCCACTTAGAAACTAGGCACCCAGCACAACTCAACAAGCCTGTTGATTTTTTCAAGCAAAAATTAGTCAAGCAGAAAAGTGACATTACCAGTTTAGTATCTAAAACAAGTACTGATAATGAAAATACATTTGAAATGTCGTACCAAGTGAGCTACCGAGTAGCAAAAGCCTCAGAAGCCCATACAATAGCGGAGTGCTTGATTGGTCCATGTATAAAAGACGTAGTTCATAGTCTAGATATGGTTTACTGCATGCTCAGAGAAAAGGCTGCAAAAAGAATTGACGTAGTACCTTTGTCCAGTAATACAATTTCCCTGGAAATATTTATTTTTAGGATGAGGTTCATGAGATTTGATATTTTTGTGAAAGCGGTTTGTGGGTTGTTGCAGTCGTTCCCAAACTTTAATAGTGTAACCATAAAAAGTGTGAGAAGGACAAAACTGCATAGGATGGAGGTAAATTATATGTTTGAAATCCAGTAATAAGAGCCAGTGGAGGGAGCTGTGATCAGTAAGGAACAGCATTTTATTTTCAAGTTATTTTCAAAGGTTAAACTGAACAATGGAAAATGTGAAAAAAAAATCTCTGTAAAAATGAATTGAGTGCCTTTTTACATGTTGACATTACCACTGGCACTAGCCCAGAGGGAGAGTGAAAAACTCTAGCACTTTGTTCTAATAAATCTTTGTCCAGTTTCTCATGGATGTACATGTTGTAATTTAGAAGAATTTGGCAGTGTGGAAGTCTAAGTGCAACATCTTCAAAAGATTATGGCATTAGTGAAAATATGACTGAATTAATTTGGATCCAGTACAAATAGGAAATTCATTCCTTGGCCAAAACAGCTACAGCATTAGCTTAACACCAGTTCTTCTTGTATAGAAAGAGTTGAAAAGGTTGTTTTGTTTCTGTGAGGTTTTTTAAATGTATAAAATCAAACACACAAATAAATTGCACTCTCTGCTAGTGGGTGAAAGCAATATCTGAAATCGCTTTGCTTCTAGTATAAATGAATTACTGGCAGAGTGAGATATTTCTAGCTTTTGTGAGTTAAAATTCAAGTAGTGCTGTGGGTCTGTCAAACCATATGATGCCTGCTTTATGAAAGCTCATATCTATACATGTGCAGCACTATACTGTAGTTTTATAGTATTATTTTCCCAAAGCCCTCTGTCATGTGCATTTTCCCCTAGTTACGGCCAGTGTTGCTATACACATGGAGAACTTTGCCAATGGGGGGACATTCTCTGAGTCAAAAATATTATAAAGATCTTTGGGTTATTAATGTTGCTGCCTTTGTAAAAGAAGAGATGAGAAGCATGCACTCTGATACCAGGTTTTACCACACTTTGTTCACCTTCCCTCCCCCACCCTTTTGTGTAAGTGAACACCAGGGAATGACATGCCTTAGGGGCACAGAACTTCAAAACTAGAGAGTTGGAGTCAGATTTTTTAAAATGATGCATTCCTGGATTTAAAACACAAGCTGTGTGTGTAAAATGAACTTTGCTCCAAGACAGCAATGATTTACTGTCAAGTATGTTGCATGGCTCTGCCATCCCATTTACTGTGCTATTCAGTAGAGAAAGTCTGGCTTTCCTCTGTGGCTTTATAACACAATAGCTCTGGATAGAATTAGGATCAGGCTTGGTATGCTTCACCCCCAGACTACCACACCCTTGCTGTTCAGTCCCATGGCCTGTCCTCAGCATTTTCAGATGATATACGTGAATTCTGGAATATGTAGCCTCTAAGGACTATTTTTAGACAATTACCCATTCAGACCCCTTTTGACTTAAAGTAGATGTGAGAAGTCTCCAGAGTTCAAAGGTACTCTGTATTTTAAAAGAAATTATTAGATTAGCCTTTTGAAATATCTGTCACGATAAAAGCCAACAAAAACACACTTAAATGAAACAGCTGTGATATTGCCTTGAAAGGTATTTAATTATGACAGGTATATTGTATCTTACTAATTGTTATACCTATAGACCACTAGGCCATCCCCATTCTTAGAGGTATAGGAACTGCCAGATGTGCCTGGACATCTTTTCCATTAAGGAGTAAATGGGGTAAAACCCTCATTAGGTGGGAAGATAAATCACACAAGCAGGAACTCCCATTGTGCTTGATTGGGAGAGTAGGGGACACAGTTGCTTTGCTTTGAAAGCATGAACTTCCCAGTCCTCTAGCTGGTACAGGAAGTGAATAGGCGCTTAGTTTTGCCATGTGGTTCCTTGTTCCCTCTCTGTCTGGGAAGAACAGTGTCATTTTAGAGTTTAGGCTGGAACAATCATATACCTACCCTCTGAACCTAAAGACTTAAGGTGAAATACTGGCACCATTAAAGTCAGTGCAAATTCCCATTTGACTTCAGTAAGGCCAGAATTTCACCCTTGAATTTGAGATATACATGGATTATCTTCTGGCACTATCTCCTCCTATTGCACATCTTTACAAGACTAAGGCTATGTCTACACTACCGCAGTAAGTCAGCCTACACTATGCAACTCCAGATATGTGAATAACATCGCTAGAGTCGACATACCTTAGGTTGAGTTACTGTGGGGTTTTCACTGTGGGGGATTGATGGGAGAAATTATCTCGCCAACTTACCTTGTTCTTCTCATCTGGGGGAGAGTATGGGGTCAACTGGAGAGCAATCTGCTGTCAATTTGGCGGGTCTTCACTAGACCCGCTACATCAAGCACCATGGATCTACCTCAGAGCTTCAATCCCAGCTATAGTGTAACCTGCTCTAAGTGACAATCTAAGTATTTAAAAGCACAGAACACTAAAACACTACACTGAAATATAAAGCAATAAGATAGTGCAGGATCATAGTACAACTCAGCAAACAGGGAGACAAACTCTGCTCTCATCAGCACATGTACAACCACACTGATTTGGGGTTGCATGTGAGAGACCAGATTTTGACCAAATGACTGCTCTTTGGCAAAAAGTTTTGCACCTAGCCCATTACCTCCATTTTAAAAAATGACTATATGTATCCTGTATGATAGGGCTTCCTGTTGAAACATTCATTATCTTAACATATTTATTGCATCTATTGCTGGTCATTGACTCCTTTCTGGCAGGTATTATTGCAACCACTAAGGCGTTTTTCAGAGCCAGGCTTTTCTAATGCATGGGGGCTTTTGTATCCCCAAGTGTTACTACTGGGCAGAACTGCATGCATCTCTGGTTAGAAATCACAATAGACTTGTAGCCCTGGATTCTCATTTACAGTTAGGCCACTTTACTCCACTCTGGCAGGGTAAAGGGGCTCAAAATAAGGCTACGCCCGCACTAATGGCAGTGTGTAGAGTACATGCTCTGCACACTTCCCTAGCATGAGTATAAATAGCAGTGTAGGTGGAGAGGCACAGCTTAGGCGAGTAGAGTGAAGACACCAGGACCTTACAGTATGTACCTTTCTCAGCTCTCTACATGCACAAGCAGTGCCTTCCCCTCCTACACGATTTGTAGCTGTGCAGTGTCCCTCTGGAGCCTTTCCCCGTGGAAGTGAAAAACTCTCCCCCTGCAACATTCTGTCTCTGCCCGGTGTAGCTACACACTGCCATGAGGACACAGCCTGCTTATCATTCCTGCATATAGCTATGTGTACTCTAGTCTACACCCCACTGCCAGTGTAGACAAGGCCTCAGTGTAAATGACATTTGTAAAAAGGCATTTGTGTAAACAAGAATCAGGGCCATGGACTCCTAGCCTGGCTTCACTTCTTTGTTTTCATTATCCATAGGTTGAGATCACAGACGTTTGCCTATAAATTTATGTTCTGTTCAGTGTTGCATTATTTTTTCTTTATGAGCAAAAATCTTATCTCAAGGGGAACTGAAGAGAAATAAAATATAAGATGCTTCTCAAGATCAGACTGAATAATTGTAACTATTAGTCTGATGGGTAAGATTGTTGAAAGGAGATTATTACCAGGACTCACATTGACATCTGCCAGGTCCTACTTTCTCCCCCTCCTTGGCTCATCTTCAAACAGCAGTTCTTCCTGTGTCTAAGAAATCATGCATTTTAAGATTAAAAAGCTTAAAAATTGCCTCCAGCACAGGCTTATGCTGCTAAATCAGCACAGGTTTAAATGGTCAAACTATATCACAGACCAACTGTTGAACTGCAAACCTAGGTCCCCATCCTGCAGGGTGCTCACTGAGCATCTCTGGGAGATCTGCTGTTGTACTTGTTGGTGGGAGATAGCCTGAGTAAACAAAGTGAAACATCTAATCTACCCCCTACCTTAGAAAATTAGACACTCTCTTTCTGGCTTATACATTTCACTTTGTTTCTAGCCTTTGAGGTTTTTAAGCAGCTGCCCACATTTTTCAGCAGCCATTGCAGTAACAGCAGGACAGGTGCCGACCAAGCAGGAAATTTCCAGTTCGGAGAATTGTACACATTTTTTTTTATCCCTGCCATTTGCCACTAGCCTTTCAGAAGCTTTTTGCCTCTTGAGGAATTGCTTTGGAAACCTGGTCCCTTTTCTTGCTGTAGAGTATGATGGATAGCCTTTCATCTTTTCCCCTTCTCTGTGGCCAAAAATGATAGCCACTGAGGTGATCTGTTATTACCAGAATATTAAGCTTTTCTCTGTTGCCCAATCAGAGGGATACACTGATAACCCATTCCAAGGAGACAAATAAGCTAGGATGCTACAGTCAGAAAAAAATAGAATTTGTATGTTAAAAGCTGCATTGTGCTGATTTTACAATCACTAAACTGATCAACAGACAAATTTCCTTATCATTAGATATTGATAAAGTTTTTTAGGAACCTTTGAGCAATTAACCATTGAAACAATTTACCAAGTATTTTGGTGGATTCTCCATTACTGACCATTTTAAAATCAAGTTTGGATGTTTTACTAAAAGATCTCCTGTAGAAATTATTTCGGGAAAGTTCTACGGCCTATGTTATGCAGGAGGTCGGACTGGACGACCACAATGGTCCCTTCGGGCGCTGACTCTGTTAAACAAATTGGTGCAAGAGTTAAGATTGATGCAGATGTTCCAGCTAGACCAGCCCAGAATAAGACTCCCAGATGCAGTACTCCACCTACAGACCATCCTATCTAGGAGATCAAATGGAGCCCAATTTTAACCACATTTAGGTTTTTCCATCCTTAAATGAAGAGTTTGTGATGCTGTATCTTTAACAAGGACTTGTTAAAAACCAATTGTTTATAAGACAACTGATTTTAAACAGGTGTTAACAAGAACAAGCAAAACTCAAAATTTTAAATTCTAATAAAAATCACTTCGCATTTTCGATGATCAGGTTTCACTTCCTTGGTAACTGTGGTGGTGGTGGTAGAGTCCTATCCCCATATCCCGTGTCTTGCATTCCTCCAAGATAGACAAGACCTGAATTTCTAAAGTAAAAAAGTAGCAGGAAAATAAAAACACTCTTTCAGGCCTTTTGTAAAAATCAAGGTTAAAAGGAGCACAGATATATCTACCTGCCCTTAACCATCTCACGTGTGTCTACTTTACAAAACCAATGTGCAGTGTGGCATGGCAAGCTGCTTGTGCCTGAGTTTGGCACAGCAATAGTTTTGAGGTCAGCATTGGCAGATGTATAAAGGCTAAGTCCAGATCAGTAAGTTTCCCATACTTCTTTGGAGTTGTGCAAACTTCTTTGGGCTGGTTATCTTTTTTTGGTCTAAATCAAATGAAACTTAGTTTTGCTTTAAACATATTATCAGGTTTATTACGAACTGAGTCTCTGTCTCAATCACAGGATAAGCCCTAGCTCATTGATAGATTGCAGACAAATAATAACTGTTACATTTTTGTTTGGGGGTCAGTATGTATCATAGACCTTTAGAATATCAAGCTCATTCAAATCAACCTTTCCTCCCATATGCTACTAAACTTTGAGTTCTTCAAAATAATAGACAGACAACTCTGACAAACAAGAATACTTCATAAGTATTTCTAAGTCTTCCTGGGAAATGACTTAAGGAGAAGCAACTTCCAAAAGGCACTATAGGAGAGATTGATTAATATACAACTACTTTTAGCTAGCAATTCAAGCTAACCATATAACCAATAGAGGACCAAATCTTCCATCCAGACACCAGCCTTGAGGTTTCAGTATCACACACTGTGCTTGACCTTAGCGAGGACTACAAATGCTTCATGTTAATTTTATGAGCACTTAAATCACTAACAGCATATAACTAACAAAAAAGTAAACAAATACTCTGGGAATCCCATTGAAAATATCTTTTTTTGTCATGTTCCTTTTTCTATTTATTCTCTGTGTAGTTCAAACCCCATTTTTCTACAGCTTGCCTAAACATTTGTTCTGGTCTGTATTTATAACTTCATAAATTAAGGAGAAAAAGTTCAGCTTATTTTTCTTAGGGTTAGAATTTTAAAAACTCAGAGGATATTGGAACAACTAGCAATAGGTAAAATGAGTTTATAAAGAGCTATTGTAAATTGCCTTAGCTCCATGATTAGGCCATAGACCATTGCAGACACATTTGATTGCTTTGTTGATACGGTATTATTACTGTACTATTTGGGGAAGGATAACTCAGTGTTTTGAGCATTGACCTGTTAAACCCAGGGTTCTGAGTTCAGTCCTTGAGGGGCTCACTTAGGGATCTGGGGCAAAATTAATACTTGGTCCTGCTAGTGAAGGCAGGGGGCTGGACTCAATGACCTTTCAGGGTCCCTTCCAGTTCTATGAGATAGGTATGTCTCAAATTTTTATTACTAAGTTATTGGATTTAATAGACTGCACTTTGATTTTATGAAACTATTTGAATACTGTATCTCACAAAATCTTACTTGAGAAATTAATGAAATTGGCTTGGACAGGACCATTGTCATAATCACATCATAAAGTTATTCCTCTTTTCAGTGACTGGATAATAGCAAACTGCCTTAATCTGCAAGCTTCACTGTTATATGCACTGACCTCGTGGCACAGTGAATATAAGGCAACATATGTATTTAAAGGGGCTAGTGAAACAAATGATGAAGAATTAGGAAGCTCTCTCTCATGGAATAGGCAAAGAAAAGAAAGCTGATGCTTTATGTGCTGAGTATTTCTATAGTCAAATAAACTAATTTTGTTGAATGCTGTAGTGATGGTCATACAGGCTCAAGTTTTTTAAAAAAAGGGTTTTAATTTTGTGCTGCCCACTTGAAGCCAGTGAAAGATGTTGGGTAGCCAGCACCTCAGAAAATGAGGCCCAAGATATTGAAAGTTGGGCACACAAAAATGGAAGTGTGCCAAATGAGAGGCCACTTTTGAAAATTTGTGCCACACTGTCTGACTCCACTATGCTTTCCATACATAATTTCCTTACTGGTTTAAAACGAAAAGTTATTTTCTCATTCTCTCTTCTTAAAGGCAGAGGAAAACTCAGACTGATAAGTCTGTAGAGTACAATCTCTTCCAACCCACAGCTGGGAACAGATTAATAGTCTCTTTTGATGGAACAGAAACTCCATGGAGAAACAGCTGCTGTTTTTCCTGTGTTCCCTGCAGGTTACAGCTGAGGCAGCAGCAAGCTACAGGAGAGATTAAATGGAAAGGAAGATGAAGAGAAGGTCTCCTCTCCTTTAACAATAATGATTGCTTCAAAGTTATATCTACACTGCAACATAAGACTGTGCTTGAGCGTGAACTCAAGCCTAACCCCACTTGTGTCTACAGTGCAATTGCACTAACCCAGGGCTCAGACCCAGGGTCCAAGATGCTTGCACAGCTGAAAGGTCTGAGCACAAGTCAAGCCAGGACCCAAGGTCTGAGCCCTATTGCTTTGCAGTGTAGACATAGCCCTGCTTGACTCATGTTCCAGTAATCCACCAGAAGTATCCACAATTCCATGTAACAACTTCCTTACCTTAGTACTCTCTGTCCCCAACAATATGCAATCTTCTCTATTGAAATGGAAACCCACCTTCCTTGAGCAAACGGCAGCAACTCAGGTCAGTGTTAATCCATTCTCTTTTGATCACTGATCTGCAAGCACACTATCAGAGAGCCTCCTGTGTTTGCAGTGGAGAGAGAACCAATCAAACCTTTTGCACATTAAGCTGCTTTACGGTCATGGGAAAACAGACAGATTGTGGTAAATCTCTGGTGTGAGGCCAGTAAAACAGTGGAATTCAGCAAAAGCACCAGGAATGATCATGTATACTAGCAGATAGCTAAAAAGCTGGCAGCTCTGCAGATTTTCTGGACAGGATCAGCGAAGGGAGCAAATTAAGAGACAGAAGAGCAAGTACTAGAAGACCAGGGACAAGAACCACACCTTGGGCAACTCACCAATGAGACGTCCATTTTATGACGACTGTGACTGGGTCCTGAGAGCTACAGCCAGCACAGAGCCAACTGTGCTTCATGACAACCTGGTCAGTGGCTTGGTGCCCTGTTGCCCCGAATCTAGCAGTGGAACTGATGGGAACCATCAGCAGGCTCCCAACAAGGAGCATGAAGTGATTTTTCAACTGCAAATTCTCAGTCTCCACTTGGAAGAGACTGTAACCACCCCAGAGGCTAGTAAGTATCTGACTCAAATTTACAGATTATTACAGTAATGGGAGGAATTTCTGCTGTAAAAAACAAGGCAAAAATAAGCCCCAGCAACCAGTGTAACCACTAATGGCAGATTGTATCACAGCGCCTTCGTGTCCCCCACTCCATGTGGAGTTCTAAATGGCAACTTGGAATTTCAAACATTCATAAACAGCTGAAAAGGTTATTTTAACTGTTCAGTCAAAGAGGTTTGCTGGGGTCATTCATTTTTTCCTTTCTGTAAAAGGAAATTTGTCACTGTAATCACTCCTCCTGGCTCTATGAAGCTGCCCAAGGCCGCCCAGAGATGTGGGCAAGTGGGCCCACAGGGGCCCCATGAGCCCTGGCTGAGAATTCCTTCCCGGGCTACTCACCTGGTGGCGGTCCAGGTCTTCAGCGGCAGGCCCTTCACTCACTTGGGTCTTTGGCGGCACTTTGATGACGGTTCCTTCAGTGCTGCCAAAGACGTGGAGTGAGTGAAGGACCCGCCACTGCCGCCGCCGCAGACTCGGAGCGCCACCCGGTGAGTACAAGCGCCACAGCAGGTGGCACCTTTTTTTTTATGTCCTCTCCCCTGGTTTGCCTCAGGCCCTCTGAATCCTCTGGGTGGCCCTGAAGCTGCCTGTAAACAGTGAACTGAGTGTGTGTATTTGGAAAGCAGTTTCCAAATCTAGTCCATTTCAGGTAACGATCTGCAGGTCACAAAATCATTTCTACAAAGTATGATGAGGGGGTCATTTTTTCCCCCCAGAACTGCGGCGGGTGAAGGGTGGAGAATAGCTGAAGGGTTCACTGTGTCATGCAACAAATAACAGGATAAGCCACGTGTGAGCTAACTCAGCATCATGTTTATTCCCACATGCATTCTGACCAAATCCTGGCTGCTGCTAACTGCAAACTTTTCCAGAAGGAGGAACTCTAGATAGTTAGTCACATTGTGGGGAATGGCATATTTTCCAGGCCCCCCCTCTATAGCTGACTAGTCCATTCCACCCACGTGTGCTGTTTGGTCACTATACTTTTGAATACTTCAGCCACATACACTCTCTCTAGCAGCTTGGAATAACATCTCCCTCTACCAATAGGGCACCATAAGAACAGTTGTGTCTTCAAAAATATGAAAGGCCTTTTCCATTGGGCCATGCAAGTCCATAATGTGAGAACACAAAGCATCCCTGACTTCTGCTGGCTTCCCACAGTTGTAGGTGCACTTTCTGGCTGCATGTACCTATCCAGCATCCCCTCACTGTCATAGGTCCATTCAACAGGAAATAGCTCACCTCTGGCTTCACAAAGGCTGTGAAGAACACAGCAAACCACAGTAATGCAGGCAGCATTGATGACACTGGAATCCAAATGGGTTTGTAGACACCTCCAATGTGATTTTAATGTGCCAAAATCATATTCAACAACCATTCTATACCTATTGAGAGGGTATTAACTAAACCTTCTTTTGCTAGGGCATCTGAAATCAGGGTATGGTTTCATAAGACAAAAAGGGTATGTGGGGGTCCTCCAGAATAGCAGTGGGAACAGTAACACCATTTATGTCAATGCCTTTTTGTGGGAATAGTATCCAAGACTATCCATGAATGTAGATAATCACACATCAAAAAACTCTGGCAGTGTGAACTCTTCCAGTATAGCCCATGTCTACATTCATAAATCTGCCACTGTGGCCCTCTTGTGCCCACATAACAATGGAGTAGTGCCCTTTGCAGTTTATGTATGAGGAGGGCAAACTACGGGCACAAGAGTCCCATCAATGACCCCAGCACAGTTAGGAAACCCTATTTTCTCAAATCCAGCAATTAGCTCTGGAATATCTTTAAGACCACCTTGGGGTAAACCACATGCCTGAATGCCTCAGTTACCTCTGCCACCCCTTTACCCACAGTTAACTTTCCAAACCCAAACTGATTGTCAATGCACCTGTAGCAGCTGGCTATCCCAGACGGCTATAGCAAAGTGCTTCTGGACTGGCCAGGGTGACCTCAGGTGTGTCTCTTTACACTGGAAAGTGGGGGCAAGCTGCTCACAAAGCTCCAGAAATGTGTCTTTCTTCATGCAAAAGTTCTGGGACTCTTTGGTCATCCCAGGTCTGCAGGACAAGGTAATTCCACCAGTCTATGCTTGTGGCCCTGTGCCAAAAGCAGCAGCCTATATAGGGGGCATCAGTGGCTATACCAATTATACTGAGCAGTATCTGCCAGTTTACTCCTCCTTTCCTCCTCCTGCAGTTCCATCAGGAAAGCTATCAGGTATCTTTGGTGGGGAAACATCCACCAGCACCTCACAAGAGACATTCATCAAAAGGCACCTCTCAATGTTGCTGGCTCCAGTAGCTGGGAGTACACAGATCAAAATGACTGCTCAGCAGCAGGGCCAGATGTACACCTTACACCCCCTTGGGCACAGCATCTTCAGCGCCCCCTGCCTACAACTGACCTTTGTGTTGCACAGTTTTAGAGAGGTAAGGTGCCCCTAGAAGGCTGGGGCCCTTAGGCATGGGCCTACCGTGCCTGATTGGAAATCCAGCCCTGCTCTGCAGACTGTGTTGGTGGGCTGTTCAAACTTCCTGTAATGTGTGGAGTGGACAGTAACATTTTCCCACAGTGCACCATGGTCATGGGGTGGGGGAGGGGAGTGGGATTAGGGGCTCTGGTATATGGTTACTTGAGTCAGGTCTGCACCCTGCAGTATGGATGCCAGTGCCCTAGGTTCCAGCATGGGTCAAAAAGTCTTAATGTAGGGTTAAAATAAAACATAGATGCTCAAGCCCAGGGTTCCCTAACACTGGTCAGCTGGCTTGAGTCCCTCTAACCCTGTTTCCTCTGCATCTCCACCAGGAGAGAGATTAGAGGCAAATAGGCACTTTCAATCCCATACCTCCCTGAAAGTCTTTTATATCCTATTTTAAAGAAGCAGGCAGCTATGAGTAAATAAGACTATGGCTTACAGCAGGGAATTATTTATTTAAATGACATATGGTGGTTTGAGGGAAACAAAGTTAGATTTCAACTTTCTAGTAACATCACAGGTGCTAAGTCTGCAGAATTGTGTCCCACATCTCCTTCCCCCTTTGCTACTGAACCTAAGGCACCTGACTATTATGTTATATTGTGTTATGGCAGGACCTGGCTTGTGATAATTTATCATGCATTTTTTAAAAGTTGACTTTGTGGTTAAATCCTTGCCTACAATTTAGATATTTGCCCCTAAGTGACTGATAGACCTAGACAGGATCAGCATTCTCAAGAGACTGGGTTCATTCACAGCAGGGGAAGAGCCAAACAATAGAGTCTAAGGAAATCTCCAGCTTCCAATTTTTCCTCCTCTGTGCTGCTTCAGTGATTCACAATAGGTGTATTCAGCAGTGGGGACTTATTTCTTCATTCTTTTGCTGCATTGTTGCTTATCAGGCCTGGCTGCTTGCACATGTGTGAACACCTCTCTTATCAGACAGAGATTGCCAGAGAGATCATCTCATTGCAGCCCTGAAAACCTGGGGGCTGCAGCAAGCATTATATTCTAAAATTAAACAAGGAAAACTAACATTCAGTAATAGTCTTGCCTCTATGAGGCTAAATGAGTCTTTAGGCAATAATATATATTTTATATAGTTATTTCCATCTTCAAAGTACCAGGGAGCCTGAAGGTGGAAAACTATCATTTGTCACAGGCCCCACAGGTTTAGAGTCAAATTGAGAACTCAGGAATTCCTAGCTCCCAATCCTGTGCTCAGACCACTGTGCATCATTCTCAGCTCTTTCCTTTTACTTCTTTTAAAATGTTCCTTTTAAAAAACCCTTCTTAAAATTCATTTGTTTCCACAAGGGATGGGACTAATTAGGAAGGCACTATTTCCCCCTTAGTGCTAACATAATTCATCCAGAAATCCAAAGAACCATGGTGGTTTGAAAGCCCAGGCAGAGGAGAACTGCACCAGCAAGATCTCTGGGATGCATTTTGTCCCTGTGATGGGGTGATCTACTCACTGCTGGATGGTGTCTCCTTCTGGCTATTCTGGTGATTTTGCTTCACAAGGTCCCCTTCCTGTGGTTGCACACCATCTGTCTGCCTTGCTCCGCAGTCCCTCTTTTGCTGCTGCCTCTTTGTGACCCAGCCCTCCAGCCAAGTCATTATACGCACACCTACCCCCACTTCCAGGGTATCAAAGTCTTTCTTCAGCAATCTTAGATGGTCTTCCCATTCACTGCCTTTTTCCACTTCCTCAGTCTTAGGCAGTCTTCCCACTCACTGCCTCATGGTGCCATGGCCTCAGTGGCTGGCCACAAAACACAAGCCCACTTTCTACTCCAGCTTTCAGCTCAGGAACCCTCTAGTCATCAGACAAGGTTTGTTCCTTTCTAAATCTTACTGCCTTTCCTTACCATCTACAACTGTCCCTCTCTGCATTTGCCAGCCTCCCAACTCCCTCCTTCCAGGGAGTAACTGTGGCTTCCTATCTCTACAACCTCCAAACATCTTTCTCAGTGAGTGACTGCAAACTTTCCCAGCCACCAGTTTAGCTGCCAATTTCCTAGCTTTACAAGTCCAACCCAGCTCATTCCTCTTCAGCTGGGCTCCCTCACTCAGTCAGAGGATTACTTAGCCACCTGATTCCCCTCAGCTGTGGCTTGTTGGGTTAATTAGCCTCTCTCAATTTTTCAGGGCAAGTATGGGTGTGTGCATGTACACCCCCATCATAGTCCCACAGAGCTCTCAGGGTGTAGTTCTGCAGTGCCACATTTCAAAAGATGGTGAGTGTGCTCTCCTTGGAACTCTGTCATCTTCAGGGGCTAGTACAGAGGAGGAACTGGACCCTAGCCCAGCATCTTCACTCCCAGTGGGTTGGCCCACAGTACTTGTCTTGGTGCCTTCCTTTCCCTGCTGCCCTTTGCCCTTGGAATGCCATTTATCAAACCTCAGACTTGCCTCTTTTGAATCACTGCTAGAAAACTGCTTCTTTCCCTTCCCTACACAAAAAGAGCATGTTTACATTTAAACTACAAAAACAAAACACCCACCACATTTGGATTCCTAAGATGAATGGATGCCTCATATAAGTTACTGCTAATCTTATATTTGTTATACTAGGAAGGGAGTGGGGGACACAGACATATCCTTACTTCTCTGTCAAGTCCATCATTTATGTTGTGAGCTTTTGGGGCAAGGAACCTGTTTTCAATGTATTCTTTGCAGAGCACCCAGCATGCTTGGCTTGAGACCTCACTTGACCACAGACTACTGGCAAGCCCAGTCTCAGTGCATTATTTGATTACAAGAGTGCCAGAGTAGTATCCTTTCTAGGCCTCAACAATTGAATATGAATTCAGATACATTGTCAACAGTCCCATTGCTGCAACCATTACCTCACTGCATCAGTACTTGCAACAGCTGTGGGAATTCTTGCTTCCATATTGAAGCAGCTGAGGCTATATCCAACCCTCTTAGAAAGATGAAGAGTTGCTTTGGAGAAGCCATTTCAGTAAGGGAGAAGGACAAAAATACGAACAATGCAGAGGATATAGCAGCTCAATAAACAACCTGGGGGAAAATGAGTCAGTCTTTCTTCCATTTTCCATGTAGAGCCTTTGTTTTAGGCGCTAAAACTTTGTTTTAGTTTGATCTGTAAAGGTCAGTGGTGTGTGGAGAAAGGTGGGGAAATCATTGGTTGCCTCTGAGTTCTATATCTCCATCTTGACGATGTCTCTGGTAGGTGTTTGTGTTTTTAATGCACAATCATTTGTCAAATTCATCTGATGATTGATGTGTTCCTTCTGTCAAAGTTTTTCATCCTTTCTGTCAATTTATAACTATAAAGGATTCCTTTGAGATTATAGCAACTTTCATTTACTCAGTATTGTGATAAGCCATGTGCCCTCCAGTGCTTACTTAACCTTTACAGTGAAGACCACAAAACAGAGTGCTGCTCAACGTGGCAGTTTTATGAGATTTCTGCAGTGCATCAACATTACCAGAATAATGTTTTGACTGTGTGCTGTAGACCTCTGGGTTCTTCAAAAGGCAACTTGTTTTAAGCGTTCGAGACAGCAAGAAATTGTTTTGTCTGTCTACATACATCATACTGTTTAGGGAATGGGGACCCGTTGGTCAACATGGTTTCAAATGACAGAGCTACCTTTTCATTAGGTGTTTGCTGGTTAAGAAAATAACTTTAAAATCCAGATTTTCTTAAGGTGAACACTGAGATCCTCTTTACACATGCATTTCCAAGCTTATATTTGCATGTGCTATTAACTCAGTTGTACAGGAAAAACTGGAATCTTATCTAAATATCCCACTGTGTATACACAGATCCCTGATTTGTTCCCACAGTTGTAGGAAATGCATACACAAGAGTAGGCATGGTAATTTGTTCCAACTTTACTTAATCTAGCTTTACATAAAGAAATGGCTATATAATGAAGTCTGGGAGTAAACTCTGGCAGGAGACCAGACCTAAGAATTCCACTTGGCAAGAGCATCCCTGCCAACGAGGAAATGCCTTGGTTGGTTTTCCAGGGTAAACGATTAACTGTTGATAAAGGATCTACCACATTGTGGTATTACTGACTGAGGGAGAGAAGGCAAACATAAATGGTTGATTTCTATGCAATGAATTTGTTCTCTACAAACAAATTTGGTTTACTTTAAATTTGATGGATTTGTTTTATTATCAACAAGGGAGAACAATCAGTGTACTGTCTCTTTAAAATTCAACTACTTAAATCCAGCCAAAGCAAAGAGCAATACTGTACTGGAACAGTTGTGGATCAATATTTTACATCTGATTTCATTCAAGTTTCATGGCATTGTTTCATTTGAAAAAATTAACTATATCGTCAAAGAAAAAAAAGCCATGAAGCATATTTAATAGTTGTTTTTGTAGTGAATAGAAGAGTGTGCTTTTCTACTAGCCCACTGGCCAGGATAATTTCAAAACAATGTACGAAGACACACAGATATTACAAATGTAGTTGTACTACAGTAATTCATGGAATGTAACTACACAGTGGTATAATTCAAGCTCCTACAATCCTCAATAATGATTTAATCAAATGGAAGTTGAAGAGATTTCATCTACCGTGTCGACTGTATTAAGAAACAGATCTCCAAATGTATAACAAAGTTGACTGCCCCCAAAAAGAATTTTATACATGTATAATCCTTAAGATATTATCAATTAAACTTGCAAAATCTTCAGTTATCACGCTTCTAGCTAACTTTCTGACCTACAGCTTCATTACCTGCCATCTCTTCAATATTTCTCTCTCACAGTTTAGTGACCCTTGCATTCCCAATTCACTAGAATGTATATCAAAGCTTCCACAGGTGATGTAGGTGAAGCTCTGTGGGTTTCTATGCATGGAAGTCTGTACATAGTGTATATACTGAATCAGGAAAGCTCTGTAGTAATTGTGCTCCACAATAATGTTTTATTTGAATTAAAGAAGTACCTAGGATAGAACATATAGTGAGGTTCCCTATGAGGTCAAGTGACTTGCCCAGTATCACACAGCACATTAGCAGCAAAGCTGGAATTAGCTTCCTAATTGGTCACAGTTTGAATAGCTATGTATTGTTAAATTTCAATTAAATAAGTGTATGTGTAATGCTGCTTTTTTAAACAGATGGAATAAGGATTGATTCCAAGTGTGTTGCTGCCAGCACGCAGTGGGCCATATGGCCTTTCTAAGACCATAAGACCACCTCATTTAGTGTTGCTTGCCTCCACCTCCTCTCCAGAGAGGCTGAGGATATGGCTACACTTGAAACCTCAAAGTGCTGCCGTGGCGGCACTTTGAAGTGCAAGTGTGGTCGCAGCGCCAGCGCTGGGAGAGAGCTCTCCCAGTGCTGCATGTACTCCACATCCTCTACGGGTGTAGCTTGCAGCGCTGGGAGCCACGCTCTGCGGCTGTCATAACATTTCTTTCTAGATCTGGACCTTAGCGTCCAAAATATGGGTGTTAGCATGAAAACCTCCAGGCTTAGTTACCAGCTTGGACCTGGTATCACTGCCACCAGCTAGAAATTATACAGTGCCTAGCTCACTGTGGTCTCCCCAAAACCTTCCCTGGGGGACCCCCAGACTCAGATGCCTTGAGTCTTACCACAAAGGGAAATAACCCCCTCCCCTTGTTTCCTTGTTACTTCCTCCCAGGCTCCCCTCCCTGGACGACCCTAGGAGATTCCCTGCTTCCAGTCCTTGAAACACAAGTACCGAGAGATCTAGTCTCTCTTCCCCCTCACCCAGAGGGTATGCAAAGTCAGGCTTAGTAAATTTAACACAAAGAGATTTTCCCCCTGCCTTCTTCCTCCCACCAATTCCCTGGTGAGCTGCAGACTCAATTCCCTGGAGTCCCCACTAAAGAAAAACTCCAAGAGGTCTTAAAAAAAAAAGCTTTATATAAAAAAGAAAGAAAAAGACATTAAAAATAGTCTCTGTATTAAGGTGACAATATACAGGGTCAATTGCTTAAAGGAAAAAAAATGAATAAACAGCCTTATCCAAAAAGAATACAAATTAACACATTTCAGCAATTACACACATGTAAATACAAAGAAAACAGTATAAACCTATTGTCTTACTATCCTTGTACTTACAACTTGGAAACAGAAGATTAGAAAGCCAGGAGATAAAAAAATTACTCTCAGAGCCGAGAGGGTCAGACCCAAGACAAAGAACAAAGAACTCACACCCAAAACTTCCCTCCACCCAGATTTGAAAAAGTCTTGTTTCCTGACTGGTCCTCTGGTCAGGGGTTTCAGGTTACTGTTTGTTAACCCTTTTATAGGTGAAAGAGACATTAACCCTTAGCTATCTGTTTATGACAGCAGCACTGTTTACACTGAGTCTTTACAGCGCTGTATCTTGCAGTGCTCAGGGGTGTGTTTTTTTCACACCCCTGAGCATGAAAGTTGCAGCGCTGTAAAGCGCCAGCGTAGCCATGGCCTTGGGTTCACAGGAGGCAAAATAGCTCTCTTCATCTCAGGCTTACTCCATTTTCAGTGAAAATGTAAAGTGTGCGAGTTAATAAACCAACACTTTACACATTAGAACATCAATGAGTCTCTACTGGGAACCAAAGATACCAGTACAATGCGTGCCTTGAAGCAGTGCAAATATGCAATCGAATGGAAGTCTCCTGCCGAATGCCAAGCAATTAACAGACTTTAAATATTTCCTGTAAATGATTCCTTTATTCTTTTAGTACTCCAAATGGTCCATGCTCATCTAATCTCCATCTTTTTTCCCCCAGCAGTGGCCTTAAGTCTCGCAAACCATATGATTTCTATTATAAGACTGGCACCCGGCTTATGATCCATCAACGCCTCACCTTCACGAGGTGCTGATGGATCAGTACAACATGCTAACACCTTTTAGACATTCCAGCAGGAAATCCAATGGTGTAAAAATAGACAGCATACCACCAACTGTGTTAACAAATTCTAATTATAATGGGGCCAGCTGTTAGAAGCTACAGGCCATAATGCCTTCATATGATTACAAGTAAAATGACATTGAACATTTACTCTAGCTCTGCTTAATGGTTGTACTCACGTACTGATACATTGTCACTTCCCACGGTAGCCAGCACATGCTGTATCAATAAAAGAGAAATATTGAATCCATTCCCAATGCTGAATATTTGCTCCAAACTTTAAAGATTCTCAATGGGGAAGCAGCCCTTTCCAGAGCAGGGTTCTGTTTGCAATCTTTGTCATGAGAAAGATTAATTATTCAGTCAAACACAGATGTAGGGAACCTACAGTTAAGAATATAATGTCTCATTCAGAGGTGTGGTGTCTTTCGTATGGGAGTGGATCAAGACAAAGGATGGATCTATTTTGCCTTCAGACTTTGATGTCAGACATTAAAGACACACCATTGCCTCATGGAAAGCTTTGTAAAAAGCCATTTAAAAGCACTTCTCCTTATAGAAAAGTTTTTGTGTTCACAGTAGCCATGTGCCAGAACAAACTAGTGGGGCTCTTTCAGCCATTAATGTCATTAAGCTGTTTTAAAACACATTAGTCAGACATTTGAAAGAAGGCTGCATACATGTACTGTATGTTGCTTCATATTATAAATGTATTGGAGTACATCGAATAATAATGAGATTTAGTCTGTTAAATGGTTATGTTAATATACTGCTGTCATAACCTATTCCCAGATTTGGACCTTAGCTTCCAAAATATGGGGGTTAGCATGAAAACCTCCAAGCTTAGTTACCAGCTTGGACTTGGTAAAGCTGTCACCACCCAAAAAATTAGAGTGTTTTGGGGCACTCTGGTTCCCCCAAAAACCTTCCCTGGGGACCCCAAGACCCAAATTCCTTGAGTCTCACAACAAAGGGGAATAAACCATTTCCCTTCCCTTCTCCCTTCCAGGTGTTCCCTCCCTGGGTTCCTGGAGAGATACACAGAAGCAAGCTCCGTGAATCTAAACAGAGGGATGCCACCCTCCCTATTTCCAGTCCTGGAAACACAAGTACTTCGCTCTTCACCCAGAGGGTATGCAAAGTCAGGCTAGTAAATCTAACACACAGAGATTTTCCCCCCTGACTCCTTCCTCCCACCAATTCCCTGGTGAGCTACAGACTCAGTTCCCTGGAGTTCCCCACTAAAAGAAAACTCCAACAGGTCTTAAAAAGAAAGTTTTATGTAAAAAGAAAGAAAAATACATAAAAATGGTCTCTCTGTATTAAGGTGACAAATACAGGGTCAATTGCTTAAAAGAATATTGAATAAACAGCCTTATTCAAAAAGAATACAATTCAAAGCACTCCAGCAACTACACACATGTAAATACAAAAAAACCCAAACCTATCTTTGTACTTACAACTTGGAAACAGAAGATTAGAAAAGCAGGAGACAGAAATCCTCTCATAGACGAGAGAGTGTACAGGCAGAAGACAAAAACAAAGAACTCAGACACAAACTTCCCTCCACCCAGATTTGAAAAAGTCTTGTTTCCTGATTGGTCCTCTGGTCAGGTGTTTCAGGTTACTCCTTTCCAGGTGTAAGAGACATTAACCTTTAGCTATCTGTTTATGACAACTGCTGCACTTTCTGTTTGTTTTTTTTTAATTTACCAGCTCTGTTGGCAAAACTATATGCTCATATTTTCATAATAGTTACAGTACTACAATTAAGCATGCAATCAGGTGACTGCACTAACAGATGGATAGCTGTATGCCTAACAAGCAATTTCCATGTCTAAACACTTCAGTTGTGTGCATGGTCACAGGAATTACAATTACACAATTGCACATGGACCTTGTCCTCAGAAATATGTCTCTTTATATTGGATGTAGGTAAGGAGCCAGAATATGGCTGGGCCTTCCCCTCCATTCCAGCTAATAACCTTTCAAATAAAGTGATCATAAATGTTCCCTGTTTCTCTTCCCACATTTTTATGACTATTTGAGATGATCTGTGTTAAGATCTCATCTGCTCCAGCTGTTTAGCCCTACCAGGAGACTCATCATAATTCTGAGTCTGTAACATCATGGTTGGTTGCTGTGGCAATGGTTAGGAGCTTAGAGAATTGAGACTCCTGCACAGTGCGGGTGTGGAGTATGAAATGTAGAAGAGCAAGGTAAAAATGGATGAGTGCAAGGAAACATGAGCCTGCATTAATGAGAATGTGATTGTGTGGCCAACAAGTCACCCAGAGCTATCAGAAGTCAGGCCAAAGAGGGGAGCTCAGAGTTGAATTTCTCACTAGCCTGCTGAGGATCATGTTTGAGCCCAAGTAATAGGAGGGCACACAAGGGGCATGGGATTTGTTTCTCTCCAGTGCAGAGAACTACTTCCACAGTTTAACTCCATATAAAACCATGTGTAGCCTCCAATATCACTTGAGGCCTGAACCTGTTGTGACTGATGTCTCTGCGAGTCTTTCCATTGACTTCAAAGGGATTGGTTCAAGCCCTTACAATGGCATGCAGTAGTTTTGTGTTTGATCCTTGCATAGCATGCAATGAGAAAGTCCAGTTGTGCAATGAGCAGAAAGGGCAGATTAGCTCTTAAAGACAAAAGCCCTGTTTGCATATACTTGATAGTATTGATAGGAAGAATTAGTACTAAATAGAAGTTTTTCAAGTTTTCCAAGAGGTGGCAGTTGCTTTTTGAATGAAAAACATACCCTGAGACAACTCAATCTCTGGTTCTTAGGCTGAGCGTGAGCCTAAAAATGCTTTCAAGTGATCTACAGAAATCTATAAAATGATATCACAACTTACATTTAGAATTTACGCTTTCTGTGTTTTCTTGTCAGACACTGATTTGAGAGTGCACATCCCTTCTGTCTTCCCAATTGCAGATGCATCTATAATGCTGGATGAGTCTGCAGCCCATTACTCTACCATTTCTATGCTAGTCAAGCTCTGAAGCACCCCAAAATTATTTCAATGAGAAAACAGTTGGAACTTGTTGCAAGAGGAAAAACCAGACTCTCCATCTGAGTGCATAAAATTGTTTTTGAATGTCAGTTGACGGCTGACATCAGAGAGCTTTTTGATATGGGCTTTCTTTTCCAGTCATATTTTATATACAGGCTCCTTTTTTTTTCAGAAAGGAGAATCTGAGTTTCCAACTGTATGTCCACCAAAGGATGCAAAAAGGAAGTGAATTAGAACAGGAAAGTAGAGGGAATGCGGATAATAGTGAGGATATATTGATTGTATTGCATTTGTTCATGCTGTTAGATTCTCTTCTGAATAGGTAACAAATAACGTTTAAACAACATCAATGAGGGTGAAATGCAATATGGAAAAATATACAATAAAAGTATTGCCTTCAGCATATATATGCCTTCAACCTATACCTCTAAACTCAACAAACTTCTACCAAAAAACTCACAATACTAGTTTCTTTGGAGAACATTTTTATTTAAGAGTCTCAAGTGTGTGCATGTGTGTGCACATGTTTGTTTTGGTATTTCCTGGTCAAGAATTCCAATGACAATTACATAGTCAATAAGTTCAGTGCTAGTAATTAATGGTTACAGTGGACTACAAACTCATTCTCTAACACCTTCAGGATGGGGCAATTATATGAGAGAAATTCTAGTCAGCTTTGAATCTTTATCTGGTCAATGAGGAGGATTTCTGTAGTCCTGCCAAAAACTCAATGAGAAGCACTAATATATGCTAGCAGGAAAACAATCCATGGCTTCTGAAAAAATATTGCTCAAGAGGATTTTATCAAGACCTAGTTATTTTTTCTGATCTTGGGAAGAGAGTAGAGGAAAACATTGTCTTTAGTATATATGTTATTGTTGTTTCCAGCTTCTTGTCTACCTTTCTGGAGACCACAAAAAGTTTGTCAAATAAGGAGCTAAAGTGTTCAAACACATCTCATAGTTAAAGGGAGCTAAACTGATATGAGGTCTTCAGTGTTTTTAACAGAGGTTGGCATAATAATCAATGGTCCAGAGCTTCTTTACCATTATAATTTTTTAAGGAAAATACGAACAGGAAAAAATTTATTTCCACAGTGTGTTCCTGAAAGTACCTTGTCCTACCATGGAACTTAATTTTAAAAAAAATATATTGAACCTAAAATAGCAGTGAGACATTCAAATGGACTTTGTAGTGCAAAATATAACCTACTGTGATGTTATTGCTTGTACACTAAAGGACAACATTTTAATCTTTTCCAGGTTATGCCAGGTAACTGTTTGAAACTAGCAGAATTGTATTTAGTCCTAGTTTTCAGTTGTCCTTTTCTTGAGAATGTATTGGAACAGTAAAGGCTGAGTAATGACCATCTAACTCTACTTAAATACCCAGAATCATGAATCTGAAACAGAACTGTCTGAAGCCCACTAACCATCTTTCAAATGCAACATGCACTAATGCTACAGGAAGGAATGTAGCTGACACCAGTAGAAGGTCCAGTAAGGTTCCTGAGGAGATTGCCCCTGGATCCTACTGTTAAAATGATGCCGGAAGAAGAGAAGGCTGCTGAAGAGATGGTCAGAAGAGCCTCCTACAGTTTGGAAATTCAGATACAAACTGGATCAGCATCCATACTCATGGGTACCTATCTAAGCTCATCCAAATCTCTGAAACTTTTGAATTTTGTCCATCACTAACATTAGAGCGAGAGACTCCATTTATTATTACTCTTCTCTCATGCAGATGAGAAGCACTGGCCAAGAAACTGGGGTAAAAACCCATAGAAAACAGACAGAACTATTACCAGTGACTGAACATCTTAGAAATTATGGCTGGAAAGCAAAGAGAAAGAACAGCAGTATTTTTTTTTGTATTTTGTTATGCTAGATGCTGTAAACTAATAAAATTCATCAATATGCTGAGGAGCATTGCACAGTGTCTTGGCAGTGCTATGTGCTGCTGTGTTAAGTCTTTCCATGGTACGTTTGGAAGTACTTATTCCTGAAGAACATTAAGTTAATTCATATTTTTAAGCTCTTACAGTTTTTGTGCTTTCTGTACACAAATGTGTGAACAGAATATTTATAAAGCACAAATCTGTTTTGCCTAGTTAACTAAAATGTTGCATAATTTTAATTCAATTGCAATTTATAATTTGCTTGCTACATGCTACTCAATATTTTATTTTGATTTAACTTCCATTCCTCTGTCTCTTTTAACCCTTCCTATGATTATCTTAATATTCTACATTTGTCTAAGTTAGTCATGATTCTTTCCTTGGTTTCTTTCCTTGCTTCATGGAGGAAATAATCTTCTACTGGCAGATTCCTTCCTTTCCATGCCATCAACTCCCACATGTTAGGTAGAGGAGGATTGGATTGGGGATTCTGTTCCATTCTCTTTACTTCCCAGCCACTTCCTGTTTATGGGAGAAGTGGGAAGTAGCAGTCAAGCTCTCCCACATATTAAGAGCTGATGTTAAGAGCTATGCAAAGAAAAGCCAGGCGCACTGCACAACAAGTTTTACTGGTCCTAGGAACTATGTTACATATTCTTGAAACTCAACTACTGACATCTTGTCAACTAACTATTTTCAGGTATACAGACACAGAGCGCTCTCATAACACCACATCTGCAAACTGATGATGCTATACAGGATAGTAAAGGGACAGTGAAATCCTTGTTGATCTTAAACACAAAAAAAGCTTACAAGAAGTGGAAGATGGGACAAATGACCAGGGAGGAGTATAAAAATATTGCTCAGGCATGCAGGAGTGAAATCAGGAAGGCCAAATCACAACTGGAGTTGCAGCTAGCAACAGATGTTAAGAGTAACAAGAAGGGTTTCCACAGGTATGTTAGCAACAAGAAGAAGGTCAGGGCAAGTGTGGGCCCCTTACTGAATGGAGGAGGCAACCTAGTGACAAAGGATGTGGAAAAAGCTAATGTACTCAATATTTTTTTTGCCTCTGTCTTTACAAACAAGGTCAGCTCCCAGACTACTGCACTGGACAGCACACCATGGGGAGCAAGTGACCAGCCCTCTGTGGAGAAAGTGGTTCAGGATTATTTAGAAAAGTCGAACGAATACAAGTCCATGAGGCCGAATGCACAGCATCCAAGGATGCTAAAGGAGTTGGTGGATGTGATTGCAAAGCCGTTGGTCATAATCTTTGAAAACTCATGGTGATTGGGTGAGGTCCTGGATGATTGGAAAAAGGCTAATGTAGTGCCCATCTTTAAAAAAGGGAAGAAGGATGATCCGGGTAACTACAGGCCAGTCAGCCTCACCTCAGTCCCTGAAAAATCATGGAGCAAGTCATCAAGGAATCAATTCTGAAGCACGTAGAGGAGAGGAAAGTGATTAGGAACAGTCAGCATGAATTCACCAAGGGCAAGTCATGCCTGCTAACCTAATTGCCTTCTATGAGGAGATAACTGGCTCTGTGGATGAGGGGAAAGCAATGGACGTGTTATTCCTTGACTTTAGCAAAACTTTTGATACCGTCTCCCGTAGTATTCTTGCCGGCAAGTTAAAGAGGTATGGACTGGATGAATGGAGTATAAGGTGGACAGAAAGCTGGCTAGATCATTGGGCTCAACGGTAGTGATCAATGGCTCCATATATAGTTGGCAGCCGGTATCAAGCGGAGTGCCCCAAGAGATGGTCCTTGGGCCAGTTTTGTTCAATATCTTCATTAATGATCTGGAAGATGTCATGGATTGCACCCTCAGCAAGTTTGCAGATGACACTAAACTGGGAGGAGTGGTAGATATGCTGGAGGGTAGTGATAGGATACAGAGGGACCTAGACAAATTAGAGGATTGGGTTTAAAGAAATCTGATGAGGTTCAACAAGGACAAGTGCAGAGTCCTGCACTTAGGATGGAAGAATACCATACACTGCTACAGACTAGGGACCGAGTGGCTAGGCAGCAGTTCTGCAGAAAAGGACTTAGGGCTTACAGTGGATGGGAAGCTGGATATCAGTCAACAGTGTGCCCTTGTTGCCAAGAAGGCTAAAAGCATTTTGGGCTACATAAGTAGGGGCATTGCCAGCAGATCAAGGGACGTGATCTTTTCCCTCTATTCGGCATTGGTGAGGCCTCATCTGGAGTATTGTGTCCAATTTTGGGCCCCACACTACAAGAAGGATGTGAAAAAATTGGAAAGAGTCCAGCGGAGGGCAACAAAAATGATATGGAGGCTGGAACACATGACTTATGAGGAGATGCTGAGGGAACTGGGATTGTTTAATCTGCAGAAGAGAAAAATTAGGGGGGATTTGATAGCTGCTTTCAACTACCTGAAAGGGGGTTCCAAAGAGGATGGATCTAGACAGTTCTCAGTGATAGCAGATGACAGAACAAGGAGTAATGGTCTCAAGTTGCAGTGGGGGAGGTTTAGGTTGATATTAGAAAAAACTTTTAGGAGGGTGGTGAAGCCCTGGGTTACCTAGGGAGTTGGTGGAATCTCCTTCCTTAGAGGTTTTTAAGGTCAGGCTTGACAAAGCCCTGGCTGGGATGATTTAGTTGGGGATTGGTCCTGCTTTGAGCAGGGGGGGTAGAGTAGATGACCTCCTGAGGTTCCTCCCAACCCTGATATTCTGTGATTCTGTGATCTTTAGGCCCCCTTACTCTCCTGTGCTGCCATATAGAACAAGTCACAATTCTGTCCATGAAGGGGCATTGCTCCATGTGTTCCAGAGCTTTTAGTGTAGATTCTTCCAAAAGGGAGATCAAAGCAGAAGGAATACTTCACTGGACAGCCTGCCAGCCACAGCATTGCACTCATAGGCACTTGCAAAAGCGGCTTTAATTAATGAATACATGTTGAAGTGAGAAAATTGCAGGACCTACCACTTCTGAGGTTCCCTGTCTCACAATGGCACATAATCATTTGATTACAAAACCAGATTATATCATCAATATCTACAATAATATAACTTCAGATACTACTGCTAGTATGTGGTATACAAATATTTTAGGAAAGAAGCTGAAAGGTATGTTAGACAAAAGACACCTTTCCAGTTAATATCTTTATCATTTTCACCACAGCAATTGCACTTGCTTTTGTAAGGAAGACATGTTTAGCCAAATAGTTTAATTAGTTACTGAAAATGGTTAATACTTATATTTTAAAACTGTATATTTCTAATTTTTTTTTTAATGAACAACACTGGCTCAAAGGTTTTTCCTATCTGATCCACACAAGGTGGTGTCATAACTGGAAAAGCCTGTAATTTGCTATTTTCTATCAAATGTCTCTTCACCTCTAGCTTAATTACAGCTTAGTTTCTTGATGACCCTTTAGCAATTCTTGCACAATCATTCACACATTCCTGAGAGAAGTCTGCAGATGAATGAGATGGATTTTAAGATCTTTAAATTTACTGGGTTTCATATGGGCCAGGGACCCTTAGCAAAAATACCAATACTCGCATCTGTAACACATATTTTCATTTACTTGATCTACTTCTATATTTCTATCAGCTAATCACCATTTGTTGTATCTTGAAATCAAAAACACATATGGAAAGAATGTAATAATCCCAGCTGGAAGTTTTTGTCTGGATTTATTTCCTACAGGGTATGTGATAAGATATTGGTGGGAGGGGTAGAGGGAGGCAGGGCAGAGGCAGAGAGGACAAGAGTTAGAGCTCTTCTCCAAAGTAATTATTTGTACATGAATCCCTTTGAAACATTAATTTCTTCATTGACCAGCATGTGCACTTCATTAAAAAAAAATTTATATATATTATATATATATATATGATCTGTAGAACTGAGAGAAAGGTGTTCACAATAGTGTGAAATTCAGTGCCAGCTTACAAGACCTCTTCCATCAACCTATGACTTTGGTTGTCATCTTCATCACTGATAAGCTTTTTGCAGTCTTCTGGAGAAAAACCAAAGAAGTATTATGATAGCAGATTCCAATGAGCAAAAAACTGATCCAGAAAGTGAAACAAAAATCCCTGACAAGCCAACAGAACAAGTTGAAGTCTTTTCCAAATAATTGAATACGGTATATGGTTAAATGATATTGTAATTTATGTTGAATAATAGCCTAGACAAACTCAGAAAGCTAGTGCATTAAAACTTACTTTATACAGGGTTTATTAAGGTATTTGGCTCTACTGCTTCGGCCTATATTTGATAGTCTTTTAGATAAGACAGTTCCTCTTCTACCCCTGAACAGTGTGAGCGGGTACATTTGTGTAACCTGATCTGTTCTATTCTGTTTTATATAGGTTCTTATACCACTCTCATACCTGAGTCCCTTCCAGTAGTGTATTAAGCAGCGTAACTAACATTTGTCATGCGTTTGTTCTCCCATCCTCTCTCGAGGAGAGAAGGGTGAGCAGTGGAATATCTTGCTTTTATTTATTTATTTATTTTATTTACACATTTATATAATGTGTGTGGGGGTGGGGGTGGGGGTGTGTGGGGGTGGGTGTGTGTGTTTTACTATGGATTTGTATTACGGAAGAGAAGGTCAAAGAAATGTGCCTTGTAGTTGGAGTGGAAGGCAGTGAAATTTGTGATGGTCCTTAGTTCCTGTGGGAATTCATTCCACAGCCTTGGGTCAGCGTGCAAGAAAGCTCTGTCTTCTACCTTTCAGCACTTTTCATTTGTACTTGCAAATTCTCAGTTTGTATAGCTAGTCACAATAGTTGAGAATTTAAATGCAAGTGTGTAATTTGGAAGCATTTTTATGCAACAATCATAAGCCTCCTTTCTTAAAACAAATTTGGCCAATTAAAAAAATATAAGTATACTCAGAGTAAAGGTTCCCATGGCAATGGTAACTGATAGAGTATTTTATTACCTGGCCAATTAATATAGGACAGTCTAACATACTGCTGGGTAACTTTTTAAATAATATATTTTAAGATAGCCCAAGTGATTTTGGGCACAAAGGCAACTGGACCAACATTTTTCAGATTTAGTCCCAGGTGGATGGCAGAGAAATTCAGCCCAGAAAGAATATTTGTGCTCAAGCTATTAATGACCAAAATAAGAAATGAAATAGTCATCTGGCCTTTAACCTGCTGTGTAATGTTACAGATACAAAAGACTTGCCAACTTTGTCCTAGTACTATTCTAGGCACAATTTTCCAGGAACTCGGGAATAGCAGAGTAGAGTAGCCATTGTTATACTTTTCAAGTGTAACTGAGCTGGCAGTAAGACAATTATGAATGATTGAATGTTACACTAATCACTATAAATACAACTGTATTGTACTTTATCTAAGGGATTTATTGATGCATACTGTCTTGCTTCCATATAGTATCTATTTTACAGTAAAAGCCACATGACTGTAGTAAAGCTAATTGTAGTGTGTAAGGCTGCTAGGATGGAATACTGTCATTTTCATAAAGCTAAAGCTAAGCTTGGAAAGGAAGATGGAGCAGCTTGTAATACAGGATATTCCCAGGGATAACATGAAGGACTAGATGATGCATGGAGTCATAGCAATAGCCTGCAGACACTGGAGAAGGATTACAGATTTCCTGCTGACTATGAAATATTTGCATTTATGATACTGAATAAAACAGGGTAGATAATGGGGAGTAAGAACAAACAGGATAATAGGTAACAAAACTTGATGAAAATTGGAGACGATTGAAAACTTGGAGTTGGAAAATGCCTTTACATTACAGCCCTGAATTAGGCTTGGTCTAGGGCTGTACCATCCTGAGGGTAACTGGCAAGAATATGAGCACTGGCAGTTGCAGGCTGCATTATCATTTAGACTATAACTTCATCTCATCCGCAGTCATGCCCCCATTTCCTTTGGGGTAATGTGTGCTCTGGAGGATTCCTGGAGGGACCAGTCTTTGCATTCCCCTGGGCATATAGTCCGTGATTGTTCTTGGCCCTTGTGTGGGTTTCTCTGTCACTATCTGGTCCTAACTACACAGCCACCAGAAACTGTAAAGCTACTCTTCACAAAGAACTGCAATTTAATACTATCTTCCTGTTGCAATAATGCATACAGTCAGCACAATTATTTGGACTATACTGTATTTGGACTGTACCTAGATTTAAAGAACAGCAGCTACAGCTAGGTTGGTAATATTATGGATGAAAAGAAAGAGCATGGAGAGAAGGAAAAATTAATATGTCTAAAAAAGTTGCCACCCCCAACGTCTGACAACAGCTTCATCCCTGATGCTATTGGACCTGATCCTGTTTCACATATAGACACATTGACTTGAAGGACTACTCCTAGGAGTTAGGGTTTGTGGGATTGGACTGATATTTAGGAACTACAGCTTGTTTCAGTGCTATTTTTATTCATTTTGTAGATTTGGAATTTATTTATGTGATGAACTTTGACAACCAAGAGTCAACTATTTTTAGTTCCTCACAATGTTTATAGATCCAGTTATTAATCTGCTTTTCCTGAAAAAAATTGCTACTTTGGATTGCTATTTTGGTCCCTTGCTTTTTCCTTTGTGCAAAACAAGAACATTTTACAGCTAATATTTTCCATTGTTGTGGAATTTTATCAGTGACCTTTGTGGCAGAACAAAGTTTCTAACTTTAGTCACGCTAAATTATTCAGAAAGAGTCATTTAAACATGGTTCATCCATACTATTCCAGAAGTCATCGTGTTGTCCCACGACTAGCAGATTATGTTGTCTATTGGGAATGGTACACAAATAGAGAGTATAACACCATATACACCTCTACCCCATTATAATGCGACCCAATATAAAGCGGATTGGCATGCAACACAGTAAAGCTCTGTCACGCTGCGCTGAGCAGCGTGTTAAGGATGCCGGGCCACGCCGGGGCCAAGGTGTTGAATAAGGGACAGAGGGTATTGGGGGCGGTCGGGGCTCCCCCCCCCCAGGGTCTGAGAGGCAGGAGGTGTGGGGGACACTTTTGGGGGCCCCACAGTCCCAGAGTGGCTCTGGGAATTAGTGGGGGGCCAGGAGCAGCCCACTCTGCTTCCCTTGCCCCGGCCCCAGCTGTCACTCGGAAGAGGAGGCCTGAGGGAAGGGATCCTCCCCGCACTCACTGGCAGCAGCAGAAGCGGAGCAGCCTGGCCCCAGCCCGCTCCACTCTGCCACCTCCCAGCCACGGCGCTCCACTTCCCGCTGCCAGTGAGTGCAGGAACTTTCCTCATCCTCTCCCCCCACCTCCCAGCGACACAGGTGGGGCTGGGGCAAGGAAAATGGAGCGGGCTTGGGCCGGGCTGCTCCGCTTCCCACCACTGCCAGTGAGTGCCTGTCAGAAGGTGGGGAGAGTGGATAGAGGTCGGAGCAGTCAGGGGACAGGGAGCGGGGGGGTAGAGGGTGAGGTCGTGGGGGTGATTAGGGACAGGGGTCTCTGGAGGGGGCAGTCAGGGAACAAGGAACAGGGAGGGCCAAAGTTCAATATAATGCAGCTCACCTATAACACGGTGAGATTTTTTGTCTCCTGAGGACAGCGTTATATTGGGGGAAAGGTATACTGTGTTCTATTATTTCTAGTTTACTCTGTTCTTCTTTTGTATTCTTTACAGGTTCTTGTATCTCTGTAGTATCCAGGTACCTTCCAGTAGTGCATTAAGACATTACTAACATCTGACATGTGTAGTTTATTTTCTCCCTCAGATTCTCTCCAGGTAAGAGTTGTATGTGCAGTGCAAGGTTTTGTTTTGGCTGGGCTTGTTCTTGGTTTATGTGGTTTGTTTTGCTCTGTTTTTTTAAATGCTACTACATGTTTATGTTAGCGAAGGCAGATTGAAGAAGTGTCTTTGCAGTTGCAGCAGGGTGGTGAGGTTTGTGCTGGTCCTTAGTTCCTGGAGGAGTTTATTCCACAGTCTGGAACCAGCACCCAAGAAAGCTCTGTCTCCTACAAAGATTAGCTTTCTTCCTGTAGTAGAAAATTCCACTTGTCAGTGGAGCGGAGTTGTCAATCACAGTCATCAGCCCAGAGCTTTCTTGTGTAGTTATACCATGCCTGTCTCTGTAGCTGCAATGGAAGAAAAACAAAAGCAGGGAATGCAAAATTCAGTAGAAAACAAATCTATGCTTTATAAAATTAACAATGATTATAATAACAGCTCAGTTAATGTCTTCGTCATGATACTATTCTTATTCCTTCTTAGAGCAGTCAAAAAGTTCATCTCCATATCCTCAGCAAATAGCATTTCAGTCAGTATGTATTCTTAAGGCGGTGTTTTAGTCACAGGTCAAAGCCAGTAAACAAAAATTCACAGCCCGTGACCTGTCTATGACTCGTACTATATACCCCTGACTAAATCTTGGGGAAAAGGCCTGAGGAATGCCGTGATTGCTCAGAGACGCAGCCCAAGGGGAGCTGCAGGTGCTGGGAGGCGCAGCCTGGGACCCCTGCTGGTGCTGGGAGGACAGACGGGGGCATGCAGCCTGGGACCCTGCTGGTGTTGGAGGGGCAGCTGAGGGAGGGCAGTTGGCAGGGCTGGCAGGCTGCCTACCTGGCTCCGCTCCTCCCCAGAAGCAGCAACATCCCCCTCCCTCATCTCCTAGGCGGAGAGGTATGGCCAGACAGTTCTGCGCACTGCCTCTGCCAAGAGCGCTGGCTTCACAGCTCCCACTGGCCAGGACCTGCAGCCAATGGCAGTTGCAGGGGTGGTACCTGCAGGTGGAGGCAGTGCCCAGAGCTTCCTGGCCACACCTCTGCCTAGGAGCTGAGTGAGGGGGATGTCGCCAGTTCCAGGGAACCCCTCAAAGTAAGTGCCACACAGTGTCCTTACACGTTCCATGCCCCAACCTCCTGCCCCCTGCCTGCTCCCATACCCAAACTCCTCTGCTGCCGGGGGAGGGAGGGCACGGTGACCCAAGACTGCCCCAGCAGCAGCCAGTGTGACTGGCTCAAAGGTTGCCTGAAAATCAGCATTATCAGTGTGTCTTGCCCTCACATGTGTAATACCAGCATTTCTACTCATAATCACATCAAGGCAGATACTCAATTTGTGTAAATTGTTATCGTTCTGTCAAGCTGTCTGGAGTGGCTCAAGGACATGAGTACCAACCTCAGGACAGACTATTTAGAAGCATGGCACACACCCAAAATTGTTTATGAGTTCTATACTTAGATTTCACCAAGCATCAAGTGTGAACGCCTTAGGCACTACAACAGTCTTAACATGGAGTCATAGACCATACCTATGGGTACTCTAGTCTATTTTGCCACCCAGGCAAGCCTGCCTTTGTGATAGATGGTCCCTTACACCAAAAATCACAACACTATTCAGGTTAGTCCCAAACCCAAAGGACTGGTCACTTATGCTAGATCAATTGCACTCTAGATATTATACCACATACAACGCTCATAGACAATCCTATAATAAGCGAACTAAAGAAATGAGTTATTTCCAAGGTGAAATTAGGTAAGGTTATACACCCAAAGGAGTTACAATCTTAGGTTTGAAAAAATGGAAGAAGCTTCTATAATAAGCAAGCCCTATATGTCCTTTATGTCTATGCAGGCCAAACACGGGGGATCTTTTCCTTGTTTAGTAATCCTTGCTCCTCAGAGTCCAAGCAGCATAAAGATAGTTTCTTCTTGTTGAGGATTTTTCTTCCCATTCAGAGTTCAAGCTGTTGGAATGAGTTTACCTGCACATCTCCTCTTCATGGGAAGTGGGAAGGAATGCAATTAACAAAGTCTTCATTCTCTGATGTTTCACAATGGCTCATTTGGCTTGTTGTGGGCAGGACCTAACACCTCCTGTAGGAAGACAACATTTTACATTAGTTAATGATTTTGTCCTGTTTGAGTTACAGAGGCTTACAACGCAAACACATAATATAATCTTATAACATGGAGTACTAATGTTAAGTGAGATTACTACCTGCAGCATCCTACAGTCATTTCATAAAGTCTAAACACTAAACACATTTTTATAAGCCTAATACCTATTTTAACAATACTAACACACAGGTGAATCAGACTGGTTTCTAGCTATGTATTTGTCAGTGTTCAGTTGAGGCCTACAGGCCTTGGCATGTGCTGGCATTTGATCTGCCAGTGATACAAGTTCCATTGGCTTCAATGAAGCTAAGACAATTTGAATGAGCTGCAGAACTGACCCCTACCTCACCAAACACCTATCCTGACTATTTTCCCCTGAGAAAGATTTTAAGAGCTTACACTTCCACAGTGGAGGAGTATTTTCACATAACTGTTAGAAGTAATGATAATTTTCAAAAGTGTTCTCCCCTTCTAGGAAATTTCAGTTTCTCTCTTTAAGCCACCTCCAGTTGCTACAGGCTTTTTTATCAACCATAATTTATAGCAACAGGCTTTCTGGAAACAAATTCAACTGAAACCGGCTGTACACAAGTTCATTTGGTACTTTATTCTATTTACAACACAAGTAGGTCAATTTCTTTTCCTTTCAAAAATTGCCAAGTTATCATAATACACACGAAACTGAGCAGGGTTATTTACTAACCAGTAAAATAAATCTATCCTACATCAGGAAAAGCTGGTTTATATTTACTATACAAAACACAACTCCTATGTTACAAAAATCAATGAAAAGTTTGTTGATATAGTCTGTAGTCCATGCAGTAAGTTTTTAAGAGAGATACTCTAGTAATGCCATTTATTCTGGCTGAGTTTCAAGTAGAATGGCAATTAATATTTCCCATTTTCAATTAAAATATATTTCAGGATGTGAATTATTAAATGAAATATGATGTTTGGCTGTTTTGAGTTTTCAGATGTTCTCTTTCCTGGTTTAAAGGATTGTATGCTTTTAATGATAATCTATTCCAGTCCATAATGCTTTAGAAGTTTACTAAGCTATCAGGAACAACAATTGGTGTTTCGAAAAAGAGGACACCAATTAGTTGGCTTAGTTCCAGCTAGAAACAGGGGTTGTGCTAAGGTTAAATCCTGCCTCAGGAGAAAAACCTTTGAACCCTGATTGTCTGTATTTTTAACTGTTAAGGATTAGTAGAGAATGTGGTCTCACTCTCATTACTTCACTCACTGTCTGCCTAAAATGCTGACTTTTGTAATTAGGATGATAAAAGACTATTTCTTTATTATATTTAAAACAGTGTCTAAAATGGAGACCAAAACCAAAACACATGGAAGATGAAGAATTAAATGAATCAACTTCAGTAAGGTTTTCATCTCTCCCTAAATTATCAAGAGCAAAATTCTGATACTCTCAGGGCCGGTGCAAAGAAGTTTTGCGCCCTAGGCGAAACTTCCACCTTGCACCCCACTCAGCTAACCCCGCCGCCTCCACGGCAGCTAACTCAGCCCCCCACCCGGGGAGCCCCCCCTCCCGCAGCAGCTACCCCCTCACACCGAGACAGCTAACCCCTCTCCCCACCCCCCCTCCAGCAGCTAACCCTGCCTGGGGAGACTTCCCCCTTCCCTCCCCCACCCCCAGCAGCTAACCTTGCCTGGGGAGACCTCCCCCCGCGAAAGCTAACCCTGCCTGAGTAGCCCGCCCCCGCTCACCTCAGCTCCACCTCCTCCACTGAGCAGGCCGGTGATGCTCTAATTCTCCTCCCCGCCCCGGCTTGCGGCGCTGATTGGAGGAGACTTAGAGCTGGGCTGTGTGCTCAGCGGAGGAGGCAGAGCGGAGATGAGCTGAGGAGGGGAGCTGTTCCCCTGTGCACCCCCCCCATTATTGCGGGCAACCCTCTCCACGCCCCCCCCCAGCTCACCTCCACCTCCTCACCTGAGGGGGCTTTTAGGTGCCCCCTACCACTAGGCGCCCTGGGCGGCCGCCTAGTTTGCCTAAATGGTTGCACTGGCCCTGGATACTCTGACTCTTACTGGACAGTATTTGTTCCATGAGGTGTCCCACTAGAGTCAGTGAGACTCCTCATCAAGTACTGTACTACTCAGTGTGAATAAGAGCATCAGAGTCTGGCCCTAAATATCTGGGGATACTTTCTATCATTGAGATCTATTGGGTTGTGGAATAGTCACACGGAAAGGAGTAGAAACCGCATCCCTTTGGACATTTAAAACTAGAATGGATAAAACAATAGAAAACAGGGAACACTCTTACGCTGGCAAAGAGAGAGAATAGATGTCCTAGCAGGCCTCCTCCATCTCTAACTCCTACTACTGTACTATTCTTTCTGTTGCCCATTAGATTAAAAAATTCTGGAGTGTCCGAGCTCTCTCTGAGTAGCAAGGCTAGTAGTACCCACTAGTTCTAGATTGAGTAATTACTAAAGTCTCTATAAAGCCTAATTATATGCACCCTTTATACATCTGTAGGCCTGTAGAAGGGCACCAAGCATGTTTCCATCCTCTGCAAACCTATTCAGCCAAAGTTCAAGCTAAGTAGAAAATCTTAGTTTGGCCCATTCCAGAGAGGCCTGCTTACAATGGGATGTGGCAGGGGCAGGGGCAGCTCTAGCTTTTTTGCTGCCCCAAGCACGGCAGGCAGGCTGCCTTTGGTGGCTTGCCTGCGGGAGGTCCCTGGTCCTGCAGATTCAGCGTACCTGCCGCTGAATTGCCACCGAATCCAAGGGACTGGCGGACCTCCCGCAGGCAAGCTGCCAAAGGCTGCCTGACTGCCACCCTCGCAGGGACCAGCAGGGTGCCCCCCATGCAGGGCCGGCTTTAGGAAGTGTGGGCCCCAATTCGAACAGTTTCGACAGGGCCCCGGAAGAGATGACTAACAAAAAAACCCACACACATGTAAAAAAACACATTGGGCTTATACTCACCGGGCAGTGCTCCAAGTCTTCAGCGGCACTTCGGCGGCGGGTCCTTCACTTGCTCCAGGTCTTTGGCAGCACTAAGACCCAGAGTGAGTGAAGGACCCGCCGATGAAGTGCTGCCAAAGACCAAGAGTGCAGCCAGGTGAGTAAAAATTAAAAAGGTGCCTCTAGCCAGGGAAGGGATTCTCACTGGGTGCAGGGCCCTCTTAGATGCGGGACCCGATTCAGGGGAATTGGTGGAATAGGCCTAAAGCTGGCCCTGCCCCCACGGCTTGCCTCCCCAGGCAAGCACTTGGAGTGCTGGTGCCTGGAACCACCACTGGCTCCAGGAAAGTAGATTGCCTCCTTCCAAGCAATAACAACTAAGTTTTTCCTCAGAGGGAAAAACCAACACTTTATACACATGCTCGGTCTGTTGAATACAATCATTCATGTATACCTGTGGAATGGCATTGCTCCCACTACGAAATAGCTTGGATTCCCCCATTACCACGGGACAGAAATTAGTTGAAAGTTGGACCGCAAAGCAAAAAAACAGACCCCTTTGTGTGAGTTTTCTTTACGATGCACACATGATTTATAAAGACAATGTCATTGATTTTTGTTTTTTGT
Organism: Gopherus evgoodei; assembly: GCF_007399415.2. Taxonomy (NCBI): domain Eukaryota; kingdom Metazoa; phylum Chordata; order Testudines; family Testudinidae; genus Gopherus; species Gopherus evgoodei. The sequence continues at coordinate 83,839,024 of NC_044327.1, forward strand.
TTACTTGTTTTGTTTGGTTTTTACCTTATAAATATCAAGTATTGACTTCTTTATTCGGGCTGACTTTAATAGTCTTTGGAGGATGTGGAACATTACATCACAGACAGAGCTATCTCAGCCAAAGGCTCCACATTCCCTCCCTATTCATTCTAGGCCTTGGAGAACTACAGCTCAGGCTTTCAGTCCAGCTGTGATATCAAGTTCCAGGTCCTCCAAAGATTGTCCAAGTCCCCCAAACAAGGGAAACCAGGAGCTGAGTCTATCTAATGGTAAAAACAAGAAATAAAAAGCTTTTTTCCCTCCATAAAATCTTTGCATCTGCTGTCATTGAGGACACAAATAATGGATTGATTGATTGACTGATTTTTGCTTTTCTTGGAAGGTTCATCTTTGAAGAGAAGTCAGCTTATGCACTGAGCTCCAGCTCTCCTGTGGCAAGTCCAATCCATGTAATAGTTTGCCTAGTTGTAGTAAAGTATTATTTTATATGCCTCCTTCCTTTTCATCACAAGCTAAGACTTTCTTGCCAAAAAAAGAAGAACGCAGATAAGGGAGGGAACAAACACACTGAATTTCAGGGCACTGAAATACAGACAAAAGAGTTTATACTAACAGCCTCAGCAAAGGCGTATGGGAATTATACACCATTTAGAATGAGAATACATAAAAGTGGCCAACTGCTCGGCCTGTATTGAATATACACAAATATGCTATTGAAGCTGGACTGGTCCTATATATCCAAGTATCTGAGAGATTTTCTGTGTGGAGGATGAAGTATATAGTCAGCAGTTTGGCCTGTTTTCTCATGATCAGAGTTAAAAAAGAACCATTAGGGAAAGATCAGGGTCAATTGAAAGATTTAATTAAAACACTGCTATTCATATCAATGAGTCCAAGCCTGCAGGCTCTTTCTTGAGTCATGTCTTGGGCGGAGTGGGAGAACTTGTAGACAAAACTAAGCTTTTATTTCTAAAATTGGCTTTCTGTTTAATTAATTTCTCATTCAATATTGTGATGTGTGGATTTTTTTCATAAAATATTTGGGAACTGGAAATTAATATTTTCAGTTCTCTAGAAGGACTTGATGCTTATACCATGTTACATGGTACATGTCATACTAATTAGGGATTCAAAATCTTATATGAACCCAGGTATCTTTCAGACTAGAAACGGGTATCAATACCACATTTCCACTATATAGGTAGGCAAACAGATGTGAGGTTTGGTATCAGTTTTGAATCCCTTCCATTGTGCATCTCTGACATATTTTGATTTTTTTTTAACTAACAGTTTTATAGATATTTAAGCAGGTCAGGTATACTGTCATAGTATCTCATGACAGTTATCATGTAACAAAATACATCTACAATGTCTTCAGCATATCTTCAAATATGTCACTGCAGTGTATAGTGCAGTCTCAGACATCAGAGTTCAGAGAGAGACCAATCATGCAATAAATTCAGTCTTAGTTCAGGAGCAGTTGTTACCGGCAACTCATTAAAAGCAGTAAAACTGGGGAACAGGAATAGCCAACCAAGATAATGATGGCCTAATGCAAGAGAGCTTGGGTCATCAGTACACTGACTGATCCCTAATCAAGGGCTACTTGTCCAAAGGAAGAGTGTTGTACACAAAATCTTACAGTCTAGGAACAAAGGATACGAACTGATTGAAATACTACAACAAAGGATATGTTACCAAGTTGATCGCTTTGAAATCCATGGCAAAACTGTCTTTGACTTCAATGGGAACAAAATTTATTCCTTGGTGTGACACAGAGGCCCACTGGTGGTTCACTGCTCTTTCTCAACAATCCTTGTCAGGCCTGACAAACTCACTACACCTAATACATCGCTGTCATAATGTTCATCTGTAAAGAATATGAAAGCTGATGACACACTGGTCGCTAATATTCTTGTGAAATGTATTCATTAACACTACATGAGAAATTATTGATACTTACTGCTATTAAGTCCGTAACCAAAGGGAGAAAACAGTTATTTTCCAGACAAGACAGAGGATAGTTATTTCCCTGTCTCTAATGTAAATTGAGCATGATGATGCCAGAGACAATGGGCAGTTCATTTGCACTGGAGGTAAACAGGAGAAACAAATTAACATGAGGATGTGAAATCAGCATGGGAAGACACTGGAGTTTGAACCACAGGGCTTCATTCTGACTCTGTTGACAAAGACAATAAACTTTGGGAATATAAGGACAAGCAAAAAGACATTTTGACATTGAGGGGACACTGAAGGAACAAAGAAGTCTGCATTCTTTGCATCTATAAACAGTGGATCCCCAACCACGTGGGTTGGTGATGCTGAGAAATAGCTGTAGGTGAGACAACTGTTTAGACAAAGCTTGGAGCCTGCTGAAGTTATATTTGGTCTCTTAGAAGCGTGTTTATTTGTAAACATTTTCTATTTTCTACTGTCTTTGCATAGTATCACTTAAATCTCTGTTCTTAATTATATGAATAATTTATTATTGTTTTATTATAATTCATCTGAGTGCGGTTATATTAAAGTGAGGTGTACATCATCAGCTGACCCGGCAGGTTGGTGTGTGTTCTGTCTCTTTGAAGACAGCAAACTCAGGAATTTCTGTAAGTGTCCAGTGACAGGGGCTGGATGCTGCAGCGAGTGCTCTTCCAGGGGTTCAGGAACTGGGGCACCTGCAAGGCAAGGAAAGGACTAGAAGAGTCCTGAGGCATGCTGGGATGGCTAAGAGACTGAAGTGTCAGGGTGCTGACATACAGTTTAGCAATAGCAAATCTCTCTCTCACTGAAGCAGAGACGTAACAAGTTGACCTAAAATTCTGCATACAGCAAGAAAGCCTCACACTTAGTCCACAAAATAACTGTTTCACACTGCAGCCTACACCACATACTTGGACTTCACCATGCTTTTCTCTCTTTAGTGGGAAGGCTTAGCTGAGTCTCTGGTAACAGAGTCTGAGACAGGCTCCACAATAAAAGAAATGTTCCCAGAACTTGTTGCTAGATATGAGAGCCTGCAAGGAGTTATGACCTCACTAGTGAACAAAAATGTCTCTCTAATATCCTAGGACCAACATGGCTACAACTACACTGCACACAAAAATGAGACTGTCAGTTTCACTTAATGAAGCAGACAGGGGTCGGGGGGCAGCAACTATTGAGAAATGAATGGATTCACTTGAAGAGATCATCTAGGGCTTTAAATAAAAAAGATTTCCAGACAGTGAGGCACATCCTTAGCTATTCACAAAGAGCAAGTTTGTTTCTGAGCAAAAGCTACAGTAGCTTGAACAATGGTTCTGCACAAGAAATGGCAGGATTTTACAAGTTTCCATTGTCAAAGAACTACCAAATCCTTCATTTTTGTAGTTAATTTTATTCAACCTACTGAGTGACCCAGCCTAGATGGGGGCATAATACGTGCGGAGTGGAGTTATCAGATTCTTTCTGCCCCTTTGTTGCAAGAACTTCTCAAGACAGGATCTTTTGTGATGAGAAACTGAGAACCGATCCTCACTGAAATGAGTAAAAGGGCACTAAGCTTTGTGGAGCTGAGGGATGCAGAAGGTTGATGAGACTCCGCTAGGACCAAAGGTCTGGCTTCCAGTAGGGAGTGCTGGCTGGTGACTCTTGCCCACATGCTCAGGGTTTAGCTGATTGCCATATTTGGGGTCGGGAAGGAATTTTCCTCCAGGGCGGATTGGCAGGGGCCCTGGAGGTTTTTCGCCTTCCCCTGCAGCGTGGGGCACGGGTCGCTTGCTGGTGGTTTCTCTGCAGCTTGAGGTCTTCAAACCAATTTTGAAGATTTCATTAACTCGATCCTGGGATAGGGATTGTTATAAAATTGGATGGGTGGGGTTCTGTGGCCTGCCTTGTGCAGGAGGTCAGACTAGATGATCAGATTGGTCCCTTCTGACCTATGAGTCTATGAGTCTATGAGACATCCAATTAAAGCTTTCAGGAGCTGATTTCTCCTTGGGACAGTTGCTTCTCTCCTGCCCAACTTCCCCACCTAATGGCTGGGTGCAGTCTTCTGGGCCAAAGGTGCATCTTCCCACCAACATTAGTGGTAGAATTTCTTGGGGGGCTGAGGCTGTTTGTGCCCAACTGAACTCCTGAGGAGGGATTGCTTGTTCCACCAACATTATGAGTCTGCTAGCTGATGAAGACTTTGCGTCTGATCTGGAATTTCTTGCAGATCCCAATCTCCCACTGAAATCAATCTGAGCTGACTGAGTTAGAAGTGCAGGATCTGGCCCCACCAAAGTACTGCCCCCTGCTGCTGCCTCCCTGCTGTTGCTGATGTTTAGAAACAAGATGACAACAAGGAGATTAAGATTCTTGATTGAACTAGGAAGAATAAGAGAAATTGGATAGGAAATTAAGGGGAAATTCCCATATGAGGGAAAATGAAGAGGGTTTTTTAAATAAAACAAAGAATAGTCTATAACTTACTGTGACTCTCACTATACCCCGTGAAGAAGCAGTGTAAAAATAATTAAAGGGCAAGTAGCTCTAAGAAAATAAGAACATAAAAATGGCTGTACTGGATCAAACCAATGGTCCACCTACTCCAGTATCCCATCTTCCAGTAGTGGTCAGTGCCAGATGCTTCAGAGGGAATGAACAGAACAGGGAAGTTATTGATTGATCCATCCCCTGTTGTCCATCCCCAGCAGTCAGACATTTAGGGATACCCAGAATATAGGGTTCTGTCCCTGACCATCTTCTCTAATAGCCATTGATAGACCTATCCTCCATGAATGTATTTAATTCTTTCTTGAAACCAGTTATACTTTTGGCCTTCACAATATCCATTGGCAATGAGTTCCACAGGTTAACTGTGCATTGTGTGAAGAAGTACTTCCTTATGTTTGTTTTAAACCTGCTTCCAATTAATTTCTTTGTGTTACCCCTAGTTCTTGTGTTATGTGAAGGGGTAAATAACACTTTTCTGTTCATTTTCTCCACACTATTCCTGATTTTATAGACCTTTATCCTCCCCTTCCCCCCACACACCCTTAGTCATCTCTTTTCTAAAATGAGCAGTCCCAGTCTTTTTAATCTCTCCTCATATGGAAGCGGTTCCATACTCCTAATAATTTCTGTTGCCATTCTCTGTACCTTTTCCAATTCTAATATATCTTTTTTGAGCTGGAGCGGCCAGAACTGCATGCTGTAGTCAAGGTGTGGGCATACCATGGATTCATATAGTGGAATTATGATATTTACTGTCTTATTATCTATCACTTTCCTAATGTCTCCTAAAATTCCATTAGCTTCTTTGATTGCCACTCCACATTCCAACATCTTTTCTTGAATGGTAACAGATAATTTAGACCCCATCATTTTATATGTATAATTGAAACTATGTTTTCCAATGTACATTACTTTGCACTTATCAACATTGAATTTCATCTGACATTTTGTTGCCCAGTCATCCAGTTTACTGAGATCTCTTTGTAACTCTCCTCACTCAGCTTTGGTCTTAAGTATCTTGAGTAATTTTGTATCATCTGCAAATTTTGCCACCTTCCTGTTCATCCCCTTTTCCAGATCATTTATGAACATACTGAACATATTCTCCTTCATTTCCATTCCTTATTGCTCCCCTGGCCCTGGCATAGGGAGATGTAAAGGACAGAGTGTGTGCGTGTGTGACTGTGGTAGGGTTTGTATCTTGCTCCAGAGATCTCCAGATGGTGCACCATTCTTTGGAGATTGTTAACAGCTGCTAGGATGCTCTAAATATCATTAGGACCATGCCAGTGCCGATCAGGCCAGAATACCAAGGAGCGGCATCCAGATCTCTGATGGGAGCCCCTCCCAACTCTCATGGACTGAGCAGGTCTCAGCACAGCAGACCATCATGCCCTAATTTTCCAGCTGTGCCTTAGTAGAGTTTGAATTTAGAAGTATGTGACTTGTTCTGGAAGAGTTTTCCAAGATACCTCTGGAATTTCCAACAAACAGCATGATTGCCTCTATGTCATAAACAAACGCCACTCCATAATAATGAAAAATGAGCTCATTCAAACTTTAGGTGCAAAGATCAAAATCAAAGTTCATCATTTAATCCAAGCCTTTTCCAGCAGTCACATTTCTTGTGAAGAAAACTCGTGACTATTATTTTTGGAATAGGCCAGGAGAATACAGCTTAATGCAAAACACCTTTTACATATGGCATAGATCTCTTCATGATTCTCCATCTCCTTCTCCTAAAATGTTAGTGTTTCTTAGAATATGGCTTGTTGCATGATCAGTGTTCTCTTTGGTACAGTATATCACTCGGGATGCAGTTCTGTAGTAGTTCAAGCATGGAGGGAGAGAATGAAACTTTAGCATGGTGGTGTTTATTGACCAGTTGTCTTGCTTTGGACTCATTTCCTGTCTATAATTCCTTGCAAGTATACTTTGGCTCAGTATCAAAAGGAATGCAACCTTTTAAAAAATTATATGGTCTGGGATTAATGTATTATTCAATATGTGCTTGTGGTGCAATAATTTCTCTCTTGTGATAACTGAAAACTTTTGAAACTAAAGTGTGGTCCAGAAAAGTAGAGCAATATTCTATTGTATAAACAAATTATCTTCTTTTTTCCTTGGAAAACTCAAGTTTCAGAGCTGAGACTGGCAGCCTGCAAACATTTACACATACTAAAGGAGGGGGAGAAAACAAACAAAATAATTAAAATATTTGGTTTTGCTAATGTCAGTCAGCCAAGAAAGAAACTTAAAGGAACCACAGACAGAACATGCTGTACCAAGCTCTCTCTGGCTGTTGGATCCTTTCTATGAAATTAACCCATCTGACTAGTGTTCCACTCTAGTCTTAAAATGTCAACTGGGCAGTAAAGTCTACCAATACAAAGTTGATTAACTGGGCACTGCCACCCTTCCGTAAAACAACACTAAGGCATGCAGAAGTAATGCTCACTGCACTCTGGAAAGAAGGATATGGGGGAGAAACAAAGCCTGGGGGTTACACATGGTAGCTACTCCCTGGTGTAGCTGCTGTGCTATGTGGCACTTCAAATAAGATGGAGCACAGGAGGCTGGGAGCCTATTTTCATGCACTTTTCTCCCATTCATTAGTTACTCTCCTGCTCCCAAGTGTGGGCCTTTCTCTTTGGCCTTGGGAGCCAGGACCCAGGGGAAAGATTCAGCTCCTGAGAGAAGCCCCTGTGCTGCTGCAGATGCCCCCAGATGGTGAAAACCTTGGCCATTTTTGCACAGGAAGCAAATACTTTTTCCAAATGGAAGAAAACTAGGAGAACATGGCAATTCCAAACTTGTGGCTTCTCCAGGGCCCTATGTGGAAGTAACCATTCTAGAAGTGTGAGCTACCCCATAGTAAGTGTTAGTCTCCTGCCCTGGAGGAACTCTGGTAAATGTTTTATTTTACTGTGGGTTTCTGCCTGTGCTGGCCTCTGTGCAGCAGTACAGAAGTAAAATTGCTGGAACACTACTTTTGTTGTGTGCTTTGTTTTAAGAGGATACCATAGAACCTCAGGGGTAAAAAAAATAACATCAAGAGAGACACATTTTGCTGGTTTGCCTTTACATGTAAACATTCTCACAGCTACACTGGACAGATCAGTAAAAGCCGGAGATAATTCAGTAAGAGGCCAGAAAGGAAGGGAAGAAAATCTCGAAGGGAGCAAATGAGCTAATATACAAGAATAAGGCACAGAAAGAAGATTTGTGTGCTACAAATACTAAATGTATAGTCATATAAGCTCATAGGAAAGAAAATGAGGTCCGACAGCTTACAATGCTAGATTGATTAAGAAAAACTTGGAACATGACCAAGGTCTAAGAATGGCATGGGAAATCATTTCAAAGGGAAAAGAACCTCACACTTTGTTATGGGGGAATACAGCAGTATAATAACAGACTAAGAGGATATTGGAGAGCTGCCATTAATTCTGTACTGCAAGGAAGCAAAAACACATGATAATATGTGTGGCTATAATGGATACCTGCTCAGTTCGTATTGTGTTGTGAATGATAAGAGCCTCCAGCAACCTGAGAAGCATTGGCTTCTAGTATGCAAGGAGTGCCTTCCTACTCCAGTCTGTTTATCACCACTGCTCTGTTCATTCAACCCCACCCCCCCAAAGTCTCACTGAGAATCCCACAAGCAGTGGGCTGATTGTTCATATAATAGAATAATTATATAAATATATAAAACAAAACTCTAAGCTATTCTTCCTATGGTTTTCCCAGAGTGTACTCTTTTCCTATATGTTTGCCATTTGGATTTTAAGCTATTGATAAAAGGACTGTCTTTATCTTTCTGTCTTTTGCAACACCATGCACACTGGAGAGAGAGAGAGAGAGAGAGAGACAGATCATGATGTTCCATTATCATCATCGTGCATTATTATGTTATGTGCATGGTGCTTTATAAGACACAATTATAATCAATATAAATATATATTCAGTATATTGTTTGCAACATTTTTCTATTGACGCCCACTCTGTGACTTTATATCAGATACCAAAATGTTCTGAAGAAGAAATCCTGGCTTACTGAAGCCAACAGAAGTTTTACCATTGCTTTAAATGGGCCAGCCCTTCACCCTGAATCTTCACCAAATTCCATAACGGCTATTTAAAAAAAAAAACTAATGCAATCTATTTAGAAGTAAAAGGAAAGGAAGATTGAACTCTAAAAGGACTCAGGAATAACTAGAACACACATGAGAACTCCCCACAACTAGTCATTCTACTGAGAACTTAGAACAGGGGTTCTCAAATGTCACTGCACTGCGACTCCCTTCTGATAACAAAAATTACTACAGGACCCCAGGATGGGGGAATGAAGCCTGAGCCCACCAAAGTCCCAATGCCTCAAGCAGGGGGGCCAAATCCAAAGCCCCAGGACTTCAGCCTCAGGCAGAGCAGCCTGTAACCTGAGCCTGTCACCATGGGCTGAAGCCAATTTAGTAGGGAAATTCAGTACAAAAATCTGTGATTAAACTCATTTTCTCTTTTGATTAGCGCCTCCTCCCCTGCTGCTGCCCCTCACTGTAACCTCACTGGGGGCGGGGAATGGGGCTGCCCCTTGCTCAGTGTGGGGCAGCAGTGGTGACTGTGGATGGGTACCCCCTGTGCTGATGGAGGGTCCCGCTGGAAAATGAAAGGGTCCATCCATTTGAGGTGGAAGGGCAGGGTCAGGGTGAGCCTGGTTCAGCCTGCCCTGGCACTAGTGGTTAGGGGGTGCTAGGCAATTGACCCCGGGAGCGGGCAGAGCAGTGTGGAGTTACAGGGGGCAGCTGCCTGCTGCCAGGGTGCAGGCAGTGACACCTGGGGGAGGCACACGGGGGAAGCAGGCAGGGCCAGGAGAGAGACCCAGCCTAAACATTGGTGGAGCCAAGCCCCTGGGTCCTGAATAGTGCTGGAGCATGAGCACCATGGGCCCATATAACTCGCTGCCTCTGCTTGTGAACAACATGGAAAACAGAACCATATATTCAAAAAATCAATATGTGCCATAGCTCAACGTGATTTATTTTTCAGAAGGCTTCTTACAAGTTAAAATAGATGTTAAATTTATATGACACCATCTCATCAAATTTGCTTACAACCATCCTGAGATTAGTTGAGTATTTCACTATAAAGTAGAAACATCATGTTCATTTGAGATCATTAATCTGAAAAAAGTAATAAACCAGTAAGACACAATATCTCTGTTTGCAATGAGTGGTGCTATGATAGACACATATATTCAGATGGATTGACAGAGAGATAGATGAGCCTTAAAGTCAAGGTCAAAGAAATCACATATGAAGTCATCATGGGCCAGAAAGCTTTTTGAAAATATTGACAATCAGTAAGAAATCTGTGCCATTGAGGCACATATACCAGCCACTACCTAAGAAGAAGACTATTTATTCAGTGTATTCTTCCTGGAATTATATATCTGGGTAAATTCTGCAAAATATGTTGTGTGAATATTAGGTACCATTTTTAAATGAATTTGCTTTGGCCTTACATGCATTTTTCTTGTGTTTGTTTTCTAATCTATTTCTAGTTTTAATTTATGTTACTTTTATTAAATGTACCCATTCAAACTTAGAGTTTCTATAGTGATGTCTTAGGGGTATATTCAGCAAAGATTTACATTTTTATACAGTATTTTTAATTTATATTTTACCTCTTTGTGAAATCCTATTTGGTATTTGCATATATAGATGGTGGAACTAGTGATTTTGGAGGTGCTGCCGCAACCCCTGGCTTGAAGTCGTGATAACAATCAAATCCATGGCTTCCGCCTTCAGCACCCCCACTATAAAAATTATTCCAGCACCACTGTTTGCATAATGTGATATCACACTTTTGACAAGTCATACTGAAATCCACCTAATATATATACTTGTGATGGTACAGAATGATGGATTCTGGGATGTATTCAGAGACACAGGAGGTGCTGTGTACATTTCACAGAGGAGAAAAGGAATTTGAAGAGGTTAACTGAATCCTATTTCTCTACTGAAATCCACTGCGGGCAATTTAGTAGGGAAATTCAGTACAAAAATCTGTGATTAAACTCATTTTCTCTTTTGATTAGTAGTTCATTTTAATGCATAGTCCCCCTCTAACTATGAAGCTGATCTACTGAGAAGACTCAGTCCCTTAGCAGGGTTATTCATGCTGTGATTTTTAAGAAGATAGCAATGGGGGGGGATGTGAGTTATGTATTCATTGTGTCCTGTTTTAAACAGAATCACCAAGTCAAGTGGCTCCTATCTGCAGTTTAATGGAGCATAGAATTTTGCTGCATTACTTCTTTACAGAAGACAATGATATGCTTTGTTTTGTTTATTTAGAAAATGTAATTTATTGAGTATTTGGAAAACAAATTTGATCCTTGTGTATTTTGCTAGGGGAAAGGAAACGCATGTCAAAATCTGGTATCTGTATTGAATTCTGAATAAGCACATATAACCTAATAATACAATAAGCAAATTGATAGGTTTTCTTTAAGTTTTACAGGAATCAACTGGGCTATCTCCTGTCATGATCCTAGGGTTTCCTCAGCCTAGAAGGAAGAAGGCAGAATGAACGTCTGGGAAGGAGTTGTGGATCTAGTCAGTCTTTGGCCTCCTTTTTCATTAAGATAAATTTTAAATGTTAAATAAATACTGAATGAATCAGTTGTCATCACAAATTATGTCTCTGAATGTTTTCTGTTCATGCCAGCTTCCCTGTGGTCTTTCCTGTTTAGAAACAGTTTTAACAAGAAATCACATAAAACTCTGACCATTATTCCCCAAGAAATTATACACACTGACTTGTAACCCAGAAATATGTTTCCAATGTTGTTGAAAAAAGTATTAGAAAGGGGTCGTCAGCATTGTTCTGCATTAGTGTCTACACCATGGGGAAATGGTAGTTGTAATTTCAATACAGAACTGGAAAATAGCTTCTGAGAATGTGGTAAATGCTGGGATACCAAGTGGTGCATTTTCATCTCCAAAAGTCACAATACAAATCCTCACATTTCATTAAGGCAAGTTTGTGGGGTCCTAACTCACCCTAGTAAGCACTTGCTCAGTCAGATAGACCCTTTGCTTTCAAAGGTGCTACTTGCATGACTAAATTGCTCCCATCCATCAAAGTGAGGGTTCCATAATCTAGGCCTAATTTTCATTTTGTTGAAATGTTCTGTGTTATATGTTTTATGTGTTAACCAGTTGCTTTATCAGGAAACAAATAGAAAGGATTACTAAACAGCCACAGCACATTCTTTTAGCTTATTGTGAGTACAAAAATGGTGTTAGTTTATAGCCCTGATACTTTGAACTCTTGCTACTGGGCATAGTGCTTACTGGCATGTATAGTCTCATTGAACTCAATTCTATAAGGTCCTGAGCACTCTGGCCCTGTTCCAGCAAAGCATTCAAACTCACACTTTCTTTTAACCATGTGAGTGTCCCATTGACTTCTATGGGACTATCATGATTAAATTAAGCATATGCTTAAGCGCTTTGTTGGGTCAGGAGGATCTATGTTCAGCAGAAAGGGCTTGCAAGATCAGGCCCATTCTTTATTAAAAAAGAATTATGTCAAATTTTATTAGCACTGCAAAAGGTTTTTCTGCAAGGTTTTGCAAGTATTGTAAAAATCCTGTTAACCATGCAGCAATGCACTATATTTGTGTTATCTCAGAACAGACACATTTCTCACTTACTGGACCTTTAACAGCTAATAAAAATAGAACTTTTCAACTCCCAGGGACCCTTTGAATGTTGTAGCAGTATGAAATGTCTTGAACGCAGTTGAGGTGAGTTTAAAGATCTGCCTGAGATGTAGGCCTTGGTCAGTGTAGGCAGTAAACAAAAGCAGCTATTGCATCAACAAACAAGGCATAGGAAACAATTACTAGAAATATGGGTAGAATATGAACTTCATTTTGGGCTCACTTAGCACATGCTAACTTCAGATAAAGCCAATATTAAGCACTATTAAAGTTAATGGCAATTGCTCCCATTGACTTCAACAGAGACAAGATTTCACTCCAGGATCCAACCTCCAGACTATTATTCATTGAGAGTCCCACTGATTTCAATGGGACTATTTACACAAATAGGTGTTTCCAAGATTAGGGTCTATAGTAGGTTCTAAACCAAGATAATGATAATGATAAAGATATTTAGACAGCCCTATGGTCAGCATCTCAATGCTTAACTGATTTAGGCGCCTAAATCATTTAGGTGCAGCAATGGTGAATGCAGCAATGCCTAAATACCTGTAAAAATCTGGGCCCAATTGTTTAGGACATCACTGACATTAAATATATACAGAGAGAGAGAGAGATTAAAAAAGAGGGATAGAGACACACATGGATATTAAGCATATTAATGGATGGAATTAAGCATATTAAACTTCAAAGAGCACATCAATTCCTCAGGAATATAACACTGAGTTGAGGACTGACTGTGAACATATCGGAGTGAAGAAAATATATGAAACAGCATTTAATGTGGCTGAAGCAACGCAGCACTTCTCTGCACTGAAGGCCAGTTAGCTAAGGTTTTGGAAACAGTTGTTTCCTTTAAACCGCAAACAGCATGTATAATATTGATACGTTTATATTACCCTGGCTAGCATTCTAGACAAATCTTTCTCTGAGGACATGAATGGAGCAGAGCAGATTTCTTTCTCACAATGTTTATAAATGGCTGGCAAAACTAAATTGCCAGAATGAATTATAACTATCTCCTGATACAGTTCGAGCTGGATTAACTACATCTGTAGTTATTGCTCTGGGAGAAAAAACTGTGATTTTTATGGAAAAGAAAAATTTTAGATTTAAGTCACTGGCATACACAGCTCAAACAATTTCAAAATTTTTCAGCTGTTTTAATCAGTGTAAGGGGATAGTTAAGGGCTTGATCATTAAAGCAATTACTCAAGTGAGTAACCCACACTCACACAAGCTATTATTTTCATATCAATGGAACTATTCATGTTAGTACGGCTTGCTGACATGAATAAGAGTTTGCAGGGCTGGGATCTCACTTTGTTATGATTGCATGGTTCCAGCTTTCAGAACGGAGGCTTTTTCATAGCTGAACCATTTTGGAAAGTGAATGCTTGTCTGCTAATGACATTTTAATCTTTCTGATGCTGTTATTGAAGTTCAAAGCAGATAAGGCTCTATTAAGGGGCTGCAAACCCACTGTAATGTAACACTTACCCAATTTGCAAGGAGTTTAGCTTCAAAGTTCTTTCTAACAGCATCCAAACTTCACAGACCAACCTAGCCAGGGGTAAATTGTAACTATAGTGAAGGTGTGACATACAAACATGCAAGTCAGAGACTGGATTTTATTTTCCGGCTTCTATTAAATTTTCCCTTCAAAATGCAAATATATTATATTATATTATATTATATTATATTATATTATATTATATTATATTATAAATGGGAATAGGGGATAGGAGGATAGATGATGGGGTGGTGTTTAAGCTTTATTGGCAAGAATAGGGATGCTAACACTACTCCCAAGTGTTGAAGCCCTGAATCAGTTATGAACATTGTCCCACATAAGCAACCTTCATACCATATCATGTATCCTGTATATGATACTTATATTATAGAAAACATTTTTAGAGTGTTTTAAACTGTTTTGTTGATCCTGTTTATCAAATCTTTCTTCCAGTAAAGCCAGGCTTCCTTAGCACCCAAGAGTCTAGCTGCAAAAATGGGGAGAAAAATTGTAACTAACAATTGTTTTAAAAATATGTCATATAAATAAGCTTTAAATATTATTTATATAGGTGAAGGTATTGCGTGACTGTGGGATTACAGTTTTATCCTCACCAGCTATTTCTGGATAGCGAAAGCATTTTCATACAGAGAAAAAAAATCAGACTTTAAAATGAAATGGCACAGTGGAAGAAAGTGTTGATGCTCTGACTTTCAAAATTGTGCAGTTAGCAATAAAAATCCTCAATTTTAATCTACCCATTGTATCATACAATGTCTGGCTATTAATCTAAGCTAAACTAATCTAGAAAGGAAAGTCTTGTATGACTCAGGAAATCTGGGTTGTGTTTCCTGGTCTCTCAGAGACTTACTAAATGACCAAGTATGACAAAGTATACCAGGTTCTTTGAGGTCTCCTGATGGAGGCCTTATCATCCTTACTTCCTGCCCAAAGAAGAAGCAGTGGAGGTGGGTCCTCCAGGCCTGCCTAGAGGGTCTGCATGGAAGCAGTACCAGGTTTACTATGGTACCAGTGGCTCCATGGCGCCAGGCCCATACTCAGAAGCAGCCTCTAACACCCACTTCCTCCCCTCTCAAAGCACTGCGAGAGGCCCTGAGAGAGAGCAAGGAGCAGCACCCTGGTTTCCATGGCGTCCAGCCTCCAGCCCCAGAAAACACTTACTCCCCCATAGGCCCGGCCAGCCCCCGTGGCGGGCAGACTTCCAACCACCTCCCCTCCTGGGATATACTGTACACTGTACCAGGGCCCTGCTACATTGTATCACCTGCATCAGCCCCAGAGACAGGCAACAATGCTCCAACTCTCATCTTCTGCCTGCAGGGATCCAGTCTGGGAGCCGAGAGCCCAAGGGACCCCGGGAGCTTGGCCAGCTCTCTGCCTGGAGAGTTGGCACTGGAGCAGGGAAGGAACTACATTTCCCAGCATTCGCTTGGCTGCTATCAAACGGAAAGAGACAGGGAGGGAGCAGGGAAGCTGCCAGGGCTGGTGAGACCCAATGCACCAGCTTGCTGTGAATGGGGAGCTGGCTGCTAGAAGAGGTTATTACTGTGAATGGGGAACATGTATGCACAATGAGCAGAAGGCTTTGGCTCAGATATCACCCTCAGAAGACTTCCCCAGACTGGATTAGGGTTGCTGGTGGCCTCAGCTGGCAACCCCCAAAGAAGGAATTGGGTGGAATGAATGGACAATGCGCCTCTATCTGAAGCCTAGCAAGGGAGGTATGTGGACCTCACCAGGAGAAGGTAAAATGATAAGTAAGAGAGGGAAGGCTTTACTAGAGGACCTGGGGAGCTTTAAGTACAGTACCAGGCACACAGGAGGATGTGACTCAGTTTCCACTTCTAAGACATAAAAGCAGAAATTGGCTTTTCCTTTCCAGATTTATCTAATATTCCGAAAGGCAATCTAGCACCTCCTTTTCAGATTTGAACACCCTGAAAGTTCAAGAGCACTCAAGTTCAATTTGGGCTGCTCTCTGTTATTTCATTTCTCCCAAATCAAATATTGATTCACTGTAATTTGATGTAAAAAAAGTAGGATAAAATTGAGCAACAAATGCTGGCATCTTCCCAATGTTAAGTAGGAATGCTAACTGGAATTGCTATTTTCAACAACCATTACCATGTTTTTTTTTAGTTTTGTTTGTTT
Organism: Gopherus evgoodei; assembly: GCF_007399415.2. Lineage (NCBI taxonomy): Eukaryota > Metazoa > Chordata > Testudines > Testudinidae > Gopherus > Gopherus evgoodei. The sequence goes on from NC_044327.1 coordinate 83,854,920, forward strand.
AAAAAGAAGATGCCGGTAATATTGCATTGGCAGGTTCCCCACAGAAATTAAGAGTGGAATAAAAGAACAGCAAAGGCACCTCAACTTTTCCTCATTATGTGGGACTGTCTTACAATATGGATCCAGATATCCTCTCACCACACAAACTGAAAATTGTTCCACTTTACTGCAGTTCTATAACCAGGCAGGACCCAGTCCCGCGTTCTGTGCACATCCAAATTACTGCTGAATTCAGAAGTGCCTTGCTTTTGTAACCATACCACTTGATAATTCCAAACCTTGTAAGCTAAGCAGGTTTACATTTAGTAATTGGGTGGGAGGTCTCTCAGAAAAAGTTAAGTGCTGCCGGAAGTATTGATTATTCACTAGGTAATGTTTTAGAATGCACTGTACTCCTAGAGTCTAGAATTAGTTCCTTTACTTCTATACACAGCCCATTAAAGACAATGAAAAGACTCCCACTGACTTCAACAGGCTTTGGGTGGAACTGGTTATACATGGGTTAACTCCACTGTCCAAGCCTGGGAGCCAGGGGAGCAGTGCAGGCTGGGACCAGGTCACTCCACTTCCCACAGGAAGTGGCCAGCCCCCCATCCCCCTGCAGAGGCCTGGGGCCAGCCCCCACCCCCCCCGCGGAGGCTGAGGGGCTGCCTAGGGCACCAAAATGGCTAGGGATGGTCTTGACCAGGCCCACACCCAGAAAGGGCCCATAATAACTACATGGGGGCCCACAAATATGTTTGGTGCTGGGCCCACAAAAGGTTAATCCCATCCTGCATGGAAGCAGCCAACCAGAGCATATCAGGCTCAGATAAAAGGTGCTGCAGGACATGAGCAGGTCACTTCTGGTTGCATTTCACTTTCTGCAAGAAGCGAGTAGACCTGAGAATGGTCACCATAAGGGACTGAGCAACAAGAAAGAGATTCAGTGGGAAGAAGCCCCAGGAAAACAGTAACGGATAAATTGATTGAGTTTGTAGGGTCCCTGGGTTGAGACCTGCAGTAGTGGGTGGGTCTCAATCCCCCCACCAGACATTGGGGAAGTGGCCTAAGCCCTGAGAAGAGGATAAGACTCTTTACTAAAAGCCTGAGAAAGGCCCAGATATTGGGCTGATGCTGAAGACCCTGGAGAGGATCAACCATTTATTGAACATTGTTACCCCGGAAGGGGGACTGAACTTAAGAGATGACCCTAGCTGGAGATCTAGGGACTGTGAGAATCGGTGAAGACACAATGTCCAGGGAGAAAGCTCTGCAGACAGTGTGCTATGACACTGCAGAGATGGACTTAAAGTTAGCCCAGAAAGGGGCTGAGAACTGAGCTCAGAGACAGGGCTGAAGATACCCCCGGAAGGGTTCTTTCCTGCATATTAACTGTGTGTGACTTGGCTGGGAGGCTGGACCACTGAAGACCCACATGATGAAGTCAACAACCTACGGGGGTGCCAGGGAAAAGTCACTTAGGGTATGTCTACATTGCAATAAAAGACCCCCAGGACAGCCAAAGCTGGCCCAGCTCTGCTGACTTGGGTTCAGGCTGTGGAGCTATACATTTGCAGTGTTGGTGTTCAGGCCCAAACTCAGAGCCCAGGCTCCAGCCCAAGCCCAAACATCTACACTGCAATTTTATAGCTCCAAGGCCTGCAAGCCCAAGTCAGCTGACTCGGGCTGAGAGACTTGGTGCCTTGGTTTTTTTTATTAGTGTTGACACACCCTTAGGGCCCGATATAACTCTATTGAAACTAATTTAAAAAAATTCTGTTGACTTCAGTAGTAGTCTGTTCAGGTCCTTAATATCTCTATGTTTAAATTCCTCATATTGAAAATGCAGATAATATGCTTCCCTACATCCTGTGAGTGATATAAGAAGAAATTCATTAATATTTGTGAGGTGCTCAGATACTACAGTTATGAGTGTATAGAAAAGCCAGTACATTAATACACCGCTACCTCGATATAACTCCACCCGATAACATGAATTTGGATATAACGCGGTAAAGCTGTGCTCTGGGGGGTCGGGGCTGCACACTCTGGTGGATCAAAGCAAGTTCAATATAACACGATTTCACCTATAAAGCAGTAAGATTTTTTGGCTCCCAAGGACAGCGTTATATCAAGGTAGAGGTGTACTACTTATCTTCCTATCCTTCAGTTTCTATTGCTCTGAGGGCCTTTAATCTGTGAACCCTGGATGCATTGCGCTGTAAATGTAGAGACATGAGGAAAAGAGATCAGTCAGTGACTGGATCTCTACCTATGCAGACATGTCATTTGAGCTCCTTCTCCCTGCTAAATTAGTAGTATTCATGAAAATTCTATAAACCTGAAAAAACAATATTTACGATTTAAAATCTGCATTTTTTTTCATTGCACCAGCATAAAATGGGAAATTCTCTCAGAATTCAGTGCAACCCTTTGAGGTCTGAAAATTTTATCCTTTTTTTCCAATGAACAATGTAAACCAGCATCTCCAGTAGTTATTAACTAAGGAAATGATCTCATTCCTATTCAATGGTATTTAAATTTTGTTTAAGTTTAAAAGATCCATTTTAGCCTTTTTACTTAGAAATGGGCCATCATCCAAGCTGGCCTCATACAAAGAAACTGCTCCTCTATGCAGAAAAATCCAGATAGGGCAACTTAAATAGCAACTTTTCAAAAAACAAACAGTTCAAAAAAAACACTGAAGATCAAATTCTTTCTTTTAGTATCTTTTGGTCTATGCTATGCAGAAAGTCAGACTAGATGATCTTGTGTTCCCTTCCGGCCTTACACTCTATGGTCCTATGACTCTCTCTGTACTATGCTTTAAAATAAGACTCTTACATACAGATGAGTCCAAGTTCAATGTGAATCTGTTTGAAAATTTTTAAAAATGAAATTAACTTTCAATGTACAGAACAGTGCTTGGCTGAAGAATAGTGGCAGCTATTAAGAAGCCAGCATTTATCAACAGTTATCACTCAGCAGTATCTGGGATATATTAGCACAGTTATTTCCTATTCTAAGTATAGTGAGAAACTGTGGTCCTATAATACAATGTGTGGAATCTTTTGATAAATGTTAATGTTTCAAGGGAGGCCACTGCAGCACTTTAGCAGATTCTGGTTGTGATTTTCCAATCTGCCTAAAGGATTTAAATGCCCAATTCCCTGCAATTCCAAATCTTCTAGGCAGCTTTGATAGTCTTACCTGTTATGATTCCTTTGGAATTTCTTCTTCTCCCTTTTTCCTATGCAGTCAGGACCCAATAAGTTTTTCTCTATTGTTAATTACCCCATACTGCACCTTTTAATTCTGCTGGCGTGTAATATAAAAGGAAGTCTTTTAATCATAGACGTTTGAGTTGTAAATGATCTATTAGATCATCTAGTCCATCTTCCTTTCAGTGCATGGATCCGTTCGGCATATTTTCAAGAATTTGGATGTCTAGTTGTAAATGTATCAGTGAAGAATGGAATTGGTTGTTAAAAGGGACCAAATTCAGACCAGGTGTAAGTGGGCACAACTACACATATTTCAGCAGAGCTGTACCCTCTTAAACCAAACCTGCATTTTCCCCATAACTTTTCTGTTGTTCTTCTTAGTAAAGTAGAGAGAGTTTGCATTTAACAATTTAATTGGCTCTGTTTAAACATTACATAACTCTAATACATTCTAGCCTGGCGTTGACTACAGTCTGCAGCTTCCTGCAGTCCAGAACCCCGCCTTTCAATTAGGAAACTTTGGGTCTCTGCAGCCACCCCCCACAACCTTACAAAACAATAACAGCTGGTTACGACAGTATTGGACTTCAAGAAAGCAACTTGGGATATGTCTACACAGCAACTAGTCACCCATGGCTGGCCTGTGCTAGCTGATTCAGGTGGTGGGCCTGTTTCATTGCTGTGTAGACTTCTGGGGTCAGTCTGGAGCCCAGACTTTAGGACCCTGCAGGGTGGGAGGGTCCCAGAGGCCGAGGTCCAGCCTGAGCCAGCCAGGAAGTCTACACAGCAATGACACAGCCCCACAGCCCAAGTTCCACAAGCCTGTCAGCTGACAGAGGCCAGCTGCGGGTTTTTCTTTGCTGTCTAGACATAACCTTTGTCTATAGTTACTTTACCAACATCACAGAGAACCTAATGCTGCCTCTAGCTTCTGTGTGTGAAAGGGTCTGTCATGCTCAAAGACCACTGTCCTTGAGTTTCAGCTCATGTGCCAGGCTGCTAGGAGAACAGAGACATGCATTCTCTCTTCTGAACATATCTCCATCTGGGAATGTGGATGAGCAGGAAGTGGGTGGGTGTGGCTATGTGCCAAAGAGGGAGATGTTGCTGTTATGCAGCCAAACGCTATATTCTGTTCTAGGGGACTGTTGGACTTGTGCAGCTCTGACTTAGTGTAATTTAAATAAAGAGCTGGTCAAAGAGCAGTTGTCTAATACTATCTTTGATTAATATTACTTTCATTCATGGAATAATTTATTCAACAAATATGTTTACTGATATTTGACCAGCTCCACTTACAACCTCTACCAAAGAGCCAAATTATGTCTCCCTCCTCACCTTGGCCCATAATGGAGAGTAAGCAAGACAGAAACATAAGTATTTGCACAGATTGTGTAATTTTCCAACCTGATCATTGCCATACTTGTTTCCTGTTACTGTATGTTGCCAAATTATATTTTCTCTAACACACATTATCTAAGCAACATTATCCTATCTACCCACATAGACAAAAATCCACATTTGTAATATATATGTGACTATACATGAACATCTGATGCGTGGTCACTTTTTTTTTACCTGAAATTTCTCATTTGTAAGATTCTTCCTGAAGGTATTCAGACTGAGTCCAGAGTGAAGCATATTAGCACTGTGGAGAATATTAGTGCTCCTGGTTGATTGAATAGGTTCAGTTCATTCTCTGTCCTAGCTCAGTCACTTTGCACAGCTGAGGATTCAAATACCAACTGTAATATCAGGTTCATATGAAGGTTTTCAATTTTTGCAAGGCAGAGGGTAATCCTGCTGGAACAGAAAGAGCAACTACTTCTGGAAGAAAAACCTGGTAACATGATAGTATGTCCATTCTTCTTTCAGCTCTGCAGTAAGCAACTAAGAGAGCCACTGGCCTCTGTTACATACACACAGCTGCAAAGACGACTGTAGCTGTGTTACTTCCAGCAGCAGGATTAGCTGAATAATATCCCTTTCAATGTTCAAGAGCTATTCATGGTGTTTCTTTTTTTAAATCATAGTTACAATTAATAGTTGTGCCCTGAACACAAAATATACTGTAGGGAACAAGAGGGCACATTCAGCAGCATAGACTAAACTTAGCTGGTCTGTTCCATTTCCAATTTCTGTGCTTTCTTTGGGCATAAATTTTGTGGGCTAAAACCCACTTCATCAGATGCATGCAGTGGAAAATATAGTAGGAAGATATAGAGACACAGAGAACATGAAAAAATGGGTGTTGCCATACCAACTCTAACAAGACTAATCAATTAAAGTGGGCTATTATCAACAGGAGAAAAAAAACCTTTTATAGGCCCATTTCAAACAGTTGCCAAGAAGGTGTGAGTAACAGTAGGGGAAAAATCAGTATGGGGAAATAGTTTTTACTTTGTGTAATGACTCATCCACTCCCAGTCTTTATTCAAGCCTAATTTAATGGCGTCTAGTTTGCAAATTAATTCCAATTCTATAGTTTCTCATTGCAGTCTGTTTCTGAAGTTTTTTTGTTGGAGAAGTGCGACTTTTAGGTCTGTAATTGAGTGACCAGGGCTGCTACTCTGAAACCTCTCTTTCTCTATTTACTTTCAGTTCATCTTTAGTGCTGCTGAGCTGGTTGTGAATAAATGAAGAAGGCTTTGAGGTTGCTGTATTGAGCAAACAGTTGAAGCTTTTCTTTGATAACACATGACTAGAACCATTTGCTGTTACCACAACTTTAATTGACATTGCTATTGTGTCTCTAGAGAACTAAGGCTTTTTTGGATGCATGTTCACCACTTCCATTAATGCTAATGAATCCACAAATGCATGTTTAGAAGAGGATACACATGATAATTATAACTTACATTCATATATTGCTTTTAATCCAAAAAGAACTCAACATGCTTTGCAAACTTTACCAATACATTTCGAGTGTGTGTGTGTGTGTATGTAATCACTTTCCCCACAACTGCTGTACAGCCATCTCAAGGGGAAAGGCAACAGCTGTGTAATAACAGAGCAGCATTGCACAACATGGTAATGACAGAAGTTTAGCATGCCTTATCCATTTGAAATCATAGGGAGAATTTTAGTTAGGTGGCATATATATTACCCAAATCAAATTCTCGGCTTGATCATTACAGCTAATACTCTTATTGTTAAGGTGCGAGGGGGAGAGGAGAGAAAGTATAATGGGATTTTAAATGATGGCAAGTTGCCTGAACTCTATGTGCCTGGACTGGATGAAAGACCGCACCTTCAAAAGCAGAACATGTGCCAATACTAGGTTGGACATTGGTCCAAGATGGAACCAGAGGGACGAGCGTCACCTACTGAATAAGCAACATCAAATCTTACAGCTCCTTAGCTTGTGAGATCACAGTAGAAAGTGAAATTCAGTGTCATAAGTAGGGATACGCTTATATTATGAAAAACACCAATGGCTGAGATCAGTCGTGATGCATAAAATCAGAAGTTTGAGGTGAAGATTTCGTGAGTGTAGGAATGAAATTAACTATAATCTGTGAAACTGTCCCCTCTTCTAAGAACTGTATTTAGTAACTTCATAGTTTCAGGTTTATAAGCAAACAGAACATCTAAACATAGTATCCAGTCTACAGGGGCTATTTTAGCTTCTCAATTACCTTGCTGAAAGCAGATGTGTGGAGTCTCTTCAGCTAGATGTGCTGTGATCAAGGCAGAGTGATCCTTACTTCCTGACAATATTTGCATACTGAATGATAGGAAAGTAGTAAACTTTACTTGGGCTTCAGCATTCTGGTAAAAGCTTGGAACATTTCCCTTTGTATGGTTCCCATTAGAAAGCCAGATGGTTGTTTCTGATGGTGTCTGCAATATTTCCTAAATCCCAAATGCTTACTAATCTATGTGGCTGTGCGCACTCCTTCCCTAAATCTTGCTTGTTAGTTAGAATCAGCTTGTTATACTGTGCTGGATTCACTTCCTTCCCATACTGTCAGAATATAGCACTTTCCTGCACCTTCGAGGCCTCTGGTGCTACAAAGGAATTTACACCAGGGGAAGGCAGGCAGTGTTTCTATCACTAAATTACCCTGAAGTTTCTGCTATGGAAGGTCAGCGATAAATTCCATCAGGGACTCGATACAAGCTCACTGAGGGGTAGCCATGTTAGTCTGTATCAGTAAAATCAGTGAGGAGTCTTGGTGGCACCATAGAGACTAACTAATTTATTGGGCATAAGCTTTCATGGGATATAACCCACTTCGTCAGATGCATGGAGTGGAAAATACAGTAAGCAAGTATAAATATACAGCACATGAAAAGATGGGAGTCACCTTACCAAGTGGGAGTGGTCAGTGCTAACGAGGCCAGTTGAATCAAGGTGGATGTGGCCCATTCCCAGCAGTTGACAAGAAGGTGAGGTGACTGTGAGTTGTGCTGAAATCAGTGCATCCCTGACTGCCTGGTCCATGTCCTTTCTCCAGAACTTATGGGTAGCATTTGCCACAGGTGGGACCGAGAGGGAGAGGAGGCTGTGGGTGCTTTGTCCCACCACATTGTTTCCCCACCCTAACCTGTGGTATACATCAGTGAAATCAGGCCACTGGGTGGAATTCATCATAAAATCAAAGGACATTTTGTAAAGGGAGGGATCTATCCTGCTGGCAGATACTTGTCCTCTCAATTTGAATGGGAATATAGCTTGGTAAGAAATGAAAGCCAGGAAGCCCCAGGCAAAAAACAAACCCGAAGTTAATCAAATTCTCAGTGTAGAGCAGAGGTGAAAGTAAGCTGGTAGGGCCCAGAAAAGAGTACTGGTAAAAAACGGTGCAGTAGTGTACCGGCAAGTAAGTGGAGCATTCAGTACTGGCTTACTTTCACCTCTTCTGGCTACATAACAAAAAGTTCAAACTCAAAGCTAACAAAAGCTTGGAAAGGGAAAACTCACTGTCACATTTGTTTGTTGTTTCTCTCCCTCTCCTCCTCCAGCCAGGCTGCCCAACATGGCTAGGCTCTGTGGGATTCGGGGCTATTTCTGGCATGTTTGCTAATTTCGCTCACGGTTGTTGGAATGGGGCATGACCAAAGCCGGGACAGATGTTTTCTGCCCCCTGCATGAGGTGATCTTCAATAATATAATACACAAAGAATACAATCAAAATCAGGAACCATTCCAATGGGATAGATTTGAACGTGGAAATGGTTCCTGATTTTGATTGTATTTTTTGCGTATTATATTATTGAAGATCACCTCATCCAGGGGGCAGAAAAGAACTGCCCCAGCTTTGGTCACCTTCCCCCTACCTCCAGCAACTGTGAGTGAAATTAACATGGCTGCCAGAAATTGCCCCGAATCCCAGGGTTCAGACCATCGAGTGAACAGCTAAGTTTAAACTGCTCCTATGCAGGCAGCAGGCCACCTGGGGAGGCTTCTCCCTCAGCCAGTCCCCCTGCTATGAGCAAGAGGGGAGTCCCTGCAGCCCTTGCTGAGTGGGAGGGTCAGGGAACACAGAGTCTAGCCACGTCAGGCAGCCCTGCTGGAGGAGGAGGGAGGACAAGGAGAAAAATGTGACAGTGAGTTTTCAGTTTTTCAGGCTTATTCCAACAGTAAAGTTTTATTACAGACAGTACTGGTAGTAGTAATAGTAGCTTTATTTTCTATATCTAAGTCATGCAATGGGAGGGATCCATGAAGTATGTAGGAGAGGTGGGTTACTTGTGTTTGGACTGTAGGGGTAAGAAATGTAACTTACTTCCACCCTGGCCATGCCCATTCTGTCGCTCCTTCTGGGGCGGGGTGGAAGAGAGGGACCCACACTGGTAAGAGCTGTATTTTACTTTCACCCCTGGTGTAGAGGCACTGAAAAGCAAGCTGTTTACACTGAGTCCCCCACCTCAGGAGTACTCAGGAGTGTTAGAAAGGCTACTGTCTCTCTTTGGGAACTGTGATCCACATCAATCAAAACAAAGTGCTCCCCTAGTGGAAACTCGCTGGAGCTGGAGACCGCATGCTGTCCAGCACACCTCTTCCTGCTACTCCTGATGAGGACCTCATGGAGGTCAAAGTGCGAGTGCTGAAAATCAACCTAACACCCTAATTCTCTGCCTGCAATGAAATGGGCTCCCATTATTGCCTTTCTAATGAAAAAGCAAGCCGGCATTCATCAGCCTAAGTCACTGTCATTGCCTGTTATTATTGTCATAACTGCATTTTACCATCCTTGTTATTTAACTGACTAAAGCAGCAAAGAGAAACAGATTATATTCTCTTAAATCATTTTTTACAGAATGAATAAGAAACATATTTTTCCTTTGGGAAGAAAAGAGGCAGTTTTATTTTGTCCTTTTTGTAGTGGTTTTTGTTTTATAGGAAGCAATTTCCTGATTTTTCTAATTACCCATAATGTGCTTTTGATCTTACTAAAACCTTGCTATTAATTACCTTCCTGTAAAAACAGCAGAAGCAGCTTTTTTTGATTCTCCTTTAGGACCTAGGACCCAATCCAACTGCCATCCAAGTAAATAGGGGCCTGTCCTTTGTCTTCACACAAAAGGACATGGATTAAACCCTTTGTGAAAATACAGATTCCACCATTAAACATTTTAATGTCACTCCTTTGACCACTCTGTTGTTCTTAGTGGAACTGATCTATGCAAAAACTGGAATACTGGAACTAACAGAATGGGAGAATCTTAGCATCTCATTTAAATACTGCACAGCATATAAATGAGGACCACTACACTGACTGTTGGTTCCTCATGTTAAGTGTCATGCATGAGATATTACTGTACCCAGCATGGTGACTAAAAACATATTATGTTGGTTCTTTTTTAAAATATATGCTCAGGAAAATAACAGAAGGCAGAAATTTCAACACATACTTGTTCTCAGAATATTTACTTATGTTGTTTACTGAAGTCTTGACTAGGTTATGAAATGTACATGGCAATTTTCAGCAACTAACAGAAAGACCTTTTATTTATTTGCTCTGCAGCTGGAAATACTGTTCTGAAAAGCTAGGAAGTTTTTCCTAAGCATATGATGAAAACTTCCCCACAATGGAAATCACACTGTAGTTAACATCACAATTGTCCATAATGATATTTGATGCTAATCTTCTCTCAGTGTGCTTGTGGAACTTTCTTGAACATTTGTGAGTACAACAAGCTGTGCAATCCATTATTAATCTTAAAGACAGTAGCATGAAAAAATAATCTACATGACCTTTTTTCCGAAGCTTGGAGGGGGGGTATATTCATTTCTTTAATCAGTTATTAAATATTCAAAGGCCCAGTGGCTCAGTAATAACATTGCAAGCCAATTTATTTTAAGTGGTGATTTTGCTTAAAGTGTTCTGACCTAAAGGATTTCATTCTGACCTCATTGCTACCCATGGAATATCACTGAAATCAGTGTAAAGATCAGAATCTAACCCAGTGTGTTGTTCTAACCCTGTTTGTATGTCATGTTGTTTTATGCACTGTCAAATATCTCTGGATGTTCCATTTTAAGCACATGGGTGATGTATATCATTTTAGGCAGCACCCATCTACTGAAGAATTCTCAGGTATGCCAGAGCAGTGCTCTGTATTAAAGCTTCATCCTTGCAACGTGTGGTGCTTCATTAAAGTTTTCATATCAGTAACAATATGTCAAAGGTAGGCTCAAATTTTCGCACTGTCTGGAGGCCAGTGCAAATTAAGAGGTAGCTTTTCCAGGCATTTCAGGTTTCTAGGTTCTGAAAGAATGGTGACACATTTATATCAGAAAGCCAGCTACATCTCAGCTGGCTCTCTACTCCATCTATTTCCTGCCACACCTGCTTGGTGAACCATTCTTCACACTTTTCCTCCATATGCTGCTAAGGATCTTTCCCAACCAGTCCCATCAACTGGTCCACCCTAGCTTCTGCTACAAGCAGTGCTCCTCCTGTTTGGGTCCCCTATTCATATGACTACAGTTCAGTTACTTGCCTCTTCTCCTCAGCCTTCCACTTGTGTTTGCTATTTTTTCTCCCTGGTAGTTCCATTTTCCCCTGATATTCCTGGCTTCTGTTCGCTACACTACTCTCCCTAGCCACAGACCCTTTTCCTGCCCTGATTCTTCTGCTCTATACCTGTCTACCTGAATAATCCAGTGCTCAACTCCTGCTGTCCCCACACTTTGGCTTCACACTCTTTCATCCTCCACCCTTTCCCTCTACCTTCTGTCTCCTCCTGCTACTTAACAATAGCTCCTCCTCTGTGACTCCTCCCAATAGTCCCTTTATCTCTTACAGTTGTGAATAATTTCCTATTCCCCATTTAAACATTCAGGAAGGAGGGGGTTAAAGTACTGTGAAATATTCTGATTAAATACATTCAGAGCATTACTGAAGTATTATTAGCTGTTGACGTAAGTGCAGCTATCAACAAACCCTTCGTTCAAGTTATCAAATATATTTCAGATAAAGCTTTCAATGACTAATGACATTAGCTGAAAATGGTAAATAGTTCTGGTGAAAATTTATGAAAGAAATGAAAAATGTTCACTGAAATTTTGCACTATTTTTTCATGACAAAAAATAAATTAAATACTCTTTTTTTGTTTGGAATGAACTGAAAATGTTCTTTTTTGAATAAAGGCCATTTTTCATCAAACAAAGTTCTTATGGAAAACTTCTGCCAGCTCTATTATATACTATATCCTGTGATTTAGCTTCATGCAACAGTCCCATTGATTTTTGTAAGCGATCTGTCCCTGCACGATGACAGAGCAAGAGTCACAAATAAATTTAAGAGCTCATCTGGAAACACTTACAGGGTCTACTTTTCAGAGGGCAGACACACAGCACTTTCTGAAAGTCAGGCTTCTTTAAAGTCTAAAAACTTGAGGAACCCCAAATCACTAGTCACGTTTGAAAATAATGACTAAGAAGAATATTGTAAATGGCCTTCTTGATCAGGACTATGTAGTATCCCTGGACCCTATTCTCCCAGCACAGCATATGTGTAACTTCCATTAAAATCTAGGTTCTGAACATGAAAAGGATCTGCCATGAAATTAATGAGAGACACTCAAATCCCACAGTGGGAGAATAATGCTTCTGGAAGGCAAAAGGCCCACTGCACTATTTAGTTCCTAAAACATTTCTCTGTTACGGTCCAGTAGACATTGTGGAGAGCTAACAGATGGGAAAGAAAGCAATGACATATTTCTCACCAGTTAACTTGATTAAATGATTGCAGTAAGAAAAGATATGAGAGGATCTTGGAAAAACATATGCCTGAATTTACTAGGATTTCTGATTTGCTGACTAATCTGGATTTTCTGTTTGTGTGAGATGCAGAATCAGTTATGGTTTTGTAGTTTCTCCTAATAGTTAACAACTTTTTCCACCATAGGCAAGGCTAAGCATTAGAAAAGAAACAATGGCACAAATTTCAGACATGAAATCAATGGCATTACAACCACTGACAAGAGGGCTGAATTTGGCATGGTATATTTCAGTGTCAGGCTAGAGGACTGCATTACTTTGATTCACCTAATCTCAACAGTGCAACTTTTTGCTTTGGTGTCTTATTGAATTGCAAATACAAACTGAAGCTGTGCTTATATATAACATTATATAAGATGTCACTCACCAGAAAAGAGAAATGAAACAGACAGAAGAACTATTATCTTTGGACTTTCTTTATCTTTCTCCATTGGTCTGAAAAATGCCTGTTTCAGAAGCAGGAAAAAGAGATTAAACAAATGGATGTTTTCTGAGCCAGCTGGATTCTTTCTTTGCCAAGCTAGATACGGTAAGGTTCCACACTCTGGGCCAAAGTCTGCTCTTAGGACCTGAGTCTCACTGCCTTGGACTTTGCATATTGGCATTCACACACATACATAGCAGGTGTGAAATGCTACTATTTACTACATGAAGTAATGCTAGTAAGCACTTAACAACCATTTTGCCCTCACTTTGTATGGCTATAAATGACTGCACAACGCAAAAGGCACTGGAGAATTAAGCCTCATCATTACTTCAGAAAAAATCTGGAATCACTCTATTAATATAGGTTTCAGATAGGTAGCTATGTTAGTCTGTATCAGCAAAAACAATGAGGAATACTTGTGGCACCTTAGAGACTAACAAATTTATTTGGGCATAAGCTTTCGTGGGCTCCACAAAGTGGATCTCTGAGGTGCCACAAGTATTCCTCTCTATTTATATAGTGCCATTACCATTGTACCTGAGATCAAACTTCAGTGCTGATTGTGGTAGGCAGTGGACTGGTCTTTGAAGTAGTTGATCTTGACTTCTGATAAGCCCTGCCCTGTGATTGGACTGAAAGGATTGAGAATGGTGGGGTCAATGACACAGGCTGTTTATGCATTAGCTTTTGACCTGCAAAACCAGGCTCACACCTTGGTTAGCCCGCAAGTGAAATGAATTAGTTCATCAGGATTCATCAGTAGCACCAGCAGTCTAAAATAAGTATCACCCTGCGCTGGACTAACAAGGGTGCAGCAGAACAAGTTTTATGAGACAGATCCAGAGCCCACTAAATTCATTGGGAGTCTTACATTGGCTTCAGTGAGATTCAGATCATAAGAACATAAGAACAACAATGCTTGGTCAGACCAAAGGTCCATCTAACCCAATATCCTGTCTTCCAACAGTGGCCAGTGCCGGGTGCTACAGAGGGAATGAACAGAACAGGTAATCATCAAATGGTCCATACCCTGTCACCAATTCCCAGTTTCTGGCAAAACCGAAGGTAGGAATCAGGCCCTTCATTAATGGCTTAGGACAGCTTGCACAGTCATTAAAATAATAATTAATATTAGGCTATTTATTATTCTTATAGAATTGTAAATATACATGGAGATGTACAACTGGTAAACTGGTTTTAGGTCTCTCATAAATCTGCTAATTTAAAGAATTAAATTAATCAAATTCAAAGAGGAGGAAGAGGGGAAAGAAAAATGATTAGCTTCTAAGGGAAAACCTTTTTCCTTCCATCCTTGCCCCTACACAATATTTTATTGTCTGTGAGTTTCACTATGTAAGGCATACAGTAAAATAGAGCACAATTGCCTCATAGTGTGATTGACCTGTCATGTTGAGAAGGCCTTTTTTTAAAAGCCAAGAAATCACTTGTCAATGTCAAATCACCCATCCACAGTGTGACATTCACACTGTGAATCCAAACTCAGCTCAAATTGTGACAAAGCTGTATTGCATTCAGATCCTATAACTAAATGTGAACAAATGTAACACTCAAGTATTGCTTTCATGATTAAATAAAAGATGTCTCACCCATGAAAGGGGATTATTATCTCTAGTATAAAAGCGTGCCCCTCTCATTAAAATACCCACAATCAAGTCCATCTCTTCTAGTGAGAGATTCTATTTATTCTATGGGATTGTTTTCACCCACACTTTAGGTTTGAATCAGAATGTGGGAATTACTAGTGAATCAGGTTTACTTCTCGTGAAACTCTTAACAGCTCAATTTTTACTGTAATTAGAGCTTTTGCTGATTACTATCATTACTGTATTTTCATAAGTCGCTATCACCTAGGCTTTCTGAATGCTAAATTCATCCATACTTTTGCTGTTATTTTATTATGAAACATAATTTTAAACATGTGCTTATAAAAGAAGGAACATTATTGTTTAATGGGATAAAATTTTTACTCACTTTTTAAATCAAATTCAATATGTTGAAGAAAACATTCATTGAAATTGAAAACTTTATAAAGTTTTCAGCCAGTCCTAATTATTATGCATATCTGGCCTTCTTAATCACTTTCTTGGTCCACCCTGAATATTTCCTCTATCCAAGTGAAGGAGAAAAAGCCATTTGTATATGTGAAATTCTCTAATTGTCAATAGAAAGTAATCAGTTACCACATAGTGATATCAGGGATATCAGTTTTCTTCTGTATTTGGAATAGTGGAAAAGTGTGCTAAACAAGCGACCCCTATTTGGTAACTATTGGTAAATATTGACCATGTAGTGGTGACCATTCAGTAGTCAGGGTAGTTAATAAAGATGGCTATACATTCTTCAAATAGTCATACTAGTCATTTGCTAAGACAATTGTCTGTTCATATCTTTGATGTCTTTTCTATTAGCCTGATTTTTCTCTCACTTATACTGATGTAGCTCAGGAAGTAACTCTCTTGGGGATAGATGAGAATCAGGCCTTATACATCAATGGAGCCTCTTATTTGCTCCAGCTGTGACTGTAAAATACAAGTACCTTGTGCATCAAATATGCCATGTAAATAACAGATAATAATATTTTACTGTGTCTAAACACCTCCCAATGTTACCCATCCATTTTATTCATATAGATGTGACGCCAGTATCGTGCCACAGGTGTTTATCCAATATGGGCAAAAAGCTCTTCCACAGTATGGAACATACTGTGGTGATGAGCACATTAAAAAGTATAGTTAGATGCTTTTTGTGAGTTTGATAGTTTATAATCCCCCTGGCTCTATCCCAGAGGCACAGTTATCAAGATAATATGTTTCTTGTAATATTTCCCAAAGAATATACTTGAAGAACCTTCAGGATGTTGTATATTAAAAAACACAACATTCCTCATCTACCGCATCTCCCTCACGTATCTTATCCTTAGCTAGCAATATAATAGCACCTTTAATTTCTTTTTTTTAATAATGTTCTGTTCCAGATATTTTGTTCCTTCTGTTAAGAGGAATTTTACATTTATTTTCCAAGTCTTTCCCTGCAGTCTTATATTTTGGTTCATATAGTTTATGACAATATACTTCAAATGTTTTATTTATTTTAATAGGGACTGTTTTCATTACATCATTTAGAATTTGAGGGATGAAATGCACTTGGAAAGTTGTTTACCTTTTCAAAATGTAGCTAAAAGCCTTCAAGGTCCTATTTCTTGGATCATAAAATTTGGCTCCGGATGACTGAAATCAGAACTCTGTTTGACCTGTTGTGACTTTAATTCACACTTTATTTCCATCAGTTCTCTGAATATTTTATTAGGGCTAGAGGTTTATCATTTGGTCTCCAAATACTTGAAGTTTTTGTTTAATTTACCAATTTATCCTTTTGTTTTTCTCGTTGTATTCTACATGCAATACTTTTTCCAGTCAGTGCTATGCATTAGGATGAAATACACCAGTGATGTGGCTGTCAGCCACACTCAGTTTTTAAGCCCTGATCTGGAGGCAGTACAGGGGAGCTATGTGCACAGTAGCCACTTTGCACAGAGGTCTGCACATTCCCTGGGTGCTCCAAAAAGAGTCTGTGCTGCTGACCAGAGAAGGGACCATAGGATCCATATTTAGGTGGATGTGCTGGCTGCAGCACAAGTAGGGTGAAGTGGCTACTGCCATTGCTGTAGCCCAGAGACTGGAACAGTAGCCCTGGAATGGGAAGGGTCCGTTTTGCAGTCTAACATTCTAGTTCTAGGCGGAAAAGTGAATTTAAACTCCCCAGCGCACTTACATTTCTACATAAGCCCATCACCCAGGCCTATGCAGCAGTGTATTTCATTCCTTTTAATTTCAGATTCTTCCTTGAGATTCTGATTGCCCATGATTTAGTCTTAAAATGTCCTTGATGCTTTTTTAACAATAGATCAATTATGTATCCAGTAAATGTGTATGGTATGTATATTTAATTGATTTATCCATCATCCACTACTGTACCTGTTTATCGAAATTGGATTAGGGAGATGATGTAGACACAGCACTACTATATGTCTCACCCTATCCAGTATTTAATCAATACCACCTGCTGTCACATGTTTTATTAAACAACTAACTCTCTCTGCCTGCCCCCACTCATAGCCTACAGTCTAATTCAGGTATATATGGTACAACAATTAATGATTCAAACTGGACAGGTGATGTGCAGGAGAGGTTGCTAGTAAAATGCCAGTGCCCTTTTTAATTGTGTGTTAGAATTTAATTCTTTTGACTGGCAGCCCTGGAGAACCTTTTGTTTCTCCACAGAACAGCAGTGTCATGGAAGGCAGCACTACAAGTTTCCCAGCATTGGCCTGGCAATGTAAACCCAAATCCTCATGTGAAGGTGCCACCTGTGGCATGACTGGGTATTTCAATCTTCATGGACATTCAATCTTTGTCCTTCCTATTGAGACCGCCAAAACAGTGGTTGTGCTGCTCATTCTCTGTGATATGGACTCTTTTGTGTCTTGGACACAATTTGACTGAGACCTCCACTTCATTTCATGTAAGCCACCAAACAGCCTTCTAGGAATAACAAGTTTATGTTACTACTGATCAGAGCTGGATTTCAACCTGTGGACCAGCAGGACTTTTAAGAAAGCAGGCTTTTTCTACCAATTTACATAAATCTCTTTCTGATAAGTAGTGCCAAACAGGATGAAACGTCATTTTATCCATTAAACGTAAATAAAGAGCTTGATATAAAAATGTCAGGCACATGAAGAAATTAAAGCACTAATGAAATAACTGAGTACAGAGGAAGTTAAAGGCTTTGGCAAAAAGCAATAGGATACCGCTGTGTTGGTGGTAAAGTGCAATGCCTACAGGTGTCAATAGCTATGAGCTCTTAGAATAAAATGTATAGTTCTGTTTTAGAATCGTCTTCCGGAACAGATTCTGAAGGTGAGATTTCTAAGCTTAGTGGGCCAGAGACGCAGCTGTAGCTGTATGAATCAACATGACTTTGAGCTATGCTGATTTACATGAGCTGAAGATCTAGTTTTGGTTGGCACAAGTGTCCTTTTGCAATTAGCATACTGGGGGACCCCGTGTCACCTTAACACCTAAACGTGAGTGCAGGCCTCCCAGAATTTGTTTCTGCATTATACATGGCTATTAAGAGGTAAATTCTCATCTAGGACTGATGAACTGCTACAAAAGGCATGGGGGTGTACTGAGCTAAAATCTTTTTTTTAATCTCCAAATAAAGTAGCTTTCAACCTTATGTAAGGCATATTTCTGTCTGAATGAGGACTGTGGGGCTGGGGAGGAAAGCAGTATTATAATTATGTCTCTGCTCTGGAGCAAATTTCTGTAGGAAGCAACCACGGAAATTTGCAAAAATGTGTCTATAGCCCAGTATAGTTTCCTGGTAGTTCAACTGGACAAAGAAGGCAGATGTATGACCTCTGTGCAGGGCTGGCTCCAGGCACCAGTCAAGCAAGTTTGTGCTTGGGGCGCCAGATTCTAAGGGGTGGCTTCCCTTCAATCCTTTCTTTTTTTTGCTTCGCCACTTCAGCCACCCCACATGGTTTATTTATTTTTTGTTTGCTGCTCCAGCCTCCCTGTAGGGGGTGGCAGTGCAGAGGAGGGGAGCGCCCTGCTGGGAGCGGGCTGTGCACTCCGTCTGCAGGTGGCATGGCGGGAGGAGCCGCATGGCGAGCGCCCTGGTTGAAGGAAGCCCTGGCCGCCCCCTCTTCTCTCTCTCTCCCCACATACTCCCTTCTAGCTGGGGCGTGCACTCCACTGCCTGGGGCACATTTGCAGCACAGGGAGTCCCCCTGCACCCTAGCTCTGGCTGCCCCGCAGGTTTTTTTTTTTGCTTGGGGCAGCAAAAAAGCCAGAGCTGGCCCTGCCTCTGTGAGTTCCAGGCTGTGGAAACCTATGTATAATGTCTGCTTAATCTCTTCAACTCCTACAAACTGATTTTCATATCAGTGTAATGAAAATCATTATTCTTCATTTCAAATTGTGGGGAGAGTATTTACATGCATACAGACACAAGCTTTATCTCATGTAGTTCTTCCAAAAAACCCCCCCAAAACCAATAGCTCATCTTTCCAAGAATTGTCTATCTTCCAAAGTTCAACAACCCCCAGGTGCTTTGGGCCATGTTCTGTCTCAGCTACAAGCTAAAAATTGAAATAACTTAACTGGCATCAACAGCGTAACTCTAGGTTTACACAAGTGTAATTGAAATAGTTGTGCAAGTAGTGGTATGATGAGTGCAGGAAAAAAGCAAGCAAGCAGGAAAGCAGCCACTTCAGCAATCTGGTCCTTACTTTAGGAACAATTATCATCTCAAATTGTACTTCTTCCAAAGCACCAGTACCGCATACCACTGTACACAACTGCAAATCTAATTAAAATATCTAAACAAAAGTCGCATACCTGAACAAGATACATTCAACCACATTGGTTTTTGTTAAATCCTTTTTTTCTTATCTTTCATCAATGTGTTGTCTAATTAGAATCTAAGATCTTTGGGGCAGGCTTCAGTGAAATCCTGGCCCTGCTAAAGTCAATGCACCAGCGCAGTAGTGGTACAGTGGAAATAATAATTATAATAATTATTATTAATAATAAAATATGCATTGTGTTTGATTAATTGCAAGCTGAAGATTTTCAGACAGTATCCTGTAATTTAAAACCTCATCAAGAGGCAGTGTTGAAGAACTAAACACTGCTACAGGAGATTTCCAGCAGTCAGTCTGGGGAAATATACAATCTCTAAATTCTGAAAGCTGCAATATATTTTAAAATTCTAATTGTGTAACAACACATTTCAGTTGTCTATGCAGAAAGAGTAACAGCTTCACTTATCTTTAGAGGGCTAATAAAATCTAAAATATTTTCTCTCCCTGTCACTCAGATTTTATTTTAGTGCTCTCCATATGCTACCGCCATATTACAAGAAATGGGAAAGTAATATACTTGTATTATAACAGCCCATTAAAATATCATATTCTTTTTCTATTCCCAATATTGTAAATTATCAGTTTGTTTCTATGTAAATTGAAGCTTTCATTTTGTAATTAGGATGCACCTTCTGTCATTAATATTCCAGTTTACTATTTAAGATGAGTGAAATGTTACACAGGTAAAATCAGAGATCATTTCCTTTCCACTGTGTTGGAATCAGAATTGCCAGCAAGAATATATTATGCTGAGCAAAACATAAAACGTGTTATAAAAGGAGGTGGAAGAGGATGCTGGAGGTCAAAAGATACACTCTCAACATCTGCAAAATATTTTCATGAGCTGATTCTTTTTCATGTGAATCCTTAGTGTTCAGACACATTATTAAGACAGAAAGAGGGCTGCAAGAGTTGCATACGTATCAGAAAATATGGAGAGTTCTGACAAGGTTCTCAGGAAGGTTACTGGCAAATGGCAATAAGTTGGCTGAAACTGAAGATGTAGCTCTTCTAGTAACTCCATAGTGCCAGCAGTTGACTTTTCATGACTCAGGAACCACATGCTGCTGAGTGACTAGAACTTACTATGCAAAAATGACCCAGTGTTTCTCTCTCCTCCCAGGTTTGAAACGAAATTTTGTTGTTACATGTTTGTAACCAGTTGGAATGCATGTTGATTCAATGAGCCAGTTAAAACCGCTCATACCGGTGGATAATGCTTTTTGAGTGAGATGCTTAGACTGAAAAATGTTAATGCAAACAGCTAAAAATTTTATTAAGATGATGTTTTTAAAAAAGTGAACGGTACAGAGTTTAAGCACAGACATTTCTGGTTATCAGGGAATAACATACAGATTATTGAGGGGTGCCAAATTCGGTTTAAGATCGAGTGTAGAAAGGAATACATAATCTGCAATATCCCCGATCGGGGGTAAAAAGTTAATGGGTCAAAGTTCAGACATTGAGATATGAGGCTATGAAGTTCATATGGCGGCTATGTTCGGGTGTGAAGTATAATGAGTGGATATGATGATGAGGATGGACTGACCCTCATTTGGTGAGATTTAATGTTCAGGGCATTCATGGTTCCAGTTCAGATGCTCCAACGAAGAAAGTCTCTTGGTCCCTTTCTTGTAGTCAAAGAATGATCTCACTCCGGCTCACGCCTCCTGGTACTATCAGTGGCCAGTGATATGTTCGATGTAGATGTTCCTGGACCATCAGATGGTGTCTGAGACCATGAGGCGCTGCATAAGCCATGCATAGCGTTGACCAATCCCACAGGTCTGCAGCACACGCTTGTTGCAGGGGTCCCAGGTGACCCACACACAACCAGCCTTTAATGGGGAATCATTTTAAATGGGAAGGACAGCATTGACAATTCCCATTTCCCCATAAAGCTCCTGCTTGTGTATGCATAACTGAGACAAAGGGGGTTTGTGCACTGTGGTAAATAATCTCCTGGTTTTACTTTGATTTGCCTTCTGATTTTTGAACTCTTGGCTTCGGCAATGTTGTCATTTGCCAAATAGGGAGCACTAGTCAGATTCTATCGCACTGATCGTTGAATTCAGATTCAAAGAAATTGATTACAGACCTGATCCAAAGCTCATCCAAGTTCCCTTTGACTTGAAAGGGCTTTGGATCAGATCTATATGAGAGGCTCGTAGGTACTTTTGGTTCCCACTGAAGTCAATAGGTGCTCAGCAGCTTTCAGACCTGAGCTCTAAGTGTGTTGAAGAAGACATGCAGATGTACTTGGTTGGCAAAATCAGGCCATTCCATATGTCAAGTGATGGGGAGCTATCTGGAGTGGCTCATGACGATGACTGCCTACCTCAGGGAAGACTATCAGAAACAGAGCAGATACCCCAAACTGGTAGCGTGTTCAATAGTTAGATTTCACCAAGCCAGTAACAAATATGTACTCCTGGAGATCACTATAACAATGTTACCATGGAGTTGCATACAGTCCCATTAGACTCTCCAGTCTATCTTGCCATCCTGATAAATGGTCACTTACACCAAAAATCACACCATATTCAGGTTGCTTCTAGTCCCAAGAGACCAGTCACTTACCCCCAGGTCAATTGGTACTCTAGATCTTACTCCCAAGATAAAGCCTTAGCCAATCCTGTAATAAAATATCTAAAGGTTTAGTAAAAGCAGCAAAGAATCCTGTGGCACCTTATAGACTAACAGACGTTTTGGAGCATGAGCTTTCGTGGGTGAATACCCACTTCGTCAGATGCAAGGTTTAGTAAGTAGGAAAAAGAAAGAAGAGAGTTGCTTATGGGTTAAAGCAAGCAAGCATACACACACCAATGAATTGTCATCTAAATCCTAAGAGTGACAGAGTTATAGTGATCTGTCAATTCAAAGTGTCTTGGTGCGCAGACCCAAGAGGCAGCCCCTGGGGATCTTTGGCTTCAGTTTAGGGTATCTGGCCCTTCACAGTTGAAACACCCCAAAAGATGGAAAAATTTCCAGTGGCTTTGTTTTATTTCCTTTATTCAGCCTCCAAGCCCATAAGACAAGCTTTCTTACACATAGCATTTCCCAGGTGCAATAGGGTCATTAACCAATCCTTTGTATTGTAACGATCTTTGATGGCCTATCTGATTTTAATAGTCCTTTTGGATGGTCAGGGGGATGATTCCTGTACCTGAGTTCACAAGTTCAGAGCAAACATTTTCAAAGTTATAAAGCAAAATTTACAGATTTTCTTATAGCATGGAATGCAGACATTGCAAGAAAGATTAATGCATGCACCAATTTACATGCATTTCATAGAGTCTAAACACTAAACACAGTCTTATAAGACTAATACCTATTATGACCAAAATCACCATACAGGTGAACTGGTCTGGTCTCCAGCTGTAAGTTTGTCAGTTCTTAGCTAATTCCTGCAGCCTGGGCAAGGGCTGGTATCTGGCCTGCCAGCTTCACAGCTATCGTGTTTACAGTGGGCCAGATCCTGATATCTTTATTGATTCTGAGGAGAATAAGTCTACAGATAGTCCCATTGATTTCAATTAGAATATTTTTAAGTGCTACTCAATGTAAATAAGGGTATAAGATTCCATCCCTTTTATTTTTTTTGTTTGTTGTAGCCATTTCACTGAATAAATCATGCAAGAGTTTCAAGCTGATTACTGAGAAAATAGCTTTTCTTAGGGCTGGTCTATACTACTGCGGTAAATCGATCTAACATATGCAACTTCAGTTCCGTGAACGTAACTGAAGTCAACGTAGTTAGATCCACTTACCGCAGTGGCTAGACAGCACTATGTCAACAAGAGACCCTGTTACCTTGAGCACGTTGGACATTCAGATCCTTTAATAACTAGGAGACCAAAGGCTTTGACAGTCAGAAAAGATCCATTGTGTAAAGTGGTTATATGATTACCTTCCGTAATCTGTGCCACATCTGAAGAAAAAATATCATGAACCACACCATATATAACCCCTCCTCTCCCTCTTATTTCGCTTTGATAATTTGTGGATCTGTTTCTTTCTCTCTCTGCAATTCTCTCTCCAAAGCAGATCAGTAATAGTACACTTGATATGCTTCCAGTAGGAATTGGGTATCAAGACAGAGCTTCAAAGTGTTCTAACAGTTTCAAATACAAAATAAGACCACAGAAACCACAAGCACAGAAAAGAAAAGAGCCTGTTTACAAGGTTAACTCATAGAGCAGCTCAGTGGATGCAACTGTTAGGGTTACCCGGCCAATCACAAAAACATTTCCTATGTTCCTTAAATGCTCTCTCAAAAACTGGAAACTGCATGCACAGGAAGAAAAAGGAACAGACAGGCACTTGTTGACAAAGGAGCACCTCAGGTAGCCTGATATGGTGTGAAGCAATGTAATTCAAACCCAATATTTTTGAACTGCGACTTCATCCCCGTAGTTATATTGGAAGATATGGGGTTAAACTGCATCCTGATGTAAATTGAAAAAAACCTACCCTGCTGAATCTCATAAGTATTTTATCACGTTCCAATTCTGATGTTTTATTATAATTTCTATTTTGCAAAGAATTTAAGGGAAAAAATGTAAGAAGCAGAGAGTGGAGAGAGAACAGATGCAGGACTCTGAAGCTGAAAAGATTTTAATGGACACGAAAGCCATATAAATATGAATGATACTGTAAACCTGGGGATTATATTCACCACAATCACATATGTAATAAAGTAAGTCAATAAAGCCTTTTTGAAAATTCTCTTTTTTGTGACATAGGGCAACTCCACTGTAGTTTATTCAGGCAAATTTCCTGTTTTCAACTGACCACAAGTTCTATTGGCTCTAAATCTTTTGGGTCAGATTGTCCAGGAGCATTTTTTAGGTGTGCAGGGTTATATCCCTCCTTTGCCCTGAGCAAAGGACAACTTCTGCCTTGGCACTTGGGAGTGCAAGAACAATTCCTTCCATGTATCACTAGGAAGGGGATGGAAAGGGGAGAGCAGAATTAAATTAATAGGACTACTCTCAGAGTAAGGTACTACTGCACATGAGCGAGAACAGTAGAATTGGGGCATAAACAAGTACCCTTAGAATGATATCAGAGTTGAGGGCTGAATGTTCCCATTCCACTTGTGTAAAGCATCATAGGTTCTGGAACTAGGGGTGCTGGGGGAGCTGCCACACCCCCTGGTTTGAAGAGGTTTCCATCATAGACAGGGTTTACAGTTTGGTTCAATGGCTCTCAGCACCCCCACTATACAAATTGTTCCAGCACCCGTGTAAAGCATTGTAGATCTGCTAGATCTGTTTCAGACTGGGAAAGTGATTTTGATTTAATGCCTTCTACTTGCCTGATCTGGTGAACGTGAGCACCATGAGAGTACAGTCTTTTTGTGGGGCCTGCTATACATCATTGACAGTGCTGGGCACATGCAGCCATAATGGTAATATATTTCACAGCAATAGAATGAGATGATTGAGAAGAGTTCAGTAAGTGACAAGATATGTAATGAGTAGGATAATTCTCTTTGGCAGATTTAGGTCTTTTTGTAGTGATAGCTTTTAAAATGCAAGCCTTCTGTATATCCATTTATTTTAGCACTTGCATTACCAAAGGTAATGGTTGGCCCTGATGATCAGTGACAGTTTTCAAGGTTGCACTACTGGTCTTACACATTTTTAGAGGCAGTGGACAAACTGTGCAGAGGGGCTCCAGTTTCTTTAATAGACCCTCCTGACTGCCCACTGCATACTCTCCCTGTCAATGAGACTTTCACCACCCTCACCTTTCAACACCTTTCTATCTTAAAAAAACTCTACTGTATTGCCACTAAACTAGCTCCAGGGGTTCAGCTACCAACTGGATTGCCCCAAGCATGGTTCACCTCATACAGCTTTGCTAAGTATGTGTCACTATGATGAACTCTTCAATGGGTGTTCCACATACAAATAAATAATACTGCTCATGCGTCTATAGCACAGCTAAGCTTTTTTTTTTTTTTTTAAATAGTGAGGATTATTTAACCTAGATTCATACATTTTAAGGCCAGGAGATTATTGTGATTATCTAGTCTGATCTCCTACATAACACAAACCATAGAGCTACTCTCAGCAATTTCTGCATCAAGTACAGTAACTTCTGGTTGAACTTCACAAACATCTTTCAGGAGCACATCCTATCTTGAGGTTAATACTCCACAAATTTTGTTTCATTAGCCTCACTGCTAAAACTGTGTATGTTATTTCCAGTTTGAATTTTTCTACTTTCATCTTCTAGTCATTGGATCTTCTTATACTTTTGCCTGCTTCATTCAAGAGTTAGACTCATAGACTTTAAAGCCAGAAGGGACCATTGTGATCATCTCATCTGATCTTGGGCTCATTGCAGGCCACAGATTCTCACCCACCCTCTCCTGTAATACACTCTGTCATAAACAGATAGTTAAGGGTTAATGTCTCTTTTACCTGTAAAGGGTTAAGAAGCTCAGTGAACCTGGCTGACACCTGACCAGAGGACCAATAAGGAAACAAGATACTTTCAAATCTTGGTGGAGGGAAGTCTTTGTTTGTGCTTTTTTGTTTTGTTCGTTGTTCGCTCTTGGGGCTAAGAGGGACCAGACCTACACCCAGGCTTTCACAAGCTTTCTGAATCAGTCTTTCATGTTTCAAAATTGTAAGTAATAGCCAGGCAAGGCAGATTAGTCTTATGTTTGTTTTCTTAACTTGTAAATGTGTCTTTTTGCTGGAAGGATTTTTACCTCTGTTTGCTGTAACTTTGAATCTAAGGTTTGGGGGGAGACCCTCTGGTCTATATGAATCTGAGTACCTGTAAAGCATTTTCCATCCTGATTTTACAGAGATAACTTTTACTTTTTTTCTTTCTTTAATTAAAATCTTTCTTTTTAAGAACCTGATTGATTTTTCCTTGTTTTAAAATCCAAGGGATTGAGTTTGAACTCACCAGGGATTGGTGGGGGAGGGAAAGAGGGGGAATGGTTAATTCCTCCTTGTTTTAAGATTCAAGGAGTTTGGATCGGTGTGAAGCTTCTCAAGGCAACCCAGGGAGGAGAAAGTCTGGGGAGAAAAGGAGGGGGATGGTTAATTTCTCCTTGGTTTAAGACCCAAAGGGTTTGGGTTTGGGTTCCCCAGGGAAGGTTTTGGGGGAACAGAAAGTGTGCCAGACACTAAATTCTGGCTGGTGGCAGCGTACCAGATTTAAGCTAGTAATTAAGCTTAAAACTGTTCATGCAGGTCCCCACTTTTTGTACCCTAAAGTTCAAAATGGGGGAAAAAACCTTGACACACCCATAACCTCAAGCTGACTTACTGAAGTCCTCGAATCATGATTTAAAGACTTCAAGAATCCACCATTTACTTTTGTTTAAACCTAGAAAGAGCCTTCTTGTATCAGATTTCTTCTTCATGTGTAGTTAATTTGATCATGATCAATAGTTGCCTTTTCACTTTCTCCTTGATAAGCTAAATTGACCAAACTCCTAAAACCTCTCATTGTAAGATGTATATTCCAGACCTCAAATCATTCTCATGATTATCCCTTTTTATCCCTGTCATCCCTTTTCTGAACCGTCACAGTTTTACAACATCCTTTTTTTCTACTGATGTCATATTTTGGATTTCATATAAAACAGTTCTTGGAGTATCAACTCTCCACTACTGAGTGAGAATGACTCTTCTCCTTATGGAATTGACAACAGCTGGCTCCATAAACAAATCTGCCATTTGTTATGTCAGTCATGGTCCATTACAGTGGATACCACTAATATATTTGTATCAGTTTTTCAGATTTTACTTGCTTGAGCAATACTACACATACATTTAGTGGGAAATACCACTAGAACCCATAACACACTTTTGAAGTCCACACAATATAATTGATTTTATTAAAAGTTTTGTGGCATGAATTGGGCAGACTTTAGTAGGTTACCAAAAAGGGACACTCAGTGCTGATCAATCTTTACTGAGTGTACAATAGCAGCCATCTCAGAAAAGACTGAACTACATTGGCATTTCTGGGAACTGTTTCTGTTTAGATTGCTGTGACCTTCTTCAGCATAGGCAGCTTTAACTTGAGTGAAAAAAATATGACCATAATACTAAAGTATGGCTTTGTTTAAGACATACTTTTATTTGTGCAGGATAAGGTTATGCACAAGAAGACATTGGAAAACAACTTTATAGGTTACATCTTGTTCCAGGTGATTTTTTTCCCATATACTGAGATGTTATCTGAGTGTACTTGATACACAACTGAGTATAGTTGATACTGGAAACATACCGAATAATACTTCTCACAGTATCTTGAAATATTTCTGTAGCTGAACATATTCCAGATGTTAGCCTTGTATACTATCTTAGACCAATATGTGTTGAAAAAATTGGCAGATAAGATGCAGAAGCTAGATCCAGCTGGTGAGATCCTTTGAGATCAAGCTTCAGAAATACAATGGCATCATTCAGTGCAAGAGTTATGCCTCTGGTGAGATATGGCATTCTCTCTGTATTGCTGTGTTCAGGAGTTACAGAACCGCGCAATTCATCCTGTGCCCAGTGCTTTGGGTTCTGGAAGCACTACGTTTAATAAGACCCATGTAATTGAGCTATATTTCTGCCGAATAATCCCTTGTATTTCTAAGTTCCACAGTTCTTCTTCATCTTGGTTTTTCAAGTGACAAGGAATTTTTCTGTGGTGTTCTACCACTAATGCCACTGATTCATTCACATGCATGTGAACCTGGCAGTCTTTTATATCCATCAGTCTTTAACACAGGAAGGCAAAAATATAGAGAAGCATATCTATCTCATTGTGTTGTGGTTCTTCACAAAGAGTATTCTCTGAATCACTTTCCTCAGAGTTGGAAATGAGACCCTAGATCTTTAGTTTAAACTGTAAAGATTCAAGCTTCCAACTCTAGAGGTCCTCACTCTGCCTTGAATGGTCACATAGAATATATGCTAACTATCTGCTAAACAATCAGTTCCACCTTGCATTTAGCTGTGATACTGGAAGTACCTTTCCAGACCCGAAGAAGAGCTTGGTATAGCTCACATTTGTCTCTCTCACCAACAGAAATTGGTTCAATAAAAGATATTATCTCATCTACCGTGTCTCTCCAATCCCTGGTGTTTCAAGATGGCAGTTGTTACACCTTCACAAGGACTATATTCCACTGAAGTCCCAATTAAATCCTGTTTTGAAGTGGCACATAGGCCATTTGCTGGCTGTCTATGTGGGACTGAATTTCTCCCCATGCAAACAGGCATATTTATGCAATGGTATTTGCATTCAAATATATGTATTCACTTTTTACACTGAAGTGCTTAGCCCTATTTATAAAGCTTCAGTAATCAAATATGGTAGTAGATGCAATACCATATGACTTAGGTAACCAGTCATGTAGTAAAGTGGTCAGTAAGAGTTAACTAGGTTATTCAGAGTATTATAGGCTGGATCCATGTTCCACTCCTCTCCCACTTCCTGTTTAGTTAGAGTGTGTTCTCCCAATCTGATTGTTATGTAGTTTAATAATGCAGCACATTCCTAACCTGAACTAAAGTGGCTTTCTTGTGCACTGAGTGATCCCCTTACAAAACTGAAAATGAGGAAAAACATGAGAACGGGAAAATTGAGGTGTTAATACAGAAAATGAAGATAGGCAGCAATATCTTAAAAGACTGGACCACTGTTTTCTTGCCTAGATATTGTCTAGGTAAGGACATACAGAAAGCAATTTTCCTCAGTGTCTGTGACTGTCAAACCTATTTCTTCCTAAGGAGTCTGTTACCACCTCAGAAACCAGGAGATCAGAGTTTAGAAGACCTGTGACAGATCATAACAGAGCACTACAAGTGAAAGGCAAACACGGTTATAGAAAGTTTCATGTTTCATACTATACTGAGGGGCCAAGGTGCAACTGTAGCTATGTATGTGGCAGAGTAAAAAAGATTAATGCAATATTGCTAATTTAGGAATCTCCTGGAGGAGATGCTAAGGGATAGATTTTTTGTAATATTAATAATGAGAGACTCCAAAGACAACTGCTGGCAGAGGGGAACTTAACCTGGCCTAGAGCAATAGAACTGGTGATGTCAATGGAAGCAGTAGTGAAAAACTTACAAAATGTGTGCTTAGAATGGCAAGGACGATTGAAATGCTTCAGTAAAGAAAAGGCAAAGCAAGCTGAAAGGCACTCAGGCTCCTGATGGGTGTTCCAAGTGTGGAGGAGCTCATTTTGTATCAATCTGTAAATTTCAAATGCCTCAAGATTGGACACTTAGCCAGAAAATGCAAAGATGACTATCAAATAGTCATCTCAAACCCAAATATGCTACTTGATAGAGCAGAGGAAAAGGAAGAAAGCAGGGGGCTTTTTACTGTGAGGGGGAAGAAGGAGATACACAGTATGTACTGTCTAAAAGGGGAGAAAGTGGGACCTTTTGAAGTAATAGTAGAATTAAGCAATCATTCAGTACAAATGGAAACAGATATAGGGACTTTCGCTGCTGTAATCAATGATCCATATCAGCAGTGCAAAGCAGGCCTAAGCCTAATAGTTCTATGCTTATCTCTCTAAAATATAAAAGCCAAAAGAAAAAGTTACCAGTCCTAGTGATCCCATGACAAAGGCATAATCTGTTGGGCAGAGATTGCTTGCAAGAACAAAAACTGAATTGACAGGAAATTTTCAAATTAGACCCTAGCAAAATACCAGCACTCTAAGAAGTCTTGGATGTCCATCCACATATTTTAAAAGAAGAGTTAAGGACCTTGGTAGGTGTAAAGTCCAGGATTTGTATTCAGAGAAGGGTCAAGCCAAAATACTTTAAAGCAAGACCAGTACCTAATGCTCTCAGAGAAAAGATTGCGGCTGAGTTAAACAGTCTGTAAAAGGAGGAGATCATTTCACCAATGCAGTTTTCTGAATGAGCCAAACCTATGGTGCCCTTGTTTAAACCAGACAAAACCATATGCAGCTGTGGGGATTATGAAGCCATGATGAATCAGGTCTCCAGGTTAGACAATTATCCCCATTCCACAGACAGACTTGTTGGCAGTGTCAGGTGTGGGGGTCAAAAATGTAGTGAGTTGAACATGCCACAGACGTAACAGCAGATGAGACTGGAGGACTGTAAGAAATTTGCCACTATAAAACACTCACAAAAGCTTATATATATATATGAGTACAATTAATTGCCATATGGAATACTGTCAGCAGCACCTGGAATTCTCCAGATGGTAATGGAAAATTTGTTGAAAAGTGTGTTGTAGTGAAGAGTGACAACATGTTGTAGTAAGGAGTGACAACATCCTCATTATAGGCAGAAGTGATGCTGGATGTCTCTGAACCTGAAAAAGATACTTCATGGATTGGAGGCAGCAGGACTTCGCTAAAAGAAAGTAGATGCTTCTTTATAAGACACGAAGTGGTGTACCTGGGTTACAAGACAAATGATCAGGAGCTTAACCCTGTGGCAGAAAAGGCTATGGCAGTCAAACAGACCCCAGCCACTCAGAACACAATGGAGCTATGAACATACTTAGGTATGATAAATTATCAGGTTTCTGCAAAATGTTTCAGCCTTTTAGAAGCCTTGCATGAACTCCTGAGGAAGGAGACATCCCCGGTATGAGGGAAGAGACAAGAGAGCTTTCTTGGAATCTAAAAAGCTACTCAAGCACTTGGAGCTCCTTGTTCATTTTAACCATAGGAGTCACTCTGTGGGTGCTCCGGTGCTGGAGCAGCCTCGGGAAAAAAATATTGGGTGCCCTGAGGATTTCCTATTCCCCAACCCCTCAATGCCTCCCACCTGCCAACGGCCCTGTAATCAGTTCCTACCCCTTCCTCCCAGTGCCACCCACCCGCCACAATCAGCTGTTCAGCAGCAGGAGGCACTGGGAGGAGTGGGGGCCGGAAGAAACTAGGGCAGAACAGGGTCAGGAGGAGGCTGGGTGGGGGTGGGGCCTGGGGCAGAGCGGGGTTCCAGCATCCCCAGGGAAAATCCAAAGTCAGCACCTCTGATTTTGACCTGGGCAAAGAATCCTGTCATCTGATGTTTCACTATATGGGGTAGGGGCAGTTTTATCACACAGCATGAGGGATGTTGGAAAATGACCAGTTGGATATGTCTGGTCATCATATTCTCAGTTAGAGAAAGAAAGTCTACCTATGATTTTTGAAATAAAAATAAATCCATCAATACCTGGAGCCTTTTACCATTCTGACAGTTCACACCCACCTGAGGGACTTTTCAGTGAAAACAAGAGCATGCCAGTCATGGCAGCTGCCCAGTTTCAGGACTAAGATCCCTTCCAACCCTGATATTCTATGATTCTAGTGGTAGGATTTGTCACGGACAGTGAATCAAATTTTACAAGCATGGAGTATAAAGACACTGTGGGCAAAAATGGGATTAAACATATTCAAACTTCCCCATGTCATCCAACTTCCAGTGGCCTAGCAGAAAGACCTGGGAGGAGTTATTTTTTTAAAAGGATGAAGATGATTAATTGGAGTGGGAAGCAAAGCTGG
Organism: Gopherus evgoodei; assembly: GCF_007399415.2. Lineage (NCBI taxonomy): Eukaryota > Metazoa > Chordata > Testudines > Testudinidae > Gopherus > Gopherus evgoodei. The sequence continues at coordinate 83,886,757 of NC_044327.1, forward strand.
CTCACTTTATTGTGAAATACAGAACCCCTTCTCAAACTATAAGGGGTATAAGCCCTGCCCAGCTATTAATGGACAGAAAGATAAGAATTCATTTGCACTTCACACTTCCCCCTTCATGCTGGGTTGGATTAAGGAAGCAAGCTTTTCAAAACCAAAACCATGACTCTCATACTAAAGACAGACAGTTGAGCCCAAAGGACCAAGTCTATACCAAAAGTTTCAGTACTCTAGCTGATTTGGATTCCATGTACTATCTTAGAATAAAGTACACCCTCACCTTTTAAAGTCTGTTTAAGTGACGGTTGAGCTATGAGATGACAAACAGGATCATGGCTGCTTGCAGAGTGACATGAAAGCTCCAAAGCCTTTACCCTTGGGTGCTGAACATCTAGAGGAGCCAACGCCAGCAGAGAATGCAGTTTTAGTGGGAATGCCTGAGACAGAGGTATCTACAGAATTGCTGGACCTGAAGACTGGGTGTCTGCCCCTGGAGGTGGCCTCAGATGCCACAGAGAGGCACTACTCTGTGTGAGAGAAGAGACCAATTGTTTAAAAGACTACGTCTGGGCTGTGAAGTAAGAAGGGAGAGATATAGGAATGTTGTCATCAAGGGGTTAACTGGGTTACTCAGAGTATAATGAGTTGAAGCCATATTCCACCCCTTCATTAGGTCCTTTTTAATGAGTGTGTGTTTTTCCTCTCTGTTTTATGTAGTTGACTAAAGTGGCACATTCCCAGCCTGCAGTACTGTAAGTAAAATGTGTTTCTTATGCACTGAGTGGTCCTTTCCCAAAAAAATCACAGAAGGCTAGTAGCAAAGTTATTTGTTGCATCTGCATTTAACCAAAAAATTGCACAGGAGGTGAATGATCAGCTAATAAAATCTGTCTTTTATAGGCAAGGGCGGCTCTAGGTATTTTGCCACCCCAAGCATGGCAGGCAGGCTGCCTTCGGCAGCTTGCCTGCGGGAAGTCCCCATTCCCGCAGATTCAGCAGCATGCCTGCGGGAGGTCCGCCGAACCCACGGGACTAGCAGACCCTCTGCAAGCATGCCGCTGAAGGCAACCTGCCTGCCCCCTCGCGGCAACCGTCAGAGCGCTCCCCCGTGGCTTGCTGCCCCAGGCATGCTCTTGATGCGCTAGTGCCTGGAGCCGCCCCTGTTTATAGGCTGGCTACTCTGAGTAACCAAGGGACAAGCTATCACAGTCTTAATGGCATCATCCATCCAAGTTAACTATTTATGTTTGACTATGGCCTGATTCAGTGCTCACTGAAGTCAATGGAAACACTGTGGAGTTGCTTCCATCCATTGTATTGCATACAAGTATGCCTGATTTTAATCACGAAGACATTCCAAAGGAACAAGACTGCAAGTGGGCAAGAGATGTAAAATAATTTCTTTTTTCATCATTTTATAAAGCTTACTCTGGAGATAATGCATCACAAATCAATGCATTTCCACAGAACCTGAAAAGAGCCACTCCCACTGGTTCTGCAATAGATATTGCTAACTATGGATCAGATTAAGCAGCAAAGAATCCTGTGGCATCTTATAGACTTACAGTCTATCTGAGGAAGTGGGTATTCACCCACGAAAGCTCATGCTCCAAAACGTCTGTTAGTCTATAAGGTGCCACAGGATTCTTTGCTGCTTTTAGAGATCCAGCCTAACATGGCTACCCCTCTGATACTATGGATCAGATTGTGTCCCAGCTTGCACAGCCATGCCCAGGAGTAAGAGGATGTTCAGAAGCAGTGTGGAGAGGAGAGGAGCTTCAGTAAGACTGCTGCATTCCCTCTCCCATCCTAACATACATACTAGTAGGCAGGACTAGATCAAATGGGGCATGGATTGGGCAGAGCATTGGCTCCACCCTTCCCCCCAAAGTGCTAGCCAACAAAGTGATACCAGCTACTGGAATGTGCTAAGTATCCACCTTGCACAGGGTACTTCCTCCTCACAGCAAGGGGGAACCAGAGGGCAGATTGTGACTCAATCACAAAGTGCCTTCCAGTGTGCTTTGAGGCTAGCACAACATTGCACTGGCCCTTGCTTGGGGATCACAGCAAAGCCATGTTTGAGCCCCAATTGCCACCAGTCACTACTTACCCATTGGTTTAAATTGCAAGGAATTGGAAAATAGATAGTAAAAAGGTAAGAGTTACCTAATTAAAGAGGATTTATAGAAGCTCATATATCTGCTTCTGTGAACAAATACATGTGTGGTTGTGGCACTCGGGTCTTGGGGCTCAGCCATGCAAAGTCTCAAGCACTTGAGTAGTTCCATTGACTTCTAACCCTTTGCAGAAAGGACTCTTATCTCTAGTCTGTTCAACAGTTAGTCTCTGTCTAGATGACACCAAACCAATTAATTCATGAGTCTTATTATCCTGATTGGAACATAGCTGTTGATTTAAAAAGTGTAGTAGCTCTTCTCCTCCAAAATCCCAGATCACGTCACAGTGCTATTCAGGAACTGTACATCTGACTCCTTAGGGAGAAAAGCGAAGGATTTTTTTCACCCCAATACAACAAATCATTGTCCAAGGTTCTTCACCAAATGACATGATCTGATTTATGGCCATAAAACTTATCAAGAGGGGAACTGGAGTTAGGAATTGTCTGCAGTAGATACTGCCATCGCCAGAAGCCACTAATTGCACAGTGGTAAATTCTCTGTTTTCATAAATTCAGCACAGCTCTCAAGAGCTCCACAGGTTGCTGAGTAGCAACGCTGGTGCACATAGCAACTACTTTTCCTGTTTAAATAAACCACAAGTACCCAGAGACTGTTTCAATAAATTACAGACTAGAACAAATTGGGACTTCATTCAAGGTGCAATTTCACATTCACAGCTAGCATTCTCATTACTTTTCCCCTGGCCCTGCAATATTTATTTCTCTTTAGCTTTTTTATTTTGTCAATTTCATTATTTAGTTTCCCACACAAAATTCTCTCATGTACCTTTGCCAAAAATCCTAGCAGGAGAATTCTTTTCCATCTGCTCCGAAAATACGCTTGGAAAGCTCTGCATTCATGTATTTAAAGGATAGTTACAAGTTACTCTTTGGATTCAGGGAGTTTATAGTCTTAATTTTGTGCATAATTTTTCTGTATGAATTCATACTTTTTCCATTAATATTTCTGTCACATTTCAATTCTGTTGCTGTACGTTATTTCTCTTTTCTTTTTAGCAAAAGCGTCAGTAAACGATGTTTGGTTTTGCTCTCTTTTTCTGAAGAAAAAAATAATCCCATTGTTTTAGCATTTAAGTGTGTACTGAACTGGTTTACAATAATGCACACATAATGACATTGGGTTGTAAATATATAACAAACAATCTTATTTACATTGATAATAAATGATTACAGTATATGCATAATTGAAGATTTTCCTTTTTATGAACCTGCAGGTCTTAGGTACCATCAGAATCTGATATGAACACACAAGAGTTGATGTATCTACCAGTTTGATTATGGATATACATTGCTATTAACCACTATATTAACTCATCATATAGACTATTTTCATGGAGTAGTGATATAAAAAGGATATATATTACTAGTCCATGAAAATAGTCTATGTGATGAGTAAATATAGTGGTTAATAGCAATGTTCTGCACTGTCATATGGGGAACTGGTTTAGTTCCCATTCCTGCTTCCTCAGGTGGAAGAAAATGTCTCTCACCTTTTGCTGTTCCATAGAGACTCGTTGGGCTCTGCAAAGTGTGTTGCTGATGATGGGCTGCAAATGATCTTTGACCAAGTTGTTGTTGGCTGGAAAAGTGAGGGCATTACACTGAACCTTGATAGTGAAGAATATAAAAACCAGGGGGAAATATGTAAACTGTACGTATTGCAAGTATAGTCAAGCCCTTCACAAGCTCACTCTACTACAAGTCTCTAGACTGTAAAGTAAATGAGGGATGCAGGGTGTGTGGAGAAACGGCACATCTAAGGAGACATGGGTTTGAATTAGACACTCAGCGTGCAGCTAAGCCACTATATTCTCCCTCTTTGACCTTATTCCTGCTAGGCATGAGTAACTAGGTGTCCATGCAGCTGCACCCCCCATTAATGGACTCTGTATCCTGCTCACTGCTTTCTATGCTAAATGTATATGTGTGTCACTTTACACCTGCACTGTGCAAGATCAGTCCTTCTGAGACAACTTCCTCTAATATAGTATTTGCAGATACTATAAACATCCAGCTGAGGATGGCTCTCATCTGCGCTGCCTCTGCAATAGAGCAAAGAGAACACCTCAGAACAGGGAAAAGTGAAAGTCAGTATATGAGCGAATCACCAAAAGGAAGCAGCCTCTTCTGAGATACACAATGCTAAGGACTTATTCGCTAGGCAGTGCATTCAAGCCACATGAATGCTTTCATCAACCCCAGAGGGAATGGAATTCAAAGCCACAGTGGAGACAGAGGAATCTGCAAGATGAAAAGAAAATGAGGCAGCGGCTGAAGCAACAAGAGCAATGGCGGATGGGGGAAGGGAGCAGTAAAAGGGAAATCAGAGCAAGGGTCACTAAAGCAGAAACAATCTACTCTTCAGCTCCTGAACTCTGTATTGCAGATTTTCTTTCTAGTGAACAACACCTTAGGGATGAGCAAGAAGCAGCAAAAGGAGATGGCTGTCACACACACACCTTTCTCAGGGTATTGTCAAAAGTTACAAAGGGCCATCCTGCAGCCATCTTCCTTCTTAGTCACATGCATTATAAATGTCCAGATTCATTTTTATAAGATTTAAAATTCAGCACATTAGAACACAATACAACCACAGCATGTGTAATATCCAATATTCTTTGGGCTCACTGATCTGAGATCATATTCTTTGCTAAAACTATGAACACTGTGGCAACTCAACTTTTAATGGTGCATTAATTTAAAAATGAAATGTACATTTTGCAGTGAAAAGTTGATTTAATTGAACATCTATGGGCAAGGACAGTGCTTGTAAATACACAGCTATGCTGCAGCAGTGTATTGTGTTAGTGGTATTTTATTGGTTTGTTTTTCTAAGAATACGCCAAGGAAAGCTTCATCAATAGTTGTATGTACATAGTGGTCAGTTTTAGAGAGCTGCTGACTCTCCTAAAGAATATAGAGTGATTTCTGTGACCATTTCTGAGTGCAGTTATACAAAGCATTGCCACAGAATACTAAATGTAATACAATCCTGTTGCTTTTTATTCCACACATCTCCAAAATCTGAACCTTCTTTTCTATTGCAACACATTAGAGGACCTGCCTTGACTACTGCAATTTCTCCTACTCTTCTAATCTCAGGTCTTTTGATACTATCCATTACCCTCTTCCACTACATCCAAAACCTTGCTAACAAACTCATCCTTCTTACGTATTGTTTCAACCATGTCATTGTCACCTCTCTCTTTCATCCACTACATTGACTTCCCATTGTCCCAGGCTCCTGATTCAAACTTCTGGTCCCTGCTTGTACATCACATAACTCCGGCCACCATCTCTGATTGGTGTTTCTCATGTTCCTCCCCACTAGGGTTGGTTGAAAAAATTCTGTCATAACTGTTTTTCACTAGAAAATGCAGTTTTTGACTAAATTTAAGTTTTTGCAAAAAGTATCTGCTTCCTGTGGAAATATTTGATTTTTTGACAAAAAATTGAATGCCCCAAATCCAAAATATTTCAGCCAAAAATTAAAATATTTCAATTTGGAAACACTGCTGTTGTACCTCTTGGGAGGTATAGTTCAATTGTCTCATGTTCCCATTCTCCAATATGGGCTGGGATTCCTCTTTACCCTACATCTCCCATGATGCACCATGGCCAAGAATTCCCATGCTGCATTGCCTCCCCTCTCCAAGAGAGAAGAACATGGTACATCTTCGCAGATGTAATCTGACCAACAAACCCAGCCTACAGTCAAGAATAGATGCTTGAAACACATGAACTACAACTCCCATAGGAACTGCAAGACATTTCCAAATGAAAATATTTTGGGTTTTGCCCAAAATATTTCAGTTTTTGAATTTCCACTGAAAACTGAAATTTTCCAGAGGGAATATTTTTTTTCTGATCAATTTTTTTCCTGTGATACTAGTCTCTGTATTACTTGTATCTCCCAAAAGCAACTAGGTGTCTCCTTCCACTTTTTTCCTTATGCTTGCAATGATATCTCTTCCAAAACTTATTCAACTGGGTCCTGATCCATAGTCTACTGAAGTCAATGAAAAAACTGCCATTTGTTTTGAGAGTGCTCTATAGTTGTGTATATGTAAATAGTTAATCGATAAGATGCTGGTAGATGCCAATAAAATATATAACATAGTTCCTTGGTTTTGTAGGACCACTAATACAGTATTGCCAACCCTAAACATTCAAAAATAAAAGTCAGTCATCAAAAAATCATGATGTTTGCCATAAAATCATGATGTTTAAAAATATAATACATTTTACATTAATTTAGTTTGTTTTCTGATTTCTGAGCCTTTTGGGAGTGATTGGGTAATTTTTCAAGTTTTTCTCTGCAATAATAATAGCCACAAGGGCTAGAAACTTACTTTCAAAATAAAGAAAGTCACAATTCCTACATGATTATATGAATCTGGGAGGCAGGGCTTTAAGAATAATACCAAATATTGCAAGACAATATATTCATGAAAGTTGGCAACACTGACCGTTGTTACTCACTACAAATGACTCCCTTTGTGAAGCTCTTTACATCTGCTCTCAACACAGTTGACTTCAATAGGCTTTGAATTAGACCAGGGATTGGCAACCTTTGGCATACAGCTTTCCAGGGTAAGCACCCTGGTGGGCTGGGATGGTTTGTTTATCTGCCGCGTCCACAGGTTTGGCCGATTGCAGCTCCCACTGGCCGCAGTTCACTCAACTCCAGGCCAATGGGGGCTGCAGGAAGTGGGGGCCAACACATCCCTCGGCTCGTATCACTTCCCACAGCCCCCTTTGGCATGGAGCGGTGAACCCCGGACAGTGGGAGCTGCAATCAGCAAACCTGCGGATGCGACAGGTAAACAAAACAGCCTGGCCCGCCAGGGTGCTTATCCTGGAAGGCCACATGCCAAAGGTTGCCGATCCCTGAATTAGACCCAACCCCCCACCTTTACCACACTCAAATCCCTCCTAAAACCCCATTTCTGAGGTGATTCCTTTTTAAGGTGTCTCACAAGACTCCTAGCTATTATCAGTGTTGCCATTTCATGATTTGCTTTTTAATCTTGCGATAATTGGTTCTTTTCTTATAGCCCCGGTTCTTGAAGTCATGTGAATATGGGAGAGTCTAAGCTGTTTTTTAAAAGAGAAAACACGCTTCTGGCCCTCAAGGTTGTGTGTGGGAGGGGAAACAAGGAAATATGAAAGTTCATCCAAAAGACTCAAATACCAGAAGACAAAGAAAAAGAATCTAATATCTTTATTTTTTTTTAAATCTCATGTATTTTTTAAAGATGATCTCCTGATTTTTAAGCTCATGTAGAAGTGCTTACCTGAATTGTTATCCTGGTATAAATGACATTGCGCCACTGAAACCAGTCAGATTAGAATCTGGATCTAGGTGACATGGCCAAGGTTACAGGACACACTCTGCTTTTAATGTAATGATGAGCAGTATGGAAGTTGAGTAGGGCATGTTGCTGACCACAACACGCACAGTCGCCAGCTACACATGCCACCTTCTGGCTTTGGTGTGCCAGCAAGCATCGTAGCCAAGTCCTGCTTTTAGTGCTTTATAGAAACCCGTCTGATGGATGTTGCCAAAAGGTTGCAATGAATTAGTGCATTCCCTGGCTGCACTGTACCCCCCTTTCCCCTTGAACAGCACTGTCCAGTTTTTAGGTCATGCCTTGGATTTGATGGAGAAGTAGTTATTGCTGCTTTGTCCCATGGCAGAATCTTTATTTATACTAGGGTCTAGAATACCTTTGGCAAGGATGCTAGGCAGAATATTTCCTTTTTCACTGTAAGTTTCATTGTGTTAACTGACCATAGGTGTGAGCACAGTGTTGGTGCTTAGCAAATAATAAATAATAATCATCATTCATAGGCTCTAACCTAACCCTTTAAATGTGAACTGACCACTCTCAATTTTTACTTCAAAGCCAGTCTTAATTTGAAGGACTTCTTCTATGAGAACTGATGAGCTTCTGACAGAAGCAAACTATATTTAAGAAATCCATTTGCAGAGGAAACAATATACTGTAAATCTTGGAAGTTTTGATACAAGTCCAAAGCAGCTCCTGGTGCATTTTATAAATTCACACTCTTATAAAGGCAAAACAGCTAATGCTGGGACTTGCCCTCAAACCAGTTGTTCTCTGGAAAAGAGTAAAGTAATGACAGCTGGTAAAATTATTAGAATCATACAGATATGACTGTGCTGCAGAACTGCATCTGTTTCACTGCCATCAGACTACATAGTTAAGTGCCCAGAAAACAGCTGGATTAAGCCTTCTCTCTGCTTACTGTAGGCTTTGGAACTGACAACAAAATGCCTCCAACGAGATGTATTTTCCTGGCCATTAGATGTGGTCAAAGGGATAGCAGGAGTCACAGAAAATATTTCAAACTTACAACTTGGTATGGTAGTTGTGCTAGCCATTAAACAACATATAAAAAAGCAAAGTGATACCTTTTATTGGATTAACTTTAAAAGAAAAAGAAGAACTCTTAAGCACTTTTCGCAGAATGACACACTTTATACCATGCCTACATCAAGGAAAACACAGCTACAGGATGACATACCATAGAGATGGGGCTTAAAATTTAATTTACTATATTCTGGCCCAGTTCTGTATTTATCATTAGAATTAGGAATACCACAATCTCTGCCTTGAAGAGATAACTGTCCAAGAGCAAAACCAAAGAGTGTGAGACATGGAAACACTATACCAGTGTTTCTCAATTTTTTGATACCAGCGACCAGCTTGCTGCCTTTTTAAGCTGTGTCAAGAAGATCTCAAGGACTGGCATCAGGCCATGGACTGCTCGTTGAGAAACACTATGATCAGAGTGGTGATGGGCACATCTTGAAAACGTCACAGGCTTTTGTTGCTTGTTTGTTTTTATTAGTGACTTTCCTGATCAAAGTTTTCTCTAGCCACAATCTCCTTCTCCCATTCTTTTCTAAACCCCACACCCACACAAGAGTACCCAGCCATTATCTAGTGTCTGCTGCACACAACCAGTCCCAGCTCAAAATAACAGTTCTCAGGATGTATTGTTTCCTGACATCAGGGAGCAAATGGGAGGCTGTATCCAACTGTGAAAGTATCCCGCTTCTGTAGCAGCTGCTGCAGCTCAGCCTCTGCCTACCGAAGGTGGTGCTGGGTCTTCCCTGCCCTATGATGCTCCAAGAGGTGTGAATGGGGAGGGGTGGACCTGTCAGATTTGTTCCTGAGGCTGTTGATGGTGTTGTGTTCAGCACGGCTGAGGTTATGGGGCAAGTGATGCTGCTTTTCCACAATTTCAGTCAGTGCACATTGATGGAAGCAATCTATGTAGAAGTTCAGTCTGTTCTTTCGACGCTCAGGAGGAGTCCATGCAGAATCGTTTTTATTATAGCGTTGGTAGGAAGGATTCTGTGGGTTAGTATGTTGTTCAGAGGTGTGTTGGAAGTATTCTTTGAGTTGGAGTCGGTGAAAGTAGGAATCTAGGTCTTAGAACTTATCCTTTCAACAAAGCCCAATGCCAACTCTGTCCACATATCTAATCAAGTGACACCATCATAGGACCTAATCACATCAGACCACGCCATCAGGGGCTTGTTCATCTGCACATCTACCAACGTGATATATGGTATCAGGTGCCAGCAATGCCCCTCTGCCATGTACATTGGCCAAACCATACAGTCTCCACACAAAAGAATAAATGGACACAAATCTTACATCAGGAATCATAACATTCAAAAACCAGTGGGAGAACACTTCAACCTCTCTAACCACTCAGTGTCAGATGTAAAGGTGGCAATTTTACAACAAAAAAAACTTCAAAAACAGACTCCAAAGAGAGAGTTAATATGCAAATTAGATACAATTATCTTAGGTTTGAACAGAGACTGGGAATGGTTGGGCCAATGCACTAATTGAATCTATTTCCCCATGCTAAGTATCCTCCCACCTTCTATGAGTCATCTCGATTATACTTCAAAAGGTTTTTTTTCTCCTGTTGATGATAACTCATCTCAATTGATTGGGCTCTTAGAGTTGTTATGGCTACTTCCACCTTTTCATGTTCTCTGTGTGTATAAATATCTTCTTGCTGTATGTTCCAGTCTGTGCAACTGATGAAGTGGGCTGTAGCCCACAAAAGCTTATGCTCAAATACATTTGTTAGGCCTTGGCTACACGGGCTCTTTACAGCACTGCAACTTTCTCACTCAGGGGTGTGAAAAACACCCCCCTGAGCGCTGCAAGATACAGCGCTGTAAAGCACCAGTGTAAAGAGTGCCACAGCGCTGGGAGCACGGCTCCCAGTGCTGCAAGCTACACGCGTAGAAGATGTGGAGTACGTGCAGCGCTGGGAGAGCTCTCCCCCAGCGCTGGCGCTGCGACCACACTCGAAACTTCAAAGCCCTGCCGCGGCAGCTGTGCCGCGGCAGCTCTTTGACATTTCAAGTGTAGCCATACCCTGTGTCTCTAAGGTGCCACAAGTACTCTTGTTCTTTTTGCAGATACAGACTAACACGGCTGCTGCTCTGAAACCAGGATTTAACTATCAATTAAATATATTATACATATAGAAAGGGATTAATTACTGTTGAGGAAACTCCTGATACTGTATCACTCAGGAATAGGGTAAGTGAAATTCTGGAAAATATGCGCTCTCATCTGCAATCATTAGAGAGACTACATGCTAGATGCTAGAAATCTTTGAAGAAGATACGATGAAAACAAAAAGCATTAGCATCATATCAGGACATATTTTGCGTATTCTAAACTAAATTGCAAGGACAAAGGTCAGATATATAGCATCCTAGAATCCTGAAAGAAGATTGCTGATGAGATTACTAGTTAAACAAGTAAGATAATTTAATAGTATATTGCAGGAAAGGAAGATACCAAAAGAGGATCATGAAGGAAACATAGTTCCAAACTGTAATAAAGGAACTTGAGGAAGAACTAATACATTGTATAGATCACTGAACTAGACCTTTGATGAAGTCAAGTTCCTAAAAACATTAATAAAATACTGGATTAAGTATAAAGTTTTGAGGAGATAAGGTATGAAATAGATATAGGTGAGTGGTAGACATGTCTGCTGATGCAGTACATTTAAAAATGAAATTTGGTTTTAGTTAGCAAGTTGCACAGTCAATGTATCTGATTATGTTTAAAAAAGTAATAAATTAGAGAATGGAGAACACAGCATGCACAGATGGGTAAAGCTCAAAAGGTACTTAATATTTAAAAAATTTTAAATGTAAGGTGTACATGGCAATTTATAGATATGTAAGAGAGAAGATACAGGGGGCTGGTTCTGTTGATAATTACACTAGTGTAAATCAGAAGTAACTCCAATGGAGTCACATCAGTGAGAATCTGATGTAAATAGGATCAGATTCTATTGGATCAGAATCAGGCCCCAGATGTCTGCCCTACAGAATTTACAATCCAGATTGGACAAACTACAGAGAAGAATGGAAGAGACATAATGTGAAATAAGGCTAATTTGTTCAGTTCTGTGGCTTTGATCCTGTAAGCACAAGGTTTTTGTATTCCAATGTATGAAAGGAGGCTAACCACCAGACCTAATCCTTTATTTTATTGAAATGTTGCATGCTGGATCAGGTCCTAAAACAGAATATGATGAATAACTAATCTTTTTGTATCCTCAGAGGCCATATTAAAAACAAATGGAGCAGAAATGTGGGACGACTACTATCTTCAAAGCTACCTTTTTAAGGGGCAAGGATTAGGTACTGTCATCAGCAAGAAAACCCACAGATTATCTCATAAGAGGATCAAGATATTTTAAACCTTTAGTGATTTGAGCCATAGCATGCAAGCCAATGGGGGGCATTGACACCACTTACACCTAAACTAGGGTATGATACAGGAAGGAAGCTATAACTTGGGAAAGTAAGTGCAGCTGAGAATGTTTCTGAGTAAATTGATTCAACACTTCAACAAATCTCAGACCTTGAATCACTATTCTCAGACACTTGATTGTCTGCCAAATAAAGGGCACAGTGAGAATGCCTCTTGAAGAATACAGTAGTTTCACCAGCTAAAAACAGTAGTTTGAATTGTCATTTTTATAGTGACATCAACTCTGGAGGTACAGAGTGGAAGTTTAACTTTACAAAACAAAAAGTGGCTATATAAAGGGCCAGATACCTGCGTCCAGCTATTTTGCACAGGTGGAGGAAAGCGTGGCTATGCTAGATATGAGCTAGGGGTTCATGCATTTTCCTCCCATTGGCCCCACAATGTTCAGGGCAGGAATGTAATATATTCCCAGAATGAATTACTTCTCTGTGTCCCCCACTACACTGGCACACTGGGGGACATCTCAGGGCTGGGCCTGGCCGGAAGATGCCTGTCAGTTTGTCTCCAATCACATCTTGCTATCAAGAGGTTGTGGGAGGAGACCACCAGAGCCATCACAGAGGGATGATGCCTCCATGTAGATGACCATGGCCTCCTGTGTCACCTTGGAATCAGTGGACTATAGGGGCTGGGCATGTGACTTGGTGTGAGTGTGTGTTCACTCTCCTTCCAAAGGAACAATTTGGGTGGAAACTCTACAGGAGGATCCCTTTAAGCTCAGGGTTATGGTGGATCACATAGTGAATACTGAGTCAACAATGTGATGCAGTTGCAAAAAAGGCTAAGATCATTCTGGGATGCTAAAACAGGAGTGTCATATGTAAGACACAGAAGGTAATTGTCCTACTCTATTCAGCACTAGTGAGGCCTACGTGTCTGGTTCTGGACACCACACATTTAAGAAAGAGGTGGACAAATTGGAGCGAGTTGAGAGGACAGCAACAAAAATGAACAAAGGTTTGGAAAACCTGACCTATGAGGAAAGATTTGTAACCCTTCTGCCCCTCTGAGTTGGCAGCAACAAGGGCCGGGTTCAGTATCCAGGGGTTCCGTTTCAATAACACATTGCATAACCGGCTCGAGCCCCCATCCAGTGACCTGGGACACTTACATACCACCCCCCCCCAGCTGCCTCTAGGAGGCAATACTTCCCCTCTCGCAAGCACGGAGTCTGAGTGTAGCAAAATCCTTTTAATAAAGGAGGGAAACAATGCGGCATCACATTGGAGAAACACCACAAACAGGATTATAACACAAACCATAAGCAAAAACCCATCTCCAAGTACGTTTGGCAATGTCCTTTCCCCGTTAGGGTCTTAAGTCGAATCATCCCAAAGTCCAATGACCCGAAAGTCTCTGGTCAGTGCCACCCCAGAGTTCTAAAGTTTATCTGCAGAGTTTTACCCCCCGCCAGCCTGGGTGGAAATGGTGGGGGGGCCCACACAGGGTGTTAAGGGGCACCTTACGTGGGCCAGGGCCAACTGCTCCGCCTCTCCGTGGAGTTCTGTTGCAGCCTTCACCACAACCAGCTCCACTACACCAGCTGTGCCGCTCCTCCAGCTGACCCATGAGCCATGCCAGCCATCCCCACAAACCGCTCCACTCCACTCACTGTTCCATGGGCTGCTCCAACATGCTGCAAACTGCCCCGCTCTGCCAGCCGCTTAGCGATAGGTCTTCAGGCTTCCCCACTAATTAACATAGCACTCAGTGATCTCAGCTCAGGCGTTTAGTGATTTCCCCTCTTAGTGATTTCAGCTTGTAGTAGGGGAGCCCCAGTGCTGGTGCACCATTGGCCCAACGTGAATTCAGCTCAGCCAACTCTAGATGGACTCCTAATGGAATCAAAATTAGCTCTACTCTTTAACAGTGGAGAGAGGAGGATGTGCAATTGGTGTTCCAGGCCCTCAAAAGGGGCCCATACCAACAGGTACACACACCAGTCCCCAACCTCTCTCAATTCACTGGGTTTGGAACCCATGTCCCTTGTCTAGCAAGTACTACTTAATTGAGGTTGAGTCATCTCTGTCTGAAAGCAGTCTCATAGTTCCTCATTCACATAATCAGGGTGACAACACTTCATTCATCCTGCCCCAATAACAGAGAAATTGGGGATCCCAGAGCTGTCAAAATAACCATCCCAGGCTGCTGTGGGCTATGCTAGGTGGGGTGGGTGTGCCAATGCAAATACCTGAAATTCCGTTCCACACTTCCTGAAATTCTTTCCATGCTCCCCATAATTCACTACCAGATGTCAGGGTAGAGCTCATCCTGACTCTGCTTACAGATTAAAAATACTGGGCATGTTTAGTCTTGAGAAAAGAAGATTGATGAGGAACCTGGTAACAGTCTTCAAATATGTTAGGGGTTGTTATAAAGAGGTCAGTGATCAATTGTTCTCCATGTCCAGTGAAGTTAGGACAGGAAGTTATGGGTTTATCAGCAGCAAGAGAGAATTAGCTCAGATATTAGGAAAAGCTATCCTTAACTATAAGGATAGTTAAGTTATGGAATAGGCTTCCGGGGAGGCTGTGAAATCCTCATCCTTGGTGAGTTTTAAGAGCAACGTGGACAAGCACCTGTCAGGGGTGATGTAGGTTTACTCGGTCTTTCTTTAGCACCGGGTGCTGAACTTGACGACCTCATAAGGTCCCTTCTAGGCCTCCATTTCTATGATACTTTGATTTTCCTCCCTCTTAACCACTCAGGGATTTTCCTGCAAGAGGAAACAATGTCACACTTAAGGCCTGATTCTGATCTCAAACCAAGTTAACAGCAGTGAACTGTTATTATCGTTGTTACAGTAGAGCATAGAAACCCGAGCCCCATTGTGTTAGGTACTGCACAAACGTAGTAAAGAGTCTCTGCCCCAAAGAGCTTACAATCTATGTATAAGACACAAGAGACAAGGAGAGCACAAGTACAAAAGGGGGAAACACAAGGAAATGATGAGACAGTGATCAGCATGATAAATAGTGATCACAACACACCAGCTGCCTAATCATTGTTGAGTTTTTTTGTATGCGTGAGAGAGGCGAATAGTTTTAAGAGGTTATGGAAGAGGTGGCTTTGTGCATATTGATGGGGAGCTCCTTCCCTGCATAAGGGATGGCACAGGAGAAAATACCAACTTGGAAAATTTTATAAGTGGGCAATCAAAAGTTGCATCATTTGCAGAATGAAGGCAGGGGCATTCCGATTCTATATAAAAGATGAAAACTATGGCAGGAAGAGCCACCAGTGTGTCACTGTTGACTTCAGTAGAGTTGCTACTGGGTTACAGAGTACAGAATAAGGCCTTTATTCTCATTATTGTGCCTGAGAGCACATCTGATGTATACATGTATCTCATTACGGCCACACATCCAGCCATCCATTGCTGTTTATTTTTACAAGGGGAACATCTGTCCATTTGCTAAAGTAAACGTGAATCTCTTGTTTTATTTACTGTCCCTTTCCTCCCCCAAAAAAACATCCTTCCCTAGAGAAAAGAAAGAAGAATAAATAAAACCTTATTTTCACTTTCAAGTTTTTGCTGATCCTGGTACTTGTCTGAATTCATAGGGAGCAATGAATTCTCTTTGTCAGTGTGTACTGGACTGTAGTTGTGTGTGATAGCAAGTTCATCTGAGCAGAGTGACAAATATATTGACCTGACCTTTCTCAAGAGGTATAAGAAGTAGTAAGTACTTCTCCTGTTCACTCTAAGCAAAAACCAAACAATAATGTGAGTGCAAAACTTGCTTATTTCATCTCTTCCTTAAAGTTCATATGGAAGTGAGAGGCATAATGAAATGAAATCAGGTTTGCAAAGCCCCAACACATATTTTAAGCTCCTTAACGTTAAAGGATATGAGAAATGTAGTAGTTCAGTTATTAGAGATACAAGATGGGTGAGGTAATATCCTTTATTGGACCAGCTATTGTTGGTGAGAGAGAGAGACAAGCTTTCAAGCTTACACAGAATTCTTCGGGTGGCAGAAATTTCACTTATGAAATATACAGGAGAGCCTGTAATCTTTTTCCCTCTCCTATAAACAAAAACATACGTGTTCATATGGAGCTAAGTAAGTTATCAGGTGGCTTTAATCAATTTGCAACATGGATGCCAGAGTTTTCATGTATGTCCCTGAACAGAACTGTCTTGTCATTTTGTGCTGGGAGGTGAAGCAGCAGGCTGGGGGAAATCCTACTCCCCAGAAGTCTAAGACAAGCTGAGGAGCTATCTTGCCAAGTAGTTCCTGCCAACCTGATAAGAACTAGAGGGGAAACTGGGGGCGGACTGAGTGACTGTCAGCCAGCAGGGAGGGTTGCCAGGGGTTCAGCTGAGAAGAGAACAAAGAGAACTAAACTGCCTCCAGGGCAGTGGGAGGAGGCTGGGCTGGGCTGGGCTGAGCAGAGCAGAAGAACTGAGCATGTAGTCTGAAGGGAGAATGAGGGGCCTAATTCAAGCAGTGCCTTGAAAGACGGTGTGAGCTGGAAGTGCACTTCTGAGCATTTCAGAGGCTGAACCTCAGTCTCCATTGGATATGCTTTCAGCTAGTGCTCTGATCAGAAGTGACTCAGTTGAGTTGGGTTGGGTCTCAACTTTTAGGCATTGGTAGGCAGTTATTTTTGCCAGAAAGGCAAACAATCATTTAATTTACCAGCCAAGCCACAGTAGCCTTTCCTGCGACGATCAAAAACCATTTGATTTCGTTTTAGCAGCAAGATGGTCTTTCTCTAATACCTTGTCACAACCTTTTGCCATTTCATACTTAGCTGCTCCAGCTGCCAGGGGTCACACAAGTTAATTTACTAATCAAGCCTGGATTTACATACTGCTTTAAAGTCATTTGTGTCATTCTATATACATACACACTCTTGGTTGATTTTAAGAAAAAATATTTAGAAAACTACTGGAACACATCAACTCACACTACTGAGGTGGGGTGGAGGGCATCAAGAATTAGGGTATCCTTTCACCCTGAATAAGCAGGGGGTTATACTGAAGGTCAAGTTAGCACAAAGCACATGGTGCAGCAGAATATGCTAAGAAATATAGAAAATTTGACATAAATGCACTTTCCATTATTCATGGAAATTAAATACCCAAGTGTTTCATGTCAGTAAGACAAAATGTTTTGTGCAAATGCAGAAAGCAGGAGAAGCTTTCTGAAAAGGGCAATAGTCTTATGAGATCTAGAATGACTCCCTACATGTGCACAACTGCTCTGCTGCTAATGCCAAATGCATGGAAGCAGAACATGTGCCCCTTCATCCACAAGAAACTCCTATTATTAGATTGCTCCATAAAATGCAACTTGAGGAGATCCAAAATTTTGCCACTTACCTTAACACTTATTACATAGTCTTTGACTTTAGTTTCAGTTTCAGAGGTTGTTAAATACTCCTGCAATTTACAAGATAAAATTTACATTAATATTGGCTCAAACTATATTAACATCCATTGTGACAGACCCAGGCCAGTGGGGTGCAGGAGTCTGGTCGAGGACAAATATACTGGTCACTGGATGAGTAGTTTTCTGTTCCCTGAGTGACCAGAGCAGGGTCTGCACTAGAGTAGTCAGGAACTTGCTAGAACCAATTAAGGCAGACAGGCTGATTAGAACACCTGCAGCCAATCAAGGAAGGCTAATCAGGGCACCTGGGTTTAAAAAGGAACTCACTCCAGTCAGGGATGGGGGAGCCAGAGGAGAGGAAGTGTGTGTGTGTGAGAGGAGCTGGGAGCAAGAGACACAAGGAGCTGAGGATGAGAGTGTGTGCTGCTGGAGGACTAAGGAGTACAAGCATTATCAGACACCAGGAGGAAGGTCCTGTGGTGAGGATAAAGAAGGTGTTTGGAGGAGGCCTTGGGGAAGTAGCCCAGGGAGGTGTAGCTGTCACACAGCTGTTACAAGAGGCACTATAGACAGCTGCAAATCCATAGGGCCCTGGGCTGGAACCTGGAGTAGAGGGCAGGCCTGGGTTCCCCCCAAACCTCCCAACTCCTGATCAGACACCGGAGGAGTTGATCCAAACTGTGGGGGAGATCACTGAGGTGAGCAATCTACCAATAAATGCAGGACCCACCAAGGTAGAGGAGGAACTTTGGCACACCATGTAATGAAAAACTTCATAGGGTCAATTGCAAAGTCTCTTGGGGAAGTATCTCAGAATTAAAGAAAAGTAGGTGTATTAATGTGCCTGCTGATTAATCCACTGACAGCTCTGACGCTGAGCAAAATTAGGTGTCCATTAAATGCTTGGTACTCTCTCTGCTAATATAGTAGACTTGGTGGGATAGATCTTCTCCTATAACAGAGCTATGCTTAGTGCAGAAGAAGGGAGGGAGCATAACTAACTTCCTGAGCCACAGAGCTGGTGCAGTATTGGTGCCACTTAGATCTGCTTCCAGGCAACTGTTTTACCAGCCATAGCGGGTCTTTAACAGGATTCATCTGTCATGCCTTTTCTTCTTCCAGAAGATCTCTACTCTCCCCCAGCTCATCCCCATACACTGCAATAAATCACCCAGACTCTGGGACACCACAAGTGAGGAGGGTCCCAAGGCCTGTTCACCAGCCCAACCTCAAATGTCTACACTGCAATTCTATAGTCCCACATTCTGAATCCCACAAGCCCAAGTCAGCTGACATGGACCACTGCAGGGGTCAACATATCCTGAAAGGCCAGGGCCCAGAGTCAGAGCTGGAGTCAGAAGCCAGGAATCAGAGCTGAGGGGGCAGAACCAGGTTACCCGGAGTGATGTGAGGCAGGGGCCAAGGCAGGAGCAGGGCTGGGAACAAGTGGACATAGGCACTATCACAGCCATGGGCAAATGCTTTGAGCAGCTGCTAAACTGCTGCTGGGCTTAAGAGCCAGTCTGCTGACTCTACCAACCAATCAGGTGTCACAGCCAATCAGACAGCCTACTACAGGCCAACTGTGCTTGTTAAGTTGTCTGGAGACTGGCTGTGCTGCAGATCCTGCTTCTAAACAGGCTTTTCTGCAGACCCTGATTTCTGACACCCACAATTCTTCCCCATTCCTTCTGGTCCATTGCACGAGTTCATAGGTCTTGGAGTTCGAGCCCTTTTCTCTTCATGCTTCTCTACACAATTTTTCTATAATATCCTCAGTCTTACATAGCCTATCTTGCTGTCCTCTTTCTCTCAGCTGTATCACTGGTCTTTCTTCTCCCATTCTTATGACATGTCAAGTCCACCTCAAATGTGTTCTATCCAACCTATCTGTCATTGAGCATTTTAAGGTCATTTTCCCCCTAATTTCTTCTATGAACATGCTGTCTACTCTCCACTTGCCTGCCATTCTCCTCAGTATATTATTTTCTACTATCTGTATCTTCTATCTTTCATCATTTTCCTGTGTCCACTGGATGAGGTACACCACATATTCTGATAGGCATGTGTAGGATCCATGGATCTTGAATGGTGTGTTGTGGAGGGTGTTGATCATTGTGGCAGTGGAAACATGTCTACAGGTTTTGCATCTGTTGTTCTGGCAGGGTCTGGTGTCGCTTTGAGTTGGTGGGTCCTGGTCTGTGGGGACCTTGCATCTGATGAGCTTGGAGAGGTAGAGCAGTTGTTTGAAGGGCAAAAGAGGGGGTTCAGGAAAGATTTCAAGATCCATGAGTCCTACACACGCCTGTCACAATATGTCATGTACTTCATCCAGTCCACTAAATGTCCCAATAGCAACTATGTGCGTGAAACAAGAGAATCACTACACTCTCGAATGAACTCACACAGGAAAATGATAAAAGACAAAACACCATATTACCCATGGGGAACACTTTTCACAAAGCAGTCACTCTATATCTGACCTTTCAGTCCTCATCCACAAAGGAAACCTGCCCACATTTAGAACTAATTTCAAACTGAGTCCTGGGCTGATGTAGACTTAGTTGGCAGCATCCTTAAAGAGATCAACACAGGCAAATTTGTGAGTTCAAGTAAATCACTATGGTGACTGAAGTCTTCTGGTTTTCAAGGAAACAAGCTCTGCTTGTTTGAAGTCTTGCAAGAGCTAGAAAGCGCTCTGCTAGAACTGTGTTTCAGAAAAATGTATCCTTATAGATAACAAGCACGCAGTGGTAAACATTTCTCAGTTTTTAGAGGCAAAACAGAAGGAAAATTAAGAACTATATGACTTTGAACATATGGGAGTCAGATTCACAAGGTGACAGCAGCCACCATTCACAGGATTTCAATGCTTTTACTCCACGCAGTGACCTAGTGATAAAAAAAATTGTTTTATTATGGAAATATATCTGCTAAACCTACCACACAAGCGCTGGAGGAGGAAGAGCAGAGTATCCCTAATCTGTGTTTGCCTCTAAGTGACATGTACACTCCCAAAATCTACAACAGTCTCATGAATGTTAAACGGACCTTTTAACCAGGATATATTACTTGTGGTGGAAATATTGCTAGTCATTTTTCTGCAGTGGTGCAGTGATAGAAGGTGGGTATTCCATAGTGTATTTAATCCAAACAAGCCAACACACTTATGTGTATTAAATACACCCCAGGATTTGATTCAGACAAAACTGAATGGCCCAAGTCTAGATGCTTTCCAGTATCATCAGCCTAGTTTGGAAGGGGGAACAGGAACAAAACATATTTGCCTATGTAAACAGAGTGAGCTCTCAACAGCAACAGCAGACAGCACTAGTGGAGTAATAGAATAGTGTTACTCTCTCTGATCAGTTGTAGATTTCAATAGTATCCACAGTGTTGTTTAGGTATTAGAATTTTTACTCGCATGTAAAATCAGTTCTTAAAAGTTTGGATCTGACTCACAATTTCAGACTGGTGGTGGCAGTTTATATTAAAGAGAGAACAAAACTAAATATGTAAGACCAAGTGAGAAGCAAACATTAAAAAGAAGACAATAAAAACTGGGACGACCATGTTTTCTTGTCAGATGATCATTTCAGATCTTAGCTGCCTGTGGAAAATTAGTCGGACTTTTTTTCTCAGCCTGGGATTATGTAACAGTTTAGATTAAACTGGTCCTTCAATTACTTCTTACAACTATGGTAGGAGTTAGCTGTGGGTGGATCATCAATCATTCTAAGTAATTAAAAGTCACATAGATGCATCACTTGCTGCAGTTTAAGTCCCCCCATTTGCTATCATTCTTCTGGTCTCTAATAAGGATCAGTCTGTTAGAGGTACACTACTTGAAAACGTGTTCCTCTTTATATGCAGCTATTTAGCTTGGTGGATGCAGCCTCAGTACTGGACATTTGTGATGGGATTAACTTTTCTGCTCAACAGTAAATTTTCATTTCTCATGGAAACTATGAGTCATGAAAATAATTACCTTAACTTGACTTGTTTGCACCCTGTAATAAAGCTTTTGCAAGATATGAAATAACCAACACAAGAGATGCAGAACTCAAGTGTCCTTGACTGTGGTGGTCTGCAGATAAAAATGAAATACTTCCAGATGCATACTTTCCAATACTTTCTATCTTTTGTTAAAAATACAGTTAAACCCCAATAAAAGTATACACATGCATGTTTGCCACCAGTGAATTAATGTAATATAGCAATATCTCAACAAGATTTGTTGACAAAGTCTTCCACTGAGGCTGGACATTAACACAAAGAAAGCTTCTTTAATATTTCATCCCCTAGTGTTAGCTTCTCAGTGCTCTGTGCTTCTGAAAGTAAACAGAGAAATCCCTGTTTAGTCTCAATGTGGATCAAAAGATGTGTTTTGCAGAGAAAGACAGATCTTGTTAATTGTGGTTAGTGGAAGTGTGTAACAATGCCTTACTCTCCTGTTGTAAGGGACTAAAGCCAAAAGTGCATATTTCTTATTTATGTTCCTTATTTACATCTGCAGCAGAAAAATGAGCTGAAAAGTAAGGCTGTAATGACCATCCTTATTTCTTTTTTTTCCTATGATATATGATCAAAAAATTAATACTGCATTTTATTGTAAAGGATTTATTAGGGAAAAATGTATACCGGTCTCTAAAAACACAATAATATTTTGTCTCTGTATATAAGCTGTTTACACATTTGGTACCAGGAAGAGGATTTCTCAAGTGTGGCATTGTCAATTTTGTGTGGCATTGTCAAAAATTAAGTCTAGCCACCCTGCCAAAGTCATAAGATTAACTTAAAATAATAATAATAATAATAATTAATAAAATGTTGGGGTTTGTTCATTGCCTTTTAGTGTTGGAATGTTTAGGGGGTCACATTTTTCAAGGTTTTCTCTATAATCATGAGGGTCTAGATAACTACCTTTTAAAGAAAATGAAAGCTGAGATTCTCACTTATTCACATGACTCCAGTAGCTGAAGAGCATCAACAATTATGAGCCATGTGATAAAATCTTGATAATTGGTTATAATACAAATGCTGGGCACATTTTGCATCGAGTTTAGGATCAGGAAACCCCAGTTCTTGATGCCTGAGAGGACAAAAGATTAATGTGACTGAAATGTGTAATGCTGACAACACAGCAGTAAAGTGATAATGTAAACTCTGTGGTCCATCAGAGTTTGGTTCTCCACATCCAGCAGTTTTATACCAGCATAACTCTATTTATTTCTGCTTTGCTCTAGTGTAAGTGAAATCAAATTCAGAGCTGTCATAAACCAATAGCTAAGGGTTAATGTTCTTTTACCTGTAAAGGGTTAACAAAGGGAACCAAACACCTGAGCAGAGGACCAATCAGGAAACAAGACTTTTTCAAATCTGGGTGGAGGGAAGTTTTGGGTGTGAGTTCTTTGTTCTTTGTCTTGGTTCGGTGACCCTCTCGGCTCTGAGAGTGATCTTTCTATCTCCAGGCTTTCTAATCTTCTGTTTCCAAGTTGTAAGTACAAGGATAGTAAGACAATAGGTTTATATTATTTTTTTGTATTTACATGTGTGTAGTTGCTGGAATGTGTTAAATTGTATTCTTTTTGGATAAGGCTCTTTATTCATTTTTTCCTTTAAGCAATTGACCCTGTATATTGTCACCTTGATACAGAGACCAATTTTCTGTCCTTTTTCTTTCTTTTTATATAAAGCTTTCTTTTTAAGACCTGTTTGAGTGTTTTTCACTGGTTAAGGCTAAGAAACGAAGGGAGGGGGAAAATCTCTTTGTGTGAGATTTACTAAGTCTGACTTTGCATACCCTCTGGGTGAGGGGAGAGAGAGATTTGATCTCTTGGTACTTGTGTTTCAAGGACTTGAAGCAGGGAGTATCCTAGGGTCCCCAGGGCGGGGAAATCTGGGACGAGGTAAAGAGGGGGAAGGGAAGTGGGTTATTTCCCTTTGTGGTGAGACTTAGGGCATCTGAGTCTTGGGGTTCCCCAGGGAAGGATTTGGGGAGACCAAAGTGAGCCAGACACTGGAATTTTTCTGGCTGGTGGCAGCAATATCAGATCCAAGCTGGTAATTAAGTTTGGAGGTTTCATGCTAGCTTTTCATGTTCTGAACTCTAAGGTTCAGATCTGAGTAGGAGAGTTATGACAAGAGCCACATCCTGTTTTTATTCTATGAACTTCTCCATTTAAAAATAAAAACCAGTGAGCTATATATTAGAGCTGGTCAAAAAATTATAAGTGTCTCACAAAAAAATCATAAAAATTAGTTTTCTCAATCTTTTTTTCCAAAAAAAATTCAAAATATTAGCTTTTTTTTTTTTAGGAGTTTGGGAGTTTATTTCCATCTCTCCTTTTTCCACTTTCTTCTCTTAATTTTTTATATTTTGTCTGTGGAATAAAAAAAGGACAAGGAAGTAGGAAAACCTAATAAACGAAAAACTGGAAATAAAAAATATATATTTCCAATTTCAAAACATGTAAATGTTTTAGTTAATTCATTTTCTTTTTCCTTGGGTGAACAAATAAGAAATGTGACTAGCTGGCCAATTTTCATCTAAAAATAACTTTTGAACCAAATTTGTTACTAGTTTAACGATATATACTTCAAAACCATTTTATTCCATTGCATTTGATTCTATTGTGGTCTATATACTTTCTTGGGCTATGTCTACACTTACCACGGCATGTTGACTATGTGTACTGCATGCTACCCCCCACCCCCAATAGTGTCCCACTGCCAGAACATTTCCCAGCCACAGTGAAAGGCTCTAGGAGCAGGGAAAGACTTTAGTCTGGGGGAGGCAGTGTGGAAAGGCTCCTGCAGCATCCCACTGTCAGAGCCTGTCGTCACTGCCTCCCCCATTTCTGTGTGTAGCTACACTCCACAGTGTTGACGCAGCCTGCTTTTCACCACAGCGTGTAGCTACACATACACTATATGCCACCACCAGTGTAGACAGGGCCTTATACTGCTCTCATTGCTGTAGTTTCTGAGCACCTTCCAGCACTGCATTAAGCAAAGTGATTAACAACTCTCATGTGTTTTTTCTCTCACCCTCACTGGGCAGAAAAGCGTATGCACATCCTCATCCTTGCCTTACCATAGCCTTTCTTTCTGTCTCTCTTTCTTCATCCTTGTTTCTCTCTGTGGGCTCGTCCAGACTAGGGGGGGAAATCAATCTTAGATACGCAACTTCAGCTACATGAATAACGTAGCTGAAGTCGAATATCTAAGATTGAATTACTCACCCGTCCAGATGGTGCGGGATCGATGTCCGCGGCTCTCCGTGTCAATTCCGGAACTCTGTTGGGGGTGATGGAGTTCCGGAATCGATATAAGCGCGCTCGGGGATCGATATATCGCGTCTAGATTAGACGCGATATATCGATCCCCGAGCAATCGATTTTAACCCGCTGATACGGCGGGGTAGTCTGGACGTACGCTGTGGCTCTAGCTCATGGGTGTGGGACCACAAAATCCTTATGCTGCTGCTGTCCTTGTTGCAGAGCCGCTAATGAAAGATTGTGTTTGAGCCCCCTCCTGGTTTAGCTGTACCTTTTGGCATGACTAATTTTTGAGCACCTGAACTATCTCATGGGGCCTTGTGAAAATATTGTTTGGGTATCAAAGCCCTCTAGAAACACTAAAAACACCAGCAGCTTGGGCGTAATAACTAGAAATTTTACCCTTTGGACCCAGCTTCAACGAAATGGGCATCAAATAGCTATTTATCCCTGCCAAAACTTTGAAAGTGTTGGTCTTGGTTTTAAAACCTGTCAGCCCTGAACAGAGATGAGGATTAGGTGCTGAGAGGTAAGCTGTGAGATGGGACGACATATACCAACCCTCCATACTCATATATTCCCGCTAAAAAAAAAAATCTAAACCTGATAATCATATCATTTCTACACTGTGACACATTCCTAAGTGGAGCATCTACAATTCCTTTTATATCTTATTCAATAGAAAATGTCTTTTTCTTTGAAGAAGTTACTCTGAATTCAAAGGTAGCCTGCGCATCCCGTGATGAGTGAGTTGCTGGGTTTTTTTATTGAACAGTAATGCATTATAAACTCTAGAATAAAACTCCAGCTGTCCCTTTACACATTTGGCTCCTTTGGCAATCATTCAGTATTTCTTCCTCTTGAATAGTCATAATTCATATACAGAGCCAGCCAGAAACACACACTTCTTTTTCATTTGGCTTGGTCCTCCTTTTTGGCTGTATATCCCTTTTGGTAAAATGGGTAACCTTGGCTTTATGAGCCATAAACCTGCAGGATTTAAGGATTCCGTTATTTTTGAGGCATTAATAGCATTTTATGGATAAAGCATGGGAAAAAGGCGCATAATTAGGTTATTGGGAGTGGGGCATGTGCCTTGAGAGGAGATAATAGAACCCTTAGTTTGGGACTCCTGTATGTGCCAGATATGAGTTTGCATTTCTAGATCCATTTCAGCTAATCAGCTAATTTCTGGTTACATTTACAATGAGAATCCTGTTCTTGATTTTTGTTTTCCACATGAGTGGTGATATTTGATCAGCGTCAGAAATATAGATATGTCATGAGCAATGCATTTGTCAATAACTCTGGATGAACATGGCCTGATTCTTTGTCACTTACACTGGTTTTACATTTCTGTAACCCCACTGACCACAGTAGAGTTATTTCTGATATACCCCAGCAAAATTGAGACGAACAAGCCTATATGTAAGACTCCAACCCAGAAACTAGGGCTGATCTTCATATCATCTTCCTGAATGCTTTTGATTCATTGTAAAGCATTTTATGCTAATATTTTATTCTTTGCCAGAGGCAAAAAAGGGTGAGGTCTCCCACTGGCCACCCCATCAGCCTAGCCCTAAACCTTCCCTATATGTTGGGTTCCAGAGTGCTGGCACTAAGAGAGGCTACACCCTTGCAGCATTGCAGAATCCATTGTCCTCAATGTCCACATTCCTCCTGCAGAGCAGAATTGCTATTCAGGGCTGCCCAGAGGGTTCAGGGGGCCTGGGGTCTTTGGCGGTGGGGGGCCCTCGCTTCGGCGGTAATTTGGCAGTGGGAGTTCTTCTGCCCCGGAGCAGAAGGATCCCCCGCCGCTGAAGACCCAGAGTGGAAGAAGCTCCAGGGGCACAACCCCGGGATAGTTTTCCGGGGCCCCCAGAGCGAATGAAGGGCCCTGCTCCAGGGCCCCCGAAAAGCTCTCGTGAAGATCCCTGGGGGGCCCAGGGCCTGGGGCAAATTGCCCCACTTGTCTCCCCCCCCGGGCGTCCCTGTTGCTTTTGCCATAGTTCTGCTGTCTTTGGCACACACAATTCATACTTCGTGTTTTACTCAGCCCTTCCTCAAGCATAGTCCCACAGAAATCAACAGGAAGTTGCCTGAGAAAGGACTAAGTAAAGTCTTAATAAGTACCACAGGCCCATAGTTTCGAGTCTCCGCCAAGCCATTCTTCCAAATCAGGGGAATTGAAATCAAGTGAAATTGCTGGTGTGTGTGTGTGTGTGAGAGAGAGAGAGAGAGAGAGAGAGAGAGAGAGAGTTCATTAAATACAGCAATGTACATACAATATAGTGTGTGTCACAGTTTCAAGGTAACTGCACCTATGTCTCATCTTGACCCATGGTCCCTTGAGGACACTCACTTAGAAGTTTCCATCTCAATTGACCGAGTGGTCTCACTTCACCCTGATTGGAATGTGAAGGTTTCACAGACAGTGGCACAGGAACATTTTTAATAGCGGGGGTGCTGAAAGCCAGCCCCCTTACCCCTGTCCACCTCCCACCCCCACCAAGCTGAGGTCAGGAGCAAAGCGCTGGGCATGCTGGGTGGCAGCCAGAGACCCGGGGTCCATGGGGCAGCAGCCGGGACCCTGGGTGCATGGGGTGGCAGCCAGGAGCCCCTCAGTGCTGCAGCACCCCCCATTCCCTTGGTTCCCGTGCCTATGTGCACAGCTCCCTGCTTTACAGTCTGATATCCCTAGCAAGCTAGACTGGCCTAAATAGGCCAGTGTCTGCATTTTGCTTTCTCTCCAAAGACTATGAACAGTGTATCACCAGCAACTATAAGTTACCACACAGCTCCTTCTAAGATAATTAAAGAGAAAACATTAAAACAATAAAAGAACCTATACCCAAGCTAAAAAATTTATCAAATGTTTCCCCCATCTCCAGCCTAGAGCTGTTGTAGGTTTTACTCCTTTAAAACCCACAACTGGGTTTTCACTGTATTTACAAATTCATCCATCTTGGTTCCAGAATCAGAACAAAAGCTGGGCAGCAGACCCATTTCTTTGCACAGATTGGACTTTGATCTTGGCCTTCTATAATCAGCAGACAATGACCTTCTCCTTAGGGTGCAGCTTTTGCATATCTGGAGCTGGGAAATTTGCATTAACCACTCTCTAGGAATGTCCCAGGAAATCCATTTACCATTTATTGTTCCAATGATCCCCACTTGTCTGGCACATTTTTTATATAGTCTTTTGACCGAATTACTCTTGCCAGATCTCACATCTGTCACATCTCCCCTCTAGGGAAGTTACATACAAGCCCTCCTTAACACATATGAAGTCTCCCAAGGATATTGCAGGAGCGTGTCACAATGTGCAATTAATTGTACATCTGGAGAAAACGTTGACGTTCTCACTCAGTTTCTACTTAGTCCTTAGTATGGCAAAACTTACGGGAGTTTTGCTTGAATAAGTTCTGAGTAAAAATGGAGTCCCCAATTGTAGCCTCTTATGTCAAAACCAATGGAAGAGGGCCAAAGTGGAGGAAATCCTGAGAAGTTTTCCTTCAATGAGATTTTGCCAGAATCAGTCAACGTGGGGAGTGTTTGCCCTAGAGTAGAACTATGCCCCGGGGCTCACTCACAGACCAGGTGGATTGACTGGGATCAGTAGGAGGGGCCAGGGTCAACCACTGGAAGGCATTATGGCCCTAGAACAGTTCTCAGTCTCTGGTGCCATGAGATCCCTGGGGCTAGTTGGGGGATGATGCACTGAACTGAAATATTTCAATGAATATTTTCACCAAAAAAAGTCTGAAAATATCACTTCTTGTCAGAATCTGTGGAGCTAAAATGACTTCTAAGGTGTCAAAACTTTTTTTGAAAAATATCCCATTTTAAAATGCATATTATTCTTATTGTATTTGACAGCTAAATAAGTTTAATTTTACATAGCGGAAGGAAAATTTTCCATTTCAAGGAAAAAATAAAGCAACTTTATTAGAGTTGATTGCAAAAAGATGACATTTTTATTAATTTTTTCATTTTTTTTCATTTTTTGACATTTTCTGGGAATTTATTGAGTATTTCTATGAAAAAATTGAAATTACTTAAAAAAATTGTATTGCATTCTTGTGCACTATTTCTGCCTGCTCCTTCCCCCCTCCTCCCCCATTTTCTTCCACTGGAAAAAGGTTAAAAAATTGAGAGGTGTTTTTCTTCTTGCCAAAATTAAACGATGTTTTTTTAAAAAATATTTCATTGTGAAATTTATCAATGAAAGACAAAAAATCTGAATCAAAATATTTTTTCATGGAAAAGTCAAACCAGAGATTATTATTTATCAATCAACCTCCTACTGTGGCTGCTTTAATTAGATAAAGAAGCTGCAGAGATGGGCTTTGAAGAGAGTTGGAACCAGTTCTCTAGCAGAAGGACTATAGCTGACCTATGTGGTCTTGAGAAATTGGAGAGAAAAGGACTCCATCAAGGTTACAGAGGATAACACAAGAGAAAACACTGAAGAAAACAAGTCTACTCAGCCAAGCAGATGGACTACAAGACCTCATTAAACTCTGCTTTCTGTACATCTAATTCGGTTCTCTGTTACACATGTAAATCTGGAGTAACTCCTGTAACTGAAAACAGATTTTAGATTCATCATTCCTGGTGGGGCTTTCCCAAGAATAAAAAATTGAAGTCATAGATAAAGTTCTAGAAGGGGTGCGATTTCCCCATGTTTTCATCCATTAGCCATACTAATGTGCTGCTTTCTCCCTTATAAGGCAAGATTCCTTTCACATTGTACCAAAGAATCCTTGTTTTATTAAGCTGATTAGTCTTACTACCACAAATGATTATTCAATAATAACATGACCATTCCATGGTCATTTTGTTTTAGAATGAAAGTAGAATAAAGTAGATCTAGAATTGAATGATACACTCTATCCGAAAGAAGGCATCCAACTAAACTTCAGTGAAGTTGTGGAGAGAAGATGCTAACACTAATCACTGAAGTTCTTTTACTTGAAAAGAAGCACATATTTTGGGAGAATAATCAAACATTGCCTCCATCACAGCTTTTGAAATCCTGTGATCTACAAAATTAGAAAATGTCATTAATTGTCTTTTGAATGCCCCCAGTGTTTAGTTTCCAAAACAATTGCCTAGAAGATTAGTGAAGATCAAAGGTCTCAAAGTGACTTTAGGAAAAACCAGAAAAGTCCACTTCACTTAAGCCCACTAAATCCAGGAAATTCAAATCAAGTGGACCTACTTTCCTCAACTCACATCATTGTGAAAAGAAACATTCTTTTCAAAACCCACGAGTATAAGCATAGACTTAGCATAATGGCATTTAAATTAATATTTATTATTGCATTATATTTAAAGAAAACTGCAAGGTGAGCCTATACATTGGAGCTGTGCAAAAATATTTTAGCATCAAGCTCAAACCCATTCAGTCATAGCCTTGAGTTTAAAATTCATTGTGTACATTGAACCTTGTCCCATGTTCTCAACATGTTCTTAAACATAGTTTAGAGTGCTCATGAAGCTCTGCCATGACAACCCAAGCTGCTTTCCCTTCCTCAGCAGATACATTCAGCAGGAGGTGCCCCTTGGAAGTTCAAGTTCATCAAAATGCAAGTATCAAACAAGGTTTCAAAAGAAAATGGAACTACTTGCATGAGGAAGTTCTACTCAACCTAATTAAGGTTTAGAGAATTAGCCCATTAACGATTAACCCATAATGGGCTCCAACTATTGGATAAATGTGTATAGTAATTGAGACTTTTAAAAATATACAGTATTTGCCATATTGAGGAATGACGTCACTATAGTCAGTGCATCTCCTTCTCATACATTTTAACATTTGTAACCTTCTTAATATTCCATATAACAACAAACTATGGAACACACAGCTAGAAAAACCTAGCTAAAAGAATCCCCAAGTCGCTTTAATGTCCTGGAAAACATCTATAAAAATAAGTGTTACAGTATGGGGAAAAGAGGATGTAACTGGAAGGAAAATTTATAGAAATTAAAAATAACACACATGTTGAATCTTGGAGAAGGAGCAGTCTGATAAGAGATCTTTTGAATATTTTATGCAAATAGTGGAAGGTTGCATTCTATTGTTCATTCAGAATATCCCAAAATGCTTTGCAGCCCATGAGTGTCTTTTGTGAACAATCATAAACTGCACTGAGTTCACCTTTACACTTCCCCTGAGAATGGGGATGGGCCTCCCACATTGGCCCCTTGTGCAAATCACAGCAGCCAAAGGACACTTAGCACAAACAATTTTCATACACACATGCCATTGTTTATATATAACTATGAGCATTTTTACAAGGAATAGCCCCTCCCCAAACATTCATGCAAACGGAAAATCTGTTCAGTAAGAAAGTTTGTGAATGGTGAATAACACAGAGGCCAGAACGTGGCTGAACCAAATAGTGGGTTGGAATTCAAATAAACATTCTTTTTGCAAAATTCAGGCAGCTCTCCTTCTTTTTACTATTGTTTGTTGATATTTTAAAATAAAGTATGTGTCATAATGGAGTGATATGGTCTATAAAGTCCCCTCAGAAGTGGGGTTTTATATGTGTTTTAGAAAACATGACAATTAAAAGCTACGGTAATTATCAGTGAGCTATAGCAATAAGATACATCAGTGAAGGGGTGAAGTTCTGGGTTCTTGTGCACTTCTCAGGTGCCTGGCCTCCATGTTTCAAAATACACCCGGGGCATGAATCAATGCATCCCTTGTAATGACTAATTGCTTGCATAAGGTTAATTCTGAGACACCTCCAGATGGGTTCCCAAACACTTGCAGTAGTATCTTTAACCTAGAGAACTTTGGCCCAAGTAAAGCATTCATGCTAAGGAAAAGGATCAAATCCCTTCCAGACACTGAAGCAATAGACACAAGGATGTATTCCATTCATTTAACAAGCCAGAACTGGAGCAAGAGCTATGTAATACAATCACAGCATTAGCAATAAAAAATACAGTGAACAGAGTATTACAGTCAGCCAGTGAAAGATGAAGCCAACTGTAGGATTACAGAACCTGCACGCCCAGACATTTTAATAATACTTATGGCAGACATAGTGCTGTATGGTAATACCAATGCAGTGAAACATTAGAAATCGAAATAACTGAGTGACCAACAAAGAAAACAGATGGAGAGCCAAAAGCCTCTCTAGTGAAACTACACTATACTGAAGGCTTGAGTCCTAGGTTCATATACAATGGTCACCATTAAAAGTCAACATCAGTAACTGATCAGATACATCTCAGGGCTTGTCTACACTACCTGCTGGATTGGAGGGCAGCAATTGATCCAGTGGGGACCAATTTATTGCATCTAATATGGCTGCAATAAATTGACTGCTGAGTGCTCATCTTTCTACTCCAGTACTCCACCAGAACGAGGAGCACAAGCAGAGTTGATGGGAGAGGCTCAGCTGTTGACTTACCGCAGTGAAGACACCATGGTAAGTAGACCTAAGTACATTGACTTCACCTGCGCTATTCATGTAGCTGAAGTTGCGTATTTTAGATTGACCCTGCGTGGTAGTGTAGACAAACCCAAAGAAATCACAGTTATTTTCTATAGGGAAACACAACAGCATCTTGGATGCTATCATTCTGTTGTGAAGAGGGAGTGTCAGGCTACAAGGAACCTTTGCATGGGGACGAGTGCGGGGGTGGGCAAGGCATATCATATCCCATGAGCATTGTGGTGATTTGCTCTGTGAAAGCACCACCTACCTCTGGTCAAACAGGTGGTGTGGTATCTGAAGGGTTAAAGACAGACAGAGATTATAGAGGCAGTAGCAAAGGCTATACATTTAGGACTGAAACTGCATAGTTATGAAGAGGGAAAACAGAAGCTTAGGCTCCGGTGGTAGATTTTAGTCATTTTTTTCAAACTATAAAATTCATGAGAAAGAGGATCTGGCCCTGAGATATTAATCTCTACACACTGTTAATTGCCTCTTTTTTTTATTCAGCTGATTGTGTATTTAACATTTCCTTCAGCACTAAGACCCTGATCCTGCAAACACCCTAAACTGCAAACACTTATGTGCTTAACTGTGCTTTCAATGGAACTATCCAAGGCAGTAAAGTTAAGCACATGCATAACTGTTTACAGGATCATGGCCTACCTTCATTTTTGTAAGATGGAGTTTTGTACTATTTGTTCTGATGGATTTATATCATTCCTCACGATAATTCGCAAAGGTTGTAGTAACAGTTTGAAATTGTAGTGGTTTGAAATACTATAGTACCTGCTTGGTTTCTTACCAGAGGGATGAGTGTGTTCCTGAATAGTTTTTATGCTAACCACCTATCATATTGTTAACATTCTTTGCTATGTTTTATCTTGTTTTCTCTCCTACTCACCTCATTAAGCAGTAATGTACCTTCTGAAAACAAAAAAGGAATCAGCTCATTTTTCTGGATAATGTTCGGACCCTTTGCTTATAGATCAAATGAATGGTTTCCTACAGGCAAAGCAAAACCTCACTCTCTCCCCTCTGACAAGTATTACATGAGCAGTAGGTTGGAATCAGCCATCAGCTACCTTGGCTGATTCTGAAGCTAGGTTAAACTTTTATTTTTTTTGGTGGAGGGTGGGCAACAATAGGAACATTTTGATGAAGGATTTCAGGCAGCTAATCTTGACACCATATTTGGAGAGTTCAAAAAAGCAGGATGAGTTTGCACAACAACTCAAGTAACTAATTTCATTGAGTATCAGTGAAATTAGAAATGGGAGCATGACAGACCTTTAGGCTATCTAGTTTATCCCTTTACCAGCATAGGATTATTCTCTTGTCACGCTCTCTGAACAGTTTTGTCCATTCTAGTTCAACTGATTTCACATGTACTAAAGCTAAAATCACATACAGGAATAGTTCTAAGAAACATCCGTATGCTTCCTCCTATCAGAGCTTGCTGATATTCCTGCAGACATGGGGCTATGAGAATTTACATGCTAGCTTTGAGATTAGCTACATTTTATGCTTGAGGAACCACTCCAGAGGGGAGGCAACATCTGGGTAAATCCCTGTAATTAAGTAATAA
The DNA here is from genome assembly GCF_007399415.2 of Gopherus evgoodei. Taxonomy (NCBI): domain Eukaryota; kingdom Metazoa; phylum Chordata; order Testudines; family Testudinidae; genus Gopherus; species Gopherus evgoodei. The sequence goes on from NC_044327.1 coordinate 83,920,484, forward strand.
TGATGCACAGAATCTGAGCATAAGACCATGGCAAATTTCCTTCTAGCAACAACTGATTAATTCCAGTTGGAGCTACTATGGAAAATCTGAAGGTGCTTTGTCCCTTCCAGTCTGTCTCTGCCTCATCGCCCTTCCCCCTTTAATTTATTTCCACTATTCTTTCGTGTGATCTCCTTTCTGCGTGTGTCCGAACCCGGGAACACTGTTTCTGGACAAGGAACACAATCCATCACTCATCTGTGCTAGCTTTAGTAATAAGAATTGTTCCTCCTGCAATCTAGATTTTAATGACTTCTCTCATAATAGGGAAGGAGAAGCCTCTGACTCCCAACACAAGCCACATTGAAGGGACTGCTGCAACAATCACTTCTTACATGGTGAAACATCCTTTAGTGTCAACTGATCACATTCAGCTCCTTTCTCTGTCTCATTGATCTAATGCTCTGCCTCCCAGATGAGACACCTATCAGTGAGAGTGGGGCAAGTGTTACACAGTTTTATAAACCAGTGAGATCTGCACATCCAAGCTGAGTGTGATAAACTATCAGGCCAATAAATGTTTTGCCTTGAATTCCTAGCCAGAAGGCGCGAGAATGACATCCCCCTGGCAGTGATCCTTCCCCTCTGAATTCAAGGCACATATCTCCAAGTAATTTACCAGCACTCACACAGCAATGTGTTAATCCCAAAACAATTAACGGGTCCCTGCAATGAAATGTTTCCCCTTGTCCCTCCCCTCGCCTACCCTTTGAAACAAAACACTCCTGTTTCTTTTTCTGTCAGACCGAGCAACTACAAGAACCATATTTAAACTAAGATAAAACAGAGACATATCCCTTATGGCCTAAGTGTAAGATGTCATTTAAATAAACTTTCACAAAATCACCAAGTACTCTGCTATAAATGAGTGATTCTTAATGCAGCCAGTGATCAACAAACCCACTTCCTAATTAAGTGCAGGAACATAATGAGGAACAGGGCTTCCTTTGTTTAACCAGCCCATGTGAACTCCAGCCACAAGTCCCCAGACGCGCCTGACTCCTGCGTTCAGAACTTGCAATTAGTACAGAAGGAATCAGGTACTACAACAGAAATGCTTTGACAGTGGGTCCATTCACTAGCAACCAGATGTGAAGAACTTTCACAGGGGCCGACCAACTCACATATTGTGTGATGTTGTGTGACACTATAATGTCTGGTTTTTAGCCCTACAATCAACAGGTATTGTCATTTTTTATGCATTCTAATTAGTTTTTAAGGTTTAGAGAAAAGTTTGCCAATCCAAGCATAGCCATTGAGGTGGTTGTTCAGGTTGGTCAACACACTTTGTACTGTATGTACCTTACCCCCATCAGCTTCATTAATGGGTGGGATCAAATGTTAATATGAGCAAATTATATATTTTTTTATTTTATTAATTTAAGTGGATTTCATATATGCCTATCTTAAATTTTAGATGGTCAAGGTACACAGAATAAAAGCACCTACCCTGACCAAAGATAAAATACATTAATAAAATGTCATCAATAGACATCAGTCATCAGTCATCAGTCGTAAAAAGAGAGTCCTTTTAAGATAGGGTGACCAGATGTCCCGATTTTATAGAGACAGTCCCGATTTTGGGGGCTTTTTCTTATATAGGAACCTATTACCTCCCACCTCCTATCCCAATTTTTCACACTTGCCCTCTGATCACGTTGCCCTCTGGCCTCATTTTCATAACTTCCAACCTATCCCTTGACATTCTGCAACTCAGAAGAGCCTGGAGAATAGTGAGTCTTCTAGCATGTCCTGAATATGAGTTCCGCCACTTTGTCACAATGATGTGCCCACTAGAGGTTAATCATGCACCTTATTTTACACCCTTTCCGCCCCACACACCTGCATGTGTTTGGTGACCATATTTAGTTGCCTCTGTCCATGCGTGGCAATACAGAGAACCATATTTGGGTTCCATTTACTAACACAAACTATTTATGTCAATACATTTACATTTGCCTTTTCACACTATTTCCAATCCATAAAAGCTCTTAACCTTGTGGGCACATAGTTCCCCAAATTCCCTAGAAATCCATTATTTTAAGAATGTTTTGTTCTTTTGCTGTTTATTTATTTATCCCAAAGGTACATATTGCAAAAAGCCCCTGTAATCTTATAACCTAGGTCTAACACTCAGACTAATGTATAATAACTGCTTATGCTAACTGCCAGGCCTTACTAAACTTTATGCTTATAGCAAAGCCTATTTCCAGAAATACTGTAAATAATGGATAATAGCATTTCCCTAAGCATCTATTCTTATCCTATCATATCATTGATAATACAAAAGCCTCTGTCTCAGGAATTCCAAGATCAGGTCATGGTCAAAGGTCATTAAAGAGTTTCCTACATGGCTAATATAGTAGAGCATAAATTTGGAATAACTTGTTACAGTCATTGATGGGCACAAATTGCTGTTCTTGAAGAAGGAAGGAAAGAAAATGGATTTCTACCCAGATAGGCAGCTCAGCAGATTACCCTTGTGTCATAAACAGATAGCTAAGGGTTAATGTCTCTTTCACCTGGTAAGGAGTAACCTGAAACACCTGACCAGAGGACCAATCAGGAAACATGACTTTTTCAAATCTGGGTGGAGGGAAGTTTTGGGTGTGAGTTCTTTGTTCTTTGTCTTGTGTCTGACCCTCTCGGCTCTGAGAGTGATTTTTCTATCTCCTGCCTTTCTAATCTTCTGTTTCCAAGTTGTAAGTACAAAAATAGTAAGACAATAAGGTTTATATTGTTTTCTTTTGTATTTACATGTGTGTAGTTGCTGGAATGTTTTAAATTGTATTCTTTTTGAATAAGGCTGTTTATTCATTTTTCTTTTAAGCAGTTGACCCTGTATTTGTCACCTTAATACAGAGAGACCATTTTTATGTCCTTTTCTTTCTTTTTTATATAAAGCTTTCTTTTTAAGACCTGTTGGAGTTTTTCTTAAGTGGGGACTCCAGGGAATTGAGTCTGCAGCTCACCAGGGAATTGGTGGGAGGAAGAAGTCAGGGGGAAAATCTCTTTGTGTTAGATTTACTAAGCCTGACTTTGCATACCCTCTGGGTGAGGGGGGAAGTACTTGTGTTTCCAGGACTGGAAACAGGGAGGGTGGAGTCCTTCTGTTTAGATTCAAGGAGCTTGCTTCTGTATATCTCTCCAGGAACCCAGGGAGGGAACACCCGGAGAGGGGAAGGGAAATGGTTTATTCCCCTTTGTTGTGAGACTCAAGGAATCTGAGTCTGGGGGTCCCCCAGGGAAGGTTTTGGGGAGACCACAGTGCACCAGGCACTGTATAGATTCCTGGCTGGTGGCGGCTTTACCAGGTCCAAGCTGGTAACTAAGCTTGGAGGTTTTCATGCTAACACCCATAGTTTGAATGCTAAGGTCCAGATCTGGGAAAAATGTTATGACACCTTGTTCATAATACTGTCAATGAACTGATGTATTACTAACATCGACAGAAACAGCCTCATAGAACAGGTTTCTGATAGCTAAGAACTCCCTGAGTATGGCTAGGTGAAATTTTAAAAATAAATCATGAATATTCATTTGAAAACAACCAATTTTCTTCACATGTATTTGTGACTCTTTTTAATTGGTTTGTTCAAACAGCCACAGAAAGACAAAATGATACACATACACATGAATATTCTCTCTGAAAGGGTTTGCATGACCATCTTGAAATCTCCTTGTGGGTTTGGGAATCACAGACTCAGGGACCACAAATACCATGTGTCTTAAGTGACAATCACACAGCACAAACAGCAAATTATGAATAGCAAATACACAAATTAGTTGTCCTGGCAAATAGACTGAACAGTCCATAAATTTACGTGTGTTCACATACACCACATTCATTGATTATCTTTAACAGAAACATTCAAATAAATTCAAACAGAGAAGGCCAACTCTGCTTGTGTTACAGAAAAGAACTAAATCCAACAAATAATGTGTTCATTGTGAATAGTTTGTGCAGCTTTAGTTCCAATTTCTACTGTTGGAAGCAAAAATGCACAGGGGGATCCTTATCCAAAATGCAAACACAGATATCACATAATCCAGCATGAAAAAAATAAATACCCTGGACCACATTTTCAGAAACACCCTCTATGTTTGTGCCTGCATGTAGTGGATGCAAACCCCACATTTACACATTCAGACAAGTAGTTTGTTATCCATATATAAACAATCTTAAATCTTTGCAAATGTTATCAAGTTGCTTGTCCATGTTATTTCCCTTACAGATAGTGAGCTCAGAATGTCTCCGGGGTAATGCGGCCATAATATGTGCTTCAATCTGTTTCACGTTTTTTAATTGCCTGGAGCTAGTTGCACTATGCTAGATCCAGCTTTCTCAGGATAGTCTAAACTATCCCATGTAGTCATATCACAGAGGAGTAAAAATCAGAGGTTTTACAGCAGCCAGTTCTGAAAACTGAAGCCAGCGTGGACTCCAATTAGAAACTCCTCTTAGTAATGTTATTTAAAAACAAATGCCAACTTCTACCTGATGACATGACTGATTTACCTTCTGAACTAAGCTTGAATGCACATTTAACAGCTTTATTCCAGTAATGATCTAATAATTAATATCACATTAAAAGTCCGTGATAAGTAGGCAGCTTTTTCCAGTAACACCTCTCCAGCAATGTACTTCATGATTATGTATTCTCCATTATACGGGTAACCCTGCTTGTTATGTATTACACAGTATCAGACAATAGTCAGATGGATTATTAACCTACTTATCAAAGGCAAAGCCAATGAGGAAAGGGAAGAGTGAGTTGGACATCAGATCTCTTGTAATAATACTCTTTGTTTACAGAATAATGAACAACTCTCATTAATCAGGAGCCAGCTGTGGCAGTGTATGAGTGAGGAGTAGGCATACGTTAGAGTTCAAGAGGTTCCTAAATTCTCATGCTATTTGGATGGGAGTGTGCACACACATTTGCCAAACTATTTTTAATCCTTGAGCCATTTTTTGTGGCAATATTTTGCCCTGGTGACAATTCAATATATAGGGTTAGTTTGTGTTCTGGTGTCAATGAGCCAATGTATCTACCTCAGCTTACACTACCTGAAAATCTGTTCCAATGTATTCTTCTAGTTTAAGAGAAGTCTGTGTAGATTAAGATTAGAAAAACACACATCCCAAAGATAGCCTGGAACAGCTAGGTGCCCAATATATGGTGTATGTGTGAGAGTGAAAAAGATATAGATATAGGGCCAAATTTCCTGCTAGTGCATTTTAGCACAGCTCATCAAAGTCAACGCCATTGAAAACAATGGAGCTTCACCAAAGAATTTGGCCTGCATTTATTTTTCCGTTACAATTTTTCTTTCTCTGCTTCTCCGCTCCCCTTTTCAGTCTCTATGTTGTTTTCCACTGTGTCTACTCCACTCTCACCCTATATTTTACTTCAGATTCTCTTCTCCTCTGTGCAGTCTCTGTTCCTTTTTTCAGTCTCTCCTAGGTAGATCCTAAATCCACAATATTCAAGTGGATTCAGAATACGGCATAAGAAGTTGACCCATCCTTTATTCTAAGTATAACACAGTAATTAGAATCTTCAGTTAGCCAGCTATTGATATTTATTATTATTTATTTATTTATTTATTTATTTATTTCATGTGATTTTTGTTAGTATATTTCTTCAGCAGGGATTGCTGATGGAAGAAATAAACTCAGTTCATTTTCATAGAGCCACAGAATCATAGAAAAGTAGGGGTGTAAGGGACCTCAAAAAGTCATCAGGTCCAGCCCTCTGCAGAGTGGTAGGACCAAGAATATATACCATGACTATCCCTGATAGCAGTTTGTCCAACCTGTTTTTAAAATCTTCCAATGATGGGGATTCCACAACCTCCCTGGGAAGCCTATTCCAGAGCTTCACTACCCTTATAGTTAGAAAGTTTTTCCTAATATATAACCTAAAATCTCCCTTGCTGCAGATTAAGCCCATTACTTCTTGCCCAACGTTCAGTGGACACGGAGAACAATTAATCATCATCCTCTTTATAACAGACCTTAACATGTTTGAAGACTGTTATCAGGTTCCCACTCAGTCCTCTTTTCTCAAGACTAAATGTGCTCAGATTTTTTAACATTTCCTCATAGCTGATGTTTTCTAAATCTTGTATTGTTTTCATTGCTCTCTTCTGGACTCTCTCCAATTTGTCCATATCCTTGCATCTTCCTCTTCATCACATGCTAATACATCTGGTCTACTGCATTGACCATCTGCTGCTTTCTGGTAATGCGTAGCTATAATCCCAGCTACAAATAGCCAATTTCAGCTCCCAGCGCAGCTTATGCCAGATCTCAGCTGTGCTCATGTGAAGGTCTTTCTATGTGATAAAACAGGGAGAGAGAGAGAGAGAGAGAGAGAGAGAGAAATAACTGAATTTGAATAATCTTATACCACTTTGGTGTGGGTGCTGACAGGCAGTAGCTGAGTGGGAAGCTGCGGTTATTGCTATGTTAACAGGTCTCTCCATAAATCCATCATATTAGGGGACTTCTTATGTGAGGTGTGGGAATTAAAATAGGTGGAAAACAGGAAATATACACCAACAATAAAAACCACATCGGCAGTTTTAAAAAAGAAAAAGGATTTTACATACAAACCAGACATATTGGTTTATTCAGGTGAATAACTGTAAATGCTGGAAGTCAAATCACTATGTAATTGAGTATGGAAAGATATAATTGAAAGTACAGTGCGGATCATAGCAAATTTCAAAATTACGATGATACCAAAAATCTATTCTGCATAAGACAAAAATGTGGCTATATTACTAATGGTATTATTTAATTAGCTGTACAATATAATACCAAACTATATAATTTTATTTTGTATAGTGCCTTACACAAAATCTGTGACCCCAAATAATTTCTGCAAGTATAATACCTCTAGAATTAAATAACAAGTAGATATCAAGCCAGTTTCTCAATCAGTGAATTTGACATATATATTGTGATGAATATCAATATTTAATTATCTGACTGGCAACTATTAACATTTTCAGAAAATCAGAAAAGCCAGATTTACAAAAGCCCTTTCTCAGGTTATTTTTGTCAAGCCTATTGGGCACCTATCTGCACCCTTAGGTTCCTAATTTCCTTTGTATATAAGGTGCCACAGGATTCTTTGCTGCTTTTACTGTCCTAATGGATGCCTAATGTACCAGATGGAGTTTTAGAATTTCACTACGGGGATAAACAATTTAATACACACACAGTACTACTATACACAATAACATGTATTTCAATATTCGTTGATACTTGATGAATAAATAAGAAAGCCTTCATCATGTTAGACCAGGGGTAGGCAACCTATGGCATGCGTGCCAAAGACGGCACTTGAGCTGCTTTTCAGTGGCACTCATGCTGCCCAGGTCTTGGCCACCAGTCCAGGGGGCTCTGCATTTTAATTTAATTTTAAGTGAAGCTTCTTAAACATTTTAAAAACCTTATTTACTTTACATACAACAATAGTTTAGTTATATATTATAGACATAGATAGAGACATTCTAAAAATGTTAAAATGTATTACTGGCACGCAAAACCTTAAATTAGAGTGAATAAATGAAGACTCGGCACATCACTTCTGAAAGGTTGCCAACCCCTGTTTTAGACTCATACCCGTCTTATCAATAGTCATTAATGTTATTGGGTTTGTTATTTGTTGTGTCAGTTAAACAGGTTGTTTTTCCAGTTCTTCCAGGAGCTTCTTATCAAAAGTTGTCATCATGGCAAAAAGGTTTTCTAATTCACTATTTATAAGCAATGCCTAAAGAATTCTACAGACAAAATATGGGGTTTGGAGCCAAGAAAATATTCTAATATTCAGATTTCAATTCTAAATGATAGACTTTGAACTACTGCAGCTCTTTGAGTTTCCTGGTCTATAAATAAGCCACTTAACATCTGTGAAAGCATTTTCTTCTGCAAAAATTAAAGTACTTTGTGAAAGCTTCTTATAATAGAGGCCTGGTGTAATTGTAAAATGATGCTGATAGCAAACGCTGTTTTGAAGAGCACAGATAAATGACTCAAGCTGTTATAAAAGTACAGTAGGCTATAGCGCCACATAAACCTGATACCTGATTAGACCAGGGGCAATTTATCTAACCACTAAAAGTAACTATGTAATGTCATCTAAAATATGAAATTCCTCTGAAAGTTCCCTTATCCACCGTTATACCATTCGACCCCCTTTTGCTGTTAGTTTATTCTATTATCTGTTGTTAAATTAAATCAAAATATTTGCTAAGGAAAAAGAACTAGCATGTTCTATAGGCAATATACACTGGTTTGTACAGTCCCTTCTACTTTTGTTTTTGGACAGTGCCTACCCTGAGCTGGTAGCGTCTAATAAACGAAGCAGAATTTGGCCTGGTCATTATGTGATTGAGACACAACCAAGAAAAAGACAGGTTCTGCAGGGAGCAGGAGCAGCAATACTTTCCACTCTAGGTCAGTATTATATTAATACTCAAGATCGGTGGTAGGTGGCACTATATGGTTAGAGTTTCCATCTTACACAAAACTGAGGCCTTGACCACATGTGGCTATCACAGACCTCATGTAACTTTTCAGAGGAATAAACTGTGTCCTGGATGCATTATGCCTAACTAAAATAATTCCTCTGTGTGTTCATTATGAGATGATATTTTCAACTTCTCTAAGAACTGTGGTGTAATTATTACTGATCTAAAACCTCTTCTATATTGACCTTCAAGAAAGGTTACATTTCAGCGATAAGTGAATGATTATTAGTCTGTGAGGTGCTTGGAGATCCTTCAGGATGAGTGATTCTCTATAAATATCAAGTGCTTATTCTCATGAAAACATTGTTTTGAATTCTGCTTACGTTCTGTTCAGCTTTCTCGTCCCCTTTCAGAACCTTTGCAGCTATTTGACAAGACTGGTCAGGGCAGCTCTAACATTTATACAAATTAAAGAACGTTCACATTGTGCCTGAGGGTCTTTTCTTCCTAATGATGTCACTTCATACAAGGAATGCAATTCATTCCAGCCAAGCCAAAGGGAATAAAATCTGCAAATGCATTTTTCCCCCTGTAAAATATTAGCGTAATCTTATTAAATCTGTGGAACAACTAAATTAAAAACAGAAATTGTATCATAAATATATGGTTTTTATATGTCTTTACAGCCACAACGTGACACTGCAACTAAAGCAGCAGAGTAAAATAACAAAGGAAATCAAGCCATCTTCTATCTCCTTTCACAGTCCCCTATTGATCATTCCATTCGGGTATAATTTCACTCTCTGCCAACCTCCCTTTGTTATGTTAATAGCAACAACCTTGAACTGCCTGTGGTTCATGGAAATCAAGTTCAGACTGAAAGCTCTTCTTGTAAGTAAACCTTCAGACCTCCTCTAATTTAGAAGCTATGTTTTTCTCTTGCCAAGAGAGAAATTAAAATCAGCTGCATCTGACTGTTTTAAAATGAAAATTGCTTTCCCAATTTGTCCATAGATCTGCTGCTTATGAGAAGCTACATGTCTGCCACTCCAAATGAAATCACCCACAGTAATCAGCACCTCCTTTTCAAGGGTATCCTCAACACCTACCAGGGAACTACCACAATCGTTCCTGCAAAATCTCCTTTCACAATTAAGACCACCTCTATTTCCCCTGGTATCTGTGCAATGCACTCTGCTGGGCCCGTGTGGACTGACTGGTCTCTGCGGCCACCAGTGAATATATGTATTCAGAGTTTCAAATCCTGTCTCAGGGTCAGTCTTGTAATGCTTGCAGAGCTGCCCAATTCTCCCACCAGCCAAATGATTATTTTCATATCTCCAAATGCTCTCCATCAACACAACACATCAATTATAGTCAAGAATTCTCTGACTCAATGGAGAATCTTTGACAAAATCTGTCAAATGGGAAAGACAATGAGCCATATGGAGAAGGATACAGTTCACACTGGAGCCTCCATCTCCAACCTTCTCAGGAAATAATCACTTTTTGGGAGAACCAAATGTCCTGGTCCCCTTCTAATCACCATGACAGCTTTACAGAGGTTACTGCCATTATCTCTATGAACCCAGCACAAAGAGAAAGGGGGAACAGGATCTCTGGAGAGCCTCTCAGAGAGCTCATCTGTCTGAATTCTATCCCTCTTCAGCTCCTCTCCCTCCGCTCTCTGCCCCCATTGTCAGTGGCTATGTACCTCAGCTACCCTGGCAGATATACAGGCCCCCTCCCCCTTTCCACACTGGTACCAACCATCCCAGGATCACTTGGGCACTTGGCACAGACAGTTCACACAGAAATAAGTAACACTGACCTTACTACTGCCTAAACCACCATCAGAAGTTGGCCCTTAGTAAAGGATTTTCAGCCTCCTGGGGAAAATTATCTTCCACTTCATAGTTTCACCATACAAATCTAACAATGACTAAACTCAGGAAATGTTCTTTCTCCATGAAGAGTTATAATGGCCAGTGGTGTTCTTGCTCTTTCTTTATTATATGCTCAGGAGCTGCTTACAGTCCAAACTTCCAACCGTCAGGTTAACCTCAAGTTTGTTCTTTTTTTGTACTTTTGAGAACAGCTAGGTAGAGGGCTGTATGTCCACAGGTGGCTTCTTCTAAGCAATCCTGAGCACTAAATGTGACACATTTCCTTTAGCGGTTGTTCTGACGGTTTTCTGATGGTATTAGAATGCTACCAGGCTTTGTTCCTTGTGCCAAGGAGAATTAGGGTCATACAAAACTGAGAATTAGAAAACAGCCATGTAAGTTTATCGTTATGAATAATCACCATAAAATATGCTCTCTACAAAACAGCTTATTGGGTTAGAACTCAAAGAGAGGGGAGAGAGAGCTATAAAACGTGAGAGGAATTTATTTCTGAAAAGACATGTGGAGCCTGCTGAGGTAAAGTCTGCTGAGTGTGTGCAGCTATTAAAGCCAAACCTCACCAAAAACTCAGCTTCATGAGCATCTAAACGGTATTCACAATCACTCTAATCCAATCCAAGGCATTCTTAGTAGTGTAGCTGTATGCAGGAGCCATATATGGGGGAAGAGGGATAAAGCATTCAGACTACAAAGGAAAAAAAGGAAAAGAAAAGAAACAGAATAATTGAGCCAAACCATAGGAGGGAAACTCTGTAAATGAAGTACTATCTGTACATCATGAACCAGATCCTCAGCTGAGATAAACTGACATAGTTCCATTAAAGTAAATGAAACTCCATCAGTTTGCATGAGCTGAGGATCTGGCCCCATATTTATTTCTCACATCTGTTGAGAGCAGCCTGAATTACACAATTATAAAAATGTATAGCACCAATACTGTAAGTAAATAATCATTTTCTCCCAAGATTTCTTTTTTAAGAATAAAGTAGAAGTACACAGTGGCTAAAGTAGATTGAAACCATAGGGGGAGCCCTCATCACACCAGCCAAGGAGGAGGGGAAATTGAAGAGAGCACTGCTACCCCAAATAAGGAAAGCTCTTTGTCTGCTTTTAATAGAAGAGGGAGAACTGCACTCCCTCTTATGCTATCTGCTGGATATAAAGTAGATCAATACATTGAGAGGACAGCAGAGGTCAAATTCTACGCTGACCAGCAGCCCAATCTTCCCTATCTATCTATCTATCTATCTATCTATCTATCTATCTATCTATCTATCTATCTATCTGTGTGTCCACATTTCTAAAGGACCTATTACTATAAAATCTAGGCACAATACCTGGATTACAGAACACAGTAAGTTCTGTCCAGAAGGCATCGTCAGTTTTCTGCCATACTCTTTGCTTTAGTCATCACTGGCTGTCTAAGCATGCATCTAGATTTTTCTTCTTCTCCAGTTCTTTGGGAATGGGTTATTGAGAAGATGAATCTTGCATGTCTGAAAATAGTGAGGGTTGGACTAACCCTGGAATATACTGTTGCATGCCTTAACCATTCAGTACCATTCTTTGCTGCTTTTACACATTCAGTACTGTGGACCTGTTTCGGTTGTTCTTAGCTGGGAGAGAAGCCTGAATTCCACTTCCAGTTAAGGCGTCTAGGTTTTTCCATGGGGGATCCAATGCAAGGAGGCCGTGAAAATGTCAACACTCAGAGCTAGTGCTGAGCATACCTTTGTGTATGGCTCCTTCAGAATACCCAGTAGAAGCGGGTGAGCTGTTTCACCAGCCCAGGGGAAGGAAGCATTCAAGTCCCTTCAAGTCCTTGCTTCAGTACACAAATTTATAGTCTGAAAACTAAAGAACACAAAATTTAAAATTTTACCTGACAAATACTGACTGCAATCCTCACAGGCTTTTAAAGGACACTAAGGATACACCTTTGCTTCCTCAATCCAGCTTCCTACTCCTCTTTCTCATATATCCCATCCAGCCATGTGATTGACCCTTTCCAGACTGTTGCTTCACCTTGTCACACTGTGGGTCTTAAACACTGGCCTGTTCCTGACACCCATGATGACAACCCGTCTTCATGAAAATACATTTTATGATAACAAACAATGATAACTTTTAAAAGGGGTGGAAAATACATATGCTGACATATAAATTGGTTATTTATAAGCAGAAAGTTTCAGTTTTCCCTGAAGGATCAGTAGCTGTTTGAATGATTTACCGAATGTGTGGTTGGTTGTTTTGGTTTGTTTTGCCTGTTACGTACAAGGAGAGTAGAGAGCTTATTCACGAAAAATCAAAATATTAACCCTGATTCCTAAAGCAGAACTTAAAAGAGAAACTTTTTGAATGGTCAAAACAGGCACCAAAAATTATAAAAATGAACAGGGCCAAAGTCTTGTTTCAGTGAAAAACACTACAGCATCTTCTAATGAAGTACTGATATTTTCGTCTCTTTTGTATTTGCTCTGATTTGTTTGGATCTTTAGGATTTTGGCTGCAGATAAATCTGAAATAGTCACCTCCATTTTAGAGGGTTAAAAAATTTTCAAGGCCATAGTCAAAATACATGTACAGGAATTGTGCTGTCCTGTGTTCTCTGTGTTACAAAGACTGGATTTAGAGGAAACAACAATGCATGATCCATAATCACCATGCAGAAGAGCAGTCCTGAGCCATCAGCATAACTGTTGAACAAACTGGAAGTGCCTTGAGTTTATTAGTGAAATGGCAAAGACAGGTAGGACTCAGCCGATTTATTTTTGGGACAGTCAAATACACCACAGTCCAGCTTTCTTTTTTTCTGTTCTACAGGAGAGTCTCCCACCCTTACAAGCTTTCTTTGGACTATATAGGATTATTTATGGGGAAATATCATGCCATTCTTTAATTTCTAAATGACTAGCCTTGCCTTTGTGCTCAGCATTGTTAGCGTGCTTTGCACATGAGAGCCAGACTTGGAGCTCTGCCATCAGACTCAGACCACACGCTATGCACTGATGAGAATGGCACATGCAGCACAGTCTGAGTCACACATCGGTGCTCCTAGTTGATCAACAGCAGTAAATCATTTTGCTGTACCCCCAGTTCAAACTGAGATTCAATTTCTCCCACTCTGTGATTGTAATCACTTTGGAAAATCACGGACTCTCTTTTCAAAAGCAATTGAAACAGTGCAACAGAACGAAGAGTAATCTCAACACTACTGAGGTTACATATGTTTGAAAAGAGTAAAATGAGGGAGCTGGGTAGTTTTGAGAGCCCTTCACCTCTGAGTCAATGGTTTGCTTTTCATCTGGGTTGGTAGTTTAACATCCTGGGCATATCCTCTCCAGCGTCCTAATGAGACTGCTCCCAGCAAATCCATTCTAGGCTTTACACTGAGCCTAGAACATGCTGGGATAGGATCTGGCAGTGCTCATACATCACTGGAATGACTAATAAAGCTCACAGCTGTGTACCTCAATAAGAAAAATAAGTGCCTTGAATTAAGGAAGTCCTAGTTATTGGTGACATACTATCTTGTAATGAACTTGGTACTCCCCACCCAATTCTCAGTAGACAAGTGTCCATGTCACAAAAACCCACAGTTACAATAAGCACCATGGGCACAAATTGGCTGTCATCGGTTTTCGGAAGCCTGAACTGCCTTTCACCCTCCAGGCAGTCTGTCCAATTCATGCCTGAGGTACAGCATGGAGAATCTTTGACTGCCTCTCTGAGTGCTGTAGCTGTTCTGTGAATAAACAGAAAGCCCCACTCCCCAGAGTAGTCAATAATGCACCTTTCACAAGAACAATATTCATTGCAAGTTAATAAATATTTGCAGGGTATTAATTATTGTAAAAATTGATGAGCAAACTCAGGAGTTCAAACCCGAGTCTCATACCTAATGGGGTCTTTTGATGTGGACACCTGTTTGGTGGAAATTGGACTGAGACCATCAGATTCATTTCATATAGCCCACCAAATAGCCAGCAGAGCAAGAGATAATGGCACCCCACAATGAAGGAATTGGCAACTCCTTGAACCACTCAGTAACCCACTGCCAGCCTTGAAAATTCAGAAGCTAAAAGAAAGATTCATTAAACAATTTCACCATAGGAAGGTGATGATACTTTACAACCACCAAGGGTTTCACATTAATGAACTTTTTTTTCCAGAAAATCTCAGTCCTTACTTTTTTTAAATATCTAATTATTGAATTACACTGCTAGATAAGTGCCCCCTTTTCTGGTGAAAGGATTGGAGGCCTCCAATCATTACACACCAAAGAGAGAAAGAGAAAGAGAGCAAGAGAGTGACTCTGTGTGTGTGTGTGTGTGTGTGTGTGCGCGCGCGCTCATATACAGTGAGAAAGTTTAATGAACCACTAAATGTGTTTTGCTCTGTTCATGAATCAAGTAAGTAAAAATCTTGTGGGTAAACGTACTCCTTTGGGTTGTTTTTATTACTATGAATTGGGCACCTTGGCACACATTTTCAGTGTAGTTCATGTGGATTTGTCTGCTTGACTCCCACAGATGTCAATGGGAATCACGTGGCTAAATCTCTATGAAGAGTGTTTGTAAAGTATCATCTTTTAAAATAAAATTGACTGGACCAGCTGAACTGTGTTTTCTTTTCATCCAAGCCCGCATCATTTCTCATATATTCAAACTAGATTGCACTGTATGTGTTGTTGATTCAAACTGAATCTGCATTTCAGAGTGTGTTTTCTTAGGGCTAGATTGTCTCAGGGGGAGGGTGCTCTGCCAAATATCTCCCTCAAGGACCAGGGAGGAGCCCAGTCCCTACACTTGGGGAGCATAGGAAAGGGTCCTTCTGGGCACTCCAAGGATATGTATCATTCCAAAGGGGGAGAGAAGTGTGAAAGGAGACAAGATGATGCCCCAACCTCTCCCACCACATCAGTCCATGCAGGGAGACCATCATACCAGGGTGAAGTTCACCCCTTTGCAAAGGTGCAGCACAAGGCCTATGTACAAATTAATCCTGGAAAATAGGGGTGACTTCAGTTTCACCAAGGGGAGCAGACTGTACAATATTAAAGGATGGTAAAACCTGCACATGTCCCTGGGGTACACTCTGTCCGTGGACTCATGCAGCCCCACAACACCTCCTAATAGGCACAATTTAGCCATTAGAATTTCTTCACTATGCTAGTTTCTGTATTGAAGTGGTCAGACAGGTATATCCATTTACCTGAATGTTTGCTAATATTCTCCTTTTTTCTTTTTCCTGCAGCACATTTTTTGTATTTCCACATATTGTATTTAGTAGAGCTTATGGAATTGATATTTATCACATCAAAAATTTGATGAATTTAGCTTATTTATTTTGTTTGGTTCATGAATCATTTCTGATTTCTGCAAAGGTATTTGGCATTTATAAGCATCCGCTCAATTGTTTGGACGAATAACTTTCAGACTATTGATTTAAGAATTGTTCATGAACTGTTCTCTTCAAAATATTAGGCATTTAGATACCATCGTGAAAAGCATGATCTAAAAACTTTTAGAGACATGAGATAGACAGACAGACTATGCATTTATTTTATTTTAAATTTTTGTCTTTCATTTTCTGTGTCCTGACTTAGTTGAAACTTTTTAACATGAAAATACTGAATGGCAAATAGCAGATAACAAATGATGAAGTAATAAACTTACTTGTGGTGAAAACATCAGAAAATTCTGAGCTTTGGGAACTTTTTCAAGACTATGAGTGTCCATAAGGATATTTACAAATAATAAATATCATAGCATAGCTGCAAAATGAATTGTAGTGCTTTATTCGCATATATATTTGAAAATCTATTCTCTCATTATTCCTGCTCTGATATCTAACAAGGAATTAAAGTCCAAGTTTAGCAGGGTGCTGGTGCAAAAGCACCTAATTAGCCCCTGCTCAGCCAGCTCCAATCAGGGGAAATAGATTGGGGCTGGGGAGAAGCCTGGTGCCTGGCCTTTAGAATTTGCAGCACCCTGTGGACCTGAGGATTCAAGGGCTATAAAGGCTGGCTGGCAGCCAGAAGAAGGGAGAATGGCTGGGGGATGGTCAGTCTTCAGGCTGAGGGGCAGATGCTGTTTACGAGAGGCAATTATCAGGCCTGCAAGTTCTGTACATAGCATAACATTGGTGGTGGGAGAATGTTGTGTAAATAAAGTCACGGTGCTGCATAACTAGAAGCCTCTCTGAGCTTTACTGGGCCAACCAGTGGGCCCCAGGAAGAGAGCAGGCAGAGGACTTGTCACACCAAGCATTCGAGAGCTTGCCAGTTTTGCATAATGCTATGGATATGAGACTTCAAGTATTGCTTCTATGTTACAGGCAAAGGTTAATTATTTAAGAAAAACCAGAGTGGTTTAAGATGCTTGCAATTATTTCATGTATTTAAGCCAAACCAAGCTTTAGCACAGTTTAAGATGCTTATACTATATTAAGGTCTTATACTTGTTGAAAAATTCATAAAACATTCCAAAAATCACATTGAAATGAAAAGCAAGGGGGCTGGTCAGGGGGCAGGAGGCATTTATTGCTACCTTAAAAGATTCTTTAATCTGCATATTTATCAGGGTAAGATGCAGCTTTATATGTACAGTATGGAAATGCAAGCTTAACCTTCAGTAAAAAGAGACACCACTGGCATCAGTTAAGCATATAAAGGCCTGAGTCTGTGCCCATTGAAGTAATATATTCATAGCTTTTAAAGCCAGTAGGGATCATTTTGATCATGTACTCTGACTTCCTGCATAACACAGGCTGTAGAATTTCACCCAGTAATTCCTGTATCAAGCCCATAACTTCTGATTGATCTAGAGTGTGTCTTTTAAAAAGGCATCCAGTTTTCACTTAAAGACTTCAGGTAATAGGGAATCCATCTCTTCTCTTGATATACGTATGTGCCTAATATGTGTTTTGAATTTATCTAGCTTCAGAGATTCACAGATTCCAAGGCCAAAAGGGACTATTGTGAATATCTACCCTGACCTCCAGCAGGCCATAAAACTCTTAAAAATACTCCTACAGCATGCCATTTAGAAATACATACAATCTTGATTTAAAAATTATCCATGATGGAGAATCTACTGCAACCCTTGGTAAATTGTTCCAATGACTAATTATCCTAATCTTCAACTTCCAGCCATTGGAACTTTTTGTGCCTTTGCCTGTTAGATTAGAGAGCTCTCTACTATCAGAAATCTTCTTCACATTTAGATTCTTATTGATTATAATGGACATCTTTCCTTCCTCTTTAATAAGGTGAATAGACTGAGCTGCTTCAGTATCTCACTGTAAGTCAATGGCAAAGATCAAGCCCTGAGTGAGCAGTTTACTGTGATACCAATAGGCACCAATGAACCATTGCCAGATCCATCCTACATATACATAGGGTTATGGATCAGCATTCATGTTGCACTTCCCATCAGTACCTGGCCTGGGCCGGGGAAGCTAATGATCCAACCAGCAGTCCAAATTTGGTAATGAATCCTGGTCACACTCCAACTGAGGCATGTTGCGCGTATGCTAAGAAGATATATATATATTTTTCTTAAAAAAAAAAAAAAACTTGTGATGCATGGCAAGAAAGGGTTAAATATCCTGCAAAATAAATAACCCTCAAAAGACGTGGGGAGATAATTTTTGTGTTGTTGTGTATTTATATATGTATGAGTAGGGTCAACAATGTAATCAACAGTCTCTGTATATGCTATATTCTGATAATTCAGATGTCAAAAGAACATCGTATCATTTAAATGAATTGTAAACTCAGGATATCTCTGAATTCATCTCTCTTTGAAATGTATAGCAAGTAATCTGTGAATGGTGGAGGAACAAGCAAATTGCCTTATGTTAATTCTATAGTTGAGTCCCAGTAATGGACCCTTTCAAAGTAATCCCAATTACTTTTTGAACTCCCAACTTGTCATTAAATTGTATAAAAGATCCTTGGGCCCTGATTCTGTCATCTCAGATCTGCTTAGGCTTCAACAGGGGAAGCTTGAGTCACAAGACTGAGGTCCCAGTTATGCTGGTAAACCCTGCATATGATATTTGGATATTGAACTAGCTGAAGCAATTTTGGAACCATTAGCGATTATCTTTGAGAACTCATGAAGGATAAGTGAGGTTCCAAAAGACTGGAGAATGACAAACATAGTGCCTACCTTTAAAAGAGGGAACAAAGAGGACTCTGGGAATTATAGACATTCATTTTGATGCCTGGAAAGATATTGGAACAAACTATTAAACAATCAGTTTGTAACACTAAGAGGATAATAGGGTTCTAATCATGCAAAACCAACCTAATTTCCTTCTTTGACAGGGTTACAGACCAAATGGATAGGGAAGAAGCTGTGAGATATCTTGATTTTAGTAAGGCTTTTGACAGAGTCCCGCATGGCATTCTCATAAGCAAACTATGGACATTTTGTCTAGATGAAATTACTATAATGTGGATGCATGACAGGTCAAAAAAAAATACTAGTTATCAGCGAGTAGTTATCAGTGGGTAGCTGTCAGATTGGAAAGACATATCTAGTCGAGTCCCGCAGGGTCTGTCCTTGTTCAAGTACTATTCATTATTTTCATTGATGAGTTAGATAATGGGATGGCATGCTTATAAAATCGGCTGATGACGCCAAGCTCGGAGGGGTTGCCAGCACTTTGGAGGACAGGATGAGAATTCGAAATGACCTTGACAAATTGGAGAATTAGTCTGAGATCAACAAGATGAAATTCAGTAAAGATCAGTGCAAAGTATTACAGTTAGGAATAAAAACAAATGCACAACTATAAAATGGAGAATAACTTGCTAGGCAGTAGTTCTGCTGAAAAGCACCTGTGGGTTGTAGTGCATAACAAATTTAATGAGAGCCAACAGTGTGATGCAGTTCCAAAAGAGGCTAATATCATTCTTGGGTGTGTTGATAGGAGTTCCATATATAAGACAGGGAGGTAATTGTCCTGTTCTATTTGGCATAGGTGAGGTCTCAGCTGGAGTGCGGTGTCCAGTTCTGGGTGCCACACTTTAAGAAAGATGTAGACAAACTGGAGAGAGTCCAGAGGAGGGCAACAAAAATTATAAGAGATTTGAAAAACTTTATATATGAGGAAAGATTAAAAAAACTGGCCATGTTTTTAAGAACAAGTTAGATAATCACCTCTTAGGGGTGATCTAGCTGAACCTAATCCTGTCTCAGCATTGGGGATGGCTTAGATGACCTCTTCAGATGCCTTTCAGCCCAACATTTCTCTGAATCTACGATTTCCCAAATTTTGCATGCTTCACCGTGCAACTTTAACATTTTATTAAACATATTGTTTTCATTTAATACTTCCAAGTAAAGGTGTTAAGTTTGTATTTTATAAATTGCTACAAGTGTGTTCCTTTCTGACTTGTAATTTTATAAAATACATCTTTGAGAATACATATGCCACTGACTTCAATGGAGCTATGACAATATCTGCAGAGGATCTGCTCCATAAAAATCACTGGAATATAAATAGTTCTATGCAAAGAATCTATGCACTACAACACTTCAGAGTTAGAAATTTTGTTCAGTTTTATCAATTTTTTTTAAAGCAAAACCAGTTTTCGGTGGCACTCAGAATGGCATTTCACAGGAAGTTTCCATAAGTGAAAACATCCTAACCATATGAATCTGATACCCATCTTCACTTATACATTTCAAAGAGGAATTTTAAAGAAATCATTGTTTGTTCTATGGAACTAGTTAATTGAATTTTAATTTGGTAATCACAAACAGATACCAGTATCTTAGTTTCTCTACAAGCGTAACAAATATAATATATTGGAATGAGGGATGCACTTCCAATCTCCAGCAGTCTCACTGGGCTCTCAGATTGTTTCTCCAGTAGGTGCTTAACTCATATTGTTTGGATCAATATCCTCCTAACCAAGAAGGATTCCTTTAACTGGTTGTGGTCTTATACTTATTTATTCTATAAACACCTACCTTATTGAATGGTTTGAATTTTGTTGCAAACTTGAAGCTTAGATCAAGATCATCCAAAGTTTTGCTACAGTTCATACACCTTTAGAATGTACATAAATCCAGATTAGATGCCTAATTTATAGATTTACAGAAAAATCATGCAAAAATTGCCATTTTATACAGTTATAACATGAAGCCAAATGAAACCTGACAGTCTCATGTGAGTTTTGCTTGTGAGTTTGCATCCATCTAAATCCCAAATATAATCCTATATTTCGGGGTACAAAACTATACTTAGACTGAACCAAATGAAATGCCTATACAAGGTTTCTCAAAGCGATGCTTCCTCCAGATCAGATTGGAGGAGATTCCTGGATGTAAATTTTTTTCTCAGGGGAAAATAGGGTATCTGTAATTTTTTAAAACATCAATAAATGAAAATCCTGACTCAGTTTTACTTTTGAAAAATAAATAACCAAAAAATCCTGTTTTCAAAGGGCTTGATTGTGTGAGACGTCACTGTGCAGGGGAATCATGATGCAGCCAGTCATGCTTTTGTCCAATAGAGGGGCGTGGGGCTCCATCAGAGAGTCTGCCCCCCCAGGTCCATATTGCTGTACAAACAGTCCATTTCAACAGGGTGTCACACACTGTTTGTCTCCCCCGTCCATCGGGGAACCCTAGCAGGCACAATACCTCCTGATGTTCTCCTTGGAGCAATGTGCTGACCCACTATCCCCTACCCAACACTAAAAGAACAGGAGTACTTGTGGCACCTTAGAGACTAACAAATTTATTTCAGCATGAGCTTTCGTGAGCTACAGCTCACTTCTTCGGATTAATTTCTAAGATGCCACAAGTACTCCTGTTCTTTTTGCGGATACAGACTAACATGGCAGCTACTCTGAAACCTACCCAACACTGTATCTCAAATGCTCAAAGTAGCCCCAAATAAAGAACAGCCTAGCTCAAAGCAAGGCACTGTACTGTGTTCTTCACAAACAAATTGCCTAATTGTGGCTGAACACACTTTCCAGATATACAAAGCAGAGTTTCATCAAGTTGGCACCTTCTGTTTTTCTCTAGTTCTTCCAAAGTTTGACAAGCTTTTACAGAGCGACTAAAGCATTTGGACATTTTGGAGATTCTTCTAGAAGAGCTATAAGACTGGTGTTATTCCTGAGCTGGCACAATGGCCTTGTAATCAACACTCCACATTATTAAGCAAGAGCTCTGGGTTTGATTCCCAAGTCTAATCTTTTTTCCGTATCCAGCAGAATCTGAGAGCAGTATGGACACCACATTTTAAATCACCGAGGGTGCCACAGAGGTCTCTCAGCTAGACTTCTCTGGCCAATCTGGTTGCAGCATTGATACATTCATATTTATTTGTTCTAGTAACTTAGATAGCATGTTGACTGTTGTGTGATCTTTATTAAAGTCAGAAATGCAAAGGACAGCTTGTTTTAGAAACTCAGTCCCCTTGGCTGACAGATGATTTCTGGTTTAAACATCACTGAGCTGTGACACTCATGTAGTCAAATGTTTGTTGATCTAGCTCTTAGTTTATGTATATGCTCACTATCTCTCATTCCCTCACTCCCCTCTGGTTGTTTTGTTTCAATACATACGTTTTACAAATTGCCATTGTACAGGTGGAATAATGCCCTGAAACAGCATGTTAAAACACTACAGTGAACCAAAGTAGGCACAAGTCATTTGAACCTTGTTTCTTCTCCACTAACAAATGACAGATGGCAAGCCATAATTTTTTCTATTACAATGACAATCTTAAGAGAGAGTGGGAAATTGATTCATTGCTTTCTAGTCTGATTTCTATAACATTTGTCTCTTTGTAAATTGATTAGCAGTTTTAAAGGGGCATTTAAAGGGGGATTAAATTGGTTGAATAAATTATTCATTGTAAATTGTTTTCCAGCTCTAGATATCATAATGACCCCTTGTGACCCTAAAATATATTAATTTCTAGTACCAGGTTTGCCAGGATTGCAGCTCTCAATGAACCTAAACCAAGCTTTTCTTTTGTAATAAAAAGACATAAATGGGTGCGTTCTATCTGCTGTGGAGTTTTTTTAAAACTTTTCTGACATTCTATCAACCATAACCTCCCTGTGAAGACTCTGCAGCTCTGCCATAACACACCCCAGTTATACTATACGCAGGAGGAAGCCCAGCTGAACCAACAAGTGGTCTGGGATTTTGGGGGTTAATTCACATCCAGGCTTCAGATTCAAGTAAGGGAAGAGCTCCCTCATGAGAGCTAATTAGATGCAACTGAACCTAGTTAGAATCAGGACATTGTAGAGGGGCCAGGTTGCTCTAAATGAAGAGAGTATGTGGTGGGCTGGTTAGAAGGTATCACAGGGAGGGAGTCTAAGTTAATAGAAGTCAGGTGTTTTGTTTAGTTTATATATTCTTGTAGTTTACTTCTAGTAAAATAGGGCTGTAGTTAGAGGCTACAGTCAAGTTTTATTAAGCCAGAGCTTCTGAAATACACTTGAAGGCTCAGAGAGAGTTGTTGGGATTTAATCCTGAGCCTCCAGTAAATTCTCTTTACTGCTGCTCCAGCCCTGGCCCTTCCACATTCACTTTTATAATGTAGTTCTGTGGATTTTGTTGGGTGAGAGGATTTGGTGGTGGGGGGGGGAGAAGGTGGTGTTAAATAGCAGCAGGTTAATAGCAGTAGGTTACTATCAATTCTTGGGGCCTAATCCTGCAATTTTTTCATGGGCAAAACTGCTACTTACCTTAATGAAGGTTGCCTATCTAAGGGGTGCACAGTCTTCAAAATCTGTCCTCTGTGAGAGTTAAACTCTTTGGGGCAGAGACAGTTATTTCCCTCTATGTTTTTGTAGTGCATAGTACAATGGGGGTCTGATGGGCTTGGCTTTTAGGTGATATTTCAATATCAATATTAAAACTGGCAAGTTTGAAGACAATCTGTTTTTGAGTTATCTCAGTGAGGGAAAAACACTTCAGCAATAAATTGGACAGAATGGCCCAAACCAGAACTTTAGCAAGTTTTTTTTTAAAGTACCTCTATATTTGACACATGCATGAGACATTTCAGCCTAAAGGATAATTATTTGCAAAAGTGCTAAGCATCTGAATACAGGGATGTAGACAAAATGGTACTTTATTCTATCATTAGTGTCATTCCTCAACTGTAATCATGTGCTAAAAATCCAGCTGAGAATCCAAATCACAGCTAGTGCCTTCATAAAGAATAGTGCTTTTCACAAGCCTTCCAGAAGAAATTTTACAGATAATTTTTATTATGGAAACTGATCAAAGAGCAGACTTGCTGTAGCTTTCAAAGAGATTCTACAGGAAGAGCAGAGTTAGCACTCAGTTTATTGTCTCAGAGGCTCTCTTTCTACTGCTGTCTTGCATACATAAATACACTACACTGGGCACAGTGTTTATTGAAAATGTTCCCACAGCTTTTACCTTTGGCTATTGGAGCATCAAAACATCTGGTGGAACAAGTTTTAAACACCCAGGTGCATAATTCAAAATATTATTCTCCCCTTGTCCTATGCATATAACTCTCATTGATAATACTGAGAGTTCTGTGCATACAGGGGAGAATTGACAAAGAAGCATTTCTAGGAGTTTCTAGTGTCTGCTCAGTAGCTATCTCTCTAATTTTCTGTTCTAATAAATCCCTTATAATAGCAAGACTTAGGCAAGTTACTTTTCAAAGCAGCATGTATAGTGTGCATCTCCCATTCACTTTACATGTGCAACAGATAAAACACCTCAGCATACTTTGCATATAAAGGGAGCTGTATAATTTCACCCGATTAAAGGCATTGTCTAAACATGGAAGAGAGAAGATTGCTTCCAAGAATCCCTTCGGGTTGCTTTTTAAAAGCAACTGAAGAAAGTGGCGAGTGACACAGATGTTCTTATTACTGAATGCAATTGGATGTACTGTATAACACGCATCAGAAAGTCTCCAGTGATGAAATAGCCAAACAGCTTTGTTCTTACAGGTGTGCCAATCAGAAAGGAATATTTTCACATTAACACATGCAAAACAGGTGATAGTGATATAATTACTAATTATAATTGGCTTGAAGAGCTGAGCTGAATAAATGTCATAAAGTTCACTTCAGGCAAACAACCAAAATTCTATCAGAAGGATAGCTGAAACTATCCAAAATCTTTGGTTGGCAATAGTGAGGGGGCAGTCCAGTGAGGATAGTCTTCTATGCTTCCTGTTTCCAATTTGTCTAACTGCAATAATTTTTACCACATTGTATGAAAAATGTCAGTGTGTTATAGTCATAGCAGACCGAGAAGTTAGACATAAACATAAAATACTCTTTCAGGAAGGTTGCAACATATCACAACTTTATTTCTTAAAATCCAGAGCTTTAACTCAAAAGGAAGAAAGCAGGGTACTCCATAAAACAGAAAGGCACAATTCACCCCCACTTTTTCTAGACTGGCTCTTTGCAGACTGGCTGCTGCTAAAATCCCATCACACATTCCCTACAGATCCATCTACCCTGCAAGTAGGACCAGGAAACCACCTGAGAATTTAAAGTGAGATCTTACGGCTTTAACAGTCTTCCAATACACCATAGCAAGGGTAATAGTTTTGTCATTCATTTCTTTTTTTGCACTCCTCTGGTGAATGATATTAGAGATGGAAAAGACCAATTAACTTGTTCATTCCTTGACAATGTACTTCATCCCATCAAGTTTTAATTGTCTCAAGTAATGCGTCTTCTGTCTCTTCTCTTGGAAAACTAATCCACAGTCCTCTCACCATTAGGATTTTTTTTCCAGATATTCAGCCTAAATTTTCTTTCTTAACTTCATCCTATTACATCTACTTACATCCCATGTTATAAACAGCTCCTTTTGATTTGGTAATAGCTTTCTTCCAATCCATATGGACAGTTATCAGTTTCATCGGTAGCACCACATGTTTAGTTTACTTATTCTGGATAATCCCTCCAGCCTCTGAATTGCTTGTGTTGCTGTCCCAGTGACTGAGAGGCCCCAAAGGTGGCTTAAAACAGTGGCTGGGCAGAGCTCCTATGCTGCTGAATGAAAACACTTCCTACCATTTGACAATTATACCTTGCTCCATCCAGGATTTCACAAGAGGTAAGATCAGGGTTAGAACCCACACTCCCTACTCAAGCCACACTTCCACTGAAGGCACAGGGAGTGATCATCAATGGTTCTAAGTCTCAATGTTCTAAGGCTCATAAAGATTTAAAATTATGCCATACAGGGAGCCCCCAGAGCAACTGTAAAGCATATAGTACAATCTCTGGGACTGTGAATGGTGGTGTGAAGTCATTATCATGGTCCTCTTGGTCTAAAAATTAAAAAAGAGAGAGAAGAAATCTAAAACAAAGTCCATATCATGCAATAGTGTGTTACAGTTTACTACACTTTATCTTCAAAATATGGACTGTCTGCCTATAGCTTTCCTTGCTTCTCAAATCCCTCTCTAGCCCTCAACTCTCTGCCCAGCCAAGTAAACTGAGGACCACTTGAGAAACAAAAGAAGAAATGATGCCATCCTTTATGTGGCCCCTTCTATATGGTAATATATGGCTTAACTAGAAGCATAACACTGAACACACTGAACTCATATATACTAATCACTTACAGAAAGTCTGATTCTACTTCAAGCAGAACACTGACAAAGACATATACACACACACCCCTCTGTCTGCTAACTCATTCCATTTTCATCTTTGAAACAAGCCAGAAATAAACCAGATCTTTCTCTAGCTTCCACTATCAGCAATGTAGATAATCCCATTTTAGTAACAATCCATATGGTTAGTGATCAAGCAGAGAGAGTGCATTAACATCAGTAACAAAATGCACAGTGACAAAAGACTTTCTCTTGCACCATGGTTCAAGATCAGAAAGTTGTGGGGACAAGCACGTTCTCAGGCTAATTGCCAACAGATAAAAGAAAAACATGCAGTTATAACAAGGCTACTTCACTTTTTAGAGAGGGGTTGCAATCAAAGTTTAAACCATCACTGAAAATGTGGCATTAGTGTATTCTATATGGGCTTGTCTACACTATCGCTTAAATCAATGCAATTTACATTGCTCTGGGATGTGAAAAAGCCACCCCCACGAGCAACATAAATAAATCAACTTAAAGTGGTATCTACACTGTGCTATGTCACTCTCCCACCAACATACCGTAGCTTCCACCTCTCTTTGAGGTGAGGTAGTTATGCCATTGGGAGTACACTCTTCACCAGAGGCGCTACATTGGCACAGCTGCATTGATGTAGCTGCCCCAATGTAGCGCGATAGAGAAGACAAGACCATATAGAGTGATCTAGCTCATTTCATACAAATAGATGCAACCAAGAAAGAATTGCATATGGTGAAAAAACATTTCTGAATGAGAAAAAGTTAGCATGGTTTTCCAGGAGTGAAACTCGTCTCTTTTACCTCACCTAGTACTACATCCACTGCTTGCAAGCCACAGGAATCCAGGGCTAGGGCTTTTCTATGTTAGTGTATATGTCCAACAAACTGTGAGCTTGTCTACATAGGGAAGTTAGCGCTTACTAAGCGAGGATGTGAATTTAAAGCACTCTAGCTACTCTGCACCAACTCACCATGTGGACATCCTTATTGCACATTAAAAATATCCTGCGGCAGTTTAGGTTAGTACACTTCTAAATTATTTTAAGCTAATGTGCCCAAAGGAACTCTTAGTACACAGTAAGAGTGTCCACACAAGGAGATATTGAAAAGTAGCTAGTGTAAAGTAAGTACTGTGGGCTTTTTTCTCCCATGTCGACAAGCCCTACGAGACTGGAAACAAGAGGGGGAATTCCATTAAGTGGTGAGGCCAAATACTGCTCTCAGTAAGTCAAGGATAAATCTAGAGTAAATTAATTGAAGCCATTGAGGACCAGCTCCTTGGCAGGTATAAATTGTCATAGCTCCATTGACTGGCCCTGCATGTTTAAACTAGAATGTCCACAAATGGCTGAAAACTGATCAACTGTTAAAAGATTCAAGATGAAACCCTCAATGAAATCTGCATGATGAATCTGAGATAAGCTGCAAATATAGCTGTTCCAGATACTGTCATGTGTCAAGCAGGAGCCTGTGTTGTCTTCATTCCACAGCCATATTGGCACAGAGGTTTTCCTGGAGAAAATGTAGTTTGATCCCCAAAGGGCATTTTTAGCTCATCACAAATATGAATTGTCTCAAACTATGTTGTAATGATGGTCAAGGAAGGCAGAAAAGATATTTCTTCCCTCAGTGAAGTGATTACTGCATAATAAAACCCTCAGATACAAAGATGAATGCCTATATACACGCACACATGCATACAGATCTATAAAAATCATCAGGCAAACATAAGTAATCCAGAATATCAGACTGCAAGACATATTTTCCAAGAATCTATGAAACTGTGCTAGCTGCTTTTGAAAGACGTAATCCTGTTCCCATGTGTCATGAAAAGCTATAGGGGATTGTACCCAGATTACTCACACCAGCAGTCAAAAATGCCCAGAGTTTCACCTTTCAGAAGAAAGAAATTCAGAAACACAGAAATGATTTGACTTTACCATAATCATTTACAAATTCAGACTGACTGCAGTGAGGAGCCAAATGGGCACTATACTTGGTTTAACCACTGTTGAGCGACATAGATGGAAGGGAAAACCAGATAATAATTCTAAATTCCATTCACACATGGCAGTTTATTCCTGCCTCATTTGGGTACGATAAATGCAGAATGCATGCGGG
The DNA here is from genome assembly GCF_007399415.2 of Gopherus evgoodei. Lineage (NCBI taxonomy): Eukaryota > Metazoa > Chordata > Testudines > Testudinidae > Gopherus > Gopherus evgoodei. The sequence goes on from NC_044327.1 coordinate 83,948,676, forward strand.
TGAACTCTAAGGAATATGTCCCACCTGTTTTGTGGTTGCAACCTATCTGTCAACTGTTATATAATGAAGGTAACTTATTGTATGGTACATCCTATTTATTGCATTCCTGTGACAGCAAAGGAGAGCCCTGCAGGAGCAGGATTGCTAAAAGAGTCAACCAGAGACGTGCCGCAGGAAAGGAATCGTTAGCAGCAGCTTCATTATAAGAAGACGGAGCAGTTCTGGAATCGAGGGAAAGGGAACTTACTCTGAGAAGACACAAGGGACTCAGCTTAGACAGGGCAGTGGCAAGCTAATAAAAGAGACTTTGTGAAGGAAACGTATTTGCTTGCCCAGGGTCTGAGCCATACCCTAGAACAGAGGTTTGGGACTCTGTTAAGGACCGCACAGTGGGCGGCCTTGCCTAATGATGAAGACAGGTGCTAGCCTAATGTTTGGAACAGAGATTATCAAGCCTAGTGTCCAGAGCCCAAATCAGAAGCCAAATTATCAAGTCCACAGAGTGAGCTGGAGCTGGTGGCCAGGAACCAAGTGCCAAAGATCAGAGCTCAGGTCAGAAGCTGAATACCAAGTCCAGGGGGGGAGCTGGAGCCAACAGCCAGGCAGCAGAGGCCAAGGATCAGAAATAATAGACTGAGCATAAGCCAGAGCAGGGGCAGGACCCAGAACCAAGAATTAGGAGCAAGAAGTAGGAGACTGGGGGCGGAAACCAGGAACAAGGACCCAGAGGCAGAAACAAGGGCCAAGAGTGAGCTGACAGCAGGAAACAGAAAGTGGAACACTATTGAGCAGCCAGAGACCCAGGGCTGCTTCAGGGTTTAAGAATGTGCCTGCTGGAGTCTTCAGCCAATTGAGAGGTAAAGTTGCTGAATCAGCTGAGAGCAATAAGCTGAGTCTGAGTTCAGCTGTGGGTCCCTGGCATCCCACTTGCTACAGGGTACCTTCTAGGAACCCTTGAACAGGGTAGGCCTGATGGAAACCCCATAGTAGGTCTAGGGCATGAATGTTCTCCTCAGGTTCCTAAAATTTTTCATCTGGATAATCCACCAGACAGAATAGCTTGCTCCGCACATGCTTGGAATCCAGGCTCCGACACACTATGTATTCTTCCTGGCCCTGGACAGTTAGTGGTGAGGATAGTGGTCAGAGAAACCCCATTTCTGTACTACAATGTGTGATTTCATGAGAGAAGCATGGAAGATGTGGTGGATTTTCACAGACTCTGGAAGCTGTAACTTATAGGTCACATGGTTGACTTGTTTAATGAGTGGGAAAGGAACAATATACACTGATGATCAAACTGCTGATGGGCTGCTGGATTTTAAATTTTGGGTAGACACCCAGACCTCATCCTGTACAGCAAAACAGGGTATGTCTGATGATTCTTATTGGCTTGATGCTTGTATGCACCCTTATTGGCTTCCAGATGCCTTTGGAGTACATGTTATTCCTGTAGTAGGTATTTAACCCAATCTGATGCTGCAGGCACTGGAAAGTCCACAGGGAAATCCATGTGGAAGTGGGATGAAACCTGTAATTGACAAAGAAGGAGTTTTACTGCAGTGAGGCATGAATTCCATGGTTGGATGTGAACTCTGAAGTAGTAAGTAGGGTGATTCAGTTGTCCTGGTGACAATTGATTATGCAGTAGAGATATTGCTCCAGAACCAGGTTGACTCTCTCAATTTATCTGTTGGTCTGCAGGTGGTAGGCAGAGGAGGCAAGGGACTATACCAAGAAACTCAAGAAGGGCTCACTAAAACCTTTATGCAAATTGTGGCCAGTGGTCTGAGATGGTGCCACTAGGCAGACCATGCAGATGAAACTCATGCTCCCAGAAGAGGCGTCTGTTTCTCGGGCAGTAGGTATGGAAGGGCATGGGATAAAATGGGCCATCTCTGTGAGGAGGTTGACAGACACCAGAATGACCAAGCAGCCTAGATAGCATGGAAGCGCCATGATTAACTTGACACAGACGGTAGTCCATGGCTGGGGGCAGGAACAGGCAATGGCTGGATAAGACCAAGTGGCCTCAATCATGTAGTCTTCATTTGGAAGCAGAGGTCACAAGAGGCCACATACCACTGGATGTTGGAGTGAAGGTCAGGCAACCAAAAGTGACAAGAAATAACTCTGGATGTCTTGAGTTGTCCAAACTACTCAGCGAGTGGTGACTCATGGCAGCATTTCACAACAAGGAGCCTGAAAGCTCCTTCCAGCATGTAAAGGCACCCTCGCTAGTAAAGCATCCCACTCCTTAGTTGGAACATGTTGTCTGCCCAGGTGTTAGGGAGATTTAGGGTTTGCCAAAGACAATTAGCGTAGAATCTTAAGGCAGTTGAGACCATATGGAGGATAGCAGGCTCACTGTTCTGCAGATGAAATTTGATAGCCTTAGGATGGTGGCTCAGGACCTGAAGTGCAGTATTGGTCCTCAGAATTGGGAGAAGGCATCCACTTGCCCATTTCATGTTCCAAGGAAGTAGGTAATAATGAAATTGAAGTGAGAACAGAACAGGGACCATTGGACCTGGTGCTGATTGAGATGTCAGGTTGTGCAGAGGTACTCCAAGTTTCTGTAGTTCGTGAGGACCTGGACCAGGAATTTTGCTCCCTCCAAGTGGTGGTGCCATTCTTCAAAAGCATCACAGTTACCTAATAAATCTTTGCCCCAGATGCTGCAGTTCTTTTCTGCTGAGATCAACTGACAAAAAAAGAAGGTGCTCGGGTGGGTTTGATTATTGGCTGGAGGCAAATACAGTTTAATGCAAAATGAAGGGTTTTGACATTTCTGAATCAAATCTTCAGAACTCTTTGATATGCAAAAACTTTTCTTTCCATTGGCTGCTTCTGACCTTAAAATCTATGCATCTATGAATTTCAGAATTTGAGCAGTTAAAGGTAAAAACAAAGGTCTAAATATCAAAATTTCCCACAAGATGGAAATTACAATTTTTGACCAGCTCCAGCAATCACTAACTTGTGGAGTTAGGAAGAAACTGTCTCTAAAAGAAGGTTATTCATAGCCATCCATCATGGGGTACTGGCCACTATCAGAAATGGGATACTGGACTATATGGATGCTGGTTTGGTCCAGTATGGCAATTCCAATGTTCCTAGAAACATGACTGACAATGATTACCAGAAATGGATCATCCTATTGCCTGGGGTTCTCTTCACCCAAACCAAGCACAGGATTTTATTTCCAATCTTTCTTCGTCACTCACTTTGCCCAAGGCAAAAATCTGGCCTTTAATATAAACATTCTCATTTCCAGTGAGAAATAAAACCCCTTGTTCAACATTTGTTAAAACTGAAGACTTGGTTCAAAACATTCTCTAGTATTCTTGTATTAAAGGCAAGCATTGTGTTGTATATTTGCAGCCGTCTACAGCATGGGTCCTCAGCAATCACTGAGATTATATCATGGCAAAAGTTGTGCTTTGGAGCTAGAGAATATAATTAATATTGTAAAGTCCTTGGATAATTCTGTTTCCAATTTAATGAAAATTTCTTCCAGGTTTTATTTATTTCTAACAAAGACAATAGCCCTCTTTGCATCTCCTGCTGTTGGCATTAAATTTCAGCCTGTCCCATATTAACCTGTTCCTTCTGTATCATGGACCTAAAAAATTATGCACAGATGTGCAGTAATATTTTCTAAATGTGCACTTACATTTTAGGAATATAGGCCTTGCAAACTAAATAATTTGCACCAACTGTTAGAACATAAAAAAATACTCACCAACAACACTGCAGTGAATGCTGTAGATGCCTGAGACTAGCACTTCATTTTTCATTGTGTGTGGTAACGGTAACTTCATTTTTGTTGCCCCTGGGACAGGTAATGCACTCCTTTAGCTATATACAGATCTTTCCGGCCACATAGCACTTGTACATGAGAGAAGGAGTATATATATTTAGTACTCTTCAGCTGACCTGCATTGGCCTTTCTAGGACTTAAATTTCAGACTACATTAAATTGGGTAGCAGAGTTGATGAGACTGTCTCCAGTCCCTTCCCTTCCCAATTCCATTAAACATTAAGGCTATTTTAGGCTGTTTCAGAGCAATATTTTAGGAAAATGTTCTGAACATAGGAATTACCATACTGGATCACACCAGTGATCCATCTAATCTAGTATCTTGTAGGCAACAGTGGCCAGTATCAGATGCTTCAAAGAAAGATGCAAGAGATGGCAGCAAACAATTATGGAATAATCCATTCACATGGAAAGTTTATCTCTAAGCTTCCAACCTAGAGATAGGTTTAAACTCTGAAGCATAAAGGGTTTCCCCTTGGTGGGCCAAATCCTACTCACCTTACTCATAGCAATTGTTCTGCTGAAGGCATTGAGACTACAAGGAGGAAAGGCAAGGAGAATCTGGCTATAAATCACCACTATAGAAAACAGTTACTAATGAGAGCATTGAAAGCATGCTGCATGTTACAAACCAGAGAGCTGTCATTGTTAAATGATATCACAGCTGGGGAGGAGGTATTCTTCTCTGGTGGGCAACTGCCCCCACAGACTTCTATAGGGGACACGTTCCTCTTGAACTCTTGTTCATTGTCTAAATAGATTTGATTTGTCTTTGCAGATTCATGATGTAAATTTAACAATCAGGCTCAGAATAATGAAAAGCAAAAGTAGTTACTACCAACAACTTCTTGCCTGATACTTTGTACATGCAAAAAACAAAGCAAACAACTAGTCTTGAGAACATTTTGGCCAAGATTTTCAAAACCATCGTTAACTTTATTGGGAAATGGGTGTCCAAATCCCTTAGGCAGCTCTGAAAATCTCAACCTTTGTTTAACTGTAAATTTAAAATTAAACCTGTGTCATTGGCAGCTCTTTGTCCTTTGGATCCCCAGGAATTTATTCATCTAAGTTTGGAATCGGGAAATCAGATGTCATTCATTCAACATCTGGTTGAGCATTTACCTTCAAAATCTGTACAGTTGGGAAACTTCAAAGCAGCCTCCAACTAGGGACATAATACTGTACAAAGCAGCATTGCTCTGACTTTTTTCCAACCACCATATACTTTGGGCCAAGAGCCACAACAAAGCAAGACTACTTAGCTTATGACTGACCTTTTTTTTTTTTCTTTTTAGTGTTCTATGCAGCATAGGAAAGATAAACATTTTCACTCTGAGTGGATACATAAGTGGTCATAATAGATAGATGTAGTAGATTCTCCAGTCTACTACACGCTCAGACTAAGCCCAAATGTTGTTGTTAATCACTATTAGATATTTACTCAGGGCCACATTCTTCCTGGCCTTACACAGGGATTTAGTGTGTATGTGTGAGTTGGGGAAAAGGTACAACTAGCCTTCACTGCACACATTTGCATGGCCTGCATTATCGCCATGCAGAATTGCAGCCCCATCATTCAGGAAAGCACAGGGACTGCTCCCTCCTTACCTCCCTAGGTGTTGAATGTTGCCTTAAAGAGGATGGGAATGATCCACCCCACCTCCACACTGGCCTGCTGGCTCCCAGTATTTTTCTTGTTCTGATCTCTGGACTGTGTCATAAGGGTCTGAGCCAAAGTACATGGATACCTTGTCATTGACTTCAGGGAGTGTGGATTAGCCCCAATACTCACAATCAAGGCTTCATTTTGCATCTAGAGTGTGCCAGGCACTCTACAGAATAAATAAAAAACAAGGTGCTCCAAAGAGCTTACAATCAGTGGAGCCTGCAAATACAGGAGATGGGTGATCAGCTTTACTCCCAAAATTAGTCACATTGAATTCAATGGGGGTTTTCACTAGACCCTACAGTTATTCACATTCATCAGTGTTTCAGGATTGGACCCTACATTTAAATATAAGTCTCTATATCCTCAGGTGGAGTGAGTTGGCATGGCTCCATTGAAATGAGTGGAATGATACCATTTTACATCAATTGAGGATCTAGCCCCAAAAAAGTTAGAACAACAGATAGGAAGAGGTGGGGGGGGGAGGGAAGGAAAAAGATAATAGTAACATGAATACGTTGATGTGATTGTTTATGATTTGTATAAATGCACCTTGATGAGTTTGATGTGGCTTTTGTTTTGTAAATTTGTGTTTAATTAGATAAAACTGTTAAATTATTAATTATTATTATTACTTACTACTGTAGTGTCCCAATGCCCCAGTCAAGAATAAAGTCCTGTTGTGCTTGAAACTGTACAAGCATACAAGAGGTCAAAGAGTTTAATAATTATTTGCATTATTATTATTATTGACTCCCCAGATGTATTCACATCACATCTCTCCAGGACTTTCACTCACCTATGCAAAGAGGTGTACATAGCAGTTAAATGACACTGACAACCCAACAGCAACAGAAACAAAACACATCAGTGTTGTACCTTTCCCACCCTTCCCCTTCCCCACTAAATAACTCCTCATCTGGCTCTGTATTTGAAACCTGATCTGTTTTGTTAGTAATCAGTAGAACTGTGAGAACTTGGATAAACCTGCTTGGTGAGAAAGCTCACTGAAAAAAAGCAACTTCCCAAGCTCGCAAGCAGAGGGAGAGTGTAATTAAAGTCAACCGAGAAATCTCCAAGAAAAAAAAAAAGGAAGAGCTTAATTATGCACTAGCAGCTCTTCCCAGCCTGTTCATTGACTTGACACATCTGGAAAAATTGAAGGTCTGGTGCCAAAATGTTGAATGGGCCTCATTTGGTTCAATGCTCACAAAGTTGTTGCTGGGCTTTCTTTCCTCTCCCTGACTGATCTCACACTAAGATAAAATAATGGACAGATAAATATCACAAGCTCTCTCGCTTTTCAGCCCATTAGGCAGTGTATCCACAAACTTTTTCAAGAAAGCCAAGAGTGACTTTTTGTGGATAAGTTTGAACTTATAGCGAACAGAGAGCAGCAGCTTTTGAAAGAAATTGCTCTCAAAAACACTAAACCGAGTTCTTACAGGTCTACTTCTCATCTCACTGTTACATTATTGTTTTGAGAATAATTTCTTCTGAACAGAAGCTTCTGTAATTAACTGCTCTTGAAACCTAATAGACATTTCTTTTCATTTATCAAACCTTGAACTTTGTATGCCATATGGCCTTCTCCAGCAGTCCTGTGCCTCAACAATAAGAAAAGATCTGAAGGTTAAAGCTGACATAGGCTATGGGCTGCCTCCTCTCAATGCACTCGTCTGATCCTGAATAATACTAAAGAAGATTTGCATAAGTAAGTCAAGAGGAATATACATTGTTACACCCTTGCCTAGAACCCTGGAGGAGGCTGAAGGTATCTAAGGTTACATTGTTGATCATGATATCAGAGTTTGAGTGACAATATTACAGTTGGATCCAGAAACTAAATACGTATCCAATCTAATTTTTTGTAGGATATAAAACATATACCTCCAGCCCACTCTATCAAACCCCTTTTCTGCATATAAGGCTAATCCAGCTTGTTGTTCAGGGTCGTATATTTCACTGCTATAATACCAATAAGTTGTTGAAGGTTATCAGAGTTATGATGCCCTCTGAAAAACCTGACTTGCATTGGGTGTATGATGGAACCCAAAACCTTCTCCAATCGCATCGCCAGAACTTTTGCAAATATTTTGAAATCACTATTAATAAGTGAAATTGGTCTATAATTAAAACATCATGTGGCATTTCTTCCTAGTTTAGGAATAACTGGTATTGAGGCTTACCTCAGCTTAAGGAGAAGGGTGCTCTCTAGGGGTGACTCATTAAACATTTGAAGCATGTCATAGAGGAGGTCAAGGAAGTTTCTATAGAATTTGGCAGGAAACTTGGAGCTTTCTCCAATTTCATAGTCTAAGTCACCTCAATTAACTCATCCTCCATTACAGGCATATCAAGGTTTCTACTCGGAGCTGCAGTAAATTGTGGTAATATAATATTTTTGAAAAAGTGATTCAAATCATTTATAGAGGGGTTAGCTGTCTAATCTGTACAGATCTTTATCAAAATTAAAGCTATCTTTATTAATATCTTTAGGGGATGTACATAATTTACCATGTTTATTATGTATAATTTACAATTTTATTATCTATTGCTATGTTCCTACATGCAGAGGCCTTTTGTTTTAGGTGGTATGCCGACAACTTGCCAGCTTTTTCACTTGATTGCCAGAAGTCCTGCCTGAGTCAAAATAGGGCAAATTCAGTCTGTGCCAAGTACAGCTTATTGAGTTCATATCTACAGTTAAGCAGGGACTGCTGCAAATCCAGAGATGGGGTAGAGGCATAAGACAAATCAAACTCTTTTACTTTTCTCGCAAGGGCTATCATATTTTCTCCACTTTTCCTCCTCTTGGCAGATGCGAAACTTATAATTCTACTTCTCGAATAGGCCTTGACTGGCTCCCACAATAGCCTGCTAGAAGACATTGGGGGTTCATTTGTCTCCAGGAACAGGCCTTTTTCTTCTTCAATAAAAAAGTTGAAATGTGGATCTAATAAAAGTGAAGAAATAAATCTCCATCTATATAGCAGTTTTTCATCTGGATCTGTTGCTATTTGAAGAACTATAGGACATGATCAGAGTCAGCAATTGTTTTATGGAGGAATCAATTACAGAATTAATCAAGTCCCTGAATTAAAAAAGAAATCTATTCAGGAATAAGATCCATGTACTAGAGAAAAGTATGAATAGTCCCTACCCATTAGATGTGTAAGATGCCAGATATCAAGTAATCCCAGATCTTTAATGTGCAACTCCAGAGCCATTCTAGTTTTGGCTGGTTTATGATCATGAGGCTGAGGTTTATTCATTAAAATCCCCAGTAAGCACAGTAGGTATATGGGATTCGCCACATGATTTAGGAAAAATCCTATGAAAAATTTCAGGATCATCAAGGATAGGCCCATACATATTAGCAATGATTAGTTCAGGTCTGCCCCGATTATCTGAAATTGTCTCCGTGCTTTATGAAACAGAATGGCTACTCCTCTGGATTTGAATAAGAAAACGCAATTCACTGTTTTTCCTATTCAGTCACATTTTAATTTAGCAACCTCATTTGTGATCAAGTTTGTCTCTCAAAAACACTACATCTCCCCTTCCTTTCTTTAATAATGACTACACCCTTTTTCTTTTAATTGGAGCATTGATACCCTTAACATTCCAGGAAATAAAATTAAGATTCAGGACCACTTGGCTGTGTTAAATTTTTGTATGTGTAATCTTACAAACAAAGGTGATGGAATGTTTGCATCATTTATTCTATTATATCCCATCCTGCTCTCCACACAGAAATCCATGAGGTGGGAATTCTGTGGCTGAAACGACCCCAACGCTTATACCTCAGATTTTGGATTACCTTGCCAGATGCTTGTCACCTTCCAGACTTCCAGGGAAAGAGGAAGAGAGGGCTCCAGGTAGCAGGAGGGAAGAGTACAAAAAGACAAGACAAAGCAAAAACACATAATGTGTATATATAACAATGTAACATTACCAAGCATAGTAGATCGCAATGAAAATGCAACAATCAGCAAACACTTGACACTATCAGCAAAACTACACTAATTGTAAATGCCAGAGGGGAGACACACCAACCAGGTCTGGGGCTCCCCCAGTTGTGATGGGTTGGACCCCCATTCTGGGATGCCACCTAGTGTACTGAAATTTCACTGAGCCTCTCCTGTTCAATCAGCCTGCATTCCATCTCCGGGCTTTGCTGAATTAGGGTATGGCTACACTCGAAACTTCAAAGCGCTGCCACGGGAGTGCTGCCACAGGAGCACTTTGAAGTGTGAGTGTGGTCACAGTGCCAGCGCTGGGGGAGAGCTCTCCCAGCTCTGCACATACTCCACCTCCTCATGGGATTTAGCTTGCAGCGCTAGGAGACGTGCTCCCAGTGCTGCGGCACTGTTTACACTGGCGCTTTACAGCACTGTATCTTGCAGCTCTCAGGGGTGTGTTTTTTTCACACCCCTGAGTGAGAAAGTTGCAGCGCTGTAAAGCGCCAGTGTAGCCATGGCCTCAGTCTCTCTGACCTCTTGCAGCACACACACACAGGTAGGGCCACACCCCGCTGCAGACACAGACGGAAGTCAGCTGTGTGTGAGACGACTCCCCGAGCACTCACATGCACACCCCTTTTGGGGAGATAAACCCAAAACAATACTGTCTTATGCTGTATAGAAAAATCTGCACAGTGCAAGCTCATAAAAATCCTCCCTCTTCCTCAATGTGAAAAGAGATGTGCATGACTTCTTCCCCCCCCCCCCAGTTAGAAATTGTACGGAAACTGGGGTTAGATTATGAACAAGAAATAAGTTTATTAACTATGAAAGGCAGATTTTAAGCGGTAAAGCGAGTATCAAACAGAACAAAGTAAATTACAGTACTGAGCAAATAAACCAAAGTACTCAAGCTAAGCTCAATATACTTAAGAAACGGGTTACAAAATGTAATTTCTTACGCTAAAGGTTATTTTAGGCAGGCTGCAAAGTTTCTGTGGTTCAGAGTTCCAGTTATCTTTCTTTTCAGACTGGACCCCTGTCTCAGTCTGGACTCCTCCCACTCCAACCCCTCTTCCCTTCAGGTGACTTCAGCGGTCTTTCTTCTTGAGAAGACAGGCCATGGAGAGGAGGAGTCCTGTTTGCTTTCCTCCCCACCCTTATATAGGATTTACGTAAGTCGGGAATCCTTTGTTTCCCAAAATTGACCTCTGGAAAGTTACAAGAAGTCCCAGGTAATGTTTAGTATCAGGTGACAAGACCACCTGACCTAGTAGTGTCACAGTTACATCCCCAGATGCCTCCCAAAAGGGAGAGAGATTAGTATCTTCCTGATCTTCCTTCCTGATGGTTCATCAAATCTGATGGCCTGTCATCTGGTGGGTGTCTTCCCAATACATACCCAGCTGTAATTGTTACATAGTCCATATTTCTAACTTTAGGTACAGAAATGATACAAGCATACAAAATGGATAATCACATTCAGTAAATCATAACCTTTCCAATGATATCTCACATGAGCCATCTTGCGTAAAGTATATCTCAGGTATATCATATTCATATCATAAGCATATTTTCATAAAGAATATGGAGTGAAACATCACACCAAGTATGCATTATATATTTATTCTTTTTAAAAGACATCCTGATTTTTCCATACCACAAAGTAGTAACTACATTGTAAGGAGATAGAAGGGGAGCCCACACTCCACAAACATAATAGTTCTCAAACTGTTATGCCAGTATATTATCCCCTATTTTGTACTCTTTTCAGTTTGCCAAACCAAACATGGTGATGCAGCTTGGTGCACTGAATGACATGTTGTATGTTGCAGGGATTTCTTTCCCAGGGTTACATACCCCTCCACCTTTTAGTTTATAATCTTTGTTTCCCTTTCCCATATTAAATAAAGAGGGGAGAAATCTGCTAACTGCTCCCACAGTCTGTAAATTGCTGTCCCACAGAACACAACAAACAATCCAATTGAACAAGTGACTCTTCTATATTAACTTCATAATTCATGTTCATGTAGTGGGAGGTTGAGCTTATAGAAAGTGTTAGAGTAGGGGAAGGGACTGAAGAAGTTGAGGGAAAGTTCAGGACAAAGGGGGATGGGGAAACAAGGAGAAGGAGGTTGCAGAAGTAGGGGGTGGAGGGAAGGCACTGAGGGAGAGAAAGGCAGGAGACGGGGACAAGGGCAGGGTCAGAGGGAGCAAGGTGGAGGTAATAGGAGGGCAGAAATCACTGTCCACGTAACTCAGCAACCCATGTTGGTCTTCTGCTGTGCTCTGTTGGTCCATAGGGGGTACAACTATGTTGCTCAGTTCCTGTGCAGCTTTCCATGAGACCTTGCAGGGAGGAAAGCTGTCTCTCATGCTTCCAGCACATGGGATGTCAAACTGCCAGGCTTTGAGGACCCCAGCAGTAAGGCATGGTGACACAGCAGGGTCTCCCACTGATGCTCATTTTTAAAAGTGGTTTTGTAGCTCTCGAATTTCTACAGAGCAACAAGGAGATGTGCGGCCCCATGGTGATCATTTAGGTGTACATCAGTGCTGAATTAATACATAGACCTTATATGATCATAGACAAATGGTTCATGCTGGTCTGTCCATTTAGGGATGGTTTCAAATGTTTCATTAATTCCCCATCACAAATACCGGAACAAAGACACTTTATATTGCTAATACACACTTTAAATACATCCTTTCTGCAGTCAGTACACTCCCCTGAGATCAGTTCAGGATGAGGTGTTCCCTTGACTCCTCAGCTGGGGCACTTCGTATTCAGCCATTTGATGAAAATTGATCTACATGTCCCAAAAGTAAAAATGTTCTGCTGCTTTTGGAACAGATTCACTTTCTCACCAACCTTGACATGAAACTGAGCTGGAAACTTTATAAAATATTTAAGCCTTTGCCGCTTAGCAAGTTCCTTTGCTCTTCTAAAGGCTGATCTCTGTTCAACCACAGCTATTGCAAAACCTTGAAAAATCATTATCTTATTTTGTGGCATCCTCAAACCGGTTCTTTTTTCCACGAGCTAGCTGCATTATATTTTTTTTACAGTAAATCTGAGAAATCTAACAATCAGTGTACAAGGCTTGGCAGCTGAGGCTGACTTAGAAGCCAGAGTCTTATGTGTTGTCTCTAAATCAAATTTAAAAACATCCAACACACTAAGCACTTCTGAAGGAGCTGGGAGGGGAGGGAGAAATTCTAGGAGGTTGCACTTCTCTGCTCCTTCAGGTACTCCCATAATTCTCAAAATTATTGTGGTGAGATCTTCCTTCAAGGTCTGCTCTGTTAGATTTAAAAGAAGATAAGTTGTGAGGCTTCTCTGCACCTGGATAGAGAGCCCTTGTACCTGATCTTCTACCATGATATTCTCCCTTTTGCTTCATTCAGCCATCCTATCAGTGCTTGCAGAGAGGAATTAACTGAGGAAACAGTCAGTGGTATTGTGGACATTATGGCCTTGATATCTACTGCATCTACAGCAACTTTTCCCAGCAGGACCATGATAGACACAATTCCTTCAGCAGCAGCCATCTTGTTCAGGTGGTGGAGAGCCTTTATTCTCCTTGTTTTTCAGCTACTCATAAGCTCCGAGTAAACAAATCTTGGCCTGCTGACATTCCAGAGATTTTGGGATACCTGTTCTTTATTGCAGGGCAGAGGGGAGAAATCAATCAGGAGCCCTGGACTCTAGATAGAAATGGATATTAGCTGATGGTTCTGGAGCTCAAGGGATCTGCTCCTCCAGTCCCTGGTACATGGTGCCCCCTGGAGTCTTCATTTAACTTGGCCTTTTAAATTACTACCCTCTTGCCAAACTAGTTCTCTTTATAGGTGAGCTCCTCACCCCCACTCCAGCCTCCTGATGCCAGGTAAAAGAGCTGGAGCAGTATAAAAAGGCATAACCCAGAGTGGCATAAAGTCTTGGTTCTGGCTGGGGGAAATTGTCCCAGTGCAAGAATTGTGGAAGACAGCCATAAGTCTTCCTTCTGAGGACCCCCTCACATGCGCTGGCATAGGCAGGATGCTGGCAGTAGGAGGGGCACATTAGGAGTGGCGCTACAGCCTGCAGCAGTGTGAAGATTCACACAGGGTGGGCAGGGGAGTGGGGTGGAAATGCTGTAATTTAAACATGGCCCCTTGGGCTGTCAAAGTTATGCCAGAGACTAAATCAGACACCAGTCCAGTCTAGGATAGGAAGGCACAAAGGTGACTTAAAACCACCATAGTGATCCCTGCCTGGGCTGTGAATTCTGTGCTGAGCATTTTTACCAGTAAAAATGAATTCCTATTTCTTGACCAGCCATAATTCTGTGTAATATAAGTGATGGGTTGGACCCCTTGGGAAGTCACCTGATGTGCTGAGCTACCACTGAGTCCACCTGTTCTGCCAGCCTGGGTCCCCTTTAACTTGTCTTGCTGAGCCAGGCTCTTAAAACCTCCTCTGACACACACACAGGCAGGGCCACACCTAGCTGCAGATCAGCTCTAGGAAGATTCAGCTTTAGGGACTTGCTCCAGCACTCAGTCCACCTCCCTTGGAGTACAGACCAACAGATATATTATATTTGCCTCTTCCCTCAATGTGGAAGAGGGTATGCACAATTTCTCGCCACCCTCCCCAGTTAGAAATCACGTAAACTGGGTTGTATTATAAACCAGAAATAAATGTATTAACTATAACATATATATTTTAAGTAGTTAAGGAGGTAGCAGACAGAACAAGGCAGATTACTATGAAAATAAAACAGAGCACGCAAACTAAGCTTAATACACTAAAGAAACTGGTTACATGTGAGTTCTCACCCTAAATGTGGTTCTAATAATCTCCTTCATGGGCCAGATGCTCTTCCAGCCTGAGTCCAGTTCTTTCTCCCTGTTCAGTCTTAGTTGTTTCCATCAGTCATCTTGGGTGGGGCAGCAGAGGAAAACTGATGACCTGGACTACCTCGCTCCCACTCTTAAATAAGATTTGAATAAGGTGGGAGTCCTTTGTTTCCTAGTTGCCCCCCCCCTTCAATATCAGTGGAAAGTTACAAGAAGTCCCAGGTAATGTTATAGTGACAAGATGACCTGACTCTGTAGGGCCCTTGTAGCCATTCTTCACAGGCTGACCCACACAGTCATAGGAAGACTAAGCTCTTTTACAGTCCATTTTCCTTGCTGATGGGCCATCCGGCCTGCCTGGCTTTTCCATTGTTGCACCTGAAGTGTTGGCAGTGGGTGTCACCCAAAATAGCATATCAATATTCCTAATTTCAGATACAGAAATGATACATGCATACCAATAGGATAATCACATTCAGTAAATCAGAACCTTTTCAATGATCTCACATGAGCCATCTTGCATAAAATATATCTCAGTTATGTCATTCATACCATAAGCATATTTTCATAAAGAATATGGAATGACACATCACAATATGATGTCATGGCTATTGTGTTTCTTGGGATCAGCTCATTATTCACAGCCCTCATCATCACAAATTGGGTTTATGACACTAATATAGTTAATTTTTTCCTTGTTTGTATATTAATCTTCTTTCAGTTTTTTTTGTTTCAGAAGTATGGAATCAATGATGTCATTGATATGAGGAGGAGCTTAATTCAACAAAAAGTCTGATGACAGAACAGTGTTGTTAAGAACTGAATGAAAAAAGGGTTTGAAAAGCTTCACTAAAATGTTCTTTTAAAAACTTGTAATTCTAAAACTTTTTTAAACATTATAAAATAGATATGTGATCAGCTATAAAATCTTCATCAACTCATATTTTGCAAACAATATGACATTTGTTCTCTTAGCCACTCTCAATTGTCTTTCATAGAAATTAGTGAGAATGAAATCTAGTAAAAGCATATACATGGATAAGCAAAATACAGTGCAGGTGTTTAAATTAACATCTTGAACAGTATAATAGCTTCTTTTCAGCTTGGTCATCTGTTCTTGATGCAGTGGTCAGACTTACTGGTAGCTTTATTCTGGCTAGCTTTATTCTGATGAAGGCTGCAATTAACTCTGCAATCTCCTTTGCATGTATGTAGTAGATTTAGTCTGCTTCCTCTGAAATGAATTGGTTCTGGAGGTGTGGGAGGCTGTTTGAAGAGAAACAAATACATTTACCAAACCTTGAACTTTTTATGCCCTATGTCTACATCTTAAAGTCCTGTATTCTAGCTGTGAGAAAGGACATGAAGGTGAAGCTATCCCCTCAAGTTTACTCACGCTGCAGAATTATACAGGCTTAAGAATAAGACACACTGGAAAATGTACAGTCTCCTAAGATGAGAATTGTATGGAGTAGTTTGAGGTTGGAAGGCTCCTCCAATAAAGGTATTTCTGAAATAGAAGCTGAAAGGTGTAGGAAGTGCTGTTTCAAGTACATTCTAAAAACAATAAATTCCATTCAAGAATCATTTTCCAACAGTAAATGAAGCCTGCGCCTATCATGCTGTATGCTGCTGATACAGTGCACTGGAACATAGCAAGCCCTGACCCTGCCTGAAAGCACAATTGAGGGAAAGTAATGAATTTTTAGCACTTTACAGATTTCAGCAGAAATTCTGTGGGGGCCCTGCGCTGCTCCCAGAGGAAAGACAGAGCGATCTTGGGCCATTCCATGGGATGTATTAATGTTTCAGAAAAGTGCTGTTGTTGAGAACCTTCTGCCCCCACTACCGGACTTCACTTGGCGAGAGGTCCTGAACCAGTTAGCAGAGTACATTGGTTGTGAGGTCTAGAGTTTCTAGGTAACAACTATCTCTGGCTACAGGTAAAATCCTGGCTCCACTAAAGTCAGTAAGAGTTGCCATTGACTTCAGTGGGGCCAGGATTTTACTCAATGTTTGTATGATTCATAGCACAATCTTGGTTGAGACATCTAAGTACATACTGCAATACAAATAACAGGTTAAATTTTCAAAAGTAGCTAAGTGACTTAGGAGCAGGGCCGGCTCTAGCCATTTCGCTGCCCCAAGCATGGCGGCATGGTGCGGGGGGCGCTCTGCCGCTTGCCGGTCCCGCGGCTTCAGTGGACCTCCCGCAGGCGTGCCTGCGGATGCTCCACCGAAGCCACGGGACCAGCAGACCCTTCCCAGGGACGCCTGCGGGAGGTCCACTGGAGCCGTCTGCAGCCCTTCCGGCAACCAGCTGAGCGCCCCTCATGGCATGCCACCCCAACACGCGCTTGGCACACTGGGGCCTGGAGCCGGCCCTGCTTAGGAGCCTAACTTCTGTTTTCAAAATTAGAAGCCTAAGTCAGGGTGGAATTCACAAAGCTATTTAGGTATTTAAACCCCATTAGGCATCTAAATACCTTTGTGAATCCCAGCCTTGGGCATTTAGGAGCCTCTCCTCATTGTAAAATGGTCCTAAGTTGCTTAGGCAATTTTGAGCATTTTACCCAGTAAAAATAATTGAAAAATTTCAACAGAATTTCTTCTAGGAATCTTTGTAATGCCTGTTTCCAAATATTCTTTTCAAGCAGCAAAGGTTAGTTTTAAATAAATATATTAGATGCTTCACTCATCTAGACAATGCACTGAAGTGAATAACAGAGGTGATGATACCATTTATACTTGAAATGATGATAATACTGCACTTCTCTAGTGCTTTTTATCCAGAGATAAACCATTAATTCCCAACATCCTCTGAAGTGTTTTATTTTCATTATCATTTTGCAGACAGGAAGACTGAGGCACAGAGAGGTTGAGTGACTAGTCCAAAGTCACATAAGGAGCCTGTGGAGGAGCTGAGAATGATGAGTTAAATATATCTGATGTATGATTTGAGATGTAAGGTCTCTTATTCACCTACAGATCCAAGTTCTACCAGGAACATCCACATGACTTTGATGCAGCTGAGCAGGGTATCCAAGGGAACATCTTGTTCCATACTTGTAATACTGGAGCCACATAAAGGAAATGAAGTAAAGTTGAGCAGTGTTGTATAGTTTGGGATTTTTTTGCATTTTGTAATTTTTTGCAAAGATTTATGTTTGTTACAAGTATTCGTCAAACAAGGAAAATTCAACTTGTAGTTTTTCTTAGCTCTAGAGGATAAAACTACAATGTGCCCCTTCTATTAAAGGCACTCAAGACCTGATGAAAAACCCACTGAAGTCAATAGAAAGAATCTCAATGATTTCAATGTGCTTTAGATTAGACCCTCAACCAGTGGCAGGTTGCAAAAAAAGCAAAACCCATAGGTGTATTTTCACATGGTTTTTCCCTTTTATTTACTTATTGTTCAAAACAGTTGGCAAAATAACTCAAAAACAATTTCAAAAGGAATATTTAATGAAAGGTCAAAACATAAGAGCTAAGATCATTTATTTTTACAACCATCTATTGTTTCTAAAGACAAGAATCTGTACTCAAACTTTGGATCAAGCACCAAGAATATTATTTGGTTTTCCTAAGTGGAAAAGTTCATGAAACGTAACACATTTAATGATAACAAATTACTCAGTACAAATATTATTTAAAGAACATCTTTTTAATTAAAAGGATTAAATACATCTACTCTGCTTTCAACAGGAGGAACCCAATCCTCCTCTCATTGAAGTTAGTGTCAAATTTCCCATTGACTTCTGGGAGGAGAATCAGGCCCCAAAGGAGGATCTTGTTGGCTCACGAAAGTTTAATGAAATCCACTTTTCTAAGACTTTTGCTGAGTTCTATGGCAAAACAAACAGAAATCAGACTCTGAATAACAAATATGATTGGCGTTCTCAGTTTTAAATTGCATGCTAGCGTTATATGATGAGAGATGTTTCTTCAAACAAACTAATTCTATGCCACCTGAGAAATAATATCAGGAAATTGTAAAACTATATATGTATTACACTACCCGGAGGTTAGTACTACATGACCATTCACCTATTAATTGATTTATTGCCATGTTGTACCTTCTACGAATAGAGTAAGAATATTGATTAAATATTTTAAATCAATGAAAAATTTAATTTAGTGAAACCTTTAAATTTAATTAGATTATGTGAACATTTCTAGGTTTAGAAAATGAATCTAAAGGGTAAGTCAACAAACACGATTTTAAACATATTGGGCCAAATTCATACCTGATATAATTACATTGATCCCAGTGTTGTCAGTGGATTGAGACCAAAGTTGAATTTGACCCAAGCTGTAGAATACAATGACTAGGGCCCTACCAAATTCACATCCATGAAAAATGTATCATGGACTGCGAAATCTGGTCCCCCCCCCCATGAAATCTGGTCTTTTGTGTGTTTTTCCACTATACTATACAGAATTCACAGGAAAGCAGGGCTGCCCGGGGGGGTGGGCAAGTCGGATAATTTGCCCCAGGCCCTGGGCCCCGCAGGGGCTCCACAAGCCGCTCTGGGTTTTCGGCAGCACTTTCGCAGTGGGCCCTTCACTTGCTCCAGGTCTTCAGCAGCAGGTCCCTCAGAGCAACGGAAGACTCAGAGTGAGTGAAGGACCCATCCCTGAAGTGCTGCCGAAGCCTCAGAGTGCCGTCCAGTGAGTACAAGTATCGCAAGTGGGGAAAAAAAAAAGCCCCGATCGGCGGCACTTAGGCTGCTCTACCGCCACCGCTTCATTCTTCGGCTGTATTCAGCAGCGGGTCCTTCCTTCCGAGAGGGACCCACCACTGAATTGCCGCCTAAGACCTGGCCCTGCCCTAGGCCCCATGAATCCTCTGGGCAGCCCTGCAGGGGAGACCAGCATTTCTCAAATTGGAGGTACTGAGCCAAAAGGGAGTTGCAGAGGGGCAGTCACAAGGTTATTTTAGAAGAGTCGTGGTAGTACCACCCTTACTTCTGTGCTGCCTTCAGAGTTGGGTGACCAGACAGCAGCAGCTGCTGAGCAAGTGCCCAGATCTGAAGGCAGCACCCCACCAACAGCAGCACAAAATTAAGGGTGGCAATATCATACCATACCATGCCACCCTTATTCCTGCGCTGCTGCCTTCAGAGCTGGGCAACCAGAGAGTGGCAGCTGATGACTGAGGGTCCAGCTTTGCAGGCAGCAGCACAGAAGTAAGGGTGGCAATACTATATCATGCAATCCTTACTTCCGCGCTGCTGCTGGCAACAGCTCTGCCTTCAGAGCTGGGCTCCCAGCCAGCAGCCACCAGCTCTGAAGGCAGCGCCACCAGCAGCAGCAGCACAGAAATAAGGGTAGCAGTACCACAACCCCCACTACAATAACTTTGCGACCCACCCTGCAACTCCTTTTTGGGTCAGGATCCCTACAATTGCAACACTGTGACATTTCAGATTTAAGCCACTGAAATCATGACATTTGCGATTTTTAAAATCCTATGACCGTGAAATTGACCAAAATGGACCATGAATTTGATAGAGTCCTAACAATGACACATATACTAACATGTATAAACCATTTTCTCCTTTTCTTTAATAATCTATGTAGAACATGCTATGGTATATTTGTACAATAAATATAAAAATTATGCCACAAAACAGTGCCTTTCTTAAAGTACAGTTTCTGGTACATCAGCTGCTTTGATCAAAGCAAATTAAAACATAAATAAATATACAATATATAATTGTATATTTATATATATACAAATGTATAACATACACTAAAACAACAAATTGTTCTGTGCTCATTCAATGTAACACTGGGCTTCTAGGCTATTTTGGTGTTACACAAAGTCTTTGCTACTTTGCAGGTAATTTAATCCTCAATTCAGCAAATTATATAAGCATGTGCTTAACTTCAAGCATGTGCTTCAATCTCATTGATAAATGGGGCTTAAATTCTTACATGCTATGCTGAATTTGGGCCATTAAAAAGCGTAGACCCTTTAAAAATGTTATTGAATGAATGTAGGCTCATCACAATGAATATAGGAATAATATGACCCTGGTACACTGCAAGCTTCACTACATCTGCCACTACACATTGACCCTGACCTTCAATAACCTTTCTAGCCCTATGCTGGTTCATTTAAGCAGTGAGTTAAAATGGCGATGAAGTGTGTGGTGGTTTTGAGCTGGATTAAAATGTGAATTAGGACGATGAAACCAAGCTCATTTTTAGGATGACCTTTGGACACTGTCAAGCCTGCAGCTATTGGTCCTCCTATTACTATGACCCTTTAATGTCAAAAATTAAGTCTGTTTTAAGTCCCATTCAGGAACCCTCCTAATGTAAACCAGAATCACTCTGCATATTCAAACTATTCTTTGCAGTTGTTTATAATGAAAATAAAAGACTTGCGTCTTTACTGATTGAAACAAAATAAAAAACAAATAAAAAAGTGTGCTGGGTTATAAACAAATACAATCATACAGATTAGTTCTGTTTGTTCAGATTTTGGGAAACTACCACAAGTTCCATAAAAGCCACAAGGCAGCTGGCTGACAAGGCTCTTCTTCCTACTGTTCTCTTCAACCATGTAATAAAGTGAAAAAAAAATGTATCCCCATCATTTCAATTCATTTTATCCCCAAATCATGGATGTGTGGCTCAGTAAGCCCTGGCAGATGTCAGTTACCAGTGCTGACAGGATATTGCATTGATGTATTTGGGGTCTGAGCCAAAGTCAGTGGGAACCTTTACAATGACTCTATTGGGTTTGGATCATGATATTAATTCATTATGCTCTGTTGCCCCCTCACTTCCATTTCCAAGGTCTTGAGGGAGTTGAGGAGAGGTTCTTCATCCCTGACAGCTGCCTTGTGTAGGAGGAGGGGCTTGACCATCTCTCCATTCATCAGTCAGCAAAGGAGACCACATCCTATGCAGAAACCTTGTGGGTGGAGCTGCATCCTCCCATTGCTCTCCAGACACTCACTGCCAAAATAGTAGTGTGATAGGAGAATCACAAACACTGTCTACAAGGGACAAGCTGGGAAGCCATGGAGTGGCTCTCCAGCCATTGATAAGAGAGACCACTCCAGTCTGGACTTGATTAGTGCTGCTCAGGTGCAAATACAGTTAATAGTAAAGCTTCCAGTGACTTAAATGAGAGCAGAGATAGACCAGTGCTGAGAGCTTTTGAAAATTCCACCAACTCTGCCTATTCAGACATGGCCAAATCCCAAGGTGCTTACTGAGTATTTACTCAATCCGTAGGCAAACTCCCATTGGCTTTAGGACCTCAGGATCTGGTCTAGTCAGAACAACACATAGGAATTGCCATAAGTGAATAGACCAATGATCCATCTTGTTTCCCATTCCGTCAGTGAGCGTAGCAAATGACCATTGTGGGCTGAGGAAAGCATAAGCCCTCAAAAGGCATCTCAAGCCATTTTGTCCTCATCAGCCACAACTCACATCTGTAGATATTATTTGACAAAAAAGCATGTTCTCTCTGCTTTGTGCAGGTGTTTGAAGGATGTAAACAACAAGGCAGGGGGCAGGAATTATCAACATGGTATAATTAAGAGTAATACAAAGAAATTAAATAAAGGAAAATGGAGGTATGTATCAAGTAAAATGCTCTGTCACCAGGCCATGCTGATCGAAGATCATATTGATCTTACTTCAGGGATAAATTGGCCTCAAATGTTATGAACTGCAGAAGAAACACATAAGTAAAAGGTGATCACGCCATCCCTTGTGTTCTCTGAAACTGGACTGGGCAAAGCACTGGGAGATACACTGTGAAGAACAATTCTGCACTGGACAGAGAGAGACAAAATGACAAGATCTCTTCTATCTCTAATGCTTGTGGTTTTCTTTGCATGCACATAAAATGTTTTTGCAACATATTTCATTTATAGGCTACTGTTGCCAAGATTATTTGGGCAAGGGGCAGCGTTATGTGTGTGATTTGACTCTCAAGGAATAACTGGAACCAGGGGAAAGCACAATGAGACTTGAAGGAGAAGCTAGATCTCTAATCGTAGAATATCAGGGTTAGAAGCGACCTCAGGAGGTCATCTAGTTTATGCAGCTGCTCAAAGCAGGGCTGATCCCCAGACCTCAAAATATCCCTCTCAAGGATTGAGCTCACAACCCTCATTTTAGCAGATCAATGCTCAAACCACTGAGCTATAAACCTACCACTCTATGCCTAATATATGAGCTCTAATTTCACAGCTAATTTATTCATGCCAGTATTGTGTGTCTTTCAATGGCTCTGTGCTATCAATCCAGCCTTTTTTTTACCCTGACCAGCACACGGCCTCTGAATAGCTTAACAATCATTAAATTGCTGCAAAAGAAAAAGTAATCAAATCATGCAGTTAAGAATGACAAAGTGATCTCTTGGTACAATTACAGTTCTGTAGTATTTATTACTTATAATGTTTTATTGTGGTGAAAATAGGGTTACCAGACAGCAAGTGTGAAAAATTGGGACGGGGGTGAGGGTTAATAGAAGCCTATATAAGAAAAAGTCCCAAATATTGGGACTGTCCCTATAAAATCAGGACATCTGGTCACCCTAGGTGGAAACTAATGTAGGGCTCAGTTCTGCATGTATACTCTGTATAAGAGCTTACACTCCATAAGAGATAGGTATTATTAATGATGATGATGATTACTCATGGTAGAAGTACCTACTTATCTAAGTGGTACCGCTGAGTTTGAGGGACTACTCTGAATGAGTAATGGTTGCAAAGTCTGACTTTTATCAGTAAATAATTCAGTAGACTTACTCTAGCAGCCACACTGGAAAACAAAATGTCTGTTTTTATTGCTAACTGGAGTAGGGACTTGGCACTTTCATGGGAGCCCAGAGCTGGGTGGGAAACGGTTTACCAGTCCCATTAATATTTTTGAGAGGTTGACATTTTTTCCCATCTGTCATAAACAGATAGCTAAGGGTTAATGTCATTTTCACCTATAATGGGTTAACAAACAGTGACCTGCAAACACCTGACCAGAGGACCAATCAGAAGACAAGATAATTTCAAATCTCATGGAGGGAAGCCTTTGTTTTTGGGTTTTGGGTTTGGCTTTGTTCTCTCTGGGTCCTGGATGGGGCTAGAGGTGCAACCAGGTTTCTGCCAATCTCCCAGCTACAGTCTCTTATCTATTCAGAATTGTGAGTAAGAAAAGGCGGTCATAGTCTTTTAATTTGTTTTTTTTTTCATTTATATATGTGTACTTGCTGGAAGTAGCTTAAATTGTGTTTCTGCTGGAGAAAGTTTATTTCTATTGTTTATAAGTTGAAAGACCCTGTAACTGTTTACTATCTAAAGTGCAGAGAAGAACCTTTTACTTTTTTCTTTCTTTTTTATTAAAAGTTTTGCTTTTTAAGACAAGTTTGATTTTTTTTCTCCTAGTTAAGCTTCAAGGGAATTGTGTCTGTACTCACCAGGAAATTGGTGGGGAGAAAGGAAGGATAAATTTTCTCTTTGTGTTATATTCACGCAGCTTGTACTGCCTCTGGGTGAGGGGAAAGGTAACACTCCTCTCGGTGTGGTGATTCAAGAAGTTGAATCAGGTGATCTCCTAGTGTTCCCAGGGCGGGAAGGTGCTGGGAGGAAGAAGGGAGGGGGAAGGGAATGGTTTATTTCCCTTTGTTGTGAGACTCAATGAATCTGGGTCTTGGGGTCCCCAAGGAAGATTTTGGGGGGACCAGAGGGTATCAGGCCCTGGAAAATTCCTGATTGGTGGCAGTATATCAGACCTAAGCTGGTAATTAAGCTTAGGGAAACTCATGCTAGTACCCATATTTTGGACACAAGGTCCAGAATTGGGAATTATACTACGACACCATCTTAAATCAGGAAGAAAAATTTAAAAATTGAAAATATTTGCAATGCAAAAAACTAAATTTTCCATTTCAGGTCAATCTAAACATTCTGTTTTGATCATTTCAAGCGGTATCATTTCTATTTGAACACTTTGACCCTTTTCAGTCTAATGATCTTAAATATCCAAACAAAAAGTCATTTTGCACTGGAAAACTAGAATTCTTCATTTTGAAAATGTCAAAGAAATATTTTGACAATGTTGAAACTTTTTTCTTAACATATTTGGAAGCAGGAAATTCATCAACCTGACCCTGTTCTGTGAAGTTTTGTTTTTTACAAGTTGGCATTTTTCAGCCAAAAAACAGTTCCTCGAGAAGTCTCTGACTAGCTCTAGTGCACTGCAGTGGGGATGGTGCAAGGGGCTATGTTCCAGTTTTGCGCTGGCCCTTGTATGGATCAGGCACAATTTTAGCACCTGAACTTAAAAAAGCACAGAACCTGCTCTTTGCTTGATTCCCAGGGGTACACAGCACCTCAAAGAATACAGGACAGTTAGCGAGTAAGCAGAGCCGTGGCCCAACCTCATCATCTACTGGCCAACAAAATGGGACCAAAATGCAGGGGTCCATTCTGCACCCTATAAAAGGTACAAAGTGGACATGATCCCCCTTTATTCCTGGGAATTCTGGCAGACTAATGGGTTTGCAAAGCATGCCTATGCATGATCCCTCGGGGCACCAAGGCTTTGCACTGTTCCCAGAAACACAAGGCTGTACCTCAAAGGCACAAATGAGCTTTATTTATTTTTAATTTCTGGTTGGTTGCACAACCACTTATCACTAGCACTTGTGTTTTAATATCTTCCAATGAAAACATAATGAAATATTTCTCATTAAGTGGCCTAATTCCTATCACTGACTTTTGGAGCAGTTTGCGGGTTTCTCACTTTCTAATTACATTTCTAGTGAAATCTTATATGAAACATAATTTGCTTTACTCCTCATTAGAAAAAAACTGATATAGGTTAGCCTGCCCTCTAGTGCTTTCTGAAGTCACAGATTTGGCTTGAAACACTAGAAGATGTCTTAGAATGCCAGCAAACTATATGTTACCAAGGCAGTGATTTTCTAAGGTAATATGAGTGGCACTCTGCCATACACCATAATCAGCTTTTAAAGGCATACTTTTTATTAAGCACTACATGCTTCTGCAGTGTTAGGGTATTGTTTGAAATCTAGACAAGGAAAAATGTGTTTGTCATATGCCATTAAGAGCACTGTATGTGTATTCAGCTGAATAGCACAGTAAGGGCCAGATATTCATTGTTAGATGCACACATCTTTGTGCATGTCGTGATCATGTACACAAATACTAGATATGCCCCCAAACAGTTGAGTACGTGTGCAAACATTTAATTTGCTCCCTGTAATGAGATATATACCTCATCCCTGGCTTTAAAAGGGTTAATGTGGGCCTGCACCTGGAGGGTGGATTAGCCCCAATTAAAGATGAGTTCCAGTTGGGATAGTACCTGGGTGGTTTCTATAATGGGTTGTAGGGAGAAAGTGCACAATCCCTCTGGGATCAGAAAGACAACACTTGTCTGGATGAAGCCTGGGGATGCTCTCCTGAGTAGCAAAGTCTGGCAAGAGGCTAGGAGAGATGCGGAGGTGGAGGCAGGTCTGGTAGTGAGCCCTGGTAATAGGGCAGGAACTGGACTTCTAGAGAGAGAGCCCTGGGAGGCATTCAAGGCAGAAGTTGGGTTAAGTTTATGCTGCTGGTTTGGGGTTTCGTGGAGGAGTTCAAGAGGGATCCCTCTCAGTCATGCTCTTGAAAGATGGGTGAAGTTAGAGGGGCTATGGGAGAGGCCTGCTGAAGTAGGAAGAAGTCTATGGAGATGGTAGCAAAGAATCTCGAGAAGTGACACTTGATTGCCTGTCTAAGATCCCTGGACTACCCAGTGTAGAAGGCAGAACCAGATTCCCCTACCAATCACTAGTAAGGTGTCCTGAAGCCCCTAAGAAGGAGATAAGGATGGCTGAGAGTCCTGAGAGAAGAGTATGAGGACCACTGGGCCCTGAGTTGGGACCAAATACCTTTTGGTAAGGACATTAGATTGTTTTGTTGGAATTTATGTTACCTCAGAATGGGTGAGACTAAACATAACTGGTTCCCAAAAGGCTGTCAAAACAAGAGACAGGCCACCACAAGATGGGAACAGTCATCAGTGGGTGCTAGAAGAATACAGCCAGCCATGCTATGTCCAGCAGCAAGTTCACTCTTGTACACTCCTGTAAACACTTTCATCTCTAAGTTAGGCATGCAAAAACATTTGTGCACATCTAGCTTTAAAACTGTGATAGTAAAAATATAAAATATGGTTCAAGGCAATTATATCTCAATGAAAGAAGAGAGTCCTGGTTTAAGAGCAGTCTTAGATTTGCTCCTTTCCCAAGATTTGTGTAGATCATTAGCAATATATTGGTCAGAGACTACATCTATGAAAAGTGATAAGGATGAACACGCAGATACCAGGTGATGGGAAAATCTAGAGACGGAATACACCCATTACCCTATTTTTTACTTTAGAGTTAAGTAGCTTTAGTCAAAAAAAATTGTTTAAAATGGCTGTTTTTTCCAAAAAAAATTGGGGGTTGGGGGAAGTGGTTGCAAACAATCTCTCTGCATTGTTGAAATAGAGTTGGGAACCTCCTGTTCAAATTCTTTCTTCCCCCTTAGGCAGAGGTGGGATTTGAATCTGGGTTTTTCACCTCCCAGGTGAGTGCACTAACCACTGGGCTACAAGTTATAAGATGAGTGGCATCACTACCACCACCTCCTTCAGCCAGATTTTGAATGGGACATGATCCAGCAGTCTGCCTCTGACCACGCCTACCAGATTGGGCCCTGCATGCCAGACAGGCAAGTGAATGCCTAAATTCCTCTGGTTTATAGATCCCGCTGGGGCTTAGGCAGAAGACAGGTGTCTGGATGCTTAGAATAAAGCAGCAGTGTGCATGCCCAGAGGCAGAAATTTAGGTACTTGGGAAACTTTTACCCTGAGAACTTAGGCGCCATGTGAGTTTAGGTGCCCACCGAGTTCAGTGGAAGTTTTGTGGCTCACTGTGGCACCTACACCCCAGAATTAGGATGGAAGTCACAAAGGTGCTTGGGTGCCTAAATCTCAGACTTTAGGTGCCTATGTACCTTTATGAATCCCACCCTATGAGGGTAAATCTATATTTAGAGAGTTTTCCTGTTAGACTGTAGTTGTCACATTATTATTAAAGAAAATTAGTAACTTATAACAGCGAGTCAAGTAGATGAGGCTTTAGTGGAAAAGAATTAATGCTTCTGAGTACTTCAGTAGTGGTAGCTCATGAAAAGGACACATATGAATGCTCTATTTATTTCTAAGTACATTTCGATTTACACCAGCTAAGATAAAATAAAATAGCCCATTGAATGTGGTTCCCAATGTGTTCAAACAGCTACAGCATAACACTCTCTTCTTTCCTTTAGACTTTTACTCCTCTATGTAAGCAGCACTAGCAGAACTCAGACTCTCATTTGGCTGAGGTTATTTGTACATTGTGATATACTTAACTAGCCCTTGCTCTGAGTGCATGCACACCAATTGATCATGTCATCAGTAATCAGTCCCTGGTGGAGGAGCACAAAGCCACTATCAGTTAATAAAACAGCTGTGCAAAATGTTACAGACAGCTGACAACTCTGAGTTATACAACCCATTCTTTTACCTGAAAATTCCCCTCTCTTGAACTGACAGCTGGGGTCCCACAGAACCTTACTATTTCTTCAGTAATTTTACATACACTACACTTCATGACTGGAGAAATGACTGGAGAAGAATTTTTTTTTCCCAATGAGATTGCTAGCTCTCTAAAATAGACACAGGTATCACTGATTTCTTCCAAATACTGGGGACTGGAAAATACTGACTGGATGATGATGATGGAAATATTAAGGACCAGATTCTCAGCTGACTTCAGTGGAGCTTCACCAGTTTACACCAGCTGAGGATCTGTTCCTAAGTATTTGACTTCTACTGGACCAATGATATGCTGAAGGGGGTTCTTGTTGAGTCATTGCATCCTGCTGTTAGAATCTGGGCACCAATTTTAAGGGGAATATAATTTACCTGTCTCTGCTGGAGTTCCCCATTTCCTGCTATATTATGAGCCCTGGGGATCATAAAAGTATTTGAAGAGCACAGGATTTTGTTGTTGGATGGATTAAATTGTTCCTTAAATTACAACTAGGTAGTAACTAGTGAATAACCTGTTCATATATCAGGTTATGTTCTATTCCACTGTCATTGGCTGATGGTGAAGTCAAAGGGATTTTTGTTTGTTTTTCTTGCTAAATCAGTTGAGTCAGGAGAGAATGCAAAGTTGGAAAGTTCAAACTCAAACTTTTAAAGAACAGAAAGTTCTAGTTAATTTAATTCTTTCATGCCTTTAAAGTTGCCAGCATCATTAGAAAAATGTTGGATACAATAAAGCATGATCTCTTAAAGACCATTAAGGAAATGGGTGTGCCAATATGATATGCTAAAATTAAAGCTCTTCTCTGTTCCATCAAACCATAAACCTGGAATCTAAAGATCAAGGTAACTCATTGAAATATAGATATCCAGATCCTCAGGTGCTTATAAATCAATGTAGTCCCACTGCTTTAATCCACACTGCTCAACAATGATAAGAGTTCATTTATTTCCTGGACAATTGATTACTGACAGTAAGAAAGATGATAGAAAAGGGAAGGCAACTGCACAAACTAATGCATACTGTGGAACTTTTAGTGCATGTCAGCAGGTTTAGTGCACAACATCCTGATGGGCAGGAGAATTTAAACCCCTCTAGTGCGAATTAAAGCACAGTGTGGACATGTCCCAAATGGCCTAGGAACACAAGTCCCTCTGTATGGAGACTGTCATAGGCATTTTTGAAAATTCCATGTTAAATATGTTTTAGCCAGGGGCGGCTCCAGGCCCCAGAATGCCAAGTGCTTGCTTGGGGCGGCATGCCGCGGGTGGCGCTCTGCCAGTTGCTGGGACGGCGGCAGGCAGGCAGCCTTCAGCGGCATGCCTGCAGAGGGTCTGCTGGTCCTGTGGCTTTGGTGGAGCCGCGGGGCCAGCGGACCATCTGCAGCTACACCTGCGGGAGGTCCACCGTAGCCATGGGACCGGTGACCGGCAGAACGCCCCCCGCAGTGTGCTGCCGTGCTTGGGGTGGAGAATTATTAGCCATTTATTGTTATTAGCCAAATTTAGTCAGTGAATGTCTTACATATTTTGAGAAAAAGCATTACCATCCTTTGGGGGCATGGAGTATTATAAGTATTTCTCCCAGCAATTAAAAGGATAGCATGAGGGACTACTGAAGACTCCAGAGTTATTTATCTTTTGGGCAATGAACCACTGTATGCCCCTAGAACTGGTTCTGAACATAACACACTGAATAAAATCTTTGAGTGATTGAGTTCATTACCATATACCAAAGACTGAGTCATTTTCCTTCATCATAAAAGCTATTCAGATATTTCCCTCTTTATCGTAACTTTACTATTAACTTTATGCTATTATAATATTTTAATGGCTGGTTTTCACTGTAGCTGCTAGCACCAGAAATTAAGAATCTTGTGGAAGATCATATAATACCACAATGGGTAGTGTCAGTGAAAACAGACTCCTTAGTTGCTGTACATCGGAAATTCTGAACACAGCATACAGTGCACAATTTAGAGTTCAGAGTTGACACAATGGGGAGCACAGGTGCATAGCTGCTTAGAATCTCAACAAAAGGTTCAGATTCAGATGATGAACTTCCACCTTCAAATCCTTTAAAGCAAGTTTCATACTTCAAAGATGCACCTAGCTGTCTTGCTCAGAAAGGAAGTATTTCATTATACTTAGAATAACAGAGGATGAAATTCACCCAGGACAGAGGAACTCCACAATTCTATTGCAACACTTACAACTCTTGCCCTTTTAATTTCCTTTTGTCATGCAGGAATGGTCTGTCTGTTTTAAATAAAATCAGTGTTATTCAATGGGATTCACCTTACAGCACAGGAAGAATTTTAAGCCCTTTATTAAGGACCTGAAATAAATGGCAGTTATGCTATTGATGTTATGGGAACAGGAACGAACCCAAAAGGTATGTTAAAGAGGCATAGGGCCTCATGTGTACCATTTGCATAGGGGTCAGTTTCACCCTTTGTGAGTTAGACAGCTTGTGCAATAGAAGATGTAGTAAACTCTTTCTCAGACTAAATAAAAACTTCCAGTATCCCATCTGGCATTGCTAGCCAACTGGTAATCCATAGTAGCCAACCGAAATATTTACACGTCTATGTGAATAAGTTTGCTAACAGCCATAGATTTCATGTCATGTGAATTTTATTAGTGTTTATTCCAGAGACTATGTAAAAACAAGAGACTGAGTAGCACATTGAACTGCTAAGTGAATTCCATTTCAGCAGTTTCCAGCCAGACACTGAGCAGTATCTTATGGAATAATTGCTTTTATGTGGCTTCAGGCTGCAGAGACGTGTGGATCAGTTTGGGAGGATGAGAGCCTCTCAGACAGGCTCTCCTTCCCCAGCTGATGAGTAACTGTGATTCATATGGGACTGAATTTAAGGACGAGCACACACTAATGTCAATAATTTAACCAGATAGAAGCTTTTTATCCCATCATTTTGGAGAACTCAGAGATTGGAAAGGAAACATCCTGATAGTTCTTCATCTTTACAATGGTGTCACCAGTCACATTAGTTTTAGTGAAAAGCTCATCGCGGGACTCACCCAAACTAAGCGTTCATATACTCCCTGTCAAATCTTCTGCTTTGGCCACTGGATAGAAGTGAGTCCTATTAGATAGCCTTGCTCTGAGGAACATTAACGTACATAGGATATGGTTCTCCTGTCTAACCAGCAGAAGGAGCTAATCAGTCAGCCAGCAAGATCCCAGATCTGCATTGGTGGATGGGAAATTCAGAAAGCCTGATGTAGAATTTTGCAGCAACCAAATATTCAGAGGTTGGCATCCTGGACTATATTCAGGAAGCACAATTGCAGAGCCATCATGCCCACAGAGCTTTCATGGCACTGGTGAGTGACATAATTACATATGATGTCATTTCACATAATAATAGTATTTATAGGAATAAAATTACCATCTTAAATTTATTAAAAGGAAGGAAATTCACATACCAAGTGTCACTACTGTATCATTCAGTGCAGGATCTCAGACAAAGCCATACAAGCATAAAAATTCACATGTAATCATGACAGGACACCACAAACTCCCACAATACTCTCTGGCTCATCTTGACTAATATTGCACTGTTGGTGGCTCAAATTTAATTCTTAATTGTGAACTTCCTTGTCCTCTCAATGTCTCAGACACTTGTTTTTATTTAAAGATAATTGAGTTTATTTGGCCTGTACTCTAGGTCACTTACTTATTGTCTTGAACACCAATGGCTTGAGAAAAATCCAACCATTCTATAGAATCTTGGATTTGCAGACAAGTTTCACAAAAAACACAACAGCCAACCTAACAAAAAACACATTTAAAAGGGGGCAAATCAAAGGGCCAGCAGCAAGTGCAAATGTCCCCTCTAATAGAAGGAAGCTTTTGAAGACTCCAAAAAAAATCAACCCAACCTGTTCTTTGTCTGAAGTGTATATGTAGTAGCAAACTGGTTAACTAATTGATATTTCCAGGGTCTTATGAGATGGTGTTCAGCTTCATAATTTGTAAGCTTCTAGTGTAGCCATTTGGTGACGGATTTGGTGCTCAGTCTTCTCTGCCTCTGTTTTATGTGCGTTCCTCTGAAAATCTGGCAAATTTAAGTATAAGTAAGTTGTACAAACTACTAAGCCCAGTTTCATTATCTTAAGGTTAGAGATGGCTCTCTTTGGATTGCGTGTGTCTGGCCAAAGTAGTGTCTGGGCTCTGGATAGTCCTGGATTCTATTTTGCATATATTTAGGTTTTTTGCTTTGCTTGGTGTGACAACAGATAGGATGACTGGGTGACAATGGGGAGCAGCAGAATGACATGGAGTTAGTAAAAGATTGTTTGAATCTATGGGATGTTTTACTGTCTCTGTAGCAGTCCAGAGAAAGGCATTCAGTGTTAAATCTAAGACAGGTCTTTGGTATTCTACCGATTGATGTTTGGATGTTCTGCTGTTTTGGAGTAAGTAAATGACATTGGGATGACCTAGATGCTGAAGTGAGTTTAGTTTCATATTTTAGATTATTTGGGGTCACTGATTTAGTGACCTAATTCTCTTCCCCTCACCATGTCAGACTGAAGCTAGCAGAGCTGAATGAAACTAATTTCCTACTGCAGGAGTTCATGTAAACAGTTGCTTCTGTTTCCATTTGCCCTTGGGTCACATCTTCCAAGATTTGCTTCAAGTTTTGAGTTCAGAAAAAATTTAAATGTCAGACTTTAACTCAGTTGAAACCACTGACTTTCGCTTGTTTCTTAAGAAAACCATGTGTAAAATAAAACTTTCTGATGATTTTGGTACGGAATCGTAAGTCAACCCAGGTTTTCTCAGAATTGGTCTCGGGTTTGCTCAAAATTTCATGAATCTTAGTAAATGTTTTGATTAAGTTGGTCTGAGGTTTGAGCTTGTAACAAAACCCAAAACTACACTAGTTTGTGTGATTTTAGATCCCATTGCAAACATCTCAGGAAACTCTTTTGAGTGGTATTTATTTCCCTGTCACTTTTGTAGGAAACAAATTCTGTCATGTTCTAAAAGCATCATTAAAAATGAGTTAATTTGTACATTTAAAGCCATATTTCCAAAGTTAAATACCACAGATGTGTGACCATGTGCATGCACAAACACTTGATTTACATGTCCACAGTAGGTGTTTGCATTCATAAATGTATGCATGCAATCTTTGTCTAACTTTGAAAATCTGGTCAGTCTCTACTTAATCATTTTACTTTTCTTTCCTCTGGTGGTTCCATCTTATTTTTTCCAGAAAATTAACAAAAAGAGTTGCAAATTTAGAAAAAGATGTGTTCTTTGGTTTCTGTGATTGGTACAAGAGGGGCTTGGGGCATTCTGCTATGATAGGGTTAGATGTAGGTTTATTTGATCGTGTTTTATTTATGTTTGATGTTTATATGATGTTGCACTGCAGGAGAATGTATTTATCACACAATATTTATTAGAGAGGAGAAATCTCAACAAATAGAAATGGTTTAGCAGGCACAGGCTTTCACAGGAGAGCAGTAAATTATAACTGGAGTTGATTAAGAGGTAATTTGCTAAACCTGTTTACCTTAACCTTTGCTGCTACAGTTGTTTTTAATAGAAGCAGATAGTCATTAAATTGTGCCTCAGACACAAATTATGGAGCATGGGCCACTTCTCACTGTCCACTTTTCATCTATTATTCAAGGAAAAGGTAGAAAGGTCAGGATCAAACTGCTAATGTATAATTCTCCTGAGATGGAAGCAGAGCATTTCTTTGATGAAGACAAAATAAGCCATAAAGTACAGTAGTTTATTTTTCAGTAAGATGGTGGGGGAGTCAAAAGAACACGTACAACCCTGGAAGTGTTTTTGCAATAATTCTACTGCCTACCAATAGATCTGAAGTTCAGTTGAACTCATCAGGCATTTCAGGGAGACAAGGAAGGTTAATCACCGCATGTTGGTGAAATAGATGAATTTGCATTGGGAGCAGAGCTGGGTGAATAAGTGTTAAAAATATATTATTCAGCTAGCTTTAATTAAGAGGATGAATTCCAGATTTGTGCAAAAAAAAGTAAACCACAACAACCCCATCAAATGCCAATTTTAATTTTTGTGGTTTGCAAATGGATAGTTGGTTATTTTAGATATTTTAGCTAAAATAAGGGTTTAAAATCAAGTTGTAATGCTGGTTTGTGAATAACACTCAGCCAAATCAGTTGAGAGTTGCTTCCTGTTTCTCGTTGAGTAGGCGTCAGTTTTCTAATGGAAAACAGAGAAGTGGGTGCTCAGGTAAACATGATTTGTTGAAGGATAAGAGATAGGCCAGCATTGCAGCTTATGGCTAGATTAATTTATTTATTTATGATTTATAGAAGTGCTAAAAAGGTGCCCATCCACATGCTCTAGGTACCCTTTGCATAGCCTAAAATACAAGTGTAGTAATTTG
Source organism: Gopherus evgoodei (assembly GCF_007399415.2). NCBI lineage: Eukaryota > Metazoa > Chordata > Testudines > Testudinidae > Gopherus > Gopherus evgoodei. The sequence continues at coordinate 83,983,014 of NC_044327.1, forward strand.
ATAATCCAGCACAGATTCCCCCCAACCCTCAGAACAATTCCCCATCTCTACACTTACAATTTCTTCCCATCACCTCCTGTTTACAAATGCTTGGGGGGAAAAGATGAACTTTGCAACATGCCCCGAAGGTCACCAGATGTGGACCACATCTGAATGTGGAGGGAACACAAATTCCATAACAGGAGGGCCCTCACAGAGAAGGCCCCCTATTGTTTATACCAAGAGGCTCAAGCTCAAGGGCCTTTGCTTAGCTCACAGGGAGAGAAGCCCTCTCTCAGACAGGTAGCCATTTAAGTCATTAAAGCAGGGCCACCCAGAGGATTCAGGGGGCCTGGGGCAAAGCAGAGGAGCTGCAGTGCTTGTACTCACCGGTGGCAGTGTGGGTCTTTGGCGGCATTTCAGCAGCGGGGGGCCCTTCAGTCACTCCGGGTCTTCGGCAGCACTGAAGGGCTCCCCGCCGCCAAAATGCCGCCAAAGACCCAGAGCGACTGAAGGGCCCCCTGTCAATAACCTAGTCCCAGATTTAGACCTTAGCGTCCAAAATATGGGGGTTAGCATGAAAACCTCCAACCTTAGTTACCAGCTTGGTCCTGGTAAAGCTGCCACCACCCAAAAATTAGAGTGTTTTGGGGCACTCTGGTCCCCCCAAACCTTCCCTGGGGACCTCAAGACCCAACTCCCTTGAGTCTCACAACAAAGGGAAATAAACCTTTTCCCTTCCCCCCTCCAGGTGTGCCTGGAGAGAGAGACAGAAGCAAGCTCCGTGAATCTAAACAGAGGGACTCCACCCTCCCCCGTTTCCAGTCCTGGAAACACAAGCACTTCCTTCTTCACCCAGAGGGAATGCAAAGTCAGGCTAGTAAATCTAACACACACAGATTTCCCCCTGACTTCTTCCTCCCACCAATTCCCTGGTGAGCTGCAGACTCAATTCCCTGGAGTTCCCAACTAAAGAAAAACTCCAACAGGTCTTAAAAGAAAGCTTTATATAAAAAGAAAGAAAAAATACATAAAAATGGTCTCTCTGTATTAAGGTGACAAATACAGGGTCAATTGCTTAAAAGAATATTGAATATACAGCCTTATTCAAAAAGAATACAATTCAAAGCACTCCAGCAACTATAGACATGTAAATACAAAAGAAAAAAACAATAACCCTTATTGTTTTAATGAACTCTGTACTCACAATTTGGAAACAGAAGATTAGAAAGCAGGAAATAGAAATCCTCTCATAGCTGAGAGAGCATTCAGGCAGAAGAACCAAGAACAAAGGACTCACACACAAAAAAACCCTCCACCCAGATTTGAAAAAGTCTTGTTTCCTGATTGGTCCTCTGGTCAGGTGTTCAGATTACTTCTTTCCAGGTGAAAGAGACGTTAACCGTTAGCTATCTGTTTATGACACCCCCCACTGCTGAAATGCCACTGAAGACCTGGACTGCCCCCGGGCCAGGGCTCGCGGGGCCCCTGTGGGGTCCGGGGGCTCAGGCAAATTGCCCCACTTGCCCCCCCCGGGCAGCCCTGCATCAAAGGGCTTTTGTACAATATACAGAAGGAGAGTACATGCACAAACAATAGCCTTGCGCCCACGTGGGCTCAGTAATAGCGTCAGCAACTTCACCTTCCCTTTTGTCCTGAAAGTTAGATGTTACTTATCCATCCCTGACTGACTTTTTCCAGTTTGGCATGAAACTAGGATTCATATGATGCAGCAGGACCCTAATTCAAGGGACTATCAATCCATTTAAGCTTGTGAGAGTTGATGTGGAACATGTCCCAGTTTGCTCTCAGTGTGGTATCCTGAAATCTAGGGTTAACATCAAGAGGAGAACTCTTTGAAATACAGTAACCTTTTCTAAAATAATGTTTTGGCTCATTAATCCATGAAAGAGCCATGTTATCCCAAAGCTGAATGGGATGGGGAGAAAAGTGAAGATTCCTTGTGTCTTAAGAGTTGTGCAGTTAGTGATAATCCCCAACAGCTGAATAGACAAAGACTTCAATCAGCTGATGATATGTGCAGCCCAGTTTATGCTTCCACTGGGTAATCATGTTAACTGGCTAAAGCAGACCTTCAGCATACATATGGGAATGTCAATACATCAGCCTATAACAAGCAGTTTATAGACTAACAATGGCCTATTATATTGATTTTCCTGACTACAATATGTAGAAGCCACTATTTGCTCAGGTATTTTCTATAAATTCTCAGGCACTGGAATGGCAACAAATGCAAAAATCTTTCTGTATTTTACTGTAATGTGAGCTCACATACACAAAATAAATATCATATAACTGACCTATGGATTGTTGTTATCATACAACTGACCTATGATCCCTTTGGAGTAGTGCAATACATGCCTTATGTGTTCTGATTTTGGATTTTTTGCAATATAATTAATCATATTCATTCCCCATCAAAGCCTTCAGATAGGCTAAAACTTTGCTTCAACCACTAAGGCTGTTGTCCAATAGTGCTAGGAGGGGATAGCTTAGCAGTTTAAGCATTGGCTTGCTAAGCCTAGGGTTGTGAGTTCAATCTTTGAGGGGGTTTTATAGGGATATGGGGCAAAAATCTGTCTGGGGATTGGCCCTTCTTTGAGCATGGGGGTGGACTAGATGACCTTCTGAGGTCCCTTCCAACCCTGATACTTTATGACTTTTTAATGGGCAGGCTGGTGTTGTAAATCAAAAAAGAATAAAAATGTGTCATATATCTTCTGTATACACCGTAGCTTGATTTTCTTTCCAGTCTGGACATGGTAAAACTGAACATTAGATTGACTGGAAATTAGTGTTTGGCATCATAAGGTGGTTCCTGGTTTGTCACACAAGGGCATTTTCATTGACATTTATTTTTCTCCCTAGCACTATTTTGCTAGGAATTTCTTAACACATTGCCTCTGACCCTCTTCTGTCCTCCCACCCCCAACGGTTTAATTTTCCATGAAATTTCTTATTCCCAGCCTTCAAGATGAGCCAGAATTGCATGTAGTGTTGTTCCACTAGCCACAATCAGGGTTCTGATGAGGTGAAGTGCCAGAGTGTTGGCAGCACAGCGTTCATTGAAGGAAAATGTTCCTCATATGTCAACAAAAAATCATAAGAAGATGTGTTTTGGGTAATAATAAATGAGGACTGGATTTGAAGCAGTAGGGCATTTCAGACTGCTGTCAGTTTACACCACCCTGTAGTCTTTGTTTTTTGTCTTTCAGAATTTTAGTGGTTTTGGCTGGTCCCATGTTAAGGTAACATTCACACTGGATGCGTAAATGTCTCAGCTGTTATGCAGTTAATTCCTTAGTATTTGTGTCCTTACAGACTGATGTAGCATGTAGTTCATATTTTCCTTTGCATCAGCTATTTTGGTTACGAAATCCCTTGAATAGTCTCATTAGACTTTGCTTTTATTTGTAACACAGTCTCAGATCCTTCAGATAAGATTAGCCAGAGGATTCATGTGGTGCCACTGGCTTCAGTTACTGCAGCCTAGGTCGGTGTAACGGCAGGTTTTATTTTCTCATTTGTTTGCACTGGCCAGTGCACTTCACTGTCTTCCACATGAGAATGGCTTGGTCTTCATTCTTTCTCCTCCCGCAGATACATGATGCTGGTATCAACAAAAGCAGCTTTAATTTAGGATTGCATCAAGCCATAATCTTCAGCAAAGTGATACCTCTGTGGTAAATCCTGAGCAAATTCATTCTAATGTCAGAAATGAGGCTGGGTGGCATATATGCAATATTTTTGCCAATCATTTCTATCAAGATGTATGTTTTTTGTATCTGCAGGACTGGGATTCAACAAAATAACAATTCAACTTTCACAATGGAACAAACCTAGAACAAAAGCATTTTTGCTAGAGCTCGTCCAAAAGGGATTTTGTCAAAAAATGACATTTTTTGTGAAAGAATATTTTGCACAAAAAATGTCAACATGGTGAAAATTTGTTTTTTACAAAATATGTTGTGAGACTTATTGAAATTTTGTATCAGAAACATTAAGACAATAGCTATTGACATTTTTGTTTATAGAAAATTGGATTGTTGGTAAATGAAAAACTTCAATAGCCATTTTTATAATGTTTTTAATCATTTTTTTAAATCCTTTAAAACAATTTTGAAATGTTCTGTGAAACTAGTTGTGGTTTTTTTCTTTGACCAGCTCTAACATATTTGCCTGGAAATGTTATGACTGGTTTAATTGAAAGGAGTATTTGCCCCTTGGATATTATTTTGGGAGGTCTTGTGTTACTTATATTTCATTTGTTTTCTTTCTCGGAGCCAGAACTAGTCTGTGCCCCAAACTATATGCCTAGTTAAGGACATAGCATAGAAAAGCTATGTGCCTTACTCAGTACTGTACTTGCCTTAATTTTTTGTGCATGTTTATACAGGGAAACATTTAATGCTGCTGCACATTTAATTAAAGATCTTTGGGAAAAATTTATAACGAGGAATACTTGATGAAAATTGGAAACAAAAAATTGGCTTTTTTTCCCCTCTTTTCTGACCAGCTCTACTTTTAATGTTGTAGGTGTTGTTGTTAAAGATGGGAACAGTTAAGTTATTACATAGATGTTGTAGCAGATGTTACTGGAAGTTGAAAGGAGAAGAGTAGCTGATGGACAGGTTCAACAGCAAGTCAGAGAATGGCTGAACCTGAGTGACAACAGATGAAAAAGAATCCTGTAACAAGACATAGTGTTAAAATTGGCTTATCCCAGGAAGTCTGACTACAACTACAGGGTTACAGAAAAGGAATCAAAGTTGTGGGGTATTTTCCTCTACTTTGTGTCTCTCTTCTCCTTATGGCATAGGCTCATTTCAGGGCTCTGTTGTATCTTATAAATATTGGCCCACAACAGGCTCTTGTACCTTCTTGAGCCCTCTTGTACTCTTTGCAGCCTAAATTTTCAAAGTAACTAGGCAGTTTGAGTGCCTCAGCTTTTGGGTGCCCAACTTCAGACACCTTAGAGGGGGCTAATTTTCAGGAAGTGCTGAGCTACCTGCCCTCTGAAAAATCAGACCCCTTTAGAATGTCTCAAGTTAGGCATTCTAAAATCAAGGAAAACCAAAATTTTCATTTTTGAAAATATAGGCCAGCATACTTTTGAGAGAAAGAGACAGCGGCTTCAGAATTTTCACATGCCCTGACCGTGACAGATATTTGAATTTTCCAGTATTATTCATTGCCTTGGTTTTCTCTCAGCCTGGTTCTTCAGCTAAGCCACAGTTTTATTTTCATGGAGTCACAATGCATTATTTTGCAACTAACCGTAACATCACAAATTGTGTGTCATGGGATCAGGTCATCCCTCAGACACAGTAGAGAAATAACTACTGAAAGCAATCTCCTATTTAAAGTCAATGGCAGTTGTACCCACGTCCCTGACAGATGAATTGGCCACTATGACTTGCGTATATACTGCAGGATGAGAAGATGGACTGCAAGTGACCAGCTCTTTCGTAAACACCAGTTGTCCTGGTAATTAACAAGATGTGTAAGAAAAATTCTGAGTAAGCGTCTGAACTATAAATGGATTTTATTTTAGCTTGATATTGCTGACAGTTTTCATTGTACTTAAATAAATAATCACAATAATCTGGAAAAGCTGAACCCAACTGTCTGGTTTTGGCATTGGGGGTGGTTCTAATGGACTGGAAATGGACAGCTATGGTGAGCCAGTTGCACAAGCAAGCACAGGGAGGTGTAATTTACATGTACCTGTACCAGCTGACCTGCTTGTGTCCCAGGGGTGATTTACCCAAAGAACCTAAGAACGGCTATACTGGATCAGACCAAAGGTCCATGTGGCCCAGTATCCTATCTTCCAATAGTGGCCAATGCCAGGAGCCCCAAAGGAAATTAATAGAACAGGTAATAGCTAGGGACAGCTCTATCCACATGAGTCATGATTTTATAGACCTCTATTATAGCCCCCCCTTAGTTGTCTCTTTCCCAAGCTAAAAAGTCAGTGTTATTAATCTCTCCTCCTATGACAGCCATTCCATATGTCTAATGATGTCTGTTGCCATTTTCTGAACCTTTTCCAAGTCAAATATATATTTTTTGAGATGGGGTGACCACATCTGAACGCAATATTCAAGATGTGGGTGTACTGTGGATTTATATAAAGGCAATATATTTTCTGTCTTATTATCTATCCCTTTCTAAATGATTTCCAACATTCTGTTCACTTTTTTGACTGCCTCTGCACATCGAGTGGATGTTTTCAGAGAACTATCCACAATGACTCCAAGATCTTTCTTGAGTGGTAACAGCTAATTTAGACCCCTCATTTTATATGTATAGTTGGGATTATGCTTTCCAATATGCATTACTTTGCATTTATCAAAACCGAATTTCATCTGCCATTTTGTTGCCCAGTCACCTAGTTTTGAGAGATCCTTTTGTAGCTCTTCACAGTCTGCCTGGGACTTAACTATCTTGAGTAGTTTTGTATCATCTACAGCTTTTGCCACCTCACTGTTTATGTTTCCAGATCATATATGAATATATTAAATAGGACTAGTCCCAGTAAAGATCCCTGGGGGACACCTCTCTCCATTCTGAAAACTGACCATTTATTCCTACACTTTGTTTCCTATCTTTTAACCAATTATCAATCCATGAGAGACCCTTCCCTCTTATCCCATGACTGCTTACTTTGCTTAACAGCCTTTGGTGAGGGACCTTGTCAAAGGCTTTCTGAAAATCTAAATACACTATATCCACTGGATCCCTCTTGTTCACATGCTTGTTGACTCCCTCAAAGAATTCTAGTAGATTGGTGAGGAATGATTTCTCTTTACAAAAACCATGTTGACTATTTCCCAACAAATTATGTTCATCTATGTGTCTGATAATTTTGTTCTTTACTATAGTTTCAACCAGTTTGCCCGGTACTGAAGTCAGCCTTACAGGCCTGTAATTCCCCAGGTCTCCTCTGGAGCCCTTTTTAAAAACTGGAGTCACATTAGCTATCCTCCAGTCATTTTACATAGAAGCTTATTTAAATTATAGGTTACAGAGGACAGTTAGTAGTCCCGCAATTTCACATTTGAGTTCTTTCAGAACTCTTGGGTGAATACCATCTGGTCCTGGTGACATTACTGTTTAGTTTATCAATTTGTTCCAAAACCACTTCTAATGACACCTCAATCTGAGACAGTTCCTCAGATTTGTCACCTAAAAAGGATGTCTCAGGTTTGGGAATCTCCCTCACATCTTCAACCATGAAGACAGATGCAAAGAATTCATTTAGTTTCTCTGCAATGGCCTTATCATCCTTGAATGCTTCTTTATCACTTCGATCATCCAGTGGCCCACCTGGTTGTTTGGCAGGCTTCCTGCTTCTGATGCACTTAAAAAACAAATTGCTATTACATTTTGAGTCTTTGGCTAGCTGTTCTTCAAATTCTTTTTTTGGCTTTCCTAATTATATTTTTACACTTCATTTGCCAGAGTTTATGCTCCTTTCTATTTTCTTCATTAGGATTTAACTTCCCCTTTTTAAAGGATGCCTTTTTGCCTCTCACTGCTTCTTTTACTTTGTTATTTAGCCATTGTGGCTCTTTTTTGGTTCTCTATGTTTTTTAATTTGGGGTATACATCTAAGTTGAGCCTCTATTATGGTGTCTTTCAAAAGTTTCCATGCAGCTTGCACGGATTTAACTTTTTACTGTACCTTCTAATTTCTGTTTAACTAACCTCCTCATTTTTGTGTAGTTCCCCTTTCTGAAATTCAGTGCTACAGTGTTGGGCCGCTGTGATGTTTTCCCCACCACAGGGATGTTAAATTATATTATATTATGGTCACTATTACCAAGTGGTCCAGCTATAGTCACCTCTTGGACCTGATCCTGTGCTCCACTTAGAACTAAATCAAGAATTGCCTCTCCCCTTGTGAGTTCCAGGACTAGCTACTCCAAGAAGCAGCCATTTAAGGTGTCAAGAAACCTTATCTCTGCATCCCGTCCTGAGGTGATATGTACCCAGTCAATAGGGGATAGTTGAAATTGCCCATTATTACTGAGTTTTTATTTTAATAGCCTCTCTAATCTCCCTGAGCATTTCACAATCACCATCTTGGTCAGGTGGTCTGTAATATACCCCTACTGCTATATTCTTATTATTCAACCATGGAATTACAATCCAAAGAAATTCTATGGTACAGTTAGGTTCATTTAAGATTTTTACTTCATTTGATTCTACACTTTCTTTCACATATATGCCACTCCCCCACCAGTACGACCTATTCTGTCCTTTCGATATATTTTGCACCCGGGTATTACTGTGTCCCATTGATTATCCTCATTCCACCAGATTTCTGTGATGCCTATTGTCCCTGCCTGCAGGTATATTGGATCTTGGGGAGCAATTACCACACAGGTGGGGTGCAAAATAAACTTTATTAAGGAAATGCAAAAACAGGGAAAATGTAATAGTGAGGGGTATGGGGTTTGTTAAGGTAGGCAATTGGGGAGGGAGTTCTTTTAGTATAGTATAGGGGGTTTCAATAGTGGGGTACAATACAGTTGGGTACAATACAGTTGGTAACCAACTAACACTGAAGTATAAATGTAACAGGTAGCTAACAATTTCTAGGTAAAGGGTGTGTCACAGCAGCATATAACCAACTAACAGTTATGGGTAAAATGTGTTAAATAACCAACAACTTTAGGTAAAAATGTGTCACAGTGGTGTAAATATAAATGTGAGGTGTGTGAGAGAGAAAAAGGGTAACCAATGGGGTTTTATGCTAGACTTCAGTAATACAATTGAGGTTTGGCAGCAGTAGGAGTGGGGTGAACACGTGGGGGAAGGGATTAAAAGAGAGAGAGAGAGAGAAAGGCAGTGGTAGAGGAATGAGGTTAGGGGATGGGGGAAGAGGAGCACGTGGTGGAGCAGAAACCAAAGATAGAGGCGCTACAGAGGGAGATTTAAACTCAGGGAGACACAGAGAGCAGACAGGCTGCAAGTTTAAACAGCAGAGAGACTGCAATGAGTGACTCTGGAGCTCGGGGGGGGGGGGGAAATTGGGGCAGTGGGAAGACAAATTTAAATAGTAAAAACCTTATCTATCCCCTAACTTAATCAAACTTATATAAAATGACAAGCAGCTACAGAATACAACCAGGCAATGATTTTCTAAACTTATCTTAACCAACAATTAGGCAACACAACAAATATCACAGAAACTTACAAGCTCTACAATCTTAACAAACTATGACTTATTAAAAAAAACCAAGACCTATGGTGCACCTTATGCTATGGGGAGGTTACAGAGGGCAGAGTGGTATGTATCCAGGACCCAGCTCCAAAGGAAGCCAAGGGATGGTAGCTACAGCGGTGGATACAGCTGAAAGCAGAGAGCCCCAAGGCAAAGCCCACAGGAGCAGAGCTTAGCAGTGGCAAAGAGCCCTGTAGTTTAAGAGAGGTTTTAAGACACAGACCAAGGTTTAGCTTGAGTCTGTGTGCTGGGGAAACAGAGCCAGCAGCTAAAATCATAGAAAGTTAGAAAGTTTTACAGAGGGATTCTTACCAGTCCCCAAGGCAGCAGCAAAGGCAGAAGCAGCAGCAACATCAGAAGAGGCAAGGAGGGTTCGGTACAGTCTCAATAATCAGGAGATCTCTCAGGTAGCAATTCGTTTTTCGTGGGGGGGGGGGGTTCAAAAACGGGGGTACGCTCAAAAATAAAACGAGAGCGGAGAAAGGACCCCCCAGAACCCCTGGCTGATCAGACCAGGCAGCAATGCAGGAACCTTTCTGAGGTGTGTTTCAAAAATGTCTGGTTTTAAAGGCAAACTTGGGCAGTTTCCCACCAGTAATCCTGATAGGCTCCCTCTGTCACAGGGGAGGGGGCACAGGGGAAAAACTGAAGGTAAGCCCAGAGACATGCCTGGACATAGTCCTGTGCAATAGGTGACTCAAGAGCACATGAGACTATGACTCATGCCCAGGATCTTAAAACCACAATAGGCCTTGCAGCTCTGGACATTGCCTACCCTACACCAAGCCCAGGTTCAACGAGGTGATAACAGGACTAACCCTTTGAAAAGGGCAGTGGTCCCACTTAGCATGCAGCACAAGTGGCCATCCCTTTGAGAAGGGCAATGGCTCTTGTTAAACAACTTAAGGGGCCCTCCCTTTGAGAAGGGCAGTGGCCCTGGTAAACAACTTAACAGCCAGGGAAGGGCGGCCACAGGAGAACAGAAAACAAAATGGAGTCTGGGGAAACAAAATGGAATAGGAGAATAGCTGTAACGGACACCTATTATATCAATATCCTCATTTAATATGAGGCACTCTAGTTCACCCATCTTATTAATTAGACTTCTAGCATTGGTATATAAGCACTTTAAAAACTTGTCACTTTTTAGCTACCAGCTATTACATGATGTAATTGAATGGAACTTCTTTTCATTTGACTGTTTCTCATGAGATCCTACCTGTATTTTATCATCTTCCATCCTCTCCTCCTTATTAGGACATAGGGAATCTCCAGTTATAGATCCTCCCCAAGGGATGTCCGAAGCACATGCTCCTCTGCACCTGTCGACTTTCCCCTAGACCTTAGTTTAAAAACTGCTCTACGATCTTTTAATTTTAAGCACCAGCAATATGGTTCCATTTTGGTTTAGGTGGAGCCCATCCTTCCTCTATAGGGTCCCCCTTTCGCAATCGTTTCCCCAGTTCCTAATAAATCTAAACCCCTCCTCACTACACTATCGTCTCAGACACGTAATTAGGAACCTTGAAGTTCCGCCTGTCTAACTGGCCCTGTATGTGAAACTGGAAGCATTTCAGAGAATGCTACCATGGAGGCCCTGGACTTCAATCTCTTACCTAGCAACCTAAATTTGGCCTCCAGGACTGCTATTCTATCCAGGGCTGGCTCAGGGTTTTTTGCCGCCCCAAGCTCAATTGCTCCGCTTCATTCCTCAGTGGCAATCGGCAGCGGGTGCCTCACTCCAAGAGGGACAGATGGACCCACTGCCGAACTGCCGCCGAAGACCTGGATGTGCCACTGTCATAGTATAATTCCCAAATCTGGACCTTAGCGTCCAGGATATGGGTACTAGCATAAAGTCCTCTAAGCTTAATTACCAGCTTAGATTCTGTAGCGCTGCCACCAATCAGGAATTTCTAGGGCCTGATACCCTTTGGTCCCCCCAAAACCTTCTCTGGGGACCCCAAGACCCAGATTTCTTGAGTCTCACAACAAAGGGGAACAAGCCATTTCCCTTCCCCTCTCCTTTCTTCCTCCTGGTTACACTAGGAGACCACCGTGATTCAAATCCTTGAATCACCACTTCCCCTCCCTTCTTCCCCAGAGAGAGATACACAGATAAAAGCCGAGAGCAGGTTTTTCTTCCCTCTTCCCTTTCCTTTCTCCCACCAATTCCCTGGTGAGTACAGACTCCCTTCCCTGGAGTCTTACAAAAGATAACCAAAAAAATCAATTAGATTCTAAAAAAAAGAGGAAAACTTTAATAAAAAAGGAAAAACATAAAAACTGTCTCTGTAATCAAGATGGTAAATATACAGGGTCTTTCTAGCTTATAGACAATAGAAAGAAGCTTTCTCCAGCAGAAACACAATTTAAGCTACATCCAGCAAGTACACATCTGCAAATAAGAAAAACAAATTAAAAGACTATAACTGCCTTTTTTCTTACTCTCAATTCTGAATAGATAAGAGACTGTAGCAGGGAGATTGGCAGAAACCTGGTTGCACCTCTAGTCCCATCCAGGACCCAGAGAGAACAAAGCCAAACCCAAAACCCACAAACAAAGGCTTCCTTCCACCCAGATTTGAAAGTATCTTGTTTCCTGATTGGTCCTCTGGTCAAGTGTTTGGGTCCCTGTTTGTTAACCCTTTACAGGTAAAAGAGACATTAACCCTTAACTATCTGTTTATGACAGCCACCCCTTCCCATTGGCCTGGAGCCGGCTCTGCTCCTATCCTTCCCTATCTCATTGACACCTATCTGTACCACCCACTTCTCCCCAGCACGACACATAAGCCTATCTAGATGTCTCGAGAGATCCGCACCTTTCGCACCAGGCAGGCAAGTTACCATGCGGTTCTCCTGGTCATCACAAACCCAGCTACCTATGTTTCTTATGATTGAATCACCCAATACTAATGCCTGTCTCTTCCTAATAACTGGAATTCCCTCCATGGGAGAGGTATTCTCAGTGCGAGAGGATACCACAACCTCATCTGGAAGAAGGGCCCCAACTATGGGATCGTTTATCTCTGCTCCAATTGGATGTTCTCCTTCCCTGGGACTTTCATCCTCCTCAACGGCACAAAAGCTGTCAGACCGGGGTGGAACCATTCTACTGTGTCCAGGAAAGTCTCATCTATGTACCTCTCTGCCTCCCTTAGCTCCTACAGCTCAGCCACCCTGGCCTCCAAAGCCCGTACATGGTCTCTGAGGGCCAGGAGCTCCTTGCACCGAATGCACACATATGCCACCTGCCGAAAGGGCAGGTAATCATACACTTTGCATTGGGTGCAATAAACTGAGTAGCCCCCACTCTGTTGCTGGACTTCTTCCTGCATTCTCTTTTTACTCCTGCAGCTGGTTCCTTTGTCAAATGGTGTCACCTGCTCTTATTATTTATTTGCATTGCCATAGCACATACCCCATTATGCTTGGCATTGTACAAAGACAGAACATAATATGGTCCCTACATTAAAGAGTTTACAGTGTGAGCTAATGGTGGGAGAAGGAAGTTTTAATTTCCAGTGGAAGATGCTTAGAAGGTACCCTGAATAAGCACTTCCCCCGAGTATATTCCCTTACTGTGCTGCCCACTTCATGGACTACATTAACTGCCTTTTTGGCCCATTCCATGTCAGTGGGGAGGTCAGATGTTTTGTGCAGCCACAGAATTCTCCCTGGTTCACTCTGGACATCGGGGTCCCATGTCTGGGTTTCCAGGAGATATGTGCCTGTGGCCAGGAACCCAGGCTGACTCTATCCTTCTCCTGTCTCGCGTGAAGCTATTTGCCCCTTTCTGTTGTTGGCTAATGTAGAGAAGATAGTAGATGACCATATTTTGCCATATACAATACACTGCTAGAACTGAAAAACTTATTTGGTGAGTAGTAAGCCCTTAAAAATAAAGTCCTATTTGCTAATATAGGAAGAATGTAAATAACTCAGGGACTTGTCACATTGAAGGATTGTTCTGGGTTTGGTTTGAAGACCATTTCTTCAGTAACTAAATTTTCCATGCGCCTTTAAACAAACATGATTTTCAGAAGCATCCCACAGTCTTTTCTGGATGGAGAATTCAGAAAGAAAAATATATTGGAATGAGTCTGACCCACAAAGATTAGCTCACGATCGAAACTTCACCAAGGTTACAGTGTTCAGATCCAGGATTTTGGTTCAGCATCACAATACAGTTGGGGCCAGCACTAAAGCTTATATCTAAATATTAAAGTCACTAAATCTCAGCAGTAGTGGAGCCAGGTTCTACCTCTAATTTAATTAAATTACTCCGGAGAAATCTTCAGGGTGGGGGGGGAAATAGCTATTTAAAGTGCTATTTTACTTTGTGTTTGCCAGGCTAATCCCTCTCCCTCCCTGGTTTCATGCTGAGATAAAACCACTAAATCTCTAAGTACAAATATTTATCAATGTTCAGGATTCCTTGTTTTTCATCCCAAGCCTAACAGGAGTGAAAGCTGAGCAGTGAACTTGCAAGATTTTTCAAAGCATCTTAGAGATCACTTGTCTACGTTTCTGAAAAACAGAGCTGGTGGAGTAATTCAGAAGTTATTCCTCATTCCAAGAGTAGGTAGCACAGCTCCATGATAACCCCAGTGCATATCCCTCCCAGTTTACTGCCTCTTTCTCCACACCCCTTTCAGACTATGGACACTTCACATTTCCCCTCACTTCCAGTTCCTCCCTGCCACTGGTAGATCCAATCTCATGAGAATATTCTTTGCTGCCAACAATTTCCAGAGGACTAGAGCTGCCACAGTGGTTCTTATGCCACCCCCACCATTATCCCAACAAGGTGTTCCCAAAAGAAAGAGGACATGATGGGTTGCCCTACCCCCAGGTCATCTCCAGCTGTCATAACAGTCCCATGGGGTGGTGGGTAGCTGCATGTAATACATTAAAACAACTCTGAGAATGCTTTAACTTGAATCAGAGACCCAGGGAAGCATCAAGCTGGTCTGAAGCACAGCTTGGCTGGACTGGGGCCTCTGGGCCATTGGCTTCATTCAGGCTTCTTGGGGAATAAGTTAGCAAATAATTTGACCAAGTAAAGCTGCAGTTTCCTTTTTGCTGAGGCTCTTCTGCATGTACCCAGACCAAACACGAGTAACAGATCTCACTTCCTCCTCATCAGTTAGAAACAATCTGCCCAGCTGTAATGAACACATCCCTCCCCACAAAGGGAATGGAGTTTCAGAGAAAGCCTGCTAAATGTATTCATTCTTTTGCTACTCTGCTGGTTTTAGAGAGAACAGCTTCCAGTCATTATTAATAAAAGAGTGAGTTTAGATTCTTTCTATAATACATGTTGGCTCCACTAGCATAGTCAAGTTATCAAATGTTCTGATTTAAACTTAGGCTGCAGCATGTTTCTTACAATAGTTATCTGTTTACAATCATTTACAGTGAATAAACAGCAGACCTGTTCCAATAGCAAAACAAACAGAACAGAATCGTTTTTCTTTCAATGAAATTCATCTCAGGAAAAGCTAGTCTGGGCTTTTCTGACCCATGAAGTTTATGAAATATGTTGCCTATTTTTACATTCCAGATGCATAGTAAAGGTTAAAGTATAGCAACAACTGTTTTATATTATTATTTATGATAGTACAAACCAAATAAAATACTTACATGATAGACAAACTCCTTCAGCTCCATCCTTTACCCTCTCCAATCCAGCTTCCTCCCTCTCCACTCCACTGAAAAGGCTCTCACTAAAGTCCCCAATGACCTCTTTCTGGCCAGAGCCTCTATCCTCATCCTTCTTGTTCTCTCCTTGGCCTTTGACACTATCAAACATTCCCTCTTTTTTAAAGTCTTGTTCTCCACTGACATTTGCAACTCTGTCCTTTCATAGTTTTCCTCTGACCTCTCCAACTGCATCTTCTGGTGGATGTCCAGCCAGCAGCTTAAGCTCAACATAGCCAGAGCTGAGCTTTGATCTCCCCCTCAAATCTTTTCATTTTTCGTGATTACTTAGACACAATGGATAACACCATCATCTTCCCAGTCACACAGGGCTATAATCTAGGCATCATCTTCAATTTATCCCTCTTTCTAGATCCCCATGGCCGTGTCATGTCCTAGTCTTGCCACTTCTACCTTCACAACATTTCTAAGATTCACCCATTCCTGTCTCTATAGACTACCAGGTTCTTGTTCAAGCCCTCATCATCTCATACCTTGACCATTATAATATCCCCTTCTTCGGTGTCTTAGTTAGCCATATTGGCCTCTTTAAGTCCATTCAAAATTTTGCTGCTATGATAAACCTTCTGACTTGATGCCCCAACCACATCATCCCTTCTCTCCAGTGGCTCTCCTTGCTCTCCATCATCAAATATGAACCCCTTGTCTTTGCCTTTAAGGCCCTTCACCATTTAGCTTTACCCTGTTTATCAGATCTATTATTTGATCACTATACTGCTTCCCCCACATGCTCAGAAATCGTGAGTCAGACCCTAAAATTATGAAATTGTCTTAAAAACCAATCAAATGAAATCAAAATAATAATCACATAGTTTTTGACCTACATTCTGATCCTCTTAACCCAACCATGGACAATTCGATCTGATTGACTAAACTGTAGCAGACAACTGAGCTCTCAGTTAGCTGCAATTCTAGGATACATTCAAACTAGAACTTTGATTTGTTTGAGGGACAAGGGAAATTAGCAATTCATTACACTGGTCTACAATTTTTGAGAAGTCATCTGCTTCAGAGATAAAATGTGATATTTATTATGTATTTTGATGTGCTGAATTCAAATATGACAATTAAAACAACTGATTGGCTACTGTTTCTAAGATATTTAAGTTTTTACATTTTATGTCTTTGTATATTGTGTAGATAGTAGAGTTTTAATCATAAATTGCAAACCTAGGTCTTTTCATGTGTTTATGGTTGCTTTACATTTCACCAGTCCTGTTTACGTAACGCTTTAAAAATCAGCAAAAGGGTTATATAAATAAAATTTATTATGAAACAAAAGGCAAAAAACTATTATGTACATAGTTTAGTCCTATTCAGTGTCTACTCGGCACTTCTTGGCTAGTCTCTTGTATTCATTAAATGGAGCATCTCTTGTCACTGTCCAGCAATAGTCTTCAAGCATTGATGGGCTCCATTTGCCCTGATAGCCTGCCAGGAGATTCCACTGCTGTACTCTGGAGACCAACAGCTCTGCCTTACTCTTGGGTAGTTCCAAATCCCTGACAAGGTCATTCAGTTCACCTTGTGTTAGGAGGTGTGGTTCAGAGGAGGAGGACGGGAGAAAATGTGGGTCCTGTGACATTGATGGTTCAGGACCAGAAGTTTCATCCTCTTCCTCTTCCTCTTCTGACTCAAGTGAGAATGATTCTGGTGCATCAGGAACCGGCAGTCCTTCTCCGTGGGGTACTGGGCGTATAGCTGATGGAATGTTTGGATAATGCACAGTCCACTTTTTCTTCTTTGATACACCTTTCCCAACTGGAGGCACCATGCAGAAGTAACAATTGCTGGTATGATCTGTTGGCTGTCTCCAAATCATTGGCACTGCAAAAGGCATATATTTCCTTTTCCTGTTCAACCACTGGCGAAGATTTGTTGCACAAGTGTTGCAGCATATGTGTGGGGCCCACCTCTTGTCCTGATCTCCAATTTTGCAGCCAAAATAAAGGTGATAGGCTTTCTTAACCATAGTGGTTATACAGCACTTTTGTGATGCAAAAGTCACTTCACCATAAACATAGCAGAAGTTTATGCTATGGCTAAACAGAAATGTGTCCCTTTGCAAAATCAAACACTGACAAATAAGAGAGCACGACATTGTATGATTTCTAGAGCTGATATAAGGCAATTTGTTCAGCAGAGTGATGTAAGCTTCGTTATGATTGCATCATCCATGACTTCTAGGAATAACATGATGCAATTCATATCATGTATGATGCAATACCAGCTTCAGATTGCATCATTCATTGTTTTGCCTAAAAAGCAAGTACTGTCCAAACCCAGTCATAGATTTATTCATAGATCCAGTCAAAGATGTATTTTAGTCATTTCTGGTTTAAACTGAGATCCCTTCCCTTTATAACTCACTTATCCTCCGCCATTCCCAAGTCAAGGGTCGTATATACTGACCCAATAGCATATCTTGAAAACTAGAGCCAATCAACAATTTTAAGCATCATTTTCGTTCTCAGTGACCCAGAATTAGTAAAGTTGGACTACATTTATTTCAGAAGCATTTTGGCTGTAGAGCAGTGTTATTAATTATAAAACAACAGTAACGAGCAAGTTCTATTGCAGCAGCAAATTCTTCCAGGCTCATTATAAATGCCACCACTCAGACGTGTATTTTAAACGGTGACATTTGGAGAACAGACGTGCATTCAATAATTGAACAATGTCAATTTAGAAAGGCGAGGGGGCTGAGCTAGGTTCTGATCTACATGGGGATAAATCCATACTAACGCCACTGAGATAAATGGAATTACTCAGGATTTGCATTGGATTTATTTAGTCTGGTTCCAATCTCTTAACTTCTCACTTCTGCGTAAGATAACTTAGAACATTCAGCACACCTATCATGAGCATTTTTATGGACAATGATAAAATAGACTTTCAACCAGAAATTAAACCAAAGGACATTTCAGTAGCATCTAATTTTTTTATTTTAAAACTATAGAAGTATTAATGAGAACTGCCTCACTTGCTTACAAAGAGCTGCCATATCTACTCTAATGATTTTTTAAAGGATATAGCTTCTGTTCTCTAGTCCTACCTAAGACATATTCTCTCCTTCTTCCCCTCTCTAACATACACACATGCTTGTATAGTGACAAGCCATGACAGAATCTACACTGATGGTATTAAGTTGCAGTAAATTTGCAGTTTGGCTGCAAGTTTGTGCTGGAACCAGATGACTTGCATCACTGTAGCTTCTCATGACAGCCCAGTAATTAATGTCCTAGATCTCACTTTTGCCTCCTCTGTGAGGAGAGCAGCTCTTATTTAATTGCCTCATAATGTATACTCAAAATGAATTGTTGCCTAATTGTCCCTAGACAGATGCTTGGATGAAAGCCTGTGAGAAAGAGCTTATAGTCTGCAACACCGAGTACAGGCCCACAGAGCACAATAAAAATGGAAAACTTATCACTCTTCTTTACTCGCCAAAACACCAGTCCTACCAAAACTACTAACTTGAAATTTTAACATTCACTAAAGCATTGAATCTAAAACAATATTTTGCCATATACTATGCTTCCTTACTACTTTGGCTATAGAGCATAAGATCATGAGACAGACCTCTTTAATCAATAACTGAAATGGTAAGTGTGATGCATGGCTAGAAAGGGTTAAACATCCTGCAAAATAAATAACCTTCAAAAGACAGATGGGGAGATAATGTTTGCGGTTTTGTGTATTTACAAATGCATGAGTAAGGTGGACTACAACAGTCCCTGATTATGCTGTATTCTCATAATTCGGAGGTCAAAATGAATTGTAAACATGGGATATCTTGGTATTCATCTTTGAAAAGTATAATAATACTGGGAATAGTGGAGGAACAAGCAAATGGCCTTATGTTAATTCATATAGCTAAGCACCGGCGATGGACCTCCTTCAAAGTCATCCTAATTACCTTTTGTTCCCCGAGGAAATCACAATTTGTCAAAGACATTACATTGTATAAAAGATCTTTGGGTCCTGATTCTGTCATCTCAGATCTGTTTAAACTTCTTCAGGGGAAGTTTGAGTCTCAAGACTCAGGTCCCAGTTATGCTGGTACATCCTGAATATGAGATTTGGACATTAGACTATGACCTAGAAACTGAATTATAAAGGTACTCTGCAATGACAAAGCTCATCATCTCTGCTATGAATCTGCGCCTAAATGAATTGAACTCATGTCTGTATGTATATTGCTCTTTTAACCATATTCTCTCTCTCTTGTTTTTTAATAAATTTTAGTTTACTTAATAAGAATTGGCTGTAGTGTGTCTTTGGGTAAAATCTGAAACATTCATTAACCTGGGAGGTAATGTGTCCAATCCTTTGAGATTGGTAGAACCTTTTCTTTTATATGACGAAAAAAGATTTACAAAAATTTTCATCATATTTGATGTGGGTACCTGGATGGAGGCCGAGGCTGGATCACTTTAAGGGCACAGTGTTGTTTGGACTTCTGAATAACTAGAAAGGTAATAAAGAAGCTGTTTTATGCTGGGTTGGTGAATCTAAGTATTGGAATATCCACCAGCTTTTGGGGGTGTGGCTGCTCCATTTTTTGCAGTTCATCCTAATTGAATGACCATAGCTGGCCCCGACTAGGACCCCGGTCACAGTAAGGCATATGTTTTCAAAGCACATTAGGGTGTTTTAGCTATGTTACTGCTTGTGATGAAACAGCATGGCTTGAGTTACTCTGAAAATGGAAACTTTCAAAAGCACATTGATATAGATATGAATATCCAACACCAATAGGAAATACCTGTGCCTTTCTCATGCTATGCAAAAGTGGTTGAATGATGAAAAAAGTGATACACTGATATTCATAAATAAATGAGCTTAGTTCACTCTGCTGCTATTCATTGAATCATATTATGCATTACTGATGAATTTTCAAATGATTGTAGGGCTCACAGGAAAATGATTGTGAATCCTGAAAGTGCTGAAATTTTTAGTAAAACAGTATATTATTCATTATGTACTGGTTGCTATTCAGCATTCATTATTCTCCTGTTTATAGTTTCAGTCACCCAACTGGGGAGCAGAAACAATACCAGGTAACTTAGGTTAATAATCACATACCACAAATACTGAATAACAAACAATCAAAGGGACCCGTTAACAGCAATCCATAAGTTGAACGTTGTTAGTCCAATGTCTCTAAATAAAAGACGTTTCTAGAAATCAGATTTGTTTGTGAGCAGTTCATGAACTGAGATAAAGGGTTACATTTCCAGTTAGTATTATTCAAAACAAATAAATTAACCTGCTCTTGATCTAGGCATTACTTTTATCTAGTTCCAAGCTAAAATTATGCTGCTGCTTTTTTCACTCTCCCCAGTCCTGCAGTACTTTGAATTTTATGTAGCATATTTTGAGTGATAATCTTGATTTAAGTCTCACGAGACCCTTCTGAGATACAGTATTATTATTTAACAAATTTATTAGAGTAGTGCCTAAGAGCCAGCCAAGTATGGGGCCTCATTGTGCTAGGCACTGTCCCTGCCTCTCAAAAGTTTACAGTCTAAATAGAAAGTAGGAAAGTATTGTATATTGCCTCATTGTGCAGCTAAAATAAGGCTTTTCAGCTGTCTAGGTAGCTCACCTGAAAAGCTCTGCCTCTTTCTAGTGAACAAGGACTTGGCCACAATGATCCATACATCTGTTGCCTCCAGACAGGATTACAGTAATTTACTGTATATGAAGCTGAATGTGAAAATATTCCAAAGTCTCCAACTAGTGCAAAATGCAGTTGCCCACTCCCTCCACTATTTAGGCAGCCATGAGCAGATCAGTCCTATGCGCCAGTCCTTCCAAAGGTTCTCAATCTGCTTCTACTGCCTGTTTAAGGCATTGGTCATAGTCTTCAAATGGATCAGGGGATCTGGTGTGGAATAAACTTCCAGAGGAAAACAGATTAATCTCAAATCTAATCTAATTTAGGAAATGCTGCAAGACCTTCTTATTTGATAATACTTTCCCACCACAATCAGAACAGCATCCACAACATTGATCATCGCCTCCCTCATTATATAAAAGCAAAGTACCCAAAGAGAGCTTTCTACAACCCAGAAAGGGAGAAGAGCCAAAAATGCTATGGAGTCCACTAGAGACTCTATTGCCAATCTATTTTCCATTGAAGATGCTCGAATACTATGGTGATGGGAAGCAATACAAAACCACAGAGAGAAAGAGGAAGCCATCTAGGCACAAACCTGTAGTGATGACAGTGCACAGCTGCACCACACCAGTGGAGGCATCAGAGTCATTCTGCCTCACAGAAGCACATTGCCTCTGAAAGCTCCCCAGTACACCTGGGAAGCGTGCACACTGCTCCACCACTTCACTGGCCAGAGCTGGGAGAGGAAGACAGAGCTATCGCGCCCCCACTCCCACCCCTGAGCACAGGAACAGCAATTCTTACATGCACTGGGGTAGGGCAGAGAAGACCCTTACTCCTTTTCCCCACCAAATACCCCCAAATTAGGGTGCAGCACAATCTAGCCCTAAGTGATTTTCCCATACTCATATCATGCCTGTCAGTACTGGGCACATACAGAATTATAAAATGGTTCTAGCTGATCACCCTCAGACCACTACAAAGATGGCTGGGTTCAGCTCAGCAAATGCTGAAGTGTGGACACAGATTATGCACATTGCTACACTTCTGCAATACCAGAGAACTATGGGTAGCACTCAGGACCAGATTCAGCAAAAGATCCAGAATGCAGTCCAGATTCAGCCTTGTAAATGTGGAATGATTCTACTGAAGTCCCTAGAGCTTACTCCAGCTTTACACTGGCCTAATTGAGATCAGAATGGTGACATTGTCCATGTTGCAAGCTGCGCTCCAGTCTGGGTGTTTCCATGAATGTATGCACGCTTAGGTAGGGCAAAAGTCAGATACTTTTTTTATTGAATTTATTATTAAATGACATATAATCCTCTAAAGGTTTTTGTCGCTCTTTCAGTTTAAGCTGCATGAAATTCATACAAACTCTCATATCGTATAGTTAAAAGAAATCCATTAAAAACTGAGGCTTTTTAATGCACCCTTGGAAAAGTTTCAGGGAATAAAATATCTTTGAGTAATATTTAATGAGAAAACAAAACTACTTGGCAAACGAAGGTCTTTTTAAAAAACAGATTAAAGCTAATAAATTAAGACTCGTCTGTAAGTGAAATGACAGATCCCAGCCAGGATAAGATTTCTGCCAAGAGATATTTAGTTTGTTGTATTAGTAGTTAAAATAATAGTTTAAAGAGTATAATATATGTAATTGCATTTATTTTCTTCAAAATTCAATTACATACAGTACACAAAGCATTTATAAAATACATGACTTATCAGTGATTATAAAAATTAAAAATGAAATGTTTCCACAATATTAAAAATATAATAAATGAAACTAATGTTAAAAATCAGGTAAAATGGATTTTGGAAGACAATATTTGGAGTGTATTTCTCTTGTTTAAATAAAGTAGGAATTCAGCCTAGAATCCCTAAACCTCTCAGTTTGGAATTTAGGGGGGAAATATATATTAGTAACCCTAGTCCCTATTATTATCATTGTTTTTTATTTGTATTGCTATAGCACCTTGAAGCACTACTCGTGGACCAGGACCCCATTGTGCTACGTGCTGTACAAACTCAAAACAAGATGACAGTCTCTGCCCCAGAGAGCTTACAGTCTAAGTATAAGACAAGAGACAACAGATGGATACCAAAAGCAGGGCCGCCCAGAAGATTCAGGAGGCCTGGGGTCTTTGGCGGCGGGGGGCCCCTGCCACAAAATTGCCGTCAAAGACCCGGCACTTCGGCGGAGGGTCCCGAGGCAGAAAGACCCCCCCGCCCGGGTCTTTGGGGCACTTTGGCGGTGGGTCCCAGAGCGGAAGGACACACCGCCGAAATGCCCCGGAGACCCGTGACGGGGGTCCTTCCACTGAATTGCCGCCGAAGACCAGGAGCGGAAAAAGCTCCAGGGGCCCAGGCCCCATGGAAGTTTTCCAGGCCCCCGAAGCGAGCGAAGGACCCCGCCCGAAAAACTCTCATGGGGGCCCCACTTGCCCCCCCACCCCCGGGCAGCCCTGACAGAAAGACAGGAGAGTACATGGAAACAGTGAGACAGTACTGATTAACAGGAAAGGCACGGGTCTCAGCACACCAGTGGCTACAATCCTGATATGGCTAAACAGGTTCTGAGTAGTAGAAGGAAGAGGAGCCAGGTATTTTTCTAAATATGACAGATTTATTCAAAAGGCCAAACTCTGATTTCCGTTACACCATGGTAAGTCCTGAGTAATTGCAATGACCTTAACAGGCCAGTTTCTCCTCTCACTTTTACTATTTTAATCCCACTCTTGAATTTTGAGGGCCCGATTCTCATTTACACTAAGGCTTCGTTACGCTCTGGCAGCAAACATAAAGAAGGTGGGTGTGAATTACATTGACACCTTGTAAGGGTCCGGTGTGGGGCTTGGCCCTCTCAGGCGTGGCTGGGAGCCAGTTCGCCTGGCTCCACGAGTTGGGTGAGCTGTGGCCTTAGCCTGGTGAAACAGAAAACAGTCAGGAGCTCAGGCCCTCAGGCTGGGGCTGAGCAAACAAACAGGATAGAAGCCCAGGCCCTTGGGCAGGGCAGGGCAACAAGCAGTTCAAGGCTCAGTGCTTTAGGCAGGGACTGAGCAAACAAATAGTCTATTAGCCCAGGCCCTTGGGCAGGGCGGGGCAACAAGCGGTTGGGGGAGCGAGAGGGGGAGTCTGCCACCCCTGGAAGGGTGGCGGGGGGACGCAGGCCCTCCCACTCCACTGCATCCAAGCCCGGGGCCCTAACAGCGGCAGACAGTCTGCTGCTGTGTCAGTGGCGATCCTGACCGCAACACACTGACATTGGTTCGGGGTATCCTGGAGCCACACTAGGGTCGGCTACCCCCGGGGCACTTCCAATCTCCCCCCCTGTTGGTACCTGTGTATCACCTGCATCTTCCGCAGTGTTCCACACCATGGGCTCCTCAGGATACTGAGCACTGGGTAAGCGGGGCTGGTCCTCAGGATACCGGGCACTGAGACGTTCAGGCAGCTCCTCGGGGCACTGGGCAAGGGGTAGGCCCGGCCGGTCCTCCTCAGGGTAGCGAGGGCGGGGCAGGCTCGGCCAGTGCTCCTCAGGGTAGCGAGGGCGGGGCAGGCTCGGCCAGTGCTCCTCAGGGTAGCGAGCACAGGGTAGGCTCGGCCAGTCCTCATCAGGGTAGCGAGCACGGGGTAGGCTCGGCCAGTCCTCGTCAGGGTAGCGAGCACGGGGTAGGCTCGGCCAGTGCTCCTCAGGGTAGCGAGGGCGGGGCAGGCTCAGCCAGTGACCCTCAGGGTAGTGAGCGTGGGGCAGACTCGGCCAGTGCTCCTCAGGGTAGCAAGCACGGGGCAGGCTCGGCTCAGCGGGGGCTACGGCACCAGCGTCTGTCCTCTCCGGTGGCCAACTGAGTGCTGGGGCCGGGCCTTTATACTTCCTGCCCCTTGACTTCCGGGGGGGCAGGAACAGGCGGCGGAGGCTCTGCCCACTTCAGCGTTTGTTCTGACTCGGCCCTCTCGGGCACGGCTGGGAGCCAGGCCGCCTAGCTACACGTCCCGCCCCAAGGCTGGCTCCTGTGAAGCAGGGCCAGACCCTTCCAAACCCCCCAGGTGGGAAAGGAAGTCCGCATTTGCATGGTCCTTCCTGGCCCTATGGTGAACGGTGAAGGCATAGGGCTGCAGTGCCAGGTACCACTGCTGCAGCCACATATTATGGTCCTTCATGTGGGCTAACCACTGGAGGGCGGCGTGGTCAGTGACCAAAGTGAACGAGACCCCAAGGAGATAGTACCACAGGGCGTCGCAAACCCACTTTGCTGTGAGGGCTTCCTTCTCAACCACCACATGACTGTTCTCTCGGGGGAACAGCTTCCGGCTGATGTAGAGGACCGGATGCTCTTCCCTGTCTACTCTTGGGAGAGGACAGCCCCGAGCCCCACCTCTGAGGCGTCCGTCTGCAGGATAAAAGTCTGGTTGAAATCGGGGCTATACAAGACTGGTTCATGACAGAGGCTTGCTTTGAGCGTTTGGAAGGCCTCGTCACACTCTCGGGTCCATCTCACCTGCCACAGGCTGTCCTTAGTTAGGAGCCCAGTCAAGGGGGCGGCAATCACTGTGAATTGGAGAATGAACCCTCGGTAATATCCCACCAGCCCCAGAAACTGGCATACCTGGCATTTTGTGGCGGGCAGCGGGCAGGTTGCGATGGTCTGGACCTTGCCCACAAGGGGCTTTACCTGTCCATTTCCGATAGTGTATCCCAGGTAGGTGGTTTCTTGCCAGCCAATACGGCACTTCTTAGGGTTGGCCGTCAACCCGTGAGCCAGCAAGGACCTCAGGATGGCGGCGACCCAATCTAGGTAGTTCTCCCACTGGCGACTGTAAATGACCATATCATCCAGATAGGCCGCCGCATAGTCCTGATGGGGTTGGAGGAGGCGGTCCATCAAGCGCTGAAACGTGGCGGGGGCCCTGTGGAGGCTAAACAGCATTCGGGTAAATTGGTATAGGCCCGTAGGAGTGGCGAACGCGGTCTTCTCCCTGGAGGCTGGTTCAAGGGGGATCTGCCAGTATCCCTTGCTTAGGTAAAGGGTTGTGATATACTGGGCCTCTCCTAGTCGGCCCAACAGTTCTTCTATTCGGGGCATGGGAGATGCATTGAACTTGGAGATGGCATTAACGCGTCTGAAGTTGATGCAAAACCGTTGTGAGCCATCGGGCTTCAGTATCAGGACTACTGGGCTCTGCCACTCGTTTTGCGAGGGTTCAATCACCCCCAAATCTAGCATAGCCCGTACCTCCTTGTCAACAACCCATCTCCTGTGATACGGCAAGGGCCTGGTCGCGCCCCAAATCACTACCCCAGGCTCAGTCTGAATCCTATGATAGACCAGGGAGGTGTATCCCGGTTGGGCCGTAAAAGTGCAGGAGAACACTTGAAGGAGGCACTGGGTCTGTCTGATTTGTTCCTTCGTCAGCGTCTCCCCAAGCTGGGGTTCCCCCGTGTCCTTGGTAGGAGTTACCTGGGGTCTGAGCTTGGGTTCCGGTGGATAAGGATTGATCAAAAGACCCTCTCGTTCCCGCCAGGGTTTGAGAAGGTTGACGTGGTACCACTGTCTCTTCTTTCGCCGGTCAGGCTGATGGATCTCATATGTAACCGGGCCTACCTTTTGAACCACCTCATATGGCCCTTGCCACCGAGCCAGGATCTTTGATTTGCTGGAGGGAAGGAGGAGTAAAACCCAATCTCCAGGTTGAAAGTCGGGTGTCTGTGCGTCCCGGTTGTAGGTCTGGGCCTGCGTTTCTTGAGTGGCTTTCAAGCTCTCTCGCACCAGGGCTCCAGCCTATTTAAGAAGCTCCTGGAGCTGGAGCACATATTTTAAGAGGCCCTGGGTGGGTTATGGGGTTTGCTACCACGTTTCCCTCATCAGATCCAATAGGCCATGGGGCAGGCGGACATACAGCCGTTCAAACTGCGAGAACTTGGTTGACGACTGGGGGACCTCCCATACCACCAAGAGCAAGGGTGGAAGTAGCTGGTCCCATCGGCAGAGGTCCTCCTGGGGGAACCTCCGCAGAATGTCCTTCAGGGTCCAGTTGAACCTTTCGACCAACCCATCGGTCTGGGGATGATAGACCAACGTCCGCAGTTGCTTGATCCCCAGAAGTCCACACATCTGCTGTAACAGCCGCGAGGTAAAATTGGTCCCCTGGTCTGTGAGGATCTCCCGGGGCAGACCGATGCGGGCAAATACTTTCACCAGCTCCCCTGCAATGGTGCGGGCTGTGATGTTCCGGAGGGGGATTGCCTCGGGGAACCGGGTAGCATAGTCCAGCATCACTAGGATGTACTGAAACCTCGCAGTGCTGTTGGGGAGGGGCCCCACCAGGTCCATTGCCACACGCTCGAAGGGGGTCTTGATTAATGGCATGGGACCTTGGGAGTTCATGCCAGGGCGACCAACTGGCAGTCTCGGCAGGAGTTGCAATAGTTCTTTACCTCCTGGTGTATCCCCGGCCAGAAGAAGCACCTCAGTATCCGGGATAAAGTCTTTTCGTGACCCAGGTGTCCAGCTGCCGGGACGTCATGGGCCAGCTTCATAACCGCCCGCCAATGACACCGGGGCACGAGGAATTGGGTCTGGGACTCCCCCATGTGAAGGTCCCTCTCAAACCGATACAGGCGGTCCTGCCGCAGCTCAAAGTGTGACCACTGTGCCGCCCGATGTGGATCGAAGACGGTCCCATCAACAGTGGCCAGCTGTTCGTACGCCCACTTAAGTGTGGGGTCGGCCTTTTGATCTCGGCAAAAGTCCGTGGGGGCCGATGGATCCTCCAACTCCCCCGGGGAAGCGTCCTCCGGTTCTCCCACCAGGTTGGTGGGGTCAGGGACTTCCCTCTCATCTTCCTCGGTCTCAGGAGCTTCCCTCTCATCTTCCTTGGTCCCGGGGG
This sequence comes from Gopherus evgoodei, assembly GCF_007399415.2. Taxonomy (NCBI): domain Eukaryota; kingdom Metazoa; phylum Chordata; order Testudines; family Testudinidae; genus Gopherus; species Gopherus evgoodei. Next base: position 84,010,493 of record NC_044327.1, read on the forward strand.
CTTCCCCTTCCAAGGCTAGCGTGACCCACGGGCTGCTCCCCCTGTGGCGGAGTAAAACATTTCCACTGAAATTGTTCTTCAGCGGAAAATTGGGTTTTCAACTAAACTAAATTTTTCATCAAAAATTATGGCTTAACATGAAAAATTGTGAGTTTTTTGTCAAAAAATATAAACTCCCCAAAACTGGAAAGTTTTTGTCTTAGTATTCTGGGTCCTCCAGCTCTTGGATGACTAACATGTGTTCAAACAGGGGATTTAATAAAACAAAGCATCCCAGATACAAGGCCATTCTCAAGTTCTCCCCTGAAGCACGCAGTGTCCATGTTGGGTCTCCCTTTGCTCCTCACAACACGAGAAATCTCTTCTTTTTATGTATGTTAATAAATATTGTGTTCATTATTGTACATGAACCCTAAGAGTGCTGATCTCACATCTGCTAGTACAACTCGGGAGCAATTCCGTTGCCCTTGATTGAGTTACACTAGTGTAAAAACAGAGTAAGTCAGATCAGAACATTTAGGATGTATGTACAACAAACACAAAAAGATAAATAAATAAAAGAGAATATAATTGACGTCCAAGCTGTCTGGAGCACAGCGAGGCCGGAAGGGCTTTGAAGATGTACCCTAGGTTCTAATTCTGGGAGCAGCTTCTCTGCTAAATTAAACTGGTAATGCTAGCAATTCCCAAAGATTTCTATTAAAATAAAACTGGGTAACAAATAATAGCAGTTATTTCATAATGCACATGTTCCATTGTAATGCATATTTAATCTGGAACATTCTTTCCTCATTGCTTCATACTCTGTCTAACACAGTGTTTCTCAAATACAGCCACCAGGGCAAATATATGAGTTGGACCTATACAGATTAACAATTTAAAGACTAGCTAGGGCAATGTGGAAAGTTAACATCTTTTTAATATAGAATTCAGAGGGTTCCTTCTCCTACTTTCTGGAAAACAATTATTTTGTTCCATGTGCCACATGGCCCTGAGGGGCCCTATGTATACAGAATCCAAAACTGGAGATAAAACATTATCCTTAGCTTCCTGTTTCATGTATATTTAACAAGGCAGCAGATATAGATCTGGGCTGTCAGATAGCACAAGGGAAGGTCAAGGAATTATTTTAAGTTAAATAGATGTTATACTGAAAATACATTGCATTTGTCAGTAAAGGTCTTAACAAGAATAACTCCAAAGGAGAACTGTCAGGGTGCCCCCAAAGGATCTGGAGAAGGGGGTGAGTAATAAGGTGACAGTTGCAGATGACAAATTTATTTAGGTTAGCGAAGACAAGAGAGTACTGTGAAGAATTTCAGAGGAACCTTTCAAAGCTAGGCAGTTCTGCAGCAGACTGGTAGATGAAAGACAAATGGAAAGTGATACACATTGCAAGAAATAACTTGAACTTCTTATAAAATTTACTGGATTCTAAATAAACTAAACCATTCAGGAAAAAGTTCCAGATGTCATTATGGGCAGCTAATACAAACATCTGTGAGATACATAGTGATGGTCAAACAAAATATTAGGGTGTATGAAGACATTGATGGAAGATATTTACAGAAAATATTGTAATGCCACTAGATAAACAAAGCTACACTCTTGCCTACAATACTGTGAAAAGGCTTCCATAAGAAAAGAAATTGCAAAGATTAGGACTGTTTAGTTTAGGGAGGATAGAGATATTACAAAATAGAAAAAAAATTGAGGAGGTCAATCTTATTTACTCTTTCTCATTAAATAAAAACAAGAGGACAGCCAATGAAATTGAATGACAATAAATTTAAATCTGTGAGAAAAAGAAACATTTTTACATAAAGTATTAGTAAGCCTGTGGAACTCATTGCCACAAGATATTACTGAGACCAAAAGCTCAGTACAATTTAAAATAAGACTGGGTATGTATACAGATAATGAGAATATTTCCATTTGTATTAGAAAGCATAAAAGCTTTAAAAGTGTATAAATCCTCATGATTGAGAGTATAAGCCAACCACTAACCACTTAGTTTAGGGAGAAAAATTCCACAATAGGCAGGTTATTCTATTATTGTCCTTAACAAGGATTCTCTACCTTCTTCCAAAGCATGTGGTAGTGCCCACTTTCAGAGATAGGATACTGGTCTAAGGAACAGATCCTCAGCTGGTTTAAATTGTCATAGCTTCATTGAAGTCCTGACCTATGAGAGTACACAAGTTGAGTATCTGCCCCTATAAGGTTGCCTGCTCTGATGTGGCAATTCTTATGTTCTTACTTTTAAAACAAAGTTGTCCTTTACATAGAATTATTAACATAATTCCCCTATAATCAATGGGCTGTCCTGTGAGAGGTTGTGCATTGTTAAAGATGTTTGCATAACGATGTCTTCACTGTGACTATAAATGTCTAAACCTTCAAGCATTTCTTTTAACTATCTCAGCTGCAGATTTAATGGGAATCTATCTCATACTCTCTAGATATCCTTAAATGACAATTGTCAAAGATTTAAACTGGGGATATCAAGTAATTAAAAAAAATAATCATGATTAATCGCACAATGAAAAAAATTAATCGCACAATTAATGGCACTGTTAAACAATAATAGAATACCATTTATTTAAATATTTTTGGTTGTTTTCTACATTGTCAAATATATTGATTTCAATTACAATACAGAAAACAAAGTGTACACAGCTCATTTTATATTTATTTCTATTACAAATATTTGTGCTATAAAAAACAAAAGAAATATTATTTTTCAATTCACCTCACACAAATACTGAAATGAAATCTTTTTATCATGAAAGCTGAACTTATAAATATAGAATTAGGTACAAAAAAACCTGCATTCAAAAATAAAACTATGTAAAACTTTAGCGCCTAAAAATCCACTCAGTCCTATTTCATGTTCAGCAGTCACTCAGACAAACAAGTTTGTTTATATTTTCAGGAGATAATGCTGCCCACTTCTTGTTTACAAAGTCACCTGAAAGTGAGAACAAGCATCCACATGGCACTGTTGCAGACGACCTCACAAGATATTTACGTGCTGGATGAGCAAAAGATTCACATGTCCATTTATGCTTCAACCACCATTCCAAAGGACATGCATCCATGCTAATGAGGGGTTCTGCTCAATATTGATCCAAAGCAGTGCAGACCAACATATCTGAATCAGATGCTACCAGCAGAAAATTGATTTTCTTTTTTGGTGGTTCAGGTTCTATAGTTTCCTCATTGGAGTGTTTCTCTTTTAAGACTTCTGAAAGTATGCTCCATACTTCATCCCACTCAGTAGCTATCTTTAGAAATCTCACATTGGTACCTTCTTTGCGTTTTGTCAAATCTGCAGTGAAAGTGTTCTTTAAATGAACAACATGGTCTGGGTCATCATCTGAGACTAGTATAACATGAAATATATGGCAGAATACAGGTAAAACAGACCAGGAGACATACTATTCTCCCCCGAGGAGTTCAGTCACAAATTTAATTAACACATTATTTTTTTAACGAGCGTCATCAGCATGGAAGCATATCCTCTGGAATGATGGCCAAAGCATGAAAGGGCATACAAATGTTAAGCATATCTGGCATGTAAATACCTTGCAATGCCGGCTACGAAAGTGCCATGCAAACGCCTGGTCTCACCTTCAGGTGACATTGTAAATAAGAAGCCGGCAGCATTATCTTCCATAAATGTAAACAAACTTGTTTGTCTTAGTGACTGTTTTTGAGTGAAGTTATGTAACAAAAAAAATCTACATTTGTCATTGCACTTTCATGATAAAGAGATTGCATTACAGTACTTGTATGAGGTGAATTGAAAAATATTATTTCTTTTGTTTATCAGTTATACAGTGCAAATATTTGTAATAAAAATAATAATATAAAGTGAGCACTGTAGACTTTGTATTCTGGTTGTAATTAAAATCAGTATATTTGAAAATGCTGAAAAACATCCAAAATATTTAATAGATTTCAATTGGTATCATATTGTTTAATAGTGCAATTAAAACTGCAATTAATCACAATTAATTCTTTTAAACATGATTAATTTTTTTTAGTTCACTGCAATTAATCGACAGCCCTAATTTGAAGCCTTCATGTCTTTTAACTCTAACATTCTTGCCCTGCAGTTTGTTGAAGTGCTGGCTCATTTAGCAACTCTAACTATAGGGTTGCCAAACTTTTCATCTGGTAGGAAAGATAGGATAAAATTAATATGATTCAGATGGGCGTACTTCCTAATATTCTCTAGCTAAGACCCTCTGATTCAGCCAAGCTGTGCTCCACATAACTCAGGGAGGTGGGTGGGTACAACGCTGATTGTAAGCTATCTTTGTTGCTCCCCTGATCGTGGGATCTTCCAGATGCTTGGCTTGTTTCCAGAGTGAGTCAGAGCAGCCTCTGAGACACAGTTTGGTCCCTACTTCCCCTTTGCTCTGGGATGAAAGTAAGCTGTTCCACCCCTAAAAATGGCATTGCTTGCACTTCAGCAATGACTAAACTATGCTGCATATCCCATCAGGGGACTAGAGGGCAGAGTCTTGACTCCCTCCACTCCCTGCTTGTGCCTGCTCACTCACCCCTGACCTATGCAGGACAGGTATAGAGGCCCCATGGCAGCTGCTCTCTTCCCCCAACACAACCTGGATATTCAGATAGCCCATTCAAGTTAGCAAGGAGCATCTTCCCCTGCACACTTCTCTGAAGGTTCTTGCTCCCAGAATTAACAACTCTAGCACACACAGCATAGAAGCCCATGGGGGCCAGTCACACCTCTCTCCACTTTCAAAATAAGATGGGTGGTGTTGTATATTTGGTTGTCATGGTTTTTGTTCCTATGGCAACTAAGTCAGATTATTAGGGGATAGCCCAGCCAGCTTCAGCCGGTTAGGCGAGCTCTGTGTCCATAAATAAATGGTAGTTTTGGTAGCTGTCTGCTGTCTGGCCTCAAGTGATTTCTTCCTAAACCGGCTGCCCCCAAGGATATAACAAGTGGCGACGAGGGTGGGATTCCAGTGCTGCTCCAGTAACAGAAGGAAATAGAAGTCAAGGTAAAGAACAAACAAACAAAAAAACTGCTTGTTTGCACTGACTGTGAAAGTGAAACTAAAAATCATGGCTACTCTGACTGGGCCACTGGAACCTTTTGATGAGAATATAGTGCAGTGGCATGTGTATACTGAGTGTTTTGAGCTTTTTGTTATTGCAAATGACATTACAGAAGTGAAGAAGGTGCCAATATTCTTAAGTGTTGTAGGGGCTAAAACCTACTCCCTGCTACGCAGCTTACTACACCCTGTTAAGCCTGAGACTAAATCTTACAGTGACATTGTGGAAATCCTGGGGTCCCATTTTTCCCCAAAACCACTGGTAATTGCTGAAAGATATCGGTTCCACAAAAGAGACCAAAAAGAAAATGAAACAGTTGTACAATTTGTGGCAATTTAAAAAAAGCTAGCAGAACACTGTGAATTTAAAGAGATGTTAAATGATGCCCTGCGTGACGGGTTAGTGTGTGGCCTCTACAGTGAAGCTATACGGAAGCGCCTACTGACAGAGGCTCAGCTTACATTACAGAAGGCTGTTGATATTGCTGTCTCCATGGAACTGGCTACAAGGGAGGCGCAATACATTGGGGCATCCCCTAGGGTGCAAAAAGTGTCACAAGAACCTACCCACAAAACTGTGCAGAGTCAAGAATGTTACCGCTGTGGTAAGCCAGGTCACCAGGCATCAGAATGCTGGTGTAAGGACCTGGTGTGTCGACACTGTAGCAAAAAGGGACACATTGAGTGTGCCTGTAAGCAAAAGAAAAAGAGGCCTGTGGTCTGTCCGACAAAAAGAGGAACCCTGCATACCCTAGAGCAGACCCAGGATGATCAAGTGACACCTCATCACAAGAGGAAGTGCCACTGCATGTTTTGTCTTTGGCAGTGGACTTACATGAATACTGGGTAACCCCGTTGTTGGATGGCAAACCTATACGCATGGAACTGGACACCGATGCAGCCGTCTCGCTGGTCTCCAAGCCTGTGTATAAAGAAAAGCTACAGCACCTTCCGCTTAAGGCAACAAAAACCATGACAACCAAATAAACAGCGTATTCCTCCCCCCCCAATAAGAACATCCCCTAAATAAAACACACACCAGACTAGAGAAGGAGGGTAGACTGCCTCCATTCCTGGCTAAACCCTAGGGATTATTTTGACCCATAACCGTGGGTTCGCCCTAGCTAAAGATCCAGCCGATGAGGAGGCCTTCTGTCTCAAGGTGGATTACGGCAAACTTCTGGTGTTGTTGCACCCGAAAGTACCATGGGCTCAGGGTCCGCAGCACGAACAGGTGAGGAGGTGGTATCAGCTCGTGCTGGGCAAAGGGGTATCTCAGCCGCCGGCAGTAATGAGGAGAACAGTCAGGAACAGGTGATTCATGATTCGGTATCTCACCAGAAGAGGTGAAGTCAGACCACTCAACTGCAGATGTGTCCTGAGGACTGGCATAACCTGGCAACAGCTGATCTACATGTCGCCACCAAGTAAGATTCTCTGCAGTCCAGACTGTGTAGGAAACAGGTCCTGTTTGAGTGATGATCGTGGCAACGTATTCACATTGACTTCACTGGCCTCCTTGAAGGAAGCATGTTCTTGGTGGCAGTAGATGCCCATTCTAAATGGCCAGAAGTCTCTATAATGCAGTCCACTACTGCAGAGAGTACTATCCAAAAACTACGGGGACTCTTTAGTCATTTCGGTCTGCCAGAACAACTTGTGAGCAACAATGGACCGCAGTTCGTCTCTCAGGAGTTTCAAAATTTTATGAAGGCAAATGGGATACACCACATCACGTCAGCACCATATCATCCATCCACCAATGGATTAGCTGAAAGATTTGTGCAGACAATGAAACATGCTTGAAATCAGCAAGGGGACAACACTCCATTCAAAAGCGTCTGGATACCTTCTTACTTTCCTACAGAAACACACCTCATGCTATGACCCAGGCATCCCCGGCCTTTCTAATGATGGGACGACAGCTGCGCACTTGCTTTGATCTGCTGAAACCTTCTGAACCCCGACAAACTGTGCAAAATCAGCAGCAATATCAAGTCATCAGACGGGCACCCAGAGCAAAAGACCGAACCTTTAGCCCGGGACAGCCAGTTTTGGCTCGGAATTATACTTCCAGAGCTAAATGGGTCCCTGCCACGATCATCACTCAAACAGGACCTGTTTCCTACACAGTCTGGACTGCAGAGAATCTTACTTGGTGGCGACATGTAGATCAGCTGTTGCCAGGTCATGCCAGTCCTCAGGACACATCTGCAGTTGAGTGGTCTGACTTCACCTCTTCTGGTGAGATACCGAATCATGAATCACCTGTTCCTGACTGTTCTCCTCCATTACTGCCGGCGGCTGAGATACCCCTTTGCCCAGCACGAGCTGATACCACCTCCTCACCTGTTCGTGCTGCGGACCCTGAGCCCATGGTACTTTCGGGTGCAACAAGACCAGAAGTTTGCCGTAATCCACCTTGAGACAGAAGGCCTCCTCATCGGCAGGATCTTTAGCTAGGGCGAACCCATGGTTATGGGTCAAAATAATCCCCAGGGTTTAGCCGGGAATGGAGGCAGTCTACCCTCCTTCTCTAATCTAGTGTGTGTTTTATTTAGGGGATGTTCTTACTGGCGGAGGAGGAATATGTTGTGTATTTGGTTGTCATGGTTTTTGTTCCTATGGCAAGTGAGTTAGATTATTAGGGGATCGCCCAGCCAGCTTCGGCCAGTTAGGTGAGCTCTGTGTCTATAAATAAATGGTAGTTTTGTTAGCTGTCTGCTGTATGGCCTCAAGTGATTTCTTCCTAAACCGGCTGCCCCCAAGGATATAGCAGGTGGAATTTTTTAAGTATTGTAATTCTGTGTCCCTACTCATGAAGCTAAAGATTACAACTCCTATTCAGCAGGCACATTTAAGCATATCCCTAATTTAAAGCATGTGTGTAGTCCATTGACTTAAATGGGACTTCTTTTTTACTCAAAAGCTAGGCATATACTTAAATATCTTACTGAATCAGGACCTATTTCATTATCATTGTCAAGGAAGATACTGCATACGTGTAACAAGTTAAAACAAACCTGATTTTAATATTATGACCTGATGTCGTAGTATTTAAGATTCTTTATGTTGATATTCTGTATTAATTTGAGCCAAATGAATAATTCATAGTTGATAATATTTTGATCAAGCTAGCCTCTTTTTGTGTTAATAAATTAGCAGCTGAGAATATTTTGAACATGTATCATGTATCATATTTATTCACCAAATAACTTCTTCAAATATTATTGGTCTGAAGGCTGTTTGCTAGCAATTTGTTATGAATATTAGAAAAATCAGTCTTTGAAATTTGTACTGTATTTGTTTTTACTGGACACATACATCACATGATTACTTATTATCTGATTGGATAAAAAGTAATGTAAAAGATCAGGTTTCTGGGTTCAATACAACTACAAATACTCTTTACAAATTCTGTTTCAATAAAAGGGTGCAAACACATTCCAAGCAAATTCAGTTTTCTGTTTGAGTAAATATTCAGGGGAAAGTTTTGAGGTATTCACCTGGCTGTTATTAAGCTGTCACCAAGTAACCTCCCATTGGGAACTGCTTCCTTTACATACTAATGCAGTTCAACAAAAAGTGTAACTTCATCATTTGCATGTTAATGGAACTTTATGCATGAAGACTGTTTATTCAGCATGCCAGAAATACTAAAAGGGAAGTGTTAACAGAAACCTTTAGCCAGAATAGGAGGGGGTTAATTAGGACATAAGGAAAATGATTTGAGTAGCAAGAGACATTAGAATTAACTCTTTCTGTTCTCCAGCTGTACCAGGACAAAGGGAGGGATAATTCCTTTGAGGTACGCATAGGGCTTTTCTGCAATAGGATTTGGGGGCAAAAATTTCCCATTGCTGCTAACAATGGCATAGCTCCACCAGCGGTTGCAGGAGTTGGAGTTTTAATGTTGAAGATGGCTTCCTGAAGCCATCAGCACTTTTAACAATCTAATTCTTCCCAGAAACTAAACAACACAATGCTAAAAAGCACTGGCTGACTCCTGAGCCTTGCTTTCATTAGGGTTTGCACTATTGCCAATACTGATTGAACTGGACCTGTGTTAGCAGCAGCAGGAAATGTTTGGCAAAATCCTCATGTAGGCAATGCCAAATACCTCTGCATAGTCCCTGAGTCTGCAAATTTTATACACATGTTTAACTTTAAGCATGTGACTAGTCCCATTGACTTCAGAGGGACTATCAAATGCATAAAACTAAGCACATGCGTATTTGCAGAATCTGAACTCTGCATTTGGAAAGGTATTAATTATAATCAGATGCCAACAGATGGTTGATAACAGGACAATAAGGAAAATGTCAGTTCGGTTTCAAAAAGAGGGAAAGTTTGAACCTAGCATTAGTGTGCATAGTACTTTGTATCATATTTGCATTCAGTCTTATAATTTGATTGGTATTTTCTGTTGTCCAAGAACAGAAAGACACATTGAGGGAGCAGCTTTCAATCAGTTAACTTTGTTTTTTTTTAAAACTATTCTCCTGTGTAACTAAAAATATCTCATTGACTTTAGTGGGGTCAGGATTTCACCCTAAGTTTGCCAAAAGACAGATGTTTTTCTAGTTTCTGTGTCAATGCATTTAGACGCAGATTTACAAAGAGCAGCTATGTGCCCAACTCCCATTGAAAGTTTCTGGAATTTGGGTGTCTAACCTGCCCTTTGTGCATTTGAACATATCCTTCTTAATTTGTAATGAAATGTTGTTTTCTTTATTCTGTGAAATGCCAATAAATATTTGTTTTGTTAGTCTAAGCTAAATTGGGTTGGACAGTTTGGTTTGAGCCTGGAGCTTTGTGTACTAGTACTTTCAGAGGCAATGCATCTTTTCTGGCGCGGGAGGTAAAGAAAGGTGAAAGTGACAGTCTGTGAATGGGAAAATAGCATTGAGAAGCCTGCTGTCTTCCTTCAGAACTGAGCCAAAAAAGGTGATGAGCATAACAGTGTAAGAACTAGAGGGTCAGCTTAAGAGCACAAGACACCATCACAAGAAGCTCTGCAGTAGTTCCCAGTGTAGAAATAGTTGCCACATCATCTGAGCAGCCTCTTCAGAAAACTGAAAGAGCGTGCAGTGCCAAAATGAACTGCTGTTACGAATGGATTGAGCAATCTAACTCAAGATTCCTCATACTAAACCACTCAGTTCCATCTCTCAGTAGTACTGGTTTGTATTACTGTGTAGAATCAGCTCTATGAGCTAAGAGATGAAAACATTATCTGAAGATGTATTATGGAGCAGATTCTTTGGGACTATAATTATTATGGACCAGAGTCTGATCTAATTGGTATTGGTGTAACTCCACTGGTGGCAATGAACCTGATATTGTGGTACATCTCCCCATTGTATTCAGAGCACAGAAAACCAATGATTATGTAGTGGAAAAGAAAAATCTGTCAACTGCTGAAAATTGTCTCTGTTGTGTGGTGCATAACAAGAAAGATACAGAACCAGGAACACTCTAATGCCATAAAGCAAAGTCCCATTCCCACATACACCTTACCACCTGTGCAAAAACAAACCCCAGCCTTACTCTCTTGTATAGTAGTATCTACTACTTTTTATTTATATGACCCAAATACTTCACAGAAACTAGAAATACCAGTCTTTTCAGAACACCTTCTGTTCTGATTTGAATGAAAGATGTTTGTCATGTGTTTCTCATGATAGTGGATGCCTCAACATATTACAGAGAGCAGTACAAAGGAAGCATTTTTCCTGAGAATGAAGCATTGGTAAATTTGCTGCCATTCTTTCCTCACTAAGGGCACACATTTCTTTTTGATGTAAGAGCATAACGTCAACAGGGGTGAACCTGGTTTAAAACTTCTGCAAGACTGAAGCAAGTGAGTACTTGAACATCAAGAATTATGGCAGCATTTGTGGAGAGTTCATAACTTTAGACTATATGATTTACTGACATAAAGGTTGCTTGCCATGATACAGGCCAGTTGTGTTCATGATAGATGGAGGTCAATGGAAGGGAGTGGAATGGGTCCTGTCATATATCCTTCATCAAGTTTTCATTTGTCTGTAACTTGGGACTGTGCTAGCCTGTGGGGAAAAGGGTCTCATCTGAATGTTTATTTTCCCAGCCTGAAGGGCTCTGTTAATTAAATGTGTATGCATTTGATACATGAAAAGGAGAAATTGTATGCTAGGAATTGGTTACTCAAATAACTGGCCTTTATTGCAAGTCAATTTCCTAATGAAAACTAAGAACCTTGTAAGTTAAACAAGACTCAACTATTAGTCAGAGAGCTTTTGTAGCAATTTGAATAGCCACAAAGAAAATTCTTTGAAAACAGAATATACATGGCTAATAGCATCCAGAGTACAGTATCTCTTTAATACTGCATCATTCCATGACTCAGCTTGCATACATTGTTAATCCATGCAAAAGAAATTATTGTTCCTGGGAGAATTCTGTGCCACTGCACATACACAGAATTCATATCCCCTGCAGATTTTTTTTCTCTGCAAAATATAGATTTTGCTGGAGGGGCACTGCAGTTACACCTTTCACCCACCAGGGGCTATTGTGGAACCAGAAGAGAGGGCAACCAGCTGGCAGAGAGGGAGAGAGAGAGAAGCTGAATTCCTCACAGTGGGGCCAGGTGAGGAAGAACGGGATAGAGCGGGACATACAGGGCTGCTGGGGGAAGGTCATAGACTGGGATTCAGATGGGCTAGTGGGGGGACAGACTGGGGTACGGGCTCAGGAGCTAGTGGGGTGACAGTATTGAGCCAGGGACTGAATGGGAGTGGGGCTGTATGACCCACATGGGGACAGGAGGTAGGGGGTGCAGGGATACATGGGGATGGGGGAAGATATGGGAGAATGGGACTGAATGGGAGAGGCTGGGGGTACAGCCAGGGTCTGCATGGGGGAGGATCCCAACTCCCCCCAAAAAATGTGTTCTATGCATCTCTCACTCATACCCAACAACCCTCTAGTTCATTCCCAGGCTCCTTCCCTCTCCCTCAGCTCCTCTGTTACCCCTGACTCTCCCATAAACTGCATCCCACACACTAGTTACTGGATGAGAGTAACTGATCTATTTGCTCTGCAATCCCACTGCAGCCGCCATGGTCACTGCAGCTAAACGACATGTAGCATTGACTAGAACCTAAGATCCTCTATTCACAAAACACAGTTCTTTACCACTAGAGCTAAAAGAAATTTTCTTTCACAGTTATTTGCCTGGAACACACTCGCAAAAATTTTATCAAGCATAAACCACTACCTCCCAGCTCCCTAAAGAATAAGGCATTAAATTAAACAATCTTTCAAAGCCAAAATTTCCCCTTCTAATGAATATTAATCATGAATGGACTGTAAGTAATTAAAACCCATGGTAAGAATCGCCATATGTTCTCAACATTCTTAGGAGAGCCAGACTCTTACTCTATAAGCAGCCTTTTCAAGTGGTTAACCACATCAAGGGCACAGATCTATTCAGCTATTGATAGAATCGATCTTTTCTCCCATGTCTAATATAATTCCTAGCTACAGATAAGGTGACTCCAGTATATTTAACTTTATGTTGCCTAAGCTAGTCTTAGAGAGACCATGAATAATGCAATCCTGTGGATGAAGAAAACCTTGTATATCCACAATGGGTTCAGCCAGAACTTTGGACCAATCGGTAGTTCTAAACAACCTTCATATAGTTGCCAATCTTCGTTTTATATTTAACAGATTTATTGCTGGTTTTTGTAATGAACTTTCAGCACGAAAAGCACAACCCCTTCCTACTTAAACTAAAGGAGTGTTTCTGTTAGCTATCAGTGAGTAGCAGGTTCTTATCCTAGCTGCTACCAGGCACGGGATCACATGCACTCAAGTCAATGACATTTGCATCAGTTATATGCATCCTTTCTGGGACCAAAGATACGCTGTGAAAAAGGTCAATCGATGTCTAGTATTTATCAATATGGCTTTTTGTATGATCATGTATTTTAGTCCAAAATGTTGAGGACCCATTAAAAGAGGTTCCTTCACCCCAGCCACAACCTCCAATGCAGAGCTAAGTCACTCACAACCCAAATATGTTTCACAGTTCATTGAAAGGAGAACTTATCTTTCTCTACTCTCAGATTGCCAAGTTGAGCAATATAGCAAGTGTTTTCCTTTAAGGGTTCAAAAGAAACCTATACATAATTATTAATTATATTATTATTATTATTTTATTATTTCTATTGCATTAGTGTCTGAGGACCCAAGCTAGGGATCAAAGCTCCACTGTACAAAGACAGTCTATGCCCCAGCGAGCTCAAAATCCAAAAACAAAGCTATTCAGAGTGAAAGATAATATTCCACCTATTATTTGTATAAAACTAGAATGTGTGAAAAAGCACTTAAGACCTGTAACAATGACTACAAAATTGCATAAATTTTACAACTGGACATACTGTACTCTACAGAAGCTTAATGGAAAGTCCCATGAGAATTAATTCCAAAAGCTGCTGAAAATCACAGCAAGTTTTGGATTAAAAAAAGAGTATTAAAACGCCACGTGTCATCTTGATGCTTTGTGAAATGCACTGGGTCTGATACTTCTCCTACTTAAGTTGGTATAAATTCAGAGTATGTCTGTTGAAGTTGCACTGGTATAAAATGGTGAGAGAAGAATTGTTACAGTTGTGCTCTAACTTCATGGTTTCACTGCACTTTTCACTGTGTAATTAGATAAACAACTGTTGTAATATTAAAACAGAAATTCCTGTGTATAAATAGAACTTCTTAACTGTTACTGCACCTAAATAGGGCCTGATCCTTATTTGACAGAAATCAAGAAAAAATAAGACACAGCTCTGACATATGCTTCCAGTTTTCTCAGAACTATTAAACAGAAAATATTGCTCTGTCTTTAACCATTTCATATTTACTCCATTGTATTCAGGGTTAGAGTTAGGTCATTTAAAATATTTATATGGTAATGATTGTGCAAAGAAGAACCCTTTAAGCCATAATCTTGTGTTAATTATAATTCATAGAGAAACAGGAAATGATATTTAAATGCACAGTATATTTCAGACTCAGTCTACAAGTAAACTGTGGCCCACACAATAA